>NC_083708.1:20000000-20697000 GCF_033118175.1 Dama dama | reverse complement strand
TCTCAATGAAGAATACTGAAGTGATTTGCCATTCCCTTCCCCAGAGTACCATGTTTTGTCAGAACTCTTCACTATGACCATCCATCTTGGGTGGCCCTACACAACATGGCTCATAGTTTGAGTTACACGAGGCTGTGATCCACGTGATCAGTTTGTTTAATTTTCTGAGATTATGGTTTTCATTCTGTCTGCCCTCAATGTATTAAGGATAAGAGGCTTGTGGAAGTCTCCTGATGGGAGGGACTGGCTGTGGGGGAAAGATGGTAACTGCAGCCATGAAATTAAAAGATGCTTGCTCTCTGGAAGAAAAGCTATGGCAAACCTAAACAGCATATTATAAAGCAGAGAAATTACTTTGCCCACAAAGATCTGTCTAGTCAAAGCTATGGTTTTTCTAGCAGTCATGTATGGATGTGAGAGTTGAGCCATAAAGAAAGCTGAGTGCTGAAGAATTGATGCTTTTGAACTGTGGTGTTGGAGAAGACTCTTGAAAGTCCCTTGGACTGCCAAGAGATCAAACCTGTCAATCCTATAGAAAATCAGTCCTGAGTATTCATTGGAAGGACTGATGCTGTAGCTGAAGCTCCAATACTTTGACCACCTGATGAGAAGAGCCGGCTCATTGGAAAGGGGGATGACAGAAGGAAAGATGGTTAGATGGCATCACCGACCCAATGGACATGAGTTTGAGCAAGCTCTGGGAGTTGGTGATGGACAGAGAAGCCTGGCATGCTGCAGTCGATGGGTTCACAAAAAGTTGGACACTGCTGAGTGACTGAAGTGAAACTGAGTCAAGATGACCCATGTACTCCCATTTGTGGACAATGCTCTAGCTTTCAGTACTTGAAAACTTTACGTAAATTTTGACAAGACTAAAATATAAGAGTTCTCCTTTGATGTTTCAGGCACAGTCAAGCCAATGCGATTTCTTTCGAGAGCCCAACTTTGTTCAAGTTGTTTCCTTACTCCATTCAAAACAGTGATTATCTCTCTCCCACAAAACAAACTCAAAATTTCTTAGCCTCATATGTGAGGCTTTGACTATCAGTACGGAAACTTCTTTCCCATTTTTATTTCCAACACCAGATGAACTCTACCCTTTGGATACATTGAATTGTGCTTCATTTTCCAAAGGCACTTTCCACTTTGCTTCAAGTTTTGTTTGTGTTATTTCTTCAGTAAGAGATATGATCTCTCCTCTTTTCTCTTCCAGTTAATATCCTACCTTGACCTTGCTTGAAATGCTACCATGGATCTTGAAGTGTGAGGTGATGTTTGAGAATTTGGGAAACACATCACTTGGAGAAATTTTGAGTTTTTGAATTCTTGTATTTCAGGTTGGCAGCAAGGGCTCATTTTCTAGCTTGCCAACAAGATAGTTCAGTCTGAGTTTTCTCATTTTAAAAATGACACATTTTCATCTGAAAGAAGAATTCAGTAGAAGTAAAATCTAATGGGAACATATTGTTTTATTTTAAACAAGATTTGTAGCTATCACATTATCCCATCTCTAATATCTTGCTGGGCTGATTAGCAGGTAAAATCACAAATTTGCTGAAATATTCCACTTCAGCTTCTGGAAAATCTAACACTGTGAGTAGTTCCAGAAAATATTTATGATTCCCATTGGAACGTGGAGACAATCCGTGTTTAATCTTTCCACTCATCGTCCTCAGCTCTGTATTTATGAACTACATTTTTAGCATGGGTATCATTTCATTTTCATTTTAGTTTAACTGGACAAATTGAACTTCTTCAATGTCTGCATTAAGAATGAGCCATCGGATGAATAGTGAATTGAAGACCAGATGCCTGGAGGCACTTAAGACACCAGACTATTAGAAGCAAGAAGTGTTTCAGTGGATGCATATTTACCACATGCTACTGTAAAGTCCATTGAGTATTGGAAGCAATGCTTTGTGTCTGGTTTTACTTAGTGCTCATAAGACACTGCTTGATCTCAGAAATAAAGGATGCATGGTAAAATTTAAGTTGTGAAACAAATAAGACCACTGGAGTTCAAAATTTCTTATCAAGTTTGGCTACAAGGTTGCTTCTTTAATCTTGAACATTTGCAAATTTTTGTCATACTGTGGCATCTCACACTGTTCTAAGTGCCATACTAATATCTGCATAATTATATTATAATGTGATATTATGGTATTACAAAAATAAGTTAGAGGACTCAATTAATTATTCCTGGTTAGCCTTGGGCCTGGTTTAGAAATATAAATTATGATTTTAAATTCTGTTTACTTTATAAATGTTTTATCAGCCATCCATTAAGTAATCAATCAGATACTTAGGACTGCAAAGTAGAAATAAATTTCTAAATCATGTACAAAGTGAGCTAGCTTTATAATAAAACAAAATGCATTCTAAGCACATGCATGTTTCATTTATATAGCCCATTTGTAAGTGTAATTTCCCAGGGTCAAAATAGTTCATTATGTCTTAAGAATCTTTGGAAACCATTAAGAATGCATTTTGACTTCCATACAGTTGAATGCATTCTAACATTGTGTGAATTCAAATGGAATTACTGTTTGACCTCATCATAAAAATAATGCAATCAGCTTGCAATTTCCTTTTCCCTTAAAATATTTCACACACATTTCAAAGCCTATCTCTTTAATCTATAAAACTACGACAGTATATTGGTTTCAATAAAGCCTACCAACCCTTGTAACTCAATAATAAAATTTCAGTAGGGTCAACCTTTGTCTTTATTGTTTTGTCCTAACGTAGTAATGCTTCGTAGAGCGTTGTTGTAACTGTGCAATTTTAAATTGCTTTCTAACAGTGTTGCAAGCAGGAATGAGACACAAAATATTTAACAAGTGATAAGGCAAGAACACTAACCTGTCACCCTGAATTCTTAACTAGTCCCCAGGATGCCACAGCTAACCAGAACACAAGCTAACGTGGTTGACCAGGTGTGTTTGGTTGCATATCACCCCTGTTCTAAAGGGGACACCCTACTTTGAAATTTGAGTGCTTGGAAGCACATGGACAATAAAATACATCCCCTAATGTCTCTTGAAGACTAGAAAGTTCTTATTTTTTGGAACCAGAGTATAAAGCCATCATTTGGTGATCTGTTCTTTACTTCTGCTTCTTTCAGATACATTCTCAGGGCTGTTTTCATTATAAAGATATATATCATTTGGAAGACATCATTTTCAATCTTCTTGTGCCATGTTTTAGTCTACCAATTTATGGCCTATGAAAACACTTTCATGTGAGGAATCAGAAAAATCAGAGTCTCAGACCCAGCTTTGCTGCTAACCAATTTTGTATTCTCAGATCAATCTGGTCTTTTGAACTTCTGTTTCTTTTCTTACAAAACTTAAGATTTCAAATTACTTATCTGTAATTATTCATGTGGCTTTTTAATTGCTTGATTGGAAATAGAGATGTTATTTTATTACGAAAAAGGGAACATTCATCTTTAATTCTCTTTTAAGGCCATCATTCTAGAGGGATTTTTAGTTATGGGTTGATATCTCAGAACTTTAACTAACTTTAAACTCATATCTGTTAAATTTCATGCTCACTGGAGATAGCAGGCCTTACTTTTTTCTTACTGTTTAGATATTAACTTTTCAATTCTACAAGGCAGAAAGAGGCAGTGGAATTATTAAATATATATTAAGCAATATATAGAGAATTTCTTTTCATCTTTTAATGGAATCTTAACTTCATTTTTAATTTGTGATCATTTCTGTTGTATTGCTTTTAACTTCACCTTGTTCTAATACTGAGGCATTTTCATAACATTAATATAATTGCAAGAGACATTCCTGAGGAAACACATATTTGAAAATACTTTAGTATATACGGTTTTATGAAAATAAAGTTTAAATGGCTAATGAGTTTATGTGGTCATTTAGCTGTGATCTGATCATTTCTTTGCATCTGGCCATTGGAGTAGATTTGAATGGTATTAGTACTGTGGCACCTCATGCCAAAATTCTCAAAAACAGTTTTGTTGTTGCTGATCGTGAAGCATGTGGGATCATAGTTCCCTCCCCGGGGATGGAACCTGTGCCCCCTGCAGTGGAAGTGCAGAGTCTTAGCCACTGAACTGCCAAGTAAGTGCCTCAAACACAGCTTTGAAAATAAGACTAAGCTGGGAAACTGTGAAGTAATGCTGATATCTGGGCTTTGCCTCAGAACAATTCATTCAGAAATTTTTGAAACCTTAAGCTGGAGTAACAATGCGTACCTAAAATAAATTAAAATGCCACTTATTTGAACTATTACATGATAGAGACATTAAGGCAGTGGTTCTCAAAGCATACTGCATATTAGAATCCCTTGGGGACTCTTCAGAAACAGATATACCTGCATTCCCTCCCACACATGATTTAATTAGTAACAGGTTGGCATGGGCATGGGATTTTTAAAATCTCTGCAGATGATACCATTGTGAAACAAAGTCTGGAAACCATTGTATTTAAATAATGCTTCTTCCATATCAATATATTTTGCTATTTTATAATAATTGCAGGTGAAAAATGGGAAAGTCAGAAAACTAACTCTTCAGAGATCTCTAAAAGAAAACAGAAGTTCAAAATGGAGTATTTTAGGTTTATTGGACTCAAGTATTGTTCCAAGTATGGCAGACAAAATACACTTTTTCATAAATCTATTTTTTCCACATATATGGTTTTGTTTTCTGTGTGTTTTTTTTTAACTTTTTAACACATTTGTAATATAAACTATTTAGAAAATTGGAAATATTGGGAGCTGTCAATGTTAAAAGCAGATATACTGTCTAATTTTCATTGCCAACTCATCTGGATTATTATTTTTACTTGCTTGATTTGAAATTTCAATGGTAGATTCAGGTTAGTGAATGCCAATGGATATCCCTTTTCAAAAAATGTTTTGACATTTTTTTTAAACAACTCCAATACTATTCATTAATGAACAAACCAGATTATTTTTCACTTGTTTCTTGGTAATTTTCAATAGGTAGATAGTGTAAACTCTTGTATATATTTTTTAAATTAAATTAGATGATTACTTTTACTCAGAAGTTTTGCTTTGATTTATTTTGTTTAGGAAAATCTGTATTGGAGGTGAAAGAATGTAGTGATTTGAGTGAAATACTCTACTGTTGGTGAAAATATATGTCTGTTATTGACTTTGAAACAAAATCTTTCCAGTTTTTAACAGGATGGATGAACTGAGAAAGCGGCAATCATTAGGTACTCATTGAAGACTGCCTATGAAAGTGCTTGAGCAGGGAATTCCTTGGCCATCCAAGGGGTTAGAACTTCATGCTTCCATTGCTAAGGGCCAGGGTTTGGTGTGGGGCAGCCAAAAAAAAAAAAGTGCTTGGGCAAAGAGGGATTTTAATGTCACTTGGTAATGACCATGACTGAGAATGCACAGCGAAAAAAAAAAAAAGTGGATATGTTATCAGTACAACAGATTTTTAGGAGGGTCTGAAATCTTTAATACTATCAATACTTTGTTTATTTTTTTTCAATATGAGCACTTTTGTCTTTTATTTTTTTTATTTTTATTTTCTTATTTTTTTATTAGTTGGAGGCTAATTACTTCACAACATTTCAGTGGGTTTTGTCATACATTGATATGAATCAGCCATGGAGTTACACATATTCCCCATCCCGATCCCCCCTCCCACCTCCCTCTCCACCCGATTCCTCTGGGTCTTCCCAGTGCACCAGGCCCGAGCACTTGTCTCATGCATCCCACCTGGGCTGGTGATCTGTTTCACCATAGATAATATACATGCTGTTCTTTTGAAACATCCCACCCTCACCTTCTCCCACAGAGTTCAAAAGTCTGTTCTGTACTTCTGTGTCTCTTTTTCTGTTTTGCATATAGGGTTATCATTACCATCTTTCTAAATTCCATATATATGTGTTAGTATGCTGTAATGTTCTTTATCTTTCTGGCTTACTTCACTCTGTATAATGGGCTCCAGTTTCATCCATCTCATTAGAACTGATTCAAATGAATTCTTTTTAATGGCTGAGTAATATTCCATGGTGTATATGTACCACAGCTTCCTTATCCATTCATCTGCTGATGGGCATCTAGGTTGCTTCCATGTCCTGGCTATTATAAACAGTGCTGTGATGAACATTGGGGTGCACGTGTCTCTTTCAGAGCTGGTTTCCTCAGTGTGTATGCCCAGAAGTGGGATTGCTGGGTCATATGGCAGTTCTATTTCCAGTTTTTTAAGAAATCTCCACACTGTTTTCCATAGTGGCTGTACTAGTTTGCATTCCCACCAACAGTGTAAGAGGGTTCCCTTTTCTCCACACCCTCTCTTTATTTTTTATTTTTTTCATTTATTTTTATTAGTTGGAGCTAATTACTTTACAATATTGTAGTGATTTTTGTCTTACATTGACATGAATCAACCATGGATTTACATGTATTCCCCATCCCGATCCCCCCTCCCACCTCCCTCTCCACCTGATTCCTCTGGGTCTTCCCAGTGCACCAGCCCCAAGCACTTATCTCATGCATCCAGCCTGGGCTGGTGATCTGTTTCACCCTAGATAATATACATGTTTCAATGCTGTTCTCTCGAAACATCCCACCCTCGTCTTCTCCCACAGAGTCCAAAATTCTGTTCTGTACATCTGTGTCTCTTTTTCTGTTTTGCATATAGGGTTATCTTCCAGAAAGATAAAGACCAATACAGTATACTAACGCATATATATGGAATTTAGAAAGATAGTAACTCAATACTTTAACAAGTCCTCCTAAGGTTTGGTAAGAATCTAAATGCGATCCCTGATGTTTTAGGATACTTTAATGATTTATTTTTGATACACTCTATAGATTGGAAAGAAAAAAGAGTTATAAACTTGTAAACTGTGGGAAAATGAGAGCCTCAACAAGAACCTGGTACTGTCTCTGCTGTTCATCGAACCGTGGCTTGCTGTTAGATCCTTAAGGATATGGCATCATATATCACATATAGCTATATTGCATATAGCTCAAACCTTTAAAACAGGGTGTCCTTAATCAAGATCTTGATAGAACATAGAGAAGCTCCAGATACTTGGAAAAAAAGTCTTGTACTACCAGTGAAATCTGAGGCAAAGATTATAGATAGACACATTGTATTTATGTATGTTGGGTGGTAGAAAGGGAGTGAGATAATCTGTGTGAAAATCTATTTTTATCATGGGTGGGTACTTACTCCTGTAGTTTTTGAAGGTTAACTTTTAGAAAAGGTGGAAATATTGAGGAAGAAGCATAGTACCTGGCTGAGAATAATGTACATATTTTCTTCCTGAGAGTAGAGTAGCCTCAACACTACTTCCTAAACTAATCTCCCTGAGGCCTCTAGAGAAGAAACTTACCCCATTTTTTACTATTTCTCAATCCAGCACAAGCCAAGAAGACAAGCCACTGCTTGACTGCCATGTTGAAAGGTCACAGTTACTAATAGGTTTGCAGAGAAATCTACATTCTATGGAAGCCCTTGGTTAATTTTCACTGCTATAAAGTATTTCATTATATGACATACAATTGTATACCACAATTTATTTGTCTATTGTCTGTTTTCTTTTCTTGTTGTTGTCATTAACATCCTCCTATGGGTGTCCTTCCTCTTCATGGATCACAGCCTTGTCCTGCAAAGGGGCTTGTGTAACTTAATGAAGTTATGGGCTATGATGCTGTTAAATTGCTGCTGTCAATGTCAGCAAATTTGGAAAACTCTGCAGTGGCCACAGGATTGGAAGAGGTCAGTTTTCAATCCCAAATAAGAGCAATGACAAAGAGTATTCAAACTACCATACAATCACACTCATTTCACATTCTAGTAAGGTTATGCTCAAAATCAGTCAAACTAGGCTTCAGCAGTATGTGAACTGAGAACTTGCTGATGTACAGTCTGGGTTTTGAAGAGGCAGAGGAACCAGAGATCAAATAAATAACATGAGTGGGATCATGGAGAACGCAGGGAGTTCCAGAAAAACATCTACTTCTGCTTCATTGACTACTCTAAAGCTTTTGACTGTGTGGACCACAACAAACTTTGGAAAATTCTTAGAGATGCGAATACGAGACCACCTTACCTGTCTCCTGAGAATCCTGTATGTGAATCAAGAAGCAACTGTTAGAACTGGACATGGAACAGCTTATTGGTTCCAGGTTGGGAAAAGGAATATGATAGGCTGTATATTGTCACCCTGCTTATATAACTTCTATGCAGAGTATATCATGTGAAATGCTGGACTGGATGAATTGAAAGGTAGAATCAAGATCACTGGGAGAAATATCAACAACCTCAGATATGCAGATGATACCACTCTAATGGCAGAAAGAGAAGAGGAACTAAAGAACCTCTGGATGAAAGTGAAAGAGGAGAGTGAAAAAGCTGGCTTGAAATTCAACATAAAAAAAAAAATGAACAGATCATGGCATCTGGTCCCATTGTTTCATGACAAATACAAGGGGGTAAAGTGGAAGCAGTGACAGGTTTTCTTTTCTTGGCTTCCAAAATCACTACAGACAGTGACTGCAGCCATGAAGAATAGTTAGGGACTTTGAGAAGGTCATGTATACACTGCTATATTTTAAATGGATGACCAAGAAGGGCCTATTGCATAGCACATGGAACTCTGCTCATTGTTATGTTCCAGCCTGTATGGGAGGGAAGTTTGGGGTAGAAGGAATACATGTATATGTATGGCTCAGTCCATTTACTGTTCACCAGAAACTACTACAACATTGAACATTGTTAATTGGCTATACCCTAATACAAAATGAAAAGTGTAAAGTTTGGGAAAAAAAAAAAAACAGAGACATCACTTTGCCAACAAAGGTCTATGTAGTCAAAGCTATATGGTTTTTCCAGTAGTCATGTACCAAGTGATGGTACTAATTTTAACTTCAACTAGTAGTTTATTAGAGTTTACGTGCTTCATATCCTATCTGACATCTTGCCAGTCTTTTCAATTTTTACTTGCTTACAATTGTGGTTTTAATTTCAATTTCTTTGATTACTAGATAGTTGAACTTTGTGCATCAGAATTTTTATTGATTTTTATATGATTTGTTTCTACATTTTCCCAAAAGATTTACATTTTTCCCCTGATACTATCTCTGTGTATAATATGAAATCACAAAAGAATCTTGAAGGTTTCCTATAATTGTAACTTCTAGTTGCTTTCCAATTTCTACTGTTCTCTACTTCTTTAGTAAAAGAACTATACTTAAGCTGAGCATATCATCACCTACCTACATTTGTATGTTCAAGTCTCCTTTTGTAAGTTAAATGTAGCCATGACTTCTGTTCTGGCCAATGAGATATAAGCTGCAATGCTTAACTGAACCTCCAAAGTGTATACTTACATATCTACTTACTACTCTCTATTAGTTTGTAGTCAATATGGACTAATTGGTAACAAACTAGCTCTCTCAATAGAGACATATAAAAAATCAAATTAAGTAACTAATCACCCATTTGAGACATGAGGCAAGAGACAATACAGAATTATGATCCCAGAGAGAATGGAAACGAATGAGATAAACTCAGTAACTGCCCCAGCTCTCTACCTGGGAGTGCTTTCTAGATGTTAGTGCACAAAGGGAAAATTTGAAGACCAGCTACTTCTTTGAGTTCAGGAAACAGACATTGTTGGCCATCTGGAATTTGTAGGACATAGTTCTGGAAAGGAGTGGGATATATAGAAAGAGAATACTAGAAATCTGCATGAAGATTTCCTTGAGTGATTGGCTAAATATTAAACATCTGATTTGTAGGGTGATACACTACGAGACCAGATGATGAACAATTACTGGAACTCTAAATGGAACAACTAAGAAATAAAGTGTTATTCATCAATAAAAGTGTACAAACTACCAATACAGAAGAAAAAGTGATAAATCTCAAAACCATTCTGTGAGAAAGAAGTCAGATACAAAATTGTATATACATATACAAAATTGTGTATGAACCCATTTGTATGAAATTCTAGAATAAGCAATACTATTTTATACTGATAATATCCAATTAGTATTTGTCTTAAAAATGATGGAAGTGTTCAAAATTTTGATTGTGATGGTATTTATACAAACATATACATATGCCAAAATTAACCAACCTAAAAATTTTAAATAGCTGTATTTTATTTCATGAAATTTATATCTTAATAAAGTGGAGTTCATGAAAAGAAAAGAAGTGCCATTTTCCTCTCTTTTTTCAATTTGTTTCATAGAATGGGAATCTGGAAACTGGAGAATTAGAAGCTCTACTAGACCATGAGGACAAGATCTATTTCCTATGGAATATTGGAGAGATATATGAAAGATCTCCAGCCTCTGAAATGATATTAATCTATGATAGATAGACATGGATCATGTGTATCTAGGTGGGATATTCATGTCTAGAAAAAGAGATCACTGGACTCTTCATTACCTGACTTCTTTTACATGAAGGTAAAATGAACTCCTACTGTTTTAAGGTACTATTTTTCAATATTGTGCTCCCTGATGCTGAGCCTAATTGTAAATAACACACGTGATTTTCAGCAGGAAGAATATTTTATGCACAAAAATTAGACCACTATTTTATGATCTACATACTAGAATCTAAATGAGCAAAACTTATAGACCTTAATGAATAAAAATAATACAATCAAAGTATTCTACATACATAGTAGTCCTACATAACTGCTAAACAAAGATTTTATTTTTCAACTTAGAAGGATTTAGATTGTATGCCATCTCTGTACTCTATATGAGGAAATTCTTTAAGAAAATATTCTGATCATATTTGGATAAATTCTCAAGATAAGGAAAGAGGAAGATCATAATAAATGATATTAAGCAATAAATATTTCAATAATGATAGATTAATCTATATGAATATAATGATACTAAAACTGAGGCTTGATAAAATGGGTCACATAAAGAGCACACATACACATACACATGCAGGAATACTAAAGGGGAGAAACAATAGCTTAGACCAAAAATTCTAAAGTTTTTAATAATTAGACATTATTGATAATTAGACCATCATCTCAATGGTCAAGAGATAAGAAAGTAGGTAAACCAACTTATATAGGGGATTATTAATTCTTTAAATTTAATATAATGATTTGGAAATACATGTTTAATACTCCTTTAAAGATAGAATGACAAATAGACAAATGCAAGTATTTGTTCAAAATTTCAAATTAATGAGGGTGTAGGTCATAAAAAGAAATATTTTCAAGCAAAATACAAAAGAGAAAATATAAAGAAATTTATAATAGAAGACATTAATTCAATGGAAAAAAATTTCATTTTTATTATCCATTCATTTATAATGAGTATAAATGACTTTGTTTCCCTAGCAGAAAGTACATGCTTTAAAATTTTCCAGTGAAAGAAAGGTATACAAGTTCTAATTTTTACTGATGGGGTATTTACATCTAGAAAAATAAATCACTCAATTGTACATTGATTAGACTGTTTCTATGAATTTTGGAATGAATCCCAATGAATAAAAATATTGACACTTTTCATTTTGAATTCAAAATGACTACATATTTTAAATTTCTACTTGCTCATTTTCAGCCTTATCTCTTCTCTTTATACTAACACTATTTTATATGTCTATTATAATATTTCTCTAATGTGTTCAAAACTCATTTCTGTCTATAGAGTGTGACCTTCTGAAAGAAGTGTAATGCATTATAATGGCTCAAAGAATATTCTATGGTAAGAATGTTTATTTCTCTCTTCATTATAAACCCTTTATGTAATTGCTTTTGTCATGTTTCCATCATTCATAGGGCCTAAAGTTATGTCTTGCTAAAAAGAATGTGATCTTAGTGATTGCTGAATTAAATTGAGTTTAATATAGAGAACATTTTTAACTCTAGGAAACACTGCTGAGAAACATAAACTAGAAAATGAGACATCAGAGGGGTGAAGAAAAATGGCATACACATCAAGCTCTAAATCTCAATTACTTTGTTCACAGGCAGCTCTTTGTTCTTAATAAACATGTACATTCATTCCTTTTTATTTGGCCAGGTAGTTAGCAAAATTAACTGTCTCTTTTTCTAGTTCACGGAAGAATTGAAGCAACATATTACGAATGTGCTAATGGATGAGAGGATTTTAAAGGTAGATATGAGGTAATAAAAGACTACTATTTATTGCATAAATGTGAGAGAAAATAGGGAAAAATTATACAAAGCAGATTTAAGAACTGTAGTGGCAAAATGTCCTAGAAGCTTAATGGCCCTTTGGGACATCTTTCTATCACAGTAAAAACAATGAGAACATGTTTTTAAAGATGACATTGCTACTTAAAAACAGGCAAAGTGTTTCACAATCCATTTGTTGTAAAGAAAATGCAATACAATTTTTAAATCTTTCCATCAAAGCAAGAAAAGGAAGAAAGTTCATTGTGACAGTCACCTAAACAAACGCCTCATTCTATGGTGAAATCTAAATGATGGTTCATTTTACATTATTTTGAGTTCTTTTAAATCTGATTTGTGCATATTTCCTCATATTCTTTGAACATCACTGAAAAGTAAGTAAAGATATTCTTTCTATTGCACAGGTGGAGATATATAAGTTTGCAAACAACATAGTGCTGTGCTGTGCTTAGTCACTCAGTTGTATCTGACTCTTTGCGACCCCTTGGTCTGTAGCCTGCTAGGCTCCTCTCTCCATGGGGATTCTCCAGGCAAGAATACTGGAGTGAGTTGCCATGCCCTCCTCCAGGGGATCTTCCCAACCCAGGGATCAAATCCAAGTCTCCTGCATTGTAGGCAAATAATCAACATAGATTCCCCCACAAAACCAATGTGGACAATAACTTGAAAAATTATTCTAAATATTTTGTCCTCATCCATTAAAAAAGTTGAATCTACTTTTCATATACTCATAGTTTGGAATATTTCTTCAAAAACACACTATTATTCTCTGTTTTTATTCGACTTACTCTGTTGTTATAGGTGAACAATTATGAATCACTGAAGTTTACAAGTCTGTTCAAATAATGTGCTTTGTTTGGGCTATAATACTGACTAGGATGTTGTAAAACATCCCTGCAGGACCAGAAGAAAATAATGAAATGATGAATAGAGGTAAAGAACATACCTAAGTGGACAGATAAAGCTTATGTTTTGCAATGGTTGAATGTTCTGGACTTTGTTTAGTACCTTCCAACGTATTTCCTAATGAAATAGTATTTTCAAAATAAGCTCTTCAAAGGTCAGAAAGGAAGAGGTGGGCCAATAGCCTAGGGCTTGGAAAAGCAGTAAAACCTTTTAAAAGTAACCCTGTCTGAAATGTATTTGATTGCATTTCCTGATATAATGTTTTTTCTTCACATGGTACATTGTTTAGTGAATTTGGTTGTAAAAATAAAAAATGTTTTCACCTGCTAAATTGCCAAGATAAATACGATTAAATTAAAACTGCAGAGATGGCTTCATAGATACCATAAAACAGCAGAGTTGGTTTCAATATCCTTTTGTTTTACATGATCATTGCCAAGAGGTAAAAGCTAACAGTGACAATATTCTCATCAGATGGAAAGTTATGGAGACTCATTAAAGAATTATTTCCTTTTAAAAGCATGCTTTTTTGCTTCTCATTCTTCTCAATGCCTTCCTGGATAGTGTAAGGTACAAACTAGAACTTAGAAAGTTGTTTATATAGATGGATTAATTTGATTACACAAGAATTTCCTGATGTGATAGCTTATTCTTGTACTCAATTACATGTAAATATATATATATATATACACACATAATACACACACACACACACACATATATATATATATACACTCAATTACATATACATATATATATATATATATATATATATATATATACACACACATAGTGGTGAGTGAGGATTTACCAAAATCACTTTTTTTTTGACACTGCCCAAAGTTAAAACAAAACATTGGTCCTTCTGCTTTTGACTTGGTAAAAGCATTGAGATTTGTTTTCCCTCAGGGATCAAAATAGGATAAAGAATAGAGAGAAAAGCTATTTTCTAAATAAAGCTACATTAAGAGAGCCACATAAGAAACTTCAGTTCTGACAGAGGACTAGTCAATCTTCACAAAATTTTATAAGAGATTCAGATGCACAGCTGGGACTGAGGGTTGATTTAGGAGGTAGGCTGCTCAGGATAAGAGCTGAGAGGAACACACTTAAGAGAATGGGTATTTCATTCATTCATCGTTGGGCTACAGGATGTCTGAAATGTATACTATCCAAAGGAGATTCACTTCCACTAAGATTCTCCCAGAAAGGATCTGAGTGATTGAATGATTCCTTTTCTATTTCATCTTGGTCATATTTCAGTCTAGCTCTAAGCATTTAGTTCTAAATTTTAATTATCATTGGTGACACTGGGAAAGATTGAGGACAAGAGGAGAAGGGGCTGATAGATGCTTGGATGTCATCATCAACTCAATAGACATGAGTTTGAGCAAACTCCGGGAGATGGTGAAGGACAAGGAAGTCCGGTGTGCTATAGTCCATAGGGTTGCAATGAGTCGGACATGACTGAGTGACTGAACAACAACACAAATTTAATAATGGATATAAGAATTCTTCTTAAAACATGTATTAAAATACTTCCTAGTAAATTTTCACCCAGTGTTACATGTTTTGAAATGCTCAATTTGCATTATGAATGCAGTAGGTCAAAAAACAGCAAGAGCAATGACAAAAATAGAGCTTGGAATTAATAAAGCTTTCTAAGAATTCCACAGACAGAGGAGCCCAGTAGGCTACAGTCGATAGGGTCGCAAAGGGTCGCACACGACTGAGTGACTATCAATCACTCATTCACACAACACTAACCGGGCTTCCTAGATGGCTCAGTGGTAAAGAACCCACCTGTCAAGCAGAAGAAGAAGGTTCAACCTCTGGATTGGAAGGATCTCCTGGAGAAGTAAGTGGCAACCCCCTCCAGTATTCTTGCCTGGGAAATCCCATGGACATAGGAGCCTGGTGGGCTACAGTTCATGGGGTTGCAAAGAGTCATGACTTAGTGACTAAACAGCAATAGCACTTACAGGTTTACTCTGTGTAAGCTTTCCATTTGTTTTCAGTGAAATCACAAGGGCCCAGAGCCAGTATTATCCGTTAATTATAGCACATATGTTCAAAATGCTAATTATGTTTTCATTTATAGTAATGTTTCTTAATAGCATGGGATTATTTATGAGCAATAAACAGATCACACAAAAAAGCAATGTATTTCTTCAGCCTCTTTTTTTAAAATACTTTGTGCAACTTAGCAATTAGTTAGTAACACTTCTGTCTAATGTGTAGACTAATCGTTAAATTAGTAGACCACATCTGAAGTATAGGAAAAAGGTTAAAACAAAATGTCTTCATTTTTGTGGGATAAAATTCTAAACAGTGTCCAATAGTATGCTATCATATATCTTCCTAATATCGTTTAGCTAATTTTTTTAGCTACTAATTATTATTCAGGTAAATAAAATATACTAAGTTCAAAAACAGTCTTGAGAAAAAGATGGTCTAGAAACTTACTCTACGTCTTCTCAGAGTTTCACTGGTGATGGTTGTGTAGATGTCATTTTCTCAAGACAGGGCTTGTGAAATGAAAACATCTCTTGCCATATCAACAAACAAGAAATGTCACAGCCATCAATGATTTCTGGCCTCCAAATGTAAATGAGGGCTCCCAAAACTGTGATCCAACAGATGCTGCCCAGCCCCCTCCACAGTGATTGCTGAGGAGCTGGGAGAATGGAAGAAACAGCCATCTGCCACTCCTTAAGGTGAACATGGAAACAGGATTTGGCCCCAGGTAACTGAGGTGCATATGAAAGGAATGAATTCAGTGAGCCCAGAGGCACATCATGCAAAATGCCAGCTGGATGAAGCATAGGCTGGAATCAAGATGGCCAGGAGAAACATCAATAACCTTAGATATGCAGATGACACCACATTATGGCAGAAAGAGAAGAACTAAAGAGCCTCTTGATGAAAGTGAAAGAGAAGAGTGAAAAAGTTGGCTCAAAACTCAACATTCAGAAAACTAAGACCATGGCATCCGGTCCCATCTCCTCATGGTAAATAGATGGGGAAACAATGGAAACAGTGAGAGACTTTATTTTGGGGGGGCTCCAAAATCACTACAGATGGTGACTGCAGCCATGAAATTAAAAGATTCTTGCTCCTTGGAAGAAAAACTGTGACCAACCTAGACAGCATATTAACAAGCAGAGACATTACTTTACCAACAAAGGTCTGCCTAGTCAAAGCTATGATTTATCCAGTAGTCATGTACGGATGTGAGAGTTGGACTATAAAGAAAGTTGAGTGCCAAACAATTGATGCTTTTGAATTGTGCTGTTGGAGAAGACTCTTGACAGTCCCTTGGACTGCAAGGAGTTCCACCAGTCAATCTTAAAGGAAATCAGTCCTGAATATTCATTGGAAGGACTGATTCTGAAGCAAAACTCCAGTACTTTGGCCACCTGATGCAAAGAACCAACTCTTTGGAAAAGACCCTGATTCTGGGAACGATTGAAGGTGGGAGGAGAAGGGGACGACAGAGAATGAGATGGTTGGATGGCATCACCGATGTGATGGACATGAGCTTGAGTAAACTCTGGGAGTTGGGAAGCCTGGCATGCTGCGGTCCTTGGGGTCGCAAAGAGTCGACCATGACTGAGTGGCTGAACTGAACTGAACTGAGAGGCTCAAATCTTCTCATACATAGAATGCTAAATTCCTTAACTTGATACCTGATCTTTGATGTTTGGGCTGCCTCCTCTCCTTGTTGCAAACTTGTGTATAGCCTGATTCCCCCTCCTGCTTCCTTGGAGCAGTCTCTCAGAACTAACTGAGGTACTGTGTCCTGGGATGCAGTCCCCATTTTGCCCCCAAAATAAAGCTTAACTTGAAGTTCTCAAGTTGTGCATATTTTTTAGTCAACAGACTCTATAACAATTCTGTGAATAAAGCTAATTATTTCTGTGTTTTGGTTACTTAGATTATATATCTACACAACTGTCATCTTGCTGCAATCTATGACAAATAAAAAGCAAGTAACACTTAAAATTGTTAAGGAAATGTAAATCCAAGATTACTGTTCAAAGTTATAATATAAATGTTCTTAGTATGTTTAGACAAGGAAGTCTCAAATGTGTATTTATTGAAGCTATTCAGCCTTCATTCATTATTTGAACTTCTAGCAAAAATTAAGGAGTGATGCAAACATTCAAAATCAAATAAGGCTATGCAATTTTAAAACACAACTTAATCCTTAATCCTTTTCAGCATTTAAAAATCATAGTGACAGATTATTAATTGAGGACTAGTGCTGGTAAAATCTGTAACAATGATTAGTTACTTACAATATAAGCCTAGATTAATTTATACAGTACTCTTGGGTGTTACAAATAAAAAATGAGTTATCTCCATTTGATGATAATATTGTATTATAATAGAGGCAAAATTTTCATGTTAACACTCCAAAGAAGATTTTCCTGTTAAACGCATCCACAGAATTATGGAGGAGGAAAAATAATTTTTCCTCTACTCTTCTTAGTTCTTGGCTGATATCCCCTACAACAGAAGGCAAATTAACAGGAGAAAAACAAGCAGAAATTTAGTAACATGTATACCTCTTGCATTGGAGAAGGAAATGGCAACCCACTATAATTTTCTTTTTTTTTTTAATATTTTTTTCCATTTATTTTTATTAGTTGGAGGCTAATTACAATATTGTAGTGGTTTTTGCCATACATTGACATGAATCAGCCATGGATTTACATGTATTCCCCATCCCGATCCCCCCTCCCACCTCCTTCCCCACCCCATCTCTCTGGGTCTTCCCAGTGCACCAGCCCCGAGCACTTGTCTCATGCATCCAACCTGGGCTGGTGATCTGTTTCACCCTTGATAATATACATGTTTTGATCTTGCCTGGAAAATCCCCATGGACAGAATCCTAGCAGGCTACTGGTCCATGGGGTCCCAAAGAGTCCACACAACTGAGTGACTAAGCATGCAGAATTTTCCTAATACAGGGAGGGTGACACCCTTATAAATATGGAGATTTCCCTTATAAATGGAGATGTCTGTAAAAAAAGGATTGCTTCTACTCAGTTTGCAGAGTTTCTATGTCTCTGTTTCTAAAAATATTCAGCCTAAAATAATCTTTAAGTCAAAGAGTGAGCCACTTTATTTTTGGGGGCTCCAAAATCACTGCAGAGGGTGATGGTAGTCATGAAATTAAAAGATACTTGCTCCTGGGAAGAAAAGATATGATAAACCTAGACAGCGTTTTAAAAAGCAGAGACATCACTTTGCTGACAAAGGTCTACCTAGTCAAAGCTATGGTTTTTCCAGTAGTCATGTACAGATGTGAGTGAGTGAAAGTCACTCTTTTGTGTCTGACTCTTCACAACCCCATGAATTGGACAGTCCAGACCAAAATGCTGGAGTGGGTAGCCTTTTCCTTCTCCAAGGGATCTTCCCAACCCAGGGACTGAGCCCAGGTCTCCCACATTGCAGTTGGATTCTTTACCAGCTGAGCCACTAGGGAAAACCAAGAATACTGGAGTGGGTAGCCTATCCTTTCTCCAGTGGATCTTCCTGACTCAGAAATTGAACCAGGGTCTACTGCATTGCAGGTGGATTCTTTACTGAGATACCAGGGAAGCTCACAGATGTGAGAGTTGGATCATAAAGAAGGCCGAGCACTGAAGAATTTATGCTTTTGAACTGTGGTGCTGGAGAAGACACCTAAGAATCCCTTGGACAGAAAGGAGATCAAACCAGTCAATCCTAAGGGAAATCAACCCTGAATATTCATTGGAAGGACTGATACTGATACTGAAGCTGAAGCACCAATGCTTTGGCCACCTGATGCGAAGAGCCGACACATTGAAAAAGACCCTGATGCTGGGAGAGATCGAGGGCAGGAGGAGAAGAGGGCAACAGAGGATAAAATGGTTGGATGGCATCATCGACTCAATGGACAAAAGTTTGAGCAAATTTTGGGAGATAGTGAAGGACAGGGAAGCCTGGTGTGCTGCAGTCCATGGGATTACAAAGAGTCAGACACGACTGAGGGACTGAACAACAGTAACATTGTCAAAGAGGCATATTTCAGGGTGACGAATTCTCTTCTCCCTCAGAATAGTTCTCATTCTTGCAGTTTTTAGTGTCCTTTAACTCTAATGATCTTAATTACATTAAAAAAAAAAGTTTTAGTCCCTGTTTTAAGAAACAATGACTTGAAAAAGTGTAAAGTTGCAAAACTGTTAAACTGGAAGAATTCTCAACTGAGTCTTCATAAATAAGATTTAAGATTATATTCCCAAACTGCATGGAGCATGTATGTGTAATTTCATGTATCTGTTTAACTTTTTTCTATATATTTTAAAGACATTTTAGAATAAAGGAAAAAAGTACATAACATAGAAAAATATTCCCATTGCTTAGAATATATACCACAGATATTTTGTCCTATTTGTTTCCCATTCTCTTTACTTAGATAAAATAAAAACTTGAGCAGTCTAGCTAGTCTCCTGCAATGGAATCCCTCAGTATTATTTACCAATAACTCTCAAGAGGCAATTGTCATCTGACTTATATAAAAATCCTTCCAATCTATTAACTTTAAGATTATTATTCTATATGTGTTTTTTACAACATACAGTAGTGTGTTGCATGTATCATCCTCCATCTTTCCATTTCCCCCTCCAAATTATTTTCAACATCTCCCATGTTGGTCTTTCTGGAACCAGTACCAATATTATGAGCACCCATCTATTAATGGATATTTAGGTTCATTTAACTTTTCCAAGATGACAATTATCTCTGTAATGCAAATCCTCACTTCAGTGTCCTTTACCTCTGGAGTACGTTTTCAGAAATGATAAATGTTTCAGCATTTTACCTGATTGCAAATAAACTCTTTTCTTGCTTACAGTATTCTGCATTTCTTGGTTGACAGAGTATATATTTAAATATAATTATATTATAATTAAATATAGTGATAAGTGAAGGTGTTAGTTGCTCCATCGTGTCCAACTATTTGCAAACCCATGGACTATATAACCCACCAAGCTCCTCTGTCCAGGGAGTTTTTCAGGCAAGAATACTGGAGTCAATAGCCGTTCTCTTCTCCAGGAGATCTACCTGACCCAGGGATCAAACCCAGGTCTCCTGCACTGGAGGCAGATTCTCTACTCTTTGAGCCATATTTAATTAAACTTCAAAATAAATGAAATAATGTACTATTTTTCCCATAAGGCTGACAAAAAGGAGAGTATTGCCATGTTTCTGGAGTTGTATGTGGCATAACTACTTTGAAAGCATTATGACAGTATCTAGTAGACTTGCAAATGTGCATACTCCCAAATCCAACAATTTCATTCTTGAAAACATATTCCAGAGTAACAAGAAAGATATGTAATACTGAAAAACATAGGAAAATTAATAGAGTAGAAAATTGTGATTTCTGGGCAGCTCTATGAAAGCATTTGAAGTTTGTGGTCATAAATGAAAGTTAGCATTATGGCATATTTTCCTTTGGTCATCTTTACTTTGCATGTGGGCAACAGGTAAAAAGTAGATTGAGTTAATCATGTAACTACTCATCAAATATATAGAACAGGAAAGGGGCTAGGACGGTGAGGAGTAACCATAAGATAATTAAAATAATTTGTTATGGATGCTAAGGTGTACAAGCTGGCTTGGATTGCCATAACAACATAACACAATCGGTGACTTATATAATGCAAATTTATTTTCTTATGTTTCTGGGAGCTTCAAGTCCAAGATCAAGGTGCTATCAGCTTTAATTTCTAGGGAGACCTCTCTTATTCTAAGCCATTTTAAAAAGATAACTCAGATGAAGAAGTAATGCTTCCAGGATGGAGGGCCTGAACCTATCCTGGTATAAATGAGTTCTTTTAGATGAGTGCTTTTCTTGCCACAGGTTTTGAATTATCCTATTGAGGCCATATGGCATAAAGCTCAAGTAATCTCTGCATATGAAATGATTGTTTCACTTTATTATCTATCTGTTCAATGCCAATGTGTAGCCAAAAGAAGGGGACTCTATCCATACCCAACAAAACCAGAGAAGTTAATTAGAGAACTTCTAATTAGCCTAAACAATTCTGTATTTCATCCTTGACCTTTATAAGTAGTTTACCTCTCACACCTAGAGTAAACCTATGTCTGGGTTGATCTGGGCATTTGCCAGTGTACACTTGTTATCCTGTCATCCTCAGGTTAGTACTTTCTTTTACTCTAAAATGTGTTCCAGTTTGCATAATGAGTTATATTTAGTCAGTCACTGAGATCTGGCAATACCTGCCAATTTTTAACACGAATATTTTCTCCAGTGTATATCATTCAAAACTAGGTAAAAGCAACAGCAATAAATATGACATTTATTTATGCTCTTTTCATTAGCACAGTTATTGGCTATATATACCACACACACACACACACACACACACACAACTAACAGAAATGAAATAAACACTTCAAATATTAAATATAAGAAATACATCACCTTAACAATGAAAAATGATTGAGATTGAGATTTATTTTCATATAAAACAAATATTAGACCATTGGATTCCAATGATAGGGAAAAAAATCCACTTAAATGTAACAAACCATCATCATTGTTTAAAAAACTGCTACATCAGAAGCTCACAATCCTTTTACAAGAGAGAAAGCATTCTTCAATAAAGTGGTTTATTCTGTTTTGCTTTAACATGTCATATCCAGTAAGCTCCACTTAAAAAATACAAAAAGGATAAAAGTAATAATACACAAAAATCTTTATTTCTAACATGACTGATAAATATGATTCCCTTTACTGAACTCAGTTTACCCCCAAATCCCTTCAAATACTTGAATCCAGACATTTCTATGGTGAGTCCTTAGAGAAGTGAATACAGGGTAAAAAAGAAAATATGTATATATATGTATAGATATATATTTAAAAATAGCTTTAACAACAAATGAAAAAAATTAAATGTGAAAATTTTTGTTACAGTTTTAAGAGCAGCAACAATACTTGGGGAAGTAGAGGGAACATCTCAGTGAAATTGCACACCCAGGAGTGTAGGCATGTACAAGCTCATAATATGTCATTTCTGAATGTGGGAGAAGAGAGGCTGTGAGGACCTTACTTGGCAGATGACAAATGTCCTCTAGGCTTTTCTAGATTAGAGCCTGATAAACATGAAATTTCTACATAAAGTTGTCAACTGATCTGTGGCTCTATTTATTGCTACAGAGTTCAGGAGAACTCACCAAAAGAATGAAGCTAAAATATATGCAAAAAAATTAAAACAAGTTTTGAATGAGCAAAGGAGGTCAGGCATATACAAATATACAAATAGAACATATTGAGGAAGAAGAGGTGAATCTTATATTGGACATGATAATTATTTGATTCCAAGTTACATAATAAAATTTAGCTCTCCTTGCCATCATTTATTCAAGGAAATTTCAAAACTGTTGGATCTGGAATGAATTTTGGGTGAGGCAGCAAGGAGTTAGAGTAGGGCTAGGAGATGACTCTCTAAAGTTGACATTACTCAACTAAAGAATCGTAGCTCTACCTAGTCCTCAGTATTTGATTATGGTGAATTTATTTATGTATCTTTATGTTAATGACCTTGTTGTTGTTCAGTGGTTAAGCAGTGTCTGACTCTTTGAAAGCCCATGGACTGCATCAGGCTTCTCTGTCCTCTGCTATCTCCCAGAGTTTGATGAAATTCAAGTCCATTAAGTGGGTGGTGCTATCTAACCATCTTATCCTCTGCCACCCCCTTATCCTTTTGCTTTCAGTCTTTCTGAGCATCAAAGTCTTTTCCAATGAGTTGGCTCTTCACATCAGGTTACCAAGGTATTGGAATATCAGCTTCAAATGAATATGTGTGTTAGTCACTCAGTTGTGTCCGACTCTTTGCAGCCCTATAGACTGTAGCCCACCAGGCTCCTCTGTCCATGGAATTTTCCAGGCAAGAGTACTGGGGTTGGTTACCATGCGTTTCTCTAGGGGATCTTCCCAACCCAGGGACTGAACCCAGGTCAAATGAATATTCAAGGTTGGTTTCCTTAAAAATTGACTTGTTTGATCTCCTTGCAGTCCAAGGAACTCTCAAAAGTCTTCACCAATACCACAATTTGAAAAAATTAACTCTTAGGTTCTCAGCCTTCTTTGTGGTCCAGCTCTCACATCTGTACCTGACTACTGAGAAAACTGTAGCTTTGACTATCTGAACCTTTGTCAGCAAAGTGATGTCTTTGCTTTTTAATACGCTGACTAGGTTTGTCATAGGTTTTCTTCCAAGGAGCGTGTATCTTTTAATTCCATGGCTGCAGTCACAGTCTGTAGTGATTTTGAAGCCCAAGGAAAGAAAATCTGTCACTGTTTCCCCTTTTATTTGCCATGAAGAGATAGGACTGGATGTCATGGTGTTAGTTTTGTTAATGTTGAGATTAAGCCAGGTTTTTCAGTAGTTTACTTCCCCAGGGATACTTCCTGACCCCAGAGTTCAAACCTGAGTCTCCTTCCTGGCAGGCAGGTTCTTTACCACTGAGCCACCTGGGAAGCTGTTAATGACTTTGCCTTTAGGGCTTTTATTTTATTATTAGAGTATAATTGCTTTACAATGTTATGTTAGTTTCTACTACTGTACAAAGAAGTGAATCAATCATATATATATATATATATATATATATATATATAATATATGTATATTATATATATATTTCCTCCCTCCCTCCCTCCCTCCCACTTCACCCTCCTCCCACCCCTCTAGATCACATGGTGCATTGAGCTAAACTCCCTGTGCCTTACAGCAATTTCCAATTAGCTGTTTTACATGCAGTAGTGTAATATTTAAATGCTACTCTCTTATTTTGTCCCAATCACCCCTTCCCCCCCAATCCTGTCCACATGTCCATTTTCTACATCTGTGTCTCTATTCCTGCCCTGCAAAAATGGATATGTTACCATCCACATAGCTTATGATAAGTTTTAAATTAATCACTGTATTAATTATTAGCATGGTGCCTGGTGAATAGCAAAGTCTAAATGAAAATGCTGAGGCAGGTTAATGCATGAGTTTGAGACTGGGCCTGGCTGGGAGCAGCAAAAGAGGTCAATGTGGAGCAGCCCCTGAGGTCGGAGGAGAACCTGGGAGCCAGGTTGAGAACAAACATAAAGGGGAAAGGGTCCAGCAGTGTCCCCCGAGCTCAGCTTAGTCAAGTGAGATGAAGATTAGGGTTAGGGTTAGGGTTATATATATATAGAGGGATTATTTATATAATATATATTATATTATAGGCAGGTTATATATATAATAGGCAGGTTAAATGTGACTTTTCCAAGGTCACAAGAAGTGGCCAGTTCATTTCAAGTGTCCTATTACTTTCATTATAAACTTAATCTTGGTTTGATACAGTGGGAAGAAACTAAAATGTAGATTTGAAATTTTTTTTACACTTATAAATTGACTGTTAATTTTAGTTGATAAACTTAAGAGAACTCTACACAGTTTCAATTATACTAATCATACGATTCAGTTCAGTTCAGTTCAGTCGCTGAGTCATGTCCGCCTCTTTGTGACCCCACAGACTGCAGCACACCAGGCCTCCCTGTCCATCACCAATTCCTGGAGTTTACTCAAACTCATGTCCATCAAGTTCATGATGCCGTCCAACCATCTTATCAGGTGGAGAAAATGACAGACTCTTTGGATATATCACATTTTTTACCCAGTCCATCCAGTTCTTGCTCAGAGAGTCCCTCCATTTAGTCAGTCTTTGTCTTCTCATGGAACATTTAGTCTACTTACATTTAAAATAATTATTGATAGTTATGTAATTACTGCCATTTTGTTAATTGTTTTGTAGGTGTTTTGTAGGTTCTTTTTTGTTCCTTACTTCTTTTATTCTCTTCTTTTATGATTTCATGACCCTCATTAGTGTTATGTTTTGATTCCTTTCTCTTTTTTCTGTGTGTATCTATTTACAGTTTTTTTGGAATATGGTTATTATTAGACTTACATATGACAACTTCTTCATATGGTGATTATTCCAAATTTCTGATCTTTTAACTTTAAATCCATTTAAAAATCCCACATTTTAACTCTCCTACCCCACAATTAGTGCTTTTGACATAACATTTTATAATTTTTGGTGTTATGTATCCCCTACCTACTTACTGTGGATATAGTATCATATATACTCTTTTGTCATTTAATCTTCCTACAAATTTTCTCTATGATTGATTTACTAACTTTAATCTATATTTTTGTTTACCAATGACTTTTTCCTTTCATAATTTTCATGTTTCTAATTGTGTCATGCTTAGTCAGTCATCTCCAACTCTTTGTGACCCCATGGACTGTAGCCCACCAGGCTCCTCTGTCCATGGGGATTCTCCAGGCAAGAATACTAGACATGAGTTACTATACCCTCATCCAGGGGATCTTCCCAACCCAGGGATTGAACCAGGATCTCCTGCATTGCAGGTGGATTCTTTACCAGCTGAGCTACCAGAGAAGCCCTTTCATAATTGTAGTTTTTCCTTGATCTCTTAGAGAATTTCCATACAAATCTTGGAAAACTAGTTTGGTGGGGTTCAACTCTTTTGGCTTCTCTGTTACCTGTAAAACATTTGATCTCCCCATGAAATCTGAACAAATGCCTTACTGTGCATTCTTGATTGTAAGTTTTCCCCTTTCAGTACTTTGAATAAACCAAACCACTCCCTTCTGGCCTGCAGAGTCCCTGCTGAAAAGTCAGCTGAGAGATTATGGCAGTTCTCTTGTACCTAACTTGTTTCTTTTCCTTTGTTACTTTCAATCAGTTTGGTTCAGTCACTCAGTTGTGTCTATTTGCGACCCCATGGACTGCAACATGCCAGGTCCATCACCTTCCCATCACCAACTCCCAGAGCTTGCTCAAACTCATGCCCATTGAATTGGTTATGCCATACAACCATCTCATCCTCTGTCGTCCCTTTCTCTTGCCTTCAATTTTTCCCAGCATCAGGGTCTTCTCCAGTGAGTCACTTCGTCTTATCAGGTGGCCAAAATATTGGAACTTCAGCTTTAGAATCATTCTCCAATGATATTCAGGACTGATTTCCTTTAGGATAGACTGGTCTCCTTGCAGGCCAAGGGACTCTCAAGAGTCTTCAACACCACAGTTCAAAAGCACCAATTCTTCAGCACTCAGCTTTCTTTATGGTCCAACTCTCACATCCATACATGACTACTGGAAAAACCATAGCTTTGACTATATGGACCTTTGCTGGCAAAGTAATGTTTCTGCCTTTTAATATGCCATCTAGGTTGGTCATAGCTTTTCTTCCAAGGAGCAAGCATCTTTTAATTTCATGGCTGCAGTCACCATCTGCAGTGATTTTGGAGCCCAAGAAAATAAAGTCTCTCACTGTTTCCATTGTTTTCCCCTCTATTTGCCATAAAGTGATGGGACCAGATGCCATGATCTTAGTTTTTTGAATGTTGAGTTTTCAGCCAGCTTTTTCACTCTCTTCTTTCCCTTTCATCAAGAGAGTCTTTAGCTCCTCTCCACTTTCTGCCATAAGAGTGGTGTTATCTGCATATCTGAGATTATTAATATTTCTCCTGGGCAATCTTGTTTCCAGCTTGTGCTTCATCCAGTCCAGCATTTCGCATGATGTACCCTGCGTATAAGTTAAATAAGCAGGGTTACAATACACAGTTTGACGTACTCCTTTCCCAATTTGGATTCAGCATGTCTAGTTCTAACTGTTGCTTCTTGACCTGCATACAGATTTCTCAAGAGGCAGGTCAGGTGGTCTGGTATTCCCATCTCTTGAAGAATTTTCCACAGCTTGTTGTGATCCACACAGGCAAAGGCTTTGGCATAGTCAATAAAGCAGAAGTACATGTTTTTCTGGAACTCTCTTGCTTTTTCGATGATCCAATGGATGTTGGTAATTTGATCTCATGTTCCTCTGCCTTTTCTAAATCCAGTTTGAACATCTGGATATTCACGGTTCACATGCTGCTGAAGCCTGGCTTGGAGAATTTTGAGCATTACTTTGCTAATGTGTAAGATAACTGCAATTGTGTGATAGTTTGAAAATTCTTTGGCCTTGCCTTTCTTTGGGATTGGAATGAAAACTGTCCTTTTCCAGTCCTGTGGCCACTGCTGAGTTTTCCAAATTTGCTGGCATGTTGAGTACAGCACTTTCACAGCCTCATCTATTAGGATTTGAAATAGCTCAGCTGGAATTCCATCACCTTCACTAGCTTTGTTCATGGTGATGCTTCCTAAGTCCCACTTGACTTTGCTTTGCAGGATGTCTGGCTCTAGGAGAGTGATCACACTATCGTGGTTATCTGTGTCATGAAGATCTTGTTTGTACAGTTCTGTGTATTCTTGCCACCTCTTCTTAATATCTTCTGCTTCTGTTAGGTCCATACCGTTTCTGTGCTTTATTGTGCCCATCTTTGCAATGTTGCTTCCAAAAGTATCTCTTTATCCTTGGTTTTTATATTTTAATTACAAGGTGTATTGGTGTAGTTTTCTTTGGCTTGATCCTTTTTAGACTCTTTGTGCTTCCTGGATTTGGATGGCTGTTTCCTTATCAAGGTTAATGAAGTATTTATCTATTATATCTTCAAATATATTCTCTTCTCCTTTCTCTCTCCTTTCTCCTTCTGGGACCTCTGTGATGTGAATGTTAGTAAGCTTGGGTTACTCCAGAAATCTCTTAAACTGTCCTCCTTTGCTTTTCCTTTCTTTTTTCTATTCAGCTTTACTGATTTCCATTTCTCTGTGTTCCACCTAACTGATCCATTCCTTTGTATCATTTATTCTGCTATTGATTCTTTCTAGAGTTTTTTTTTTTTTTTTCTTCATTAAGTTACTGAATCCTTCATCTCTGTTTGGTTCTTCCTTATATGTTCTACTCTTAAAAACTTCTGAAGGTTTTATTCTGTTCTTCCAATCTTCTCCTGAGTTTCTTGAATGTCTTCAAGATCATTACCTTCTATCAGATGGATTGCATATCTCCACTTCACTTAATTCCTCTGGAATTTTATGTTTTTTCATTCAGAACATGCCAAATCATTTTGCCTAAATTGCTGTTTTTACTTCTGTGTATCTGGTTATGTTTCCCAGCCTTGGGGAAGCGGCCTGTATAGGAGAGGTTCTGTTGCGCCAGCAGCATACTCCCCACACTGCTCACCAGAGCTACATGCTCTGAGGTGTCCCTTATGTAGGTTCTGTGGGTCCTTCCGTTGTGTCAGGCTGACTACTATGAGTGGGTTAGTAGATGTGGCTACCCCACATCTGGTTGTTTGCCAGGACCCTCCTTTTGTAGAGGCTTTTGGCAGCTGTTTGATGGGTTTGGGTCTTGAGGCAGCTGGTTTCAGGAGCCCAGGAAATCCTGGAGTTGATGATGACTCACTGGTGTGTGTGAAGTTGCAAGACTGGGGCTCCTAGATCTAGTATCTGCCTGCTATTTCGTGGGGTGGTTCCTGACATGCTGGCAATCGGTGGTTCTGGGGTGTCTCAAAGCTGATATTGGCTTGTTGGTGAGTAGGGCTGGATCCCAGGGCTGCAGATGAGAAGTCCAGAGTATCTCTGAGCTGATGTTAGCCTACCGGTGGTGAGGCCAGGGCTTAAATTTTCCTGGGGCTAGTGCTGCCAGCTCGCTGGTGGGCAGAAGCAGGTTTTGGTGCTTTTGGCTGCAGGGCCTTGGTGTCCTGAAGCTGGCATCAGCCTCACTGTCAGTGGGGCTGGATCCCAGAGCTGTTCACTGAAGGTCCCAGGGCTGCTGTTGGCTTGCTGGTGTGCAGGGCTGTGGTCTGGGGAGCTTTGGGACTGCTGCCAGTCTGCTGATGTGTTGCTGTGTCTTGACAAGACAGGCTTCAGCACTGCATTGTTGCTGGAGTGGTGTCCATCTACTGGCGAGTGAGGTCGAGGTCCAGGCAATCCTGGGTCTGGTGCCTATCCACTGGTGGGTGAATCTGGGTCCTAGAGCTAGTGCCAGCCCACTGGAAGGCAAAGGCTGGTCCCAGGGCCTCTGGATGCAGGTTCCAGGGGTTTCCACAGCTGCCTTTAGACCACTGGTGGGTGGGGTTGATTTATGACACTGCTGGCTTCAGTGTCCTAGCTGTCCTAAAGTTGTATTGGACTCCTGGTAGCTGAGAATGTATTCCAAGGCCTCTGACTGATGGCCACATGGTGTCTCAGAGCTGGGTTCACTTGCTGGTGAGTGGCTTCTGGTCCCAGAATCTCTGGCTGGAGACTCTGGCAGTTCCAGGTTTGGTGTATGGGCTTTCTGGTGGGTGGGGGTGGGACCCAGGGGTTTCTAGGGCTGGGGCCTCTCCACTAGCAGGTCGAACTGCATCCCAAGTTAACTGGATGCAGGAATCCCAGGATAATGCCTGTGCACTAGTATATGGGCCCAGGTTTTGGGCCCTCCTGCGAACAGGACTATGTTCTGGGGTGGCTGTAGGCTCAAGAGCATCTTAAGGCAGGCTGCCTGCTAGTGGTATGGCTATGTCCCCGCCTGGCTAATTGCTTGGCTGGAGGCATCCAGGACTGGTGCCAATAGGCTGGTGGGTGGGACCAGGTCCTAGTGCTAATAAGATATGGAAAGGATTCCAAAATGGCACTTGCTAGAGTCAGGGTCCATGTGGTAGAATGAGCTCCCCCAAATGGCTACAACCAGTGTCTATGGGCATGAGTTTGAGCAAACTCCAGGAGTTGGTGATGGACAGGGAAGCCTGGCGTGCTGCAGTCCATGGGGTCGTAAAGTGTCAGACACGACTGAGTGACTGAACTGAACTGAACTGAATGTCTATGTCCCCAAAGTGGGCTCTAGTTGCCTCCAGTCTCTCTGGGAGATTCTCTAAGATCAGTTAGTGGGTCTGACCCAAGCTCCTTTCAAATTTCTGCTTCTTCCCTGGTCTTAGAGTGTGTGAGATTTTGTGTGCACTTTATGAGTGGAGTCTGTATTTCCCACCATCTCTGGGTCTCTCAACCTTAATCTCCATTGGCTTGTCTCTGGGAGCTTGTCTTCCCAATGTAGGACCCCTGGGCTAGGGATCCCCACGTGGGAGATTCCTTCACACCCATTCCTTCTTGGGGACAACCTGTGCAATTTTAATTATTCTTCTGTTTTTTGGTTACTCACCCAAGGGTATGAGTCTTGACTCTACCATGACTCTGTTCCTCCTACCTGTCTCATTGTGGTTCCTTTTTTATATCTTTAGTTGTAGATCTTTTCTACTAGAATCTGGTCTTTCTCATTAACAGTTGCTCTGTAAGTAGCTGTAATTTTGGTGTACCTGTGAGAGGAGGTGATCTCAGTGTCTTCCTATTCTGATGGCTTGGCCAAGCCTCAAATGCAATTTGTCTTTTAATATGTTTACTCTGTTTTCAGATAAAAACTTACTTGCTAGTGTGAGTATCCTTTTTTTCATTTTATAACTTCTATCCCAAAATAAGGAAAAGTTATTTTAAATCACTGATAATGTTCTTAGCACATTGATAGAGAACTTTATATAATTTGACAACTGATTTTAAAGACAGTGGCAATGATGATGATATTATGATGCCAAGAATCTGACAGCAGATTAACAAAGATTGAAATTAGCTTAATAAATGATCAGTTTCTATTCCTTGTCCTTACCTACTGTTCTCACCATCACCTTATACTACTAGCTTGAAATTGGGTTAAAAATGTCTTTATATTACTATGTGAAGAGTTATTGCTCTCTATAAATCTTAACGTGGTAGTGAAGAGTTTTTCTATCATAATTAGCTAAAACCATGAGATATTTGTTAAGTATTTTAACAACAACTTTAAAATCAGAAGTGAATAGTTTAAAATTTTTTAAATGTAAAAAACAATCTTTTTACAAAGTTATCTGTTGGGAAATATAGTTAATTGCTCCAATATTATAGAGGTTTGTGCTGTGATTTTAAAGTTGATAGAGGTTTCACTCAGCATCCTCATTTGCTAAGGATACTTTGATTGGATCTGCTGGCTCAAAAAGCCCAAGTATTAGAGCAATTTTTACTAAAGTCTTAACTTTTTATAAAGGCTTCTCTTGTTCTAGTCCACAGTAGAATTCAGTAGCCTTACAGCTAACCACTGGTTCAATGAAATAACAATGTTTAATGTATTACATATTGCCTCCAAAATCCAGAAAAGCATTTCAAGAACTAAGCCATGTTTTTCAAGGTAGATTGTGTGAAGTACATCAACTTGATTTTCACTTCAGTTGGATATCTCAAGATACTCCATACATTTATCCCACCTGTCCACCCAAACTAGAAATTAACATTGGGTTTTAGGGCTGCTAAGCTTTTGTGGGATATCTTTCACTGTCTAGTTTGTATATGTCTTTTTTTTTTTTTCATTTTTTTATTTTATTTTATTTTATTTTATTTATTAGTTGGAGGCTAATTACTTCACAACATTTCAGTGGGTTTTGTCATACATTGATATGAATCAGCCATGGATTTACATGTATTCCCCATCCCGATCCCCCCTCCCACCTCCTTCCCCACCCCATCTCTCTGGGTCTTCCCAGTGCACCAGACCCGAGCACTTGTCTCATGCATCCCACCTGGGCTGGTGATCTGTTTCACCATAGATAGTATACATGCTGTTCTTTCAAAACATCCCACCCTCACCTTCTCCCACAGAGTTCAAAAGTCTGTTCTGTATTTCTGTGTCTCTTTTTCTGTTTTGCATATAGGGTTATCGTTACCATCTTTCTAAATTCCATATATATGTGTTAGTATGCTGTAATGTTCTTTATCTTTCTGGCTTACTTCACTCTATATAATGGGCTCCAGTTTCATCCATCTCATTAGAACTGGTTCAAATGAATTCTTTTTAATGGCTGAGTAATATTCCATGGTGTATATGTACCACAGCTTCCTTATCCATTCATCTGCTGATGGGCATCTAGGTTGCTTCCATGCCCTGGCTATTATAAACAGTGCTGCAATGAACATTGGGGTGCACGTGTCTCTTTCAGAGCTGGTTTCCTCAGTGTGTATGCCCAGCAGCAGGACTGCTGGGTCATATGGCAGTTCTATTTCCAGTTTTTTAAGAAATCTCCACACTGTTTTCCATAGCGGCTGTACTAGTTTGCATTCCCACCAACAGTATAAGAGGGTTCCCTTTTCTCCACACCCTCTCCAGCATTTATTGCTTGTAGACTTTTGCATAGCAGCCATCCTGACTGGTGTGTAATGGTACCTCATTGTGGTTTTGATTTGCATTTCTCTAATAATGAGTGATGTTGAGCATCTTTTCATGTGTTTGTTAGCCATCTGTATGTCTTCTTTGGAGAAATGTCTGTTTAGTTCTTTGGCCCATTTTTTGATTGGGTCATTTATTTTTCTGGAATTGAGCTGCAGGAGTTGCTTGTATATTTTTGATATTAATCCTTTGTCTGTTTCTTCATTTGCTATTATTTTCTCCCAATCTGAGGGCTGTCTTTTCACCTCACTTATAGTTTCCTTTGTAGTGCAAAAACTTTTAAGTTTCATTAGGTCCCATTTGTTTAGTTTTGCTTTTATTTCCAATATTCTGGGAGGTGGGTCATAGAGGATCTTGCTGTGATTTATGTTGGAGAGTGTTTTGCCTATGTTCTCCTCTAGGAGTTTTATAGTTTCTGGTCTTGCATTTAGATCTTTAATCCATTTTGAGTTTATTTTTGTGTATGGTGTTAGAAAGTGTTCTAGTTTCATTCTTTTACAAGTGGTTGACCAGTTTTCCCAGCACCACTTGTTAAAGAGGTTGTCTTTTTTCCATTGTATATCCTTGCCTCCTTTGTCAAAGATAAGGTGTCCATAGGTTCGTGGATTTATCTCTGGGCTTTCTATTCTGTTCCATTGATCTACATTTCTGTCTTTGTGCCAGTACCATACTGTCTTGATGACTGTGGCTTTGCAGTAGAGTCTGAAGTCAGGCAGGTTGATTCCTCCAGTTCCATTCTTCTTTCTCAAGATTACTTTGGCTATTCAAGGTTTTTTGTATTTCCATACAAATTGTGAAATACTTTGGTCTAGTTCTGTGAAAAATACCGTTGGTAGCTTGATAGGGATTACATTGAATCTACAGATTGCTTTGGGTAGAATAGCCATTTTGACAATATTGATTCTTCCAATCCATGAACATGGTATGTTTCTCCATCTGTTTGTGTCCTCTTTGATTTCTTTCATCAGTGTTTTATAGTTTTCTATGTATAGGTCTTTTTTTTCTTTAGGTAGGTATACTCCTAAGTATTTTATTCTTTTTGTTACAATGGTGAATGGTATTGTTTCCTTAATTTCTCTTTCTGTTTTTTCATTGTTAGTATATAGGAATGCAAGGGATTTCTGTGTGTTAATTTTATATCCTGCAACTTTAATATATTCATTGATTAGCTCTAGTAATTTTCTGGTAGAGTCTTTAGGGTTTTCTATGTAGAGGATCATGTCATCTGCAAACAGTGAGAGTTTCACTTCTTCTTTTCCTATCTGGATTCCTTTTACTTCTTTTTCTGCTCTGATTGCTGTGGCCAGAACTGCCAACACTATGTTGAATAGTAGTGGTGAGAGTGGGCACCCTTGTCTTGTTCCTGATTTCAGGGGAAATGCTTTCAATTTTTCACCATTGAGGTGATGCTTGCTGTGGGTTTGTCATATATAGCTTTTATTATGTTGAGGTATGTTCCTTCTATTCCTGCTTTTTGGAGAGTTTTAATCATAAATGAGTGTTGAATTTTGTCAAAGGCTTTCTCTGCATCTATTGAGATGATCATATGGTTTTTATCTTTCAATTTGTTAATGTGGTGTATTACATTGATTGATTTGTGGATATTAAAGAATCCTTGCATTCCTGGGATGAAGCCCACTTGGTCATGGTGCATGATTTTTTTAATATGTTGTTGGATTCTGTTTGCTAGAATTTTGTTAAGGATTTTTGCATCTATGTTCATCAGTGATATTGGCCTGTAGTTTTCTTTTTTTGTGGCATCTTTGTCTGGTTTTGGAATTAGGGTGATGGTGGCCTCATAGAATGAGTTTGGAAGCTTACCTTCATCTGCAATTTTCTGGAAGAGTTTGAGTAAGATAGGTGTTAGCTCTTCTCTAAATTTTTGGTAGAATTCAGCTGTAAAGCCATCTGGTCCTGGGCTTTTGTTTGCTGGAAGATTTTTGATTACAGTTTCGATTTCCTTGCTTGTGATGGGTCTGTTAAGATCTTCTATTTCTTCCTGGTTCAGTTTTGGAAAGTTATACTTTTCTAAGAATTTTTCCATTTCATCCAAGTTGTCCATTTTATTGGCATAGAGCTGCTGGTAGTAGTCTCTTATGATCCTTTGTATTTCAGTGTTGTCTGTTGTGATCTCTCTATTTTCATTTCTAATTTTGTTAATTTGGTTCTTCTCTCTTTGTTTCTTAATGAGTCTGGCTAAAGGTTTGTCAATTTTATTTATCTTTAAAAAAACCAGCTTTTAGCTTTGTTGATTTTTGCTATGGTCTCTTTAGTTTCTTTTGCATTTATTTCTGCCCTGATTTTTAAGATTTCTTTCCTTCTGCTAACCCTGGGGTTCTTCATTTCTTCCTTCTCTAATTGCTTTAGGTGAAGAGTTAGGTTATTTATTTGGCTTTTTTCTTGTTTCTTGATGTAAGCCTGTAATGCTATGAACCTTCCCCTTAGCACTGCTTTTACAGTGTCCCATAGGTTTTGGGTTGTTGTGTTTTCATTTTCATTCATTTCTATACATATTTTGATTTCTTTCTTGATTTCTTCTATGATTTGTTGGTTATTCAGAAGCGTGTTATTTAGCCTCCATATGTTTGAATTTTTAACAATTTTTTTCCTGTAATTGAGATCTAATCTTACTGCACTGTGGTCAGAAAAGATGACTGGAATGATTTCAATTTTTTTGAATTTTCCAAGACCAGATTTATGGCCCAGGATGTGATCTATTCTGGAGAATGTTCCGTGTGCACTTGAGAAAAAGGTGAAGTTGATTGTTTTGGGGTGAAATGTCCTATAGATATCAATTAGGTCTAGCTGGTCCATTGTATCATTTAAGGTTTGTGTTTCCTTGTTAATTTTCTGTTTAGTTGATCTGTCCATAGTTGTGAGTGGGGTATTAAAGTCTCCCACTATTATTGTGTTACTATTAATTTCCTCTTTCATACTCATTAGTGTTTGCCGTACATATTGCAGTGCTCCTATGTTGGGTGCATATATATTTATAATTGTTATATCTTCTTCTTGGATCGATCCTTTGATCATTATGTAGTGTCCTTCTTTGTCTCTTTTCACATCCTTTATCTGAAAGTCTATTTTATCTGATATGAGTATTGCGACTCCTGCTTTCTTTTGGTCTCCGTTTGCATGAAATATTTTTTTCCAGCCCTTCACTTTCAGTCTGTATGTGTCTCTTGTTTTGAGGTGGGTCTCTTGTAGACAGCATATATAGGGGTCTTGTTTTTGTATCCATTCAGCCAATCTTTGTCTTTTGGTTGGGGCATTCAACCCATTTACATTTAGGGTAATTATTGATAGGTGTGGTCCCGTTGCCATTTACTTTGTTGTTTTGGGTTCACGTTTATACAACCTTTCTGCATTTCCTGTCTAGAGAAGATCCTTTAGCATTTGTTGAAGAGCTGGTTTGGTGGTGGTGAATTCTCTCAGCTTTTGCTTGCCTGTAAAGCTTTTGAATTCTCCTTCATATCTGAATGAGATCCTTGCTGGATACAGTAATCTAGGTTGTAGGTTATTCTCTTTCATTACTTTCAGTATGTCCTGCCATTCCCTTCTGGCCTGGAGGGTTTCTATTGATAGATCAGCTGTTATCCTTATGGGAATCCCTTTGTGTGTTATTTGTTGTTTCTCCCTTGCTGCTTTTAATATTTGTTCTTTGTGTTTGATCTTTGTTAATTTGATTAATATGTGTCTTGGGGTGTTTCGCCTTGGGTTTATCCTGTTTGGGACTCTCTGGGTTTCTTGGACTTGGGTGGCTATTTCCTTCCCCATTTTAGGGAAGTTTTCAGCTATTATCTCCTCGAGTATTTTCTCATGGCCTTTCTTTTTGTCTTCTTCTTCTGGGACTCCTATGATTCGAATGTTGGGGTGTTTCACATTGTCCCAGAGGTCCCTGAGGTTGTCCTCATTTCTTTTGATCCTTTTTTCTTTTTTCCTCTCTGCTTCATTTATTTCCACCATTTTATCTTCTGCCTCACTTATCCTATCTTCTGCCTCCGTTATTCTACTCTTGGTTCCCTCCAGAGTGTTTTTGATCTCATTCATTGCATTATTCATTTCTAATTGACTCTTTTTTATTTCTTCTAGGTCTTTATTAAACATTTCTTGAATCTTTTCAATCTTTGCTTCCAGGCTATTTATCTGTAACTCCATTTTGTTTTCAAGATTTTGGATCATTTTTATTATCATTATTCTAAATTCTTTTTCAGGTAGATTCCCTATCTCCTCCTCTTTTGTTTGACTTGGTGGGCATTTTTCATGTTCCTTTACCTGTTGGGTATTTCTTTGCCTTTTCATCTTGTTTAGATTGCTGTGTCTGGAGTGGGCTTTCTGTATTCTGGAGGTCTGTGGTTCCTTTTTATTGTGGAGGATTAACCCAGTGGGTGGGGTTAGACGATTGGCTTGTCAAGGTTTCCTGGTTAGGGAAGCTTGCGTCAGTGTTCTGGTGTGTGGAACTTGATTTCTTCTCTTTGGAGAGCAATGGAGTGCCCAGTAATGAGTTTTGAGATGGGTCTATGTGTTAGGTGTGACCTTGGGCAGCCTGTATGTTGACGTTCAGGGCTATGTTCCTGCGTTGCTGGAGAATTTGCGTGGTATGTCTTGCTCTAAAACTTATTGGCTCTTGGGTGGTGGTTGGTTTCAGTGTAGGTATGGAGGCTTTTGGACGGTCACTTATTACTTAAAATTCCATGTAGTCAGGAGCTTTCTGGTGTTCTCAGGTTTTGGGCTTAAGTCTCCTGCCTCTGGATTTCAGTTTTATTCTTCCTGTAGTCTCAGGACTTCTCCAACTATACAGCACTGATAAGAAAACTTCTAGGTTAATGGCAAAAAGATTCTCCCCCGTTAGGGACACCCAGAGAGGTTCACAGAGTTACATGAAGAAGAGGAGAGGGAGGAGGGAGATAGAGACGAGCAGGAGGAGAAAAAGGAGGACTCAAGAGGAGAGAGACAGATCTACGCAGCTGTCTGTTCCCACAGTGTTCTCCGTAGCCCAGTCACCTACAAAGATTCACAGAATTGGATTTGGAAGAGAAGGGGAAAGGAAGAAATAGAGGTGTTCTGAGGTAGAAAACAGAGAGTCAAGATTGGGAGAGAATAATCTTCGGTTCAAAAATAGGGCTTCTCTTCTTTTTTTTTGTAAGGTTATAGTGTGTTGAAAATGAAAATTAAGGAGTAGTAGAGGAGTACTAGAGGGCTTTAAAAGAAATAAGAGAAAACGAAAAATAGAAAATAGAAGAGAAAAAGGAAAGGAAAAAGAAAAAAAAAAGAAAAAAAAGAAAGAAAAAAAAATTTTTTTTTCCCCTAATTAAAAAAATCATAAAAATCTATGGAAATGAAAGTTAAGGAGTAATGGGGGAGTAATAGGGAATTTTAAAGGAAAATAAAAGAGAAAAAAGAAAAAAGAAAAAAGAAAAAAAAAAGAGAGAGAAAAGTAAAATTGTATCTAGGAGTTTCTCTGGAGCTGTTGCGGTCAGTGTGGGTTCGGCTCAGTTTCAGATAGCTCCTCGTTCCAGCTTACACTTCTCGATATCTACAAGCCCCTTCCGGTGTAGTCGGTGCTTTCTACAGGGATTTTAATCTGTTGCACCAGTCCCTTCTGAAGCGGTTCCCTTTGTTTATTGGGCTTCTGTTTGCCGGTCTCTTCAGAGCCTCATTTCCGCCCTGACACAGGCGGGCGGAGGTGGACTCTTATTCAGGTAGCTAGTTCCGTCGCTCTGCAGGGAGGGGCTGGGGCTGCCGGGAGGGGCTGACGCTGCTTTCTCCGTCTTTGCTGCTCAGGCTCCCGGCCGCTCCATATGGAGCGCGCCCCGCGCCGCGCGAGGTTCCAGCCCTCGGGTGTTCCACAAAAGCGCGGAACGAAAAGCTGCGCCTGCTCTCTGTGCCTTCCCCGTCAGAGCGGTCCAGGCAGCCAGGGGCTCGGTGGGTGCACTCTCCCCAAGTGTGGCGCGCCCCCTCCCTTCCACGGACATTAAGACATGTAAATTACTTGTACTTCCTACTCATAGGATCCAACTGGCATAATGTAATCAATGAAAAGGACTCCAATAAAATTTGTGGAATATCAAAGAATCAAAATCTCTAGGGATTCTTTGATGGTACAATGGATAATAGATATATTTCTGAACCATGTCTATGAAGGTTTATTAACTTTGTATAGTAAAAAGCTAGCTGCTTCCAGTGCTACCTACAAATAGGTATGGGGAAAAAGATATTATCCAGGTCAACAGATATGTGCCTAATGGCAGGGGTCATATTGATTTTTTTCCAGTATAGGTACTAAATCTGTGATAGAAGCTGTAATTGGAGCCTCCACCTGATTGAGTTTATGGTAGTCTAAAGACAGTCTCCAAGATTTATCTACCCAGGCTAAGTGACTACATTTATGAATTATATGGATATGTGGAAGATGTAATCACTCCTGCTTCTCCTGTGTTTCCTGAACGAAATTTCTTCTGCTATAAAACAGAAAACAATCTTGATAAGGAGAAATTCCAGAAGTTTCCACTTACCATTCCTATCAAAATAGCGTTCCCCAATGGGGTCGGGGAGCTTCCCCAGTGGCTTAGTGGGAAAGAATCCACTTGCAATGCAGGAGACAATGCAGGAGATGTGAATTTGATCCTTGGGTGAGGCAGATCCCCTGGAGGGCATAGCACCCCACTCCAGTATTCATGCCTGGAGAATACTATGGACAGAGGAGCCTGGTGGGCTACAGTCCATAGGGTTGCACAGAGTCAGACACAACTGAAAAGGCTTAGCACCCACACATTTAACAACTAGACTGCCAACAAAAGAAAAAAAAAGACCAAGAAAGGTAGGAAGAAAGGAAGAAAAGAAACAAGGAAGGGTGGATCTTGTGGCATTTGTTGACATTTGTGGTATAACTACTACCACTATGGCTGACTTCAAGTTACCAATGTGATATTATTGAACACAAAGTTGGGGAGAGATGCAATATGCAGTATTTCTACCATATATCCATAATAGGCATGAATAACCTCAAGGGCTTTTCCCATTTTCATAAAAATTACTTAAGAATAAGAAACAACCAAAAATAAAGAAACATTATATTGTTCAAAACAATATGACTCAAATCTGTTACAATCAGCTGTAGTATTTTATATGCTATATAATGATAAGATTAGAAACCAATTTGAACATTCATATGGAGATCTCTTACTGTTGAAAGGAGCTATCAGAATGAATATTTTATCAAGTAATTTTGCAAAATAAAATAAAAAGTCATTGTTTGTATAACCCTTTCTAAAGCTGAAATAAAGCCAAGTCAAACTTGGACTTCTGAAGCTTCAAAATGACAATACTTAGAATTATTTAAACTTTAATACAGACATTGCATTCTGGTTGTGATATTTTGAAAGGAATACATGTAAAATTCAGGTCAGAGCTGTTATATGTTGGAATAGCCTATGTGATGGGACCTTGTCATATTGTCTGTTATTACTATTTACCTTTGAAATCCTGTCCATTATTTAAAACATTTCTCTGAATTTATCTGTGTGATTCTAAATGTTATGGTTTTAAACATAGATTATTGCTGTAACATTGTCTCATAATGGATTGTTCATTTCTTTCCCTATTAAAACAAGTAAATTAAACAAATATTAATTTTCCAGTGGGATCTTAGTGTAAAACATCTTTTTAAACTTCCTCAAGTTACATCTTTTTCTCTCATATTTTTAAACTGACACCTCCTAATATTTGGTTATTACTTATTTTATGCTCTTGTAAAATAAAGCAGTCTTGTTTGCCTCTTGGTCTAAGCCATTTCAGTAACACTACTGGATTCAAAAGGTTATGAAATAGGGAAGCAGCCAGTCAATGTGAACACTTTAGTGAAGTAGTCCAATAACCTGAATGATGTAGCCAGCATTTAATATTAGAAAGAATTAGCACATTAGCAATTTGCTTAAGCAGTGCCACTTGGGCAGTGCATTTTGACAATCATAGGTTATTTTCAGCATCCTGCAGTTCAGTTTACAAGGATCCACTATTTTAGGGCTCTGCCTATTGTTTCCACATTATTTCTAGCTGTCCTTAATTGGTCAAGGTCATATCAAATTACTGCCTTACTGCTTCTGAGACATAATTCAGTTATAAATCTTCTGTGTTAAGTAGCATCTCCTAGTTTGTTGTTTTTTTTTCCCCCACCAGGAATTACAAGTTTCTGGCTTCTGACAACATCCATCTTCTAAATCAGAATATTGCTATGCTTATTTACCTAAAATTTTGTAACTTCTAATCTGATCTGTGCAACCCATTTCCCGAGAATATTTTAAACAAAAAAAAATATATATATATAGTTTTGTACTGAATCAGGCTTCCCTGGTAGCTCAGAAGGTAAAGAATCTGTTTGTAATGCAGGAGACCCGGGTTCAATTCCTGGGTTGGGAAGATCCCCTGGAGTCGGAAATGGCTACCCACTCCAGCTTGCCTGGGGAGTTTCATGGACAGAGGAGCCTGGCAGGCTACAGCCCACGGAGTCACAAAGAGTCAGACACAACTGAGTGATTAATCCACATTAAACTATTTATGTTATATATATTTTGTATTATTTTTAGGTATTTAACATTATTCTTTTTAAAATAATACTTGAAAGCCAGAGATGATGGCAGCAATAGCACTGACTTTCAATCTTTCCAATCCCTTCTTAAAAAGAGATAAGACAGCTAGGACAGAGAAAAATAGTCTGCCACCAAAGTGGCTAACGAGATAATTCTATGAGGCTCAGAGTGTGAGCAAGCAAGACCAAACCAAACGCAGCATGAGAAGCTGAATGGAAGAAAAACTGTGTGAACAGTGGAAGAAATACAAATGGGTCTTGTGACAGATTTAAGATTTAGGAAACAGAAATTCTTAAAAGCCCTCATTCCTACAGTGAGGGCTTCTCCGCTCTGAGTGAAAGAGTCAATTAACAAATTGGGACATGTTTCCAAAGTCTCAAAGTTTTGAATACCAAGAGTGTGCTGGATATCCTAGCCTCCCCAAAATACTCAAAAAAAGGGAAAGAGCACTTTGAGGAGATACTGCTGGGAACAGAACTTCCATTTATTTAATAAGGAAAGAGGACTTCCTGGTGGTTCAGACTGTAAAGAATCTGACTGCAATGCAGGAGACCCAGGCCCGATCCATAGGCCAGGAAGATCCCTGGAGAAGGGAATGGCTACTGATTCCAGTATTCTTGTCTGGAGAACCCCATGGACAGAGAAGTCTGGCAGGCTACAGTTCATGAAGGGTCATAAAGAGTTGTACATGACTGAATGACTAACACTGGAGGAAAGAAGAATGAAATTTCAGCTATAAGTGAGAGAAGAACCTTGACAAAAATATATCTTAAGTTTTGAAGAGGGAGCTAATGTCAGCAAGATAGCAGAATAAATTCTGGTCCTTGTTCCCTCAAAAGAAACAATGATTTGATAATTACATATGGGCTAGAATAACTTTATGAAAACCCCAGAATCCAGTTAAGAAGTTTTAGTACCCCGGAGGAGCACAGTACTTAGGAGAAATAATCACATTGAAGCTAAAAGAGACATTTACCTTTACCTGTGTTTTATTTCTCCTCCAAGTAGACAAGAAAGAACCCATCTGTCAATTACTTCCCTTGTCAGTTCAGTTCAGTTCCTCAGTTGTGTCTGATTCTTTGTGACCCCATGGACTGCAGCATGCCAGGTTTCCCTGTCCATCACCAACTCCCAGAGCTTACTCAAGTTCAGGTCCATAGAGTCGGTGATACCATTCAACCATCTTAACCTCTGTCGGCCCCTTCTCCTCCTGCCTTAAATCTTTCCCAGCATCAGGGTCTTTTCCAATGAGTCACTTCTATGCATCAGGTGGCTAAAGTATTGGAGTTTCAGCTTCAACATCAGTCCTTCCAATGAATGTTCAAGATTGATTTCCTTTAGGATGGATTGGTGGACCTCCTTGCAGTCCAAGGGACTCTCAAGAGTCTTCTCCAACACCAGAGTTCAGAAGCATCAATTCTTTGGCACTGAGATTTCTTCACAGTCCAAATCTCAGATCCATACATGACCACTGGAAAAACCATAGCCTTGACTAGATGGACCTTTGTTGGCAAAGTAACTTCTCTGCTTTTTAATATGCTATCTAGGTTGGTGATAACTTTCCTTCCCAGGAGTAAGCATCTTTTAATTTCACGGCTGCCATCACCATCTGCAGTGATTTGGGAGCCCAGAAAAATAAAGTCTGACACAGTTTCCACTGTTTCCCCATCTATTTCCCATGAAGTGATGGGACCAGATGCCATGATCTTGGTTTTCTGAATGCTGAGCTTAAAGCCAACTTTTTCACTCTCCTCTTTCACTTTCATCAAGAGGGCTTTTAGTTCCTCTTCACTTTCTGCCATAAGGGTGGTGTCATCTGCATATCTGAAGATATTGATATTTCTCCCAGCAATCTTGATTCCAGCTTGTGCTTCTTCCAGCCCAGTGTTTCTCATGATGTACTCTGCATATAAGTTAAATAAGCAGGGTGACAATACACAGCCTTGACGTACTCCTTTTCCTATTTGGAACCAGTCTGTTGTTCCATGTCCAGTTCTAACTATTGCTTCCTGACCTGCATACAGGTTTCTCAAGAGGCAGGTCAGGTGGTCTGGTATTCCCATCTCTTTCAGAATTTTCCACAGTTTATTATGATCCACACAGTGAAAGGCTTTGGCATAGTCAATAAAGCAGGAATAGATGTTTTTCTGGAACTCTTTTGCTTTTTCAATGACCCAGCAGATGTTGGCAATTTGATCTCTGGTTTCTCTGCCTTTTCTAAAACCAGCTTGAACTTCTGGGAGTTCACAGTTCACATATTGTTGAAGCCTCGCTTGGAGAATTTTGAGCATTATTTTACTAGCATGTGAGATGAGGGCAATTGTTCGGCAGTTTGAGCATTCTTTGGCATTGCCTTTCTTTGGGATTGGAATGAAAACTGACCTTTTCCAGTCCTGTGGCTACTGCTGAGTTTTCCAAATTTGCTGGCATATTGAGTGAAGCACTTTCAAGGCATCATCTTTCAGGATTTGAAATAGCTCAACGGGAATTCCATCCCCTCCACTAGCTTTGTTCATAGTGATGCTTTCTAAGGCCCACTTGACCTCACATTCCAGGATGTCTGGCTCTAGGTGAGTGATAACACCATCGTGATTATCTGGGTCGTGAGTATCTTTTTTGTACAGTTCCTCTGTGTATTCTTGCTATCTCTTCCTAATATCTTCTGCTTCTGTTAAGTCCCTACCATTTCTGTGTTTTATCGATCCCATCTTTGCATGAAAAGAATAGCAAGGAGAGATAAGAAAGTCTTCCTCAGCGATCAATGCAAAGAAATAGAGGAAAACAACAGAATGGGAAAGACTAGAGATCTCTTCAAGAAAATTAGAGATACCAAGGGAACATTTCATGCAAAGATGGTATCGATACACAGAAGAGCCATACAAAATGATCTTCATGACCCAGATAACCATGATAATGTGACCACTCAACTAGACCCAGACATCTTAGAATGTGAAGTCAAGTGGGCCTTAGGTATCATCACTATGATCAAACTAGTGGAGGTGATGGAATTTCAGCTGAGCTATTTCAAATCCTGAAAAATGTTGCTGTAAAAGTGTTGTACTCAATATGCCAGCAAATTTGGAAAACTCTGCAGTGGCCACAGGACTGGAAAAAGTCAGTTTTTCATTTCAATCCCAAAGAAAGGCAGTGCCAAAGAATGTTCAAACTACCACACAGTTTCACTCATTTCCCCTGTAGGCAGAAGAAAGAATGATGTGTGCATCCAACATACCCAGCCATTTGTATTGCTGCCTGAGAAATCTTCTGTCTCACTTCACTCAGTGTGCTAAGGAATTTGTATATCTGGGATGCCTCTGGGCAGCTAAGAACAGAGTGGAGACTCGTGCAGCTCTTGGCAGCTGTTGTCACCCCCAGCAATCATTTCCACACCAAGCAACTAGCTTAGACCTCAATAGCTGGAAAGGAACTAAGTAGACAGAGCCAATCTCAGCAGTCTGTGTGAATCTCAGAAGATGATGCAGTTCTCATTGGAAAGTATGAAGCTCAGAAGAAAGTGCAGTTCTCAGATCTGTGGGGCTAGAATGAGGTGAATAGCCATGAGACTGCTTCAGGAGAGAGGGAGAGAAGTAAGATTCATGCCCAGTATCCTAACGTCTCAGTGTAAGACTCTGAGGAAAAAAGGAGGATGACTTTCAGTTTCCAGGATGGCTCAGCAAAACTTGGAGAAGATGTAAGATTCTGAGACTCTGCTCCCAGAAAGGAGGAGAGAAATGGAACATGGACATATATAATAAGATTTGAGACTTACAGAATCTCTACCATGGTGATGGGTTAATGTTTTTCTTTAATGAGGCCAGTTGTTAAAACTAGACGAGGTGGCTGTTTCTTCAAATGTGAAAACATAAACACAAAACTACAAGGAACACAAAGGAAAGGAAAACATGGCATTAATAAATGAAAAATATAATAAATATCTATAACCAAAACAAAAGAAATAAAGATCCATGAAGTATATAATGAAGAATTTAAAATAATTGTATTCAGAAAACTCAGTGAGCTGCAACGAACTCAGACATAAAACTAAGCAAAATGAGGAAAAGAGTACATGAACAAAATGAGAATACAAACAGAAAGATGGAAATCATACAAAAGAACAACAACAAAAAATTATATGAAGCTGAAGAATACAATAGCTGAACTAAAAAGTTCAATAGAGAGCTTCATACAAAGATTGGTAAAGCAAAAGAAAGCTTTCAGAAAACTTTAATATAGGTCATTTGAAATTTTCTAGTCAGAAGAAGAACAACAACAACAAAAAAGAGTGAAAGAAAACCTAAATGCCTTATGGAAATCCATCATGTGAGCTCATATTATATATGCATTATGAGAGTCCCATAAGGAACTCACTTCAGTACTCTTGCCTGGAAAATTCCATGGACAGAGGAGCCTGATGGGCTACAGATCATGAGATCTCAAAGATTTGGACATGACTGAGCATGCGCGCGCGCGCACACACACACACACACACACACACACACACACACATACACACACACACAAGGAGGAAAGATAGAAAGATTCTGAAAGCTTATTTAAAGCTTTCAAAACCCCAAATTTCCAAGTCTGGAGAAAGAAATGGACATGCAGATTCATGAAGCCCAAAGAAGTTCAAATATAAAAAATCCAAAGTAGTCTACACCAAGACATATATAAAATGGCAAAAGTCAAAGTCAACAAGAGAATCTTGAAAATAGCAAGTAAAGAAAATAGATTCATCATGTATGATGGAGCCCCCATAAAACGACAAACACATTTCTTAGCATAACTCTTTCAGTCCACAAGGGATTGAAATACTTTCAAAGTGTTGATAAAAAGAAAAAAATGATGTACATATATGTATATCAACTAGCATCTTATCTGAAAGAATCATAATTCAGAGAATTAACAAGTGTTTCCTCAATGAATATGTCAATCAGCAAACTTCCTTTTGTTAAATAACACAGTGAGTGTCATAGGTGTGCATGAAAATAGTATTTTCTTAACTAATAGAATACATTTTTAGAAATAAGCTTTCTTTGGGAAAAATAAAGATATTCAAAGCATATGAATGGGCTTACATATTACAGATATACTCTTAGTGGTGTGATGTGCCAGAGATGAAACATATCAGCTTACAAGAAAGGATTGTTAAATTTTTTGGAAATTTTATGTCTGTTGTTAAATAACCCTAAGAGTAAAAGTTATAGCTAGTAAAAATTAGCTAACATCAACTTTCAATTAAATATGTTTTATTAAAAATAAAGGTAACAAATATACAAACCTCATCACTTCTTAGTTATTTTACTTCACTTTATTGTTATCCATGCTTTTGAGGTTATTTACATCTATTGTAAGTGTTTGGTACATATACTATACATTAATATAGTATTCCGCAATATTTTTCCAATTCATTGTTTAATGACACTATATTGATAGATTGAAATCAGCCGTGGCAGATATATTTATACCATGGGAACAAGCAAAAGCTAAAAATTAAAACTTATTTGGGGAGAACTATTTGGAATGCAGGTCTCCTGCACTATAGGTGGATTCTTTACCAGATTCGTATATTTACAGGATCACTTAATGATTTCTATTTATTGTGGCTCAGCTGGTAAAGAATCTGCCTGCAATGAGGGAGACCTGGTTTGATCCCTGGGTTGGAAAGAACCGTTGGAGAAGGGAAAGGCTACCCACTCCAATATTCTGACCTGGAGAATTCTATGGACTGTATAGCCCATGGGGTTGCAAAGAGTCGAACACAACTGAGTGACTTTCACTAATAAGCTCAGTTTGAATTATTAAAACTAAGAAAATAGCACTGATAGCACTGTAAATTTTAAAATTATCTGGCTGATACTCTAATGTTAATAAAATATAATAGGTAACTTTCTAAAAGAATAATGTACACAAATTAAATGTAAAAACTTATACACAAAGCAGCTAAGTCACTTCTTTGAAATTATCAAATTGACCTGACAGACCTTCATTACTTTACTATTTACAGCTTCTTTTCAAAGTAGTAGAATGAAGGAACTTCATTAGATTCACATAAGGGAAAAGCAGGTGTATTTCTCAACACTTCTCATCTTGGTCAAGCTGCTACTGTTCCATTCAATTCAGTTGCTCAGTTGTGGTCAGCTCTTTGTGACCCCATGGACTGCAGCACACCAGGCTTCCCTGTCTATCACAAAATCCTGGAGCTTGCTCAAACTCATATCCATAGCATCTGTGATGCCATCCAACAATCTCATCCTCTGTTGTCCCCTTCTCCTCCCACCTTCAATATTTCCCAGCATCAGGGTCCTTTCAAATGATTTGGTTCTTCATAGCAGGTGGCCAAAGTACTGGAGTTTCAGCTTCAACATCAGTCCTTCCAATGAACACTCAGGACTGGTCTCCTTTAGGATGAACTGGTTGGATCTCCTTGCAGTCCAAGGGACTCTCAAGAGTCTTTTCCAACACCACAGTTAAAAGGCATCAATTCTTCATCACTCGGCTTTCTTTATAGTCCAACACTTACATCCATACATGGCTACTGGAAAAACCATAGCTTTGACTAGATGAACCTTTGTCAGCAAAGTAATGTCCCTGCTTTTTCATAAGCTGTCAAGGTTCATCATAGCTTTTCTTTCAAGGAGCAAGCATCTTTTAATTTAGTGGCTGCAGTCATGATCTGAAGTTATTTTGAAGTTCAAAAAAATAAAGTCTCTCACTCTTTCCATTGTTTCCCCATCTATTTGCCATAAAGTGATTGGACCGGATGCCATGATCTTTGTTTTTTGAATGTTGAGTTTTAAACCAACTTTTTCACTCTCCTCTTTCACTTTCAAGAGGCTCCTTAGTTCTTCTTCACTTTCTGCCATAAGGGTGATGCCATATGCATATATGAAGTTATTATACTTCTCCTGGCAATCTTGATTCCAGCTTGGGCTTTATCAAGCCTGGCATTTCATACAATGTACTCTGCATATAAGTTAAATAAGCAGGATTACAATATACCGCCTTGATGTACTCCTTTCTCAATTTGGAACCAGCCTGTTGTTCCATGTCTGGTTCTGTTACTTCTTTACTTGCATACACATTTCTCAGGAGGCAGGAAAGGTGGTCTGGTATCCCCATATCTTAAAGAATTTTCCATGGTTTGTTGTGATCCACACAGGCAAAGGCTTTGGCATAGTAAATAAAGCAGAAGTAGATGTTTTTCTGGAACTCTCTTGCTTTTGTGATGATCCAGTGGATGCTGGCAATTTGATCTCTGGTTCCTCTGCCTTTTCTAAATCCAGCTTGAACATCTAGAAGTTCATGGTTCATGTACTGTTAAAGCCTGGCTTGGAGAATTTTAAGCACTACTTTGCTAGTGTGTGAGATGAGTGCAATTGTGCAGTAGTTTGAAAATTTTTAGCATTACTTTTATTTGGGATTTGAATGAAAACTGACCTTTTCCAGTCTTGTGGCCACTGCTGAGTTTTCCAAATTTGCAGGCATATTGAGTGAAGCACTTTCACAGCATCATCTTTTAGGATTTGAAATAGCTTAATTGGAATTCTATCACCACCACTAGCTTTGTTTGTAGTGATGCTTCCTAAGGCCCACTTGACTTGAATTCCAGGATGTCTGGCTCTAGGTGAGTGATCACACCAACATAGTTATCTAGGTTGTGAAGATCTTTTTTGTATAGTTCTTCTGTGTATTCTTGCCATCTCTTCTTAATATCTTCTGCTTCTGTTAGATCCATATCATTTCTGTCATTTATTCTTCCCATTTTTGCATGAAATATTTCTTTGGTATCTTTAATTTTCTTGAGGAGATCTCTAGTCCTTCCCATTCTATTGTTTTCCTCTATTTCTTTGCGCTGATCACTTAGGAAGGCTTTCTTATCTCACCTTCCTATTCTTTGGAGTCTGGATTCAAATGCATGTATCTTTCCTTTTCTCCTTTGTCTTTTGTTTCTTTTCTTTTCTCAGCTATTTGTAAGGCCTCCTCAGAAAACCATTTTGCCTTTTTGTCTTAATGGAGATGAAAGAGTTAAGCATTGCCATGTATGGCCAGTTTGATCATCAGCCCATCAGTCTATAAAACAATGTGCATTCTTGAACTCTTAAGTTGCAAGGGAGATCTAGTCAGGTAGGAGAAAGCATCACCTGTTTTGGTGACATGAATACAAAACTAAGAGAGCTCATATCATTTTTTACAATCACCACACTGCAGACAGAGAAGTCATTCCCCAGAGAGATGACAGCTCCCTCAAAGAAGGTAAACAAATTAGGACATTGGATCTGCCTCGATTAGACTAATATTGCATGATTCAGTTCAGTAGCAAATGTAGAAATTCTCCCTGTGAAAATAGAGTTGAGAAATCCATATTGACTTACCTTTCCTGGAGAAAGTTTGCCCATTGAGAACATCTAGACCTGGCTACAAATCTTGGCTCCATTTCTAAATGGTGTGAAATTGATGGCAATGGACATAAACTCTAAACACTTCTGTTTAAACAAACTGCCAGATATTTCTACAATGAAGATGGGTTTATTCAGAGAATAAACAGAGAATTGCAATTCAAGGTCTGCAATCATGACAAGTCCCTGCACAGTAAGGGAGGAAAACTGCTTGTATAGGGGAAAAGGAAGTTGAGAGGCCCATAATAAATATTCCATAGCTTTTCATTGACTGAGTCCTTCCTTGAAAAGGAGACTCTTTCTTCTTCTTCTTGGACTCTGCTATCATTGCAGAGTATGGGACGTGTTCCCCCTTTCTGGTCTCCCAACTTTATTTAATTACACTTTCTCTTAACTAACTTTTTACAATATAAAGTTTGTATAATAAAACACATTTCATGAAATTGTGTGAAGATGAAGGACTCTCTAACATGTCAAGTGGGCTTCCCAGGTAGCACAGTGGTGAAGAATCCTCTTGCTAATTAATTCAGGAGATCCAAGAGACCCAGGTTCCAGCCCTGGGTGTGGAAGAGTAGGAAATGTCAACCCACTCCAGTATTTTTGCCTGCAAAATTCCATGGATAGAGAGGAGCCTGGCCTTCTACATCCCACGGGGTGGCAAACAATTGAACATGACTGTGCACAGACACACACACACAAACATACGATGTGGAAAGTGCCTGGCAGTAATTGGCATATAGTAGACATTCAGACAAACTTCCCTGGTAGCTAAGATGGTAAAAAATCTGCCTACACTGCAGGAGACTCCTGGGTTCTGTCCCTGGATCAGAAAGATCCACTGGAGAAGGGAATGGCAACCCACTCCAGTATACTTGCCTAGAGAATGCTATGGACAGAGGAACCTGACAGGCTATAGTCCATGAGGTTGCAAAGAGTCAGACATGACCGAGAGACTAACACTTCACTTCATTTCAGACAAATCTCCTGCTTTTCCTTCCACCTCATCACTTATAAATAACATGAAAGCCAGGGTGTGAAAGAAATGGTCATTCAAATGACTCGGATTCTAGATATGGAGCACTAGAAATCCAACAAGAATCAACAATTATTGCATTAAGAGAATAACAAAATTAAATTCAGAGACAACAGGAGAAGGCATACCCCTCTTGCCATAGCTGAAGAAAAAAAAATGTTTGGAGTTAGTAATAGCCAGGATGAATAATGCACAAGCAACAAATTTGGTTTGAGATGTTGAAATTTACGTTCAAATGAGCCGTTGAGATAGAAAGAGGATAGGAACTCCAAAAAAAAAAAATTGCATAGAATGAGCAAAACTAAATCTCCAGTTTACATAACTCACAAAATTCAAATGCAGGTAGATTAAAGACTTAAACATGAGAATTAAAACTTTAATCATTTCAATAACAACTTTGAATTAAGATTAACTTTATAAACTCAGAGTCAGAATCCATTTCTGAAATAAGGACAAAACTATACAACCAAAAAGGGGAAAATATTGAAACATTTGCCACCTTTAAATTTGAAAGATCTGTGCATTAAAGTCAAACTGGAAAAGATACTTGCAAACTATTTAAGATAATTAGAATAATTAACAAATTCTTACTTTTCAATGAGAAATATAAGTGACTTAATAAAAAGTTCACAGTGGAGAAAACAAAGATAACTAACAAATGTATGAAAAGCTACTCAACCTCATGGTAATGAGTAAAATGCAAATTAAAAATAAGGGATATGCAATTTCATACCCATTGCATTAACAAAAAATTTGTCTTACAATGACATTGTAAATGAGCTAACAGAATTATGGAAATTCATCTTTATTGTTGAGAGCTTGTAAATTCACAGATCCATTTTGGAAAGTAATTTAATTTTATCTAATACAGTTTCATTGCAACAATACACCCTAGAGAAAACTGTATGTAAGTGTTCCTGGAAAAATGTACAGTAATGTTCATAGCACCATTGATTGCAATAGAAAATCTGAAAACATCTAAATTTGCCTAACAGAAAAATAAATATCAATGGAAATTTACTCTGTAATAAATGGGCTAATGTTTGTCAAGGAGTCTAAACTTCCAGTTATAAAATAAATAATTTCTTAGGCTGTAATGTAACTAGCATGGTGGCTAGTTATCAGTACTGTATTGTCCATTTTAAAGTTGCCAAGAGATTAGATCTAAAAGTTCTTTCACAAGAAAAGTAATTTGTTAGTGTTTTAACGAATCATAATGACAATTATTTCATAATGTGAATACATAGATCAAATCATCATGTTGTATACCTTAAGCTTATACTGGCTCAGCTGGTAAAGAATCTGCCTGCAATGCAGGAGACCTGGACTTTATCCCTGGGTTGGGAAGATCCCCTGGAGAAGGGAACAGCTACCCACTCCAGTATTCTGGCCTGGAGAATTCCATGGACTGTGTAGTCCATTGGGTCGCAGAGTTGGACTCAACTGAGAGACTTTCACTTTCACTATACAATGTTATGTTATGTGTTATGTTCAGTTAATAAACTGAAAAAAGACTAAAAGGCATTATTAAGAGAAAGCACAAGTTAGAAAAAGATACATAGAGAAGTATAAGAAAAAATGTAAAGTTTTAAAACATACAAATCAATATTCTACATTCATGGAGATGTACATAAATAGTAAAAGAATAAAAAAAGCATAGTCATTTTGCAATTAATACTGGCACAAATTGCTTCTAGTATGATATTATTGAATGAGGATAATAGTCTTGGGAAAGAAACATAGCAATTTTATTAAATTTGTACAACGATTTCTAAATCGGTGCTCATATTTTGATCTTGATACTTTTATGAATACACAAACTAATAGTTAAAATGAAAAAATAGAGGAAGCAGGTAAGACTTTTAAGGTACACATCTTTTAAAATTATTGTAATTAACAAGTCCAGAATTATGTAGCAAAGAAATCCCTCTGATAATGAGTTCATGGTTTAAAAAAAGGAAAAGTAGTACCGGGGACTGTAAAAGTGGTGCCAGGGGCTGAGGCTGGAGATGAGTCTAAGAGAGGTTGGCAAAGGATATAAATGTTCAGCTATCTAAGTTCTGAGGATCTAATGTGAAACAAGGTGCATAGTTGATGGCATTGTATTATATCACTGAAGCATGGTGACGATAGCTGATGACCCTGCAGTCCAGGGGGTCTCAGAGAGTCGAACTAGTGACTGAACAATGACAAGAGAATAGAACTTAAATATTCTTACCAAAAACAAAAAGATAAATGAGGTGATGGATGTGTTAATTAACTATAGACTCAAAGAATCTTTTCACAAGGTATACAAATATCGAATCACCATGATGTACACTTTATATGTCTTAAACTTTTATGTCAATTATATCTCAATAAAGCAGAGATTAAAAATAAATATATTTCATTATATGACACTACTTAATGATTCTAATTATATATTAAGATACAAATAAACAGAAATTCACATACCAGAGTTTTATTTTTATTCAACAAAATTGAGTTATTTTCTTTTAGATCAGAAGTACTTCAGAAGTAATACTCTTTTATTTAAAAGGATATAACCTATGTATACATGTAGGTTATGATGTATTTAAAATTGGTTTCTACTTTTACCAGTTTATTAGAACATTCTAGGAAACTGCAAATGTTCGGTAATCTATACTCACCCGATATAGATTAAAGACAACAGATCTATCCAAGTGGTTCCCATCTGAAGAGAGTAAAACATTTTCTTTTGCTCTTGCTTGCAATTTAGAATGACTGAAACTGTCATATACTATTCTTGCTCAGGTCTGTGATGCAATTCACAGCCATTTCGTATGTTGTGTTTTTATGTTAGGTCAAATCCTGTGGGAGAAAGAGAACATGAGCAAGGCCAAAATTATTCTTCTTAACATAGTCTAAAGAATTTTGGAGGGACTTCTTGGTTGGGGAACTAAGATCTCACATGCTGCAAGGGGCAGCTAAGCCCACAGGCCACAACTCGAGAAGCCTGCATGCCACAAGAATCCAGCATGGCCAAATAAATAAATAAAGTTTTTTAAAAATGGGAAAAAAAAAGAAAAAAAACTTGTAAAAAATAAAAAACTTTGGAGAGACTATCCCTTCCCCAAATAGTTCCTTTTTAGTTTGTCTTTATTAGAAGACCCAGTTATGTGTATTTTTAATTAGACGCATTTTGTGTTTAAATCATAGTAAAATCTTATGTTATTAGAAAGCCTATTACAGTTGGTAGTTTCAATCACAACAGCCTATGAATTACCTAAATTTAAGTTTTCATTTTATAAAGGATTATATACTAAAATTTATTAGTAAATCCTTAAAACCAATGCCTGTGTAATCAAAACTTTCCCTCTGTGAATTTTCATAAATGGGATAAGCTTATATTGAACCAAAACAGATGTGATTCTGAAAGGGTACTAGTAGAAGTCCAAAACGCTCAAAGGAAGTTTGTTCTTCCAAGACTCATTTCATGGTTCACTGGATAAAATGCGTCTCTGTTTCATGATTTCAAAATAACTCTTGAAGAAATTCATTATGCTTTGAAGAATACTGATAATTCATTTTAAAACAGGCAAGAGAGATTGGGGAAAAGGAACATGAAACATCCCACATTTCCTAATTTCTTTTATTTTACCAGTGTTGTTTAAATTAAATTAAATTTGCTATTTTTCCATTTGATATTTCCAGTTTTCTATTGGCCTCAGATAAGATTTGAATCCTAATGAAAAATTCATCAAATTTTAAAAATGCATTTCATCTCTTTATGAAGTATGTTAGAACTTAGAAGAGTTTTTGTGGTTATTCCAGTGCTTTAAGTATATGATACTGTTGCCTTATCAAGGTGTGTAGAACATAATCAGTTGATCTGTTTTCTTCTGCTTGTTGTTGAGACTTTAATAAGGATAAAGAAAAGTAGGCAAAGGAGAGAGAGAAAAAAGAAAGAGGGAGAAGACAGACAGGAGAGAAAGTTTGGAAAATCATATTTTCTTGTGCTTTCATTTTTTCATCTTACTGATGGAAATAGAAGACATTTGATTTATATCCTTGCAGCAATGATCTTGGTTGTTTTATCTTAAGACCAGGGAGAACCAGAAGCCACAGGACCAAGAGCATCTTGAAGTTAAAGGGATATCGAAACATCCTTGGATCCTTTCATGTCTGTGTGCGTGCATGCTAAATCACTTCAGCCTTGTCTGACCCTTAGTGACCCCTTGGACTGTAGCCTGCCAGGCACCTGCATCCATGGGATTCTCCAGGCAAGAAGACTGGAGTGGGTTCCCTTGCCCTCCTCCATAGGATCTTCCTGACCCAGGGATCAAACCAGTGTCTCTTAGGTCTTCTGCTTTAGCAGACAGGTTCTTTACCACTAGTGCCTCCTGGGAAGGCCTCTTTCATGTCTATCTTGTGTCTAACATTGCCGCATGCAATGCTAGTCTTTGCTGAATGAATGAATAAATATTGGGTTTTATTTTCTAAGTTTATATCTATCTTGATACTCATTTGCAGTTAAATCGAACACATTGTTTTTTCAGCCTCACTAGAAGAGAGGAAGAGATCATATTTCAGCGAGGAAACTGAAATAGGAAAACCAAAGCAGTCAGTAAATCATTATCAGAGTGTATAGACAGCTGTACTATTAGCCTTTTATGGATAATCGGATTTCTGCCCACTGAAGCAAAACCAGTCTCAACAAGAAACAGTGAATTGATTAAAGCTTTGTTCAGCTCTGGCTGACTTTCAGCATTCTTGGGTTTTATACAGAACACAGATACGTTTTGGATTCTGTAGTACAAGATTACATGATAGACAAAGAGGATCAGTACCACAGCCCTCTGTCTTTCCACCAGCAGAGTCTGCAGTAATCTGCACCAGATGGTGCTGGAGAAATCTTTAGTTTATAACATTCTCTAAAGAACTCATGACTACAGTCAGGGTAAAACTGAGAAATAAGATTGTAACATCTGTGGGATAAAGTCGAATAGTTTTCTGTAAGTTAAATAATATTTACACTGTTGCTACATATTTTTTAATGCATTCCCCCTCCCCCCACAATCTAGTTGATCAAGATGATATACAAAATGATCAGGAAAAGTTCTGGAAATAAAAATGAACAACTATCTTTGTGAGCATTTTTACTATACTATGGAAATAGTTTACAATGTATATGTGTGAGTATGCTTTTATTTTAAATTAATCAAAATTGGTTGGTTGCATAATAATGTCTTAATTGTTAGACTCCTCCCAATTTCCAAATTATATATTGCTAAGTAGTTGGGGGTACTACTGCTGTTGTTACTCAAGATATGATTCTTATGTGGAACATGCTAGGAAGGTGAGAAGAGACATTAGTGTTCTGATATCAGTATGTACTTGGATGAGAAACTTTCAACTACTTGATACACTAAGCCTCTCCAAGACTCAGGTACCATTAATAAAAGTCTGTGAAGTTTACTCCAGTAGCATTGTGTTAAATAAACTGTCAGATACTGCAAATGGAGGCATAAACTGTACACAACAATGTGTCCAACAGTTACAAAAATGATCAGATTCTACCAGCATGGAGATTGGCAAAAAATTTGAACAAGGGCTATATATTCTCAAACCATTTGCAAAACATCTGATCAAGTTCATAAATATTCAAAATCCAATAGAGTAGCTATGAAAAATTTCTTTAGAATAAAAAAGGAACATATTTGGAAGACTCAGAAAAAGCATAACACCTGTGAAATATTTTACCAAAAAATAAATTAATAGTTAAGAAAAATATTTTGTTCCCTCAGTGTGAAAAATTATGACATGGCTCACACAACACAGAAGTCCACTTTTAAAAGGAAAAAAACAGATGAAATAAAAAGGTGGGACTATAAGATGGATAGGAAAAGGTAAGAAAAAAGATGAGAAAAAGAAGACTATGAAAAAAATGAAATTGATACAGCAATGTTCAAGCTTTATTTGAAGATTTAAATCTAATTTATGAGCAATACAGTTCAAGTTTTGTATGGTCTTTATACAAAAAGGGCAAAAATGTAATTATTTGGGATTCAGAGAACATGAAATGGGGAGACAAAAAATTATTTTAAAAAAGTGGAACAGATAAACTTCAACACCAACAATTAGCAAAATATAAACGAACTAATTCATGAAGTGAAAAACTTTACATTGTTCAGAAATAAAGGCATCTTATGTCAAAAAGCTTTTCCTCAAAAATTTCTTCCAGAAAGATTATAGTTTTAGGCTTTACATTGAAGTCTATAATATGTGTTCTGTTGATCTTTGTGTATGTTGCATAATAAGTGTCCAGTTCATTCTTTTGCATGTGAATATCCAGTTTTCCCACATTTCTCCAGAGAAGACATACAAATGACCAACAGGTATATGAAAAGATGCTTGGCAGCACTAATCAATAAGGAATGGGAATTGAAATTGCAATTATATATCACTTCAAACCATTAGGAATGCAATTATCAAAAATCAAAGGTAAGTATGGTGAGAAATTGGAACACTTTCACACTGTTGACAGGAGTGCAAAATGGTGCACCACTATGGATAAAACTATGAAAGTTCCTCAAACAATTAAAAAATAGAACTACCATAAATCCAGGAATGTTACTCCTGTATATATATCCAAAAGTACTAAAATATGGATCTCCAAGAGTTATCAGTTCCCCCCTGCTCACTCTATCATTATTTACAATAGCCAATATATGAAAACACTCCAAATATCTATCAACAGATGAATGGATAAAGAAAGTGTAGTATATCCATACAATGGAATATTCAGTTCAGTTCAGTTCTGTTGCTCAGTTGTGTCTGACTCTTTGAGACCCCATGGATGAGGCACACCAGGCCTCCCTGTCCATCACCAACCCCCAGAGTTTACGCAAACCCATGTCCATTGAGCCAGTGATGCCATCCAACCATCTCATCCTCTGTTGTCCCCTGCTCCTCTTGCCTTCAATCTTTCCTAGCATTTGGGTCCTTTCAAATGAGTCAGTTCTTCATATTAGGTGGCCAAATAATTGGAGTTTCAGCTTCAACATCAGTCCTTCCAGTGAATATTCAGGATTGAGATTTACTTTAGGATGGACTATTGGATCTCCTTGCAGTCCAAGGGACTGAAAAATCTTCTCCAACCCCACAGTTCAAAAGCACCAATTGTTTGGTGCTCAGCTTTCTTTGCAGACCAACTCACATCCATATATGACTACTGAAAAAACCATAGCCTTGACTAGATGGACCTTTGTTGATAAAGTAATGTCTCTACTTTTTAACATGCTATCTAGTTTGGTCATAACTTTCCTTCCAAGGAGCAAGAATCTTTTAATTTTGTGGTTGCAGTTACCATCTGCAGTAATTTTGGAGCCCCCCAAAATAAAGTCTGTCACTGTTTCCACTGTTTCCCCATCTATTTGCCATGAAGTGGTGGGACCAGATGCCATGATCTTAGTTTTCTGAATATTGAGCTTTAAGCCAACTTTTTCACTCTCCTCTTTCACTTTCATCAAGAAGTTCTTTAGTTCTTCTTTGCTTTCTACCATGAGGGTGGTGTCATCTGCATATACGAGGTTATTGATATTCCTCCCGGCAATTTGATGCCAGCTTGTGCTTCATCCAGCCCAGCATTTCTCATGATGTACTCTGCATATAAGTTAAATAAGCAGGGTGACAATATACAGCATTAACATACTCCTTTCCCAATTTGGAACCAGTCTGCTGTTCCATGTCCAGTTCTAACTGTAGCTTCCTGACCTGCATACAGGTTTTTCAAGAGGCAGGTCAGGTGGTCTGGTATTCCCATCTCTTTCAGAATTTTCCACAGTTTATTGTGATCCACACAGTCAAAGGCTTTAGCATAGTCAATAAAGCAGAAATAGATGTTTTTCTGGAACTCTCTTGCTTTTTTGATGATCCAGCAGATATTAGCAATTTGATCTCTGGTTCCTCTGCCTTTTCTAAATCCAGCTTGAATATCTGGAAGTCACGGTTCATGTACCGTTGAAGCCTGGCTTGGAGAATTTTGAGCATCACTTTACTAGTGTGTGAGATGAGTGCAACTGTGCGATAGTTTGAGCATTCTTTGGTGTTGCCTTTATTTGGGATTGGTATGAAAACTGACTTTTCCAGTCCTGTGGTCACTGCTGATTTTTTCAAATTTTATGGCATACTGAGTGCATAACATTCACAGTATCATCTTTTAGGATTTGAAGCAGCTCAACTGGAATTCCATCCCCTCCACTAGCTTTAATTGTAGTGATGCTTCTTAAGGCCCACTTGACTTTGCATTCCAGGATGTCTGTCTCTAGGTGAGTGATCACACCACCATAGTTATCTGAGTCGTGAAGTTTTTTTGTACAGTTCTTCTGTGTATTCTTGCCATCTCTTTTTAATATTTCCTGCTTCTGTTAGATCCCTACAATTATTGTCCTTTATTGAGCCCATCTTTGCATGAAATGTTCCCTTGGTATCTCTAATTTTCTTGAAGAGATCACTAGTCTTTCCCATTCTATTGTTTTCCAATATTTCTTTGCTCCTATCACTGAGGAAGGCTTTCTTATCTCTCCTTGATATTCTTTGGAACTCTGCATTCAAATGGGTATATCTTTCCTTTTCTCCATTGCTTTTTGCTTTTCTTCTTTTCAGAGATATTTTAAGGTCTCCTCAGACAACCATTTTGCCAATTTGCATTTATTTTTCTTGGGGATGGTCTTGAAACCTGTCTCCTGTACAGTGTCATGAATCTCCATCCATAGTTCACCAGACACTATCAGATCTGATCCCTTAAATCAGTTTCTCACTTCCACTGGAATATTATTCAGCCTTAAAAGAATATGGAGATTCTACACTTTGCAGCCCACATGGATGGACCTGGAAAACATTATGCTAAGTGAAATGTCAGTCACAAGAGAACAATTACTGCATGACTCCATTTATATGTTAAAATTGAAAAAGTTCAGTTCAATTCACTCACTCCTTCGTGTCTGACTCTTTGCAACCCCATGAACTGCAGCACGCCAGGCCTCACTGTCCATCACCAACACCTGGAGCCTACACAAACTCATGTCCATTGAGCTGATGATGCCATCCAACCACCTCACCCTCTGTCGTCCCCTTCTCCTTCTGCCCTCAATCTTTTCCAACATCAGGGTGTTTTCAAATGAGTCAGCTCTTTGCATCAGGTGGCCAAAGTATTGGAGTTTCAGCTTCAACATCAGTCCTTCCAGTGAACACCCAGGATTGATCTCCTTTAGGATGGACTGGTTGGATCTCCTTATATTCCAAGGGACTCTCAAGAATCTTCTCCAACAGCAAAGTTCAAAAGCATCAATTCTTCGGGGCTCAGCTTTCTTTATAGTCCAAGTATCACAACCACACACAACTACTGGAAAAACAATAGCCTTGACTAGATGGATCTTTGTTGGCAAAGCAATGTCTCTGCTTTTTAATATGCTATCTAGGTTGGTCATAACTTTCCTTCCAAGGAGTAAGCATCTTTTAATTTCATGGCTGCAATCACCATCTGCAGTGATTTTGGAGCCAAAAGAAATAGGGTCAGCCACTGTTTCCACTGTTTCCTCATCTATTTGCCATGAACTGATGGGAACAGATGCCATGATCTTAGTTTTCTGAATGTTGAGCTTTAAGCCAACTTTTTCACTCCCTCTTTCACTTTCATCAAGAGGCTCTTTAGTTCTTCCTCGCTTTCTGCCATAAGGGTGGTGTCATCTGCATATCTGAGGTTATTGATATTTCTCCCAGCCATCTTGACTCCCAGTGATTCTTCCAGCCCAGTGTTTCTCATGATGTACTCTGCCTATAAGTTAATTATGCAGGGTAACAATATACAGCCTTGATGTACTCCTTTTCCTATTTGGAACCAGTCTGTTGTTCCATGTCCAGTTCTAACTGTTGCTTCCTGACCTGCATACAGGTTTCTCAAGCGGCAGGTCAGGTGGTCTGGTATTCCCATCTCTTTCAGAATGTACAGATTAGTGTGATCCACACAGTCAAAGGCTTTGGTGTAGTCAATAAAGGAGAAATAGATGTTTTTCTGGAACTCTCTTGCTTTTTCGATGACCCAGCAGATGTTGGCAATTTGATCTCTGATTCCTCTGCCTTTCCTAAATCTAGCTTTAACATCTGGAAGTTCATGGTTCATGTATTGCTGAAGCTTGGCTTGGATAATATTGAGCATCACTTTACTAGCGCGTAAAATGAGTGCAATTGTGCGGTAGTATGAACATTCTTTGGCATTTCCTTTTTTGTGATTGGAATGAAAACTGACCTTTTCCAGTCCTGTGGCCACTGCAGAGTTTTTCAAATTTGCTGGCATATTGAGTGCAGCACTTTCACAGCATCATCTTTCAGGATTTGAAATAGCTCAATTGGAATTCAATCACATCCACTAACTTTGTTCGTAGTAATGCTTCCTAAGACCCACTTGACATCACATTCCAGAATGTCTGGCTCTAGGTGAGTGATCACGCCTTCATGATTAGCTGAGTTGTGAAGTTCTTTTTTGTACAGTTCTTCTATGTTTCCTTGCCACCTCTTCTTAATATCTTCTGCTTCTGCTAGGTCTGTATCATTTCTGTCCTTTATCGAACCCTTCTCTGCATGAAATGTTCCCTTGGTATCTCTAATTTTCTTGAGGAGATCTATAGTCTTTCCCATTCTGTTGTTTTCCTCTATTTCTTTGCACTGATTGCTGAGGAAGACTTTCTTATCTCTCCTTGCTATTCTTTGGAACTCTGCATTCAAATGGGTATATCCTTCCTTTTCTCTTTTGCTTTTTGCTTCCTTATTTTCACAACATTTGTAAGGCCTCCTCAGACAGTCATTTTGCTTTTTGCATGTATTTTTCTTGGGGATGGTCTTGATCCCTCTCTCCTGTACAATGTCACGAACCTCCATCCATAGTTCATCAGGCTCTCTGTCTATCTGATCTAGTCCCTTAAATCTATTTCTCACTTCCACTGTATAATCATAAGGTATTTGATTTAGATCATACCTGAATGGTTTAGTGGTTTCCCCCACTTTTTTTCAATTTAAGTCTAAATTTGGCAATAAGGAGTTCATGATCTGAGCCACAGTTCACTCCCAGTCTTGTTTTTGCTGACTGTATAGAGCTTCTCCACCTTTGGCTGCAAAGAATATAATCAATCTGATTTCAGTGTTGACCAACTGGTGATGTCCATGTGTAGAGTCTTCTCTTGTGTTGTTGGGAAAGGGTGTTTGCTATGACCAGTGTGTTCTTTTGGCAAAACTCTGTTAGTCTTTGCCCTGCTTCATTCTGTACCCTAAGGCCAAATTTGCCTGTTACTCCAGGTGGTTCTTGACTTCCTACTTTTGCATTCCAGTCCCATATAATGAAAAGGACATCTTTTTTGGGTGTTAGTTCTAGCGGGTCTTGTAGGTCTTCATAGAACCATTCAACTTCAGCTTCTTCAGCGTTACTGTTTGGGGCAAAGACTTGGATTACCATGATATTGAATTGTTTGTCTTGAAAACGAACAGAGATCATTCTATCATTTTTGAGATTGCACCCAAGTACTGCATTTCAGACTCTTTTGTTGACTATGATAGCTACTCCATTTCTTCTAAGGGATTCCTCCCACAGTAGTAGATATAATGGTCATTTGAGTTAAATTCTTCCATTCCAGTTCCTTTTACATCGGTGATTCTTCGAATGTTGATGTTCACTCTTGCCATCTCTTGTTTGACCACTTCTAATTTGCCTTGATTCATGGACCTACCATTCCAGGGTCCTATGCAATATTGCTCTTACAGCATTGGACCTTTCCTCTATCACCAGTCACATCCACAATTGGGTATTCTTTTTGCGTTACTCAAAAAGTAGAATGGTGTTTGCCAGAGGCTGGAAGGAGAGGAAAAACAAGGGAGTTTCAGTATGTGTAAAGTTAGATTATATGCTCAGTATGGGTAAAGTTTGCACATACTGACTTAAATTGAAGAAAGTAGGGAAAACCACTAGACCATTCAGGTATGACCTAAATCAAATCCCTTATGATTATACAGTAGAAGTGAGAAACAGATTTAAGGGACTAGATCTGACAGACAGAGTGCCTGATGAACTACAGATGGAGGTTTGTGACACTGTACAGGAGACCGGGATCAAGACCTTCCCCACGGAATGAAATACAAAAGGCAAAATGACTGTCTGAGGAGGCCTTACAAATAGTTGTGAAAATAGAGAAGTGAAAAGCAAAGGAGAAAAGGAAAGATATTTCCATTTGAATGCAGAGTTCCAAAGAATAGCAAGGAGAGATAAGAAAGTCTTCCTCAGCGATCAATGCAAAGAAATAGAGGAAAACAACAGAATGGGAAAGACTATAGATCTCCTCAAGAAAATTAGAGATACCAAGGGAACATTTCATGCAAAGAAGGGTTCGATAAAGGACAGAAATGATACGGACCTAGCAGAAGCAGAAGATATTAAGAATAGGTGGCAAGAAAACATAGAAGAACTGTACAAAAAATATTTTCATGACCCAGATAATCATGATGATGTGATCACTAACCTAGACCAGACACCCTGTAATGTAAAGTCAAGTGGGTCTTAGAAAGCATCACTACAAACAAAGCTAGTGGATGTGATTGAATTCCAATTGAGCTATTTCAAATCCTGAAAGATGATGCCTTGAAAGTGCTTCACTCAATATGCCAGCAAATTTGGAAAACTCAGCAGTAGCCACAGGACTGGAAAAGGTCAGTTTTCATTCCAATCCCAAAGAAAGGCAATCCCAAAGAATGCTCAAACTGCTGCACAGTTGCCCTCATCTCACATGCTAGTAAAGTAATGCACAAAATTCTCCAAGCCAAGCTTCAACGGTATGTGAACCATGAACTTCCAAATGTTCAAGCTGGTTTTAGAAAAGGCAGAGGAACCAGAGATCAAATTGCCAACATCTGCTGGGTCATTGAAAAAGCAAGAGAGTTCCAGAAAAACATCTATTTCTGCTTTATTGACTATGCCAATGCCTTTCACTGTGTGGATCATAATAAAATGTGGAAAATTCTGAAAGAGATAGGAATACCAGACCACCTGACCTGCCTCTTGAGAAACCTGTATGCAGGTCAGGAAGCAGCAGTTAGAACTGGACATGGAACAGCAAACTGGTTTCAAATAGGAAATGCAGTATGTTAAGCCTATATATTGTCACCCTGCTTATTTAACTTATATGCAGAGTACATCATGAGAAACTCTGGGCTGGAAAAAGCACAAACTGGAATCAAGATTGCTGGGAGAAATATCAATATCCTTAGATATGCAGATGACACCACCCTTATGGCAGAAAGTGAAGAGGAACTAAAAAGCCTCTTGATGAAAGTGAAAGAGGGAGTGAAAAAGTTGGCTTAAAGCTCAACATTCAGAAAACCAAGATCATGGCATCTGGTCCCATCCCCTCATGGGAAATAGATGGGGAGACAGTGGAAACAGTGTCAGACTTTATTTTTCTGGGCTCCAAAATCACTGCAGATGGTGATTGCAGCCATGAAATTAAAAGACGCTTACCCCTTGGAAGGAAAGTTATGATTAACCTAGGTAGCATATTAAAAAGCAGAGACATTACTCTGCTATCAAATGTCCATCTAGTCAAGGCTATGGTTTTTCCAGTGGTCATATATGGATGTGAGAGTTGGACTATAAAGAAAGCTGAGTGCCGAAAAATTGATGCTTCTGAACTGTGGTGTTGGAGAAGATTCTTGAGAGTCCCTTGGACTGCAAGGAGATCCAACCAGTCCATCCTAAAGGAGATCAGTCCTGGGTGTGCATTGGAAGGACTGTTGCTAAAGCTGAAACTCCAGTACTTTGGCCACCTCATGTGAAGTGTTGACTTATTGGAAAAGACCCTGGTGCTGGGAAAGATTGAGGGCAGGAGGAGAAGGGGATGACAGGGGAGAGATGGCTGGATGGCATCACCAACTAGATGGGCATGAGTTTGAGTAAACTCCAGGAGTTGGTGATGGACAGGGAGGCCTGGTGTCCTGCGATTCATGGGGTCACAAAGAGTCAGACACAGCTGAGCAACTGAACTGAACTGATGTGTAAAGTTAGAGCTAAGTTAGATGAATGTATGTGTGTGTGTGTGTTAAGTTGCTTCAGTCACATGTGACTCTTTGTGATCCTATGGACTGTAGCCCTCCAGACCCCTCTGTCCATGGGATTCTCCAGGCTAGAATACTTGACTGGAGTGCCATGCCCTCCTCTAGGGGATCTTCCTGATCCAGGGATCAAACCCAGGCTTCTAAAGTCTCTTGCATTGGCAGGCAGGCAGGTTTTTACCACTAGCACTACCTGGGTATCCCATACAAGAATAATAAGTTCCAGATATCTACTACAAAATATAGATCCTATAGTCAACAATATGATGCTGTGCATCTAAAAATTTGTTAAGAGGATAGATCACCTTTGAAGTGCTTGTAACACACAAATACCTGAACACAAAGCAAAGGGACACAATAAAATTTTTGAACGTACTGAATTTGTTTATTTCTTGATTTTGATGATGGTATCCTGGGCGTGTGCATATGTCCAAACTGTATAGGTAGAGTTCATACGTGCGAGCTATACCTCACTAAAACTGGAAAAAGAAATAAAGCCATCATATAACCCATAGCAAACACCATACTTGATGGTGAAATGTTGAAAACTTTCCCTTTGTAGTTATGAAGAGATAGGAATGTCCACTGCTAGTACTGTTATATAATATTTTATTAAAAAAAAAAAACCTAGTGATTTCAGTAAGTCATGAAAAATAAATAATAGTGTACATGTTGGAAAATAATTATTAATCACAAAATATAATATGACATAATATATGCTATTCAGAGTGAAGCAGAATATACTGATAAATTATTAGAAAAATGATTACTGGCAGATTGCTGAATACAAAGCAAACATAACACATATAAATCTTTTCATATCCAGTTCCTATACTTTTATGCCTCCTAGAAGGGAAGTGAACTTCCCTGATGTCCTTGCTTTCCATTTCTAAATATCTTAAGGCTACGCAGGTATAGCAGTAGGCTGCAAAGTGAAAGGGAAGGAAAAGGCAGGGTATCCCCACTCACCTGCTTTAAGCAGCATCAACAAAAGCAGGCTCCTCTGTCCATGGGATTCTTCAGGCAAGAATACTGGAGTGGGTTGCCATTTCTTTCTTCAGGGGATCTTTCCTGCCCCAGAATTGAACCCGAGTCTCCTGCACTGCAGGCAGATTCTTTACAGACTGAGCTGAGAGGAATTTGATTATACAATCTATGTTACCCAGTTATCTTTTCTTTTTTTTAAACTCTTTAAACAATTCTTAGCAGGGACTGTGGGCTAAAGTTTTCAGACTTCTGTTTTAATAACCGCAGAAAATATGTATTTAGGATATCAAAAAATAAACATGCATATTTCACAATCAAAACTCAAGCTGAAAACACAGCCTCAACAAGTCATTTTTCATTTAATTTGGGACATCATTTGGAATGAGTGAGATTTGATCTTTTTGATCGGGTTGTTTTAGATAAGTTCTGATGAAACTTGAACCTCTAAATATTTCTAAACTCTCTTTACTGGCAGAAATAGCCTCTCTTCTCCTGTCTAAATAGATTATTCCTTTCGTTTGTAAAGCTCCTGTGATGGCTTCACCTGAGGGGGTTAAATCAGAAGGGACATCCTGTTCTCTTTGTAAATTACCCAAATACCCTGATTAGTCTCAAGTCCATATCTAGTTAAATACCAGTACACCAAGGAGGAAATCTGCAAGGATCTTCTCTATAAACAGCTCATAAACCAAAGATTTGCAGTAAATTGCTAATTTATGTCTATAAACTAGAGAGTATGTCTGGGATCGGATTTTAAGAATGTTACACCAGAGAGAATACATATATTAATATGGGAGTCTTTAATCAAAATTCTTGATTTAATGTGTTACTGTGAACAGCTGCAAATGACTCTAACAGGTTATTAGCTTGATTGACTGAATCATAGTTTTAATGCAGACTTTCATTCAATAAAATTTCAATGACAGAATTTCCCTGGCATAATTTGTAGAAACAATCAAGACAGAGATGGGAATAGAGGACTGAAGTTATTATGTAGAAATAGAACACTATTTCCTTGACTATAACCACTAGGAGAACTCAGTGGACACTCCATTTCCTAAAACATTAAGAAATTAACAAGCGAGCAGCAATGAAATCTCCATGGTGGCTGTGCTTCAGGCTAGGAATTATGCTGCTGTTAAAATGAGCTTCCTGAATACAAAAGAGTTGATGGAATTCTGAGGCAAAGTAAGCCAGGTAAGAGTAAGCAGCCATTAAAGACAACACTGTAGTAGGCATCATGGATAAGGTGGAGATGGGAGTATTTTAACATTAAAGAATCTATGAGAGTGGCTTACGGTTTATGGCAAGCCAAGGAATGAAATAGATGATCAATTACTAAAGTGCTACTTCATCGATAGGAGTATTTGGTCTTGTTGTTTTTCTTTAGTTCCCAAGTCAAGTCCAACGCTTTTGCAATCCCACAGGTTGTAGCCTGCCAGGTTCCTTTGTCCATGAGATTTCCCAAGCAAGAATACTGGAGTGGGTTGCATTTTCCTTGTCTAGGTGAGATCTTCCTAACCCAGAGATCAAGCCAACATCTCCTGCATTGGCAGATGGATTCTTTAGCACTGAGCACTAGGGAAGCCCCATTTGGTCTTATTGTGATTGCTTTGAGAAAGCAATTCATGGTTTCCCAATGCAATCACAATATGGTAGTCACATCGAAGATCTCTGATCATCATAACAAATGCAATAAGGAAAATTTTGAAACATTGTGAGAATCACAAAAAAGTAACATACAGTCATAAGGTGAGCAAATGATACTAGGAAAATGGTGCTGATAGAATTTCTCTCTGAGCGGTTTCCACAAAACTTCAATACTTAAAAAATACAGTATCTGGGAATCTCAGTAATGCAAAGGGTAATAAGACCAAATGGGACAAACAATATACTCCAATGTGCTCAAAACAACAATCCATTGGAAGATCATGCCATTTAAGATTTACAGGACAAGGGACTCTCGAATCTTTTCCAGCATCACAATTTGAAAGCATCAGTTCTTTGGTGCTCAGCCTTCTTTCTGGTCCAGTTCTCACATCTGTACACAACTCCTGGAAAAACCATAGTTTTAACCATACAAATTTTGTTGGTAAGTTGATGTCTCTGCTTTTTAATATACTGTTTAGGTTTGTCATAACTTTCATTCCAAATAGCAAGCATCTTTTAATTTCATAGCTCCAGTCACATTCCACAATGATTTTGGAGACCAAAAAAGTAAAATCTGTCACTGTTTTCACTTTTTCCCTTTCTATTTCCAATGAAGTAATGGGACAAGATACCATGATCTTAGTTTTTTGAACGTTGAGTTTTAAGCCAGCTTTTTCACTCTCCTCTTTCACCTTCATCAAGAAGCTCTTTTTAGTTCCTCTTCACTTTCAGCCATTAGAGGGGTATCATTTGCATATCTGAGGTTGTTCATATTCTCCCAGAAATCTTGATTTCAGCTTGTGACTCATTCAACCCAGAATTTCATATGATGTCCTCTGCATATAAATTAAATAAGCAGGGTGAAAATATACAGCCTTGACACACTCCTTTCCCAATTTTGAACCAATCAGTTGTTCCATGTCTGATTCCAACTGTTGCTTCTTGACCTGCATACAAGTTTCTCAGGAGAAAGTAAGATGGTCTGGTACTCACATCTCTTTAGGAATTTTCCACAGTTTGTTGTGACCCACACAGCCAAAGGCTTTAGGGTAGTCAATGAAGCAGAAATAGATGTTTTGCTGAAATTCCCTTGCTTTCTCTATGATCCAGGGAATGCTGGCAATTTGATCTCTGATTCCTCTGCATTTCTAAAGCCAGCTTGTATATCTGGAGTTCTTATTTCATGTACTGCTGAAGCCTAGCTGAAGGGATTTTGAGCAGTATTTTGCCAGCATGTGAACTGAGCACAATTGTATTGCAGTTTGAACATTATTTGGCATTTCCCTTCCTTGGAACTGGAATGAAAACTGACCTTTTCTAGTCCTGTGGCCACTGCTGAGTTTTCCAAATTTGCTGACATATTGAGTGCACCACTTTAACAACATCATCTTTGGAGATTTTAAATAACCCAGTTGGAATTCCAGCACCTCCACTAGCTTTTTTCTTGGTTAATGCTTCATAAGTCCTACTTGACTTCACACTCCAAAATGTCTGGTTCTAAGTGAGTTACAACACCATTATGGTTACCCAGGTTATTAAGACCTTTCTTGTACAGGTCTGTGCATGCTTGCCACCTCTTTTTAACTTCTTCTGCTTTTGTTAGTTCCTTATCATTTCTGTTCTTTATCATGCCATCTTTTCATGAAAAGTTCCCTTGGTATCTCTAGCTTTCTTGAAGAGATCTCTAATCTTAGTCATTCTATTGTTTTACTCTATTTTTCTACATTGTTCATTTAAGAAGGCCTTCTTACCTCTCTTTGTTATTCTCTGAAACTCTGCTTTCAGTTTGGGTATATCTTTCCCTTTCTACCTTGCCTTTCACTTCTCTTCTTTCCTCAGTTATTTCTAAATCCTTCTCAGACAAGCACTTTGTCTTCTTGCATTTCTTTTTCTTTGGGATGGTTTTAGTCACCACCTCCTGTACAATGTTATGAACCTCAGCCCATAGTTCTTTATCACTCTGTCTACCAGATCTAACCTCTTTAATCTATTCATCATCTGCACTGTATAATCATAAGAGATTTGGTTTATGTCATACCTTAATGGCCTAGTGGTCTTCCCTACTTTCTTCAATTTAAGTCTGAATTTTGCAATAGGATGCTCATGACCTGGGCCACAGTCAGCTCCAGGTGTTGTTTTTGCTGACTCTATAGAGCTTCTCCATCCTTGGCTACAAAGAATGTAATCAATCTAATTTCAGTATTGACCATCTGGTGATTTCCATGTGTAGAGTCATCTCTTGTGTTGTTGGAAAAGGGTGCTTGCTATGACCAGCCTGTACTCTTGTCAAAACTTTGTTAGCCTTTCTTCTGCTTCATTTTGTATTCCAAGTTCAAACTTGGGTGTTTTTCTGGGTATACCTTGACTTTCTACTTTTGCATTCCAATCTCCTGTGATGAAATGGACATTGTTTTTGGTGTTAGTTCTAGAAGGTCTTGTACGTCTTCAAAGACCCTTTCAACTTCAGCTTTTTTGACATCAGTGGTTGAGGTATAGACTTGGATTACTGTGGTTGAATGATTTGCCTTAGAGACCAACCAAGATCATTCTGTCGTTTTTGAGATTGCCTCCAAGTATTGCATTTTGGACTTGTTTGTTGACTATGAGGGTCACTCCATTTTTGCTAAGGGAATTTTGCCCACAGTAGTAGATATAATGGTCACCTGCATTAATTTTGCCCATTCCTGTCTATTTTAGTTCACTGATTCCTAATATGTTGATGCTCAGTCTTGACATCTCCTGCTTGATCACAACCAATTTACCCTGATTCATGGCCTAACATTCCAGTTTTCTATGCAGTATTGTTCTTTACAGCATCCAACTTTACTTTCACCACCAGGCACATCCACAACTAAGCATCATTTCTTCTTTGGCCCAGCCACTTCATTCTTTCTGGGAGTTATTAGTAATTGCCCTCCACTCTTCCCCAACAGCATATTGGACATCTTCTGACCTTGGGAGCTTATTTTCTCATGTCACATCTGTTTGCCTTTTCATACTGTTCATAAGGTTCTTGTAGCAAGAATATTAGAGTGGGTTACTATTTTTCCTCCAGTGGACCACATTTTTCAGAATTCTTCACCATGATCCATCCATCTTGGGTTGTGCTGCATAGCATGGCTCATAGTTTCACTGAGTTACACAAGCCCCTTTGCCACAACAAGGCTCTAATCCATGAAGGGATCCATACACAACTTTAATTCCATTTTGCCATATAGCTAACATAGTGACAGGTGTCAAGGATTAAGACAAAGACATTTTTGGAGGTTCATTGTTGTGCCTACCACAACTCTACAATCTTATTGCAGAGTTGTTGTGTTAATCACTCAGTTGTGTCAGACTCTTTGTGACCCCATGGACTGCAAACCGCCAGGCTTCTCTGTCCATGGAATTCTCCAAGCAAGAATACTGGAGTGGGTTGCCACTTCCTTTACTTCCTTAAATATATCAGACTCCCTTCTATAAGGATGCTAACTGGGTAAATAGCCATGACTTTTTTTTTTTTTAGCCATGATTTTATGTTGAAAATTCAAACAAGCTATCAGTTCATCATGCCTAGGGAATTTTCGATTATACATAGGCAGACCTTGGAGATACTACGGGTTAAGATCCATACAAAAGCAATAAAGCAAATATCACAATAAAGAGAGGAACATATTTTTTTTAGTTTCTGAGTGCATATAAAAGTTACATTTACACTTTACTGTAGTCTAAGTGTATAAGAGCATTATATTCTTTGGAAGGACTGATGCTAAAGCTGAAGTTCCAATACTCTGGTCGCCTGAGGCGAAGAGCCAACTCATTGGAATAGACCTAGATGCTGGGAAAATTAAAGGCAAAAGGAGAAAAGGGTGGCAAAGGATGAGATGATTAGATAGCATCGCTGACTCAATGGACATGAATTTGTGCAGAACCCAGGAGATCGTGAAGGACAGGGGAGTCTGGCTTGCTGCAGTCCACAGGATCACAAAGAGTTGGACACAACTTAATGACTGGACAACAAGAACAAAAGTTATTAAGATTTCTAATGAGTTGACCTTTTAAAAGGAGACTTTTCTACCTTATCCAGATTAATCCAATGTAGTTATAAGAATCCTTAAATAGGAAATGGGAGGCTGAACAGAGATCAGAGAGCCAAAGGGAGATGTTACTAGAAATAATGGCCAGAGAGATGAAATGTTGCTGCCTTTGAAGATGGAGGAAGGGAGCCAGGAGCCAAGAAATGTGGGCAGCCTCTAGAGCTGGAAAAGGAAAGAAAATATTTTCCCTTAAAGATGCCAGAAAGAAAAAAAAAAAAAGTTGCCAGAAAGAACATAGCCCTACCTATATTTCAGCCTAGTTAGAACTGCATCAGATTTCTAACCTACAGAAATATAAGGTAATAAATGCATGTTGTTTTAAAGCAACTGAATTTGTGGTAATTGTTGCATAAACAGGAAAATACTAATATAAATATATACTGTAAATATTTCTGTAAGATGTTTCAAGGGGTCTGTGAAGCTATTTACATAGAATGACTACGAACTTGGAAAGAGTAGTAATCAGAGTTTAGAGACACTGACTCTGAATTAATACTAATGTGGAGGAATAAAAGGGGCTTCCCAGGTGGCGCTAGTAGTGAAGAACCCACCTGCAAATGCAGGAGTCATAAGAGACACTGGTTTAATCCCTGGGTTGGGAATACCCTGTGGAGTAGGGCATGGCAACCCCACTCCAGTATCGTCCCTGGAGGATCCCATGGACAGAGGAGCCTGGTGGGCTACAGTCTATAGGGTCACAAACATTCAGGCACAACTGAAGCGATTTAGCACGATGCATGCATGGAGCCCATATGAAAGTTAGGTCAATAATAAACGAAGCTTCATCCTGAGTCCATCTTGTCCTGGTCCTAGTAAATCAGTGAACACCTCCTTTGGTGTTCCCACATGTTCAGTTCAGTTCAGTCGCTCAGTCATGTCCGACTCTTTGCAACCCCATGAATCGCAGCACACCAGGCCTCCCTGTCCATCACCAACTCCTGGAGTTTACTCAAACTCATGTCCATGGAGTCGGTGATGCCATCCAGCCATCTCACATGTTAATTCTGTACTTATAGTTGAAATAGCTGGACTCAGCAAATGGAAAACACACACACACACACACACACACACACACACACACAAGCTGGCTTTCTGACTCACAGAATAAGGGCTAATATGGTAGAAAGACCAAGTGGAAGTCCCTAAATCTACTCCTCCTTACCAAAATACTAAAACCAAACACAATACCACATTTCTGAGTGAATTATAGAGATTACTTTAACCATCAACAACTTGAAAGATGCAGGGGTGATGATTCATAGCTTATCCATGTTTAAATTGCTCATTTGGCCAATGAAAAATTTGGATGATCTATGATTGTGGGTTATTGTTAATGTCATCAAAGAGTCACTCTCATTGCAGCTTTCCTCCAGATGTTTATCTTTATTGGAGCAGATCAACACAAACAGTGACATGTGGCATGCAGCTATTAGGCTGGCAAATAAAGTTTTCTTCACTGGCAGCACATATCTGAAGTAATTGTATTTTTACCTGGCAGAGACATCAATACACCTTCATTGTATTACCTCAGGGTTAAGTTAGTTCTCTTGCTTTCTGTCATAATATAGTCTACAGGGATATGATTCTTTGGGATAAAGTCCCAAAGAATATCATGTTGCTTCATAACACTGATGACATTATGATTATTCCTGTGATTGGGAAGGACTGGATACTAGATGTCAAGATGCCTTATGTCAAGTACGTTATAGGGTGGAAGATAAACTCCCTGAAAATTTAGTCTCTAGTGTATCAGTGAAATTTCTAGAGATTTGGTGGTCTGTGGTATCTATGCATATCTAAGGAAAAAACAGGTTACTGCACCCTGTAATTTCCACTAGTTTTTGAAAAGTGCAGCATATTATGGACCTCTGTACTTTGAAAGCAATGTACACCACATTTTGGTGTGGTGCTCTTACATTTTATTTAACACATAAATCAGTTAGTTATAAGTGGAAACCAGAGCATAACACTACTCTGCAGTAGATTCAAGCTGTGGTACAATTAATTTTTCCACTTAAACCTTGTAACTCAATAGAAGCAATGGTAATCAAAGTATATCTGACAAATAAAAGACGCTCTAATGGAGTCCTAGTTGGTCCCATGAGGACAATCAATACAAACCTCAAAATTTTTGGATAAAAAATACTTTCTCTTGTGTGGTTAACTACTCTCTTTGGAGAAACCATTATTTTATTTTGACAAAGCTCTGCTAGAGACTGAAAGCATGGCCAAAGAAAACAAAGTGACTGTTATAAATTGGCTTTTTAAAATAAGCTAGATATTAGTTGATCCAACAAGTCATGAGTTTAAGTAAATCTAGTGTCAGTATCAGTATCATTGAATGGAAGGGACATATAAAATACCATGTCTTAACAGGTCAGAAAACACCTGTTAAGTGTTTATGTTGCTTGAATAGCTAGATCAGATTCTCCTGATGCCTACTTTTTCCTCAGGCTCCACTTATGGACTCATGTGAAGTTCCCTATATTCAGATGACATCATCCTTGTTTTTACAGATGGATCTCCATAATATGTGGCAGTGAAACCAATGAGATACTACTGTATTACAGATCCTCTGAAGAAGAGGGAAGAAAAATGCTATCATCTTTTCATGTGCCTGCCTGTAAGTCTCCTTTGGAGAAGTCTATTTAGATCTTCTGCCCCTTTTCTTATTGAGCTGTTTGCTTATTTATTTGTTTGTTTTGATATTGAGCTGCATGAGCTGTTTGTATGTTTTGGAGATTAATCCCTTGTCAACTGCACTGCTTGCAAATATTTTCTCCCATTATATAGGTTGTATTTTCATTTTGTTTGTGATTTCCTTTGCTTTGCAAAAAAAATTAATAATTTTAAATTAAACTTCTTTTATGTTTATTTTTGTTATTTCCATTACTCCAGAAGATGGATCCAAAAAGATATTACTGAAATTTGCATCAAAAAGTGCTCTGCCTATGTTTTTCTTTAGGAGTTTTATAGCATCTGGTCTTACATTTATGTCTTTAATAAAATTTTGAGTTCAATTTTGTGTATGGTGTTAGTTGTTCTAATTTTATTCTTTTGCATGTAACTGTCCAGTTTTTCCATTACCATTTGTTGAAGAGATTGTCTTTTATCCATTGTATATTATTGCCTCCTTTGTTGTAGATTAATTGACCATAAATATGTAGGTTTATTGCTGACTTTCTATCCTGTTTCATTGGTCTATATTTCTGTTTTTGTTCTAATACAATACTGTTTTGGTGACTGTTGCCTGGTACTGAGTCTGAAGTCATGGAGCCTGATTCCTTCAGGTCTATTTTTATTTTTCAAGATTGCTTTGCTATCTTTGTGTTTCCATATGAATATTAAAATTGTGTGTTCTAGTTCTGTGAAAAATGCCATTGGTAATTTGATAAGGATTGCATTAAATCTGTAGATTATGCCTTGGGTAGTATAGCCATTTTAGACAAATACAAATCAAAACTGCAATGAGGTATCTCCTCACACCAGTCAGAATGTCCATCATTAAAAAGCATACAAATAATAAATGCTGGAGAGGCTGTGGAGGAGAAGAAAACCTCCTACACTATTGGTGGGAATGTAAATTGGTATACCCAGTGTGGAGAACAGTGTGGAGTTTCCTTAAAAAAGAAAAGAATAGAGCTGCCATATGATTGTGCAATCCCACTCCTGGACAACAATCTGGAGAAAGCCAAATTCAAAAAGATACATGCACACCAATGCTCAATGCCTATTTACAATAGGCAAGACATGTAAGCAACCTAAACATCCATTGCCAGAGGACTGAATAAAGAAGATGTGGTATATGTGATGGAATATTACTCAGCCATATAAAAGAATGGTACAGTGCCATTTGTAGCAATATGGATAGACCTTGAGATTATCATACAAGTGAAGTAAGCCAAACAGAGGAAGACAAATATCATGTGATATTACTTACACATGGAATCTCAAAAAATGATTCAAATGAACTGTCATTTCTTTCTCTTCAGCTACCATATGTACTCAATAAGTCCATGTACAAATTAGTCATCTCGAGATGAAAATGATGAACAGTCCAAAACATGGATGCCCTCTTACTTCTTGATACTATTGCTGCTAAAAGCTCAATAAGACAAATGAAGAATGTGAATCTCTGATATGACTTCACTCACTGGGAGAATCAGCTAACAACCCAGGGACAGGTTGATTCCATTGACTCATTTCCATCAAGGAAAGGGCAGTAACTTTCCTTTACCAGTATGTACACCAATACAGAATATGTATTTGTCTTCCATTTGGAATAGATTCTGCTAAAGTCATCACTCATGTATTAACAGAATTCCTTTCACACCATGATTCTAATCCAAACATCATTGATTTGACCAAAGAGTTCCTCATTTCACAGTAAAGTAGATCCAGCACAGTAAATAACTATGGAAAATTATGTTACTTGGAGATAGAAACCAGTGAAGATGGTACCTTTAAGTCACCCTTTAGAGGGGATTGGTAATAGCACTTTCGTGTGAATTTTGGTTGCTTCTGTTTAGATAAAAACAAGAACTTGCCTGGAAGTTAGAAGCTGGTGGAAGTGTAAGAATAAATTCTGAGCAAAAATATAAAATATTTCTAAAATTCAGGCAGAAAAAGAGGCATACACTGCAAAAGAAAGGTGAGGAAAGATTCAAATAGGTGCTTTGCAAAAGATGAAATTCAGTTGGCAATGTATTGAAAAAGATATTCCTATCTTTGAACTTGGGCTTGGATGTGTGGTTTATTTTGGCAGTGGAATAGGATAGAAGCCTTGCATATTTTTGCCTGACTCTTGTATTTTTACCATTGTCTTGAAAATAAAAAAAATACCTAGGAGTGTTCAGTGGTCTATCGAGGATAAGAGACATAAGAAGCAGAAATCTCCCCTTGACTCTATCCCCACTCCCACCCTGTTCCACTCACAAATCTGCAGCAAGAAACAGCTTCTCAGCCACTGTTGCTAAAACCAAGCTACCTAGCTGAAACTAGTATAAATCACCTGACCCTCAGTAACTAATATTTCTGTAAAAATAAATGCTTATTGCTGCATGATGCTGAGGTATGTTATTGTTGTTTATTATGCAGAAATAGCTGATTGACACAAATGGATAAATTTCTATTGATTATATGATCAGTAAGTGCAAAGTTACCCAGGGAAGGTCATAAATAGGGTGATGGCTGAAACCAATAATCTACCACCACTACAGGAAAGAGCTTGCATGCATACTCATGTGCACATATAGGTACAAAACAAATATTGAGAAGCACACTCATTGAAAGAAATACTTCCACAAGAGACTCTGGAACTCTGGAAGGTGGTTGAGAACCAGAAACAGATATAACTGTACTCTAGAGATTTAATGAAAATCTGGACACAAATCAATATCTGCTTTATAGACTAGGTGACAAATGAGGTCATTTTTCTTTTCCCTGTCTAGACTCTGAAGGGGAAAGCAAATATGGACAATGTAACTTTGGCTAGGACATCACTGTTCCTATGATAGGTGTCATCATCAGTAACAGCAGGAAGACTTCCAAATTGAGTTATGGGTCACTAGGACCCAAGAAAGCCAGATTCTGCACAGTGACTATGGTTTAGAAACTTTAGTGTGAGCAGTCCTTAGGAATTACAGTATATGACTAGAGAAAGAAGTAAGAGTGCTAACTTCCTGCTGAAAAGTGCAATGGATACAGAAATATAATATTGGGGGCACAGTTTTAGCCCACGTTGTAACCATTACCAGTGAGATTATATACTCTTCTGCTGCCCTGACAAATAAGATTTTATATATATATATATATATATGTGTGTGTGTGTGTGTGTGTGTGTGTGTGTATGTATATACACACACACACACATAAATACTGTAGGTATTTTTCAATCTCATTTTTATTTATGATCCATTTCTTCCATATCATATGAAAAACAGGCAAAATATCACTCTAATTCCTCATTTTGAAGAGAAAGCTCTCTCCTATAATAAAAGCATCTTAGCACTCATAGATTTTATTCAATTAAAATAGAACTGTAATACAAAACTTTAAATTCTAAGTGTAATCCCCAAACACAACTTATATTGTGAGTAGTTATTTTCTTCCTGGTACATAGTTCCATTGTTCTCATGAAAAGAAAATTTTAATTGCAGGGAAGTAAAATAAATTGTCTTAGAAACAAATGAATCACCCTTTGAGGAAATATAGTTACTGGTGTGTTCAAACAAGCTCCATCTGATATATTCCCTTCATCTCAACCCACATAAATTATAATCTTTCCCCTCAAAGAGTGATTTGTTAAAAATATTATAGAGAAAGGAATATAATCATGAAATGTGAAAACCCAAGTTAACTACAAAAAAAATCTGCACATTGTCTACACTTTTTCTTGAAACTCCCACTAGAGGAAGTATAAATGCATTATTTACTCTCAAAGCAACATCAAAATAGACCACACATGTAATGGCTGAGCTTGGATGGGATAATTTATATATTGGCTATATGGACTGGAAAATCAATAAGTGTGCCATGTCAGACACAAAGAAAAGTGGGCAACCTGATATATATACCATGTGGTATGAAACAGAGCAGCTATTTGAAGATAAGGAAAATAATCACTCATCTAAGTAAGCAATAAAATAAACAGTGATGAGGTGATCAGCCGAGCAACAAAGGGAAGTTCAGCAGCTATTCAAGATCTTAAAGGCTTGTGAAACCAGGAAAATGGCTATTACTATTACTTATTATTATTATTTCTTATTCTGTGCAATGAATAATTTTAGGTTTATGGGTAAAAAAATGATGAATAAGGATGAAATATAATAGGACAGGACAAGAACATAACTTTTTGCAATCTGCAGCCAAACAAATAGAATTCAAGAAAGACAATAGGTTCCAAGTCAGAATGAGAACATATCGAGCTTGGGTCAGGAGATGCCGCTTACTGAAAGTGGAATTTTGGTCAGCATGTGACTGCTTGATGTTATTAAACCAAAGTGTAAGCTGATACTCACGAAAAAGTGGATTCAGAATGATCAGCAAAATCCGTTAACAATAAATAAGTGTTGCAATCCTCAATTTTTAAAGTTATGAGTTATTTCAAGAAAAACAAAAATTTCAAATAGTCTTGGGTTAGTTGAAATTTCAAAATCAGTTGAATATTATGTTGACAAAAGAAATCAAACCAAATATGCATTTGTGAATCCCCTTTCTAAGGATTCTAATATACCCCTTTCCAATTTCTATTTCCTAGATTTATTCCTTCCCATTTAGAATCATAAAACTGTACACAAACTCATGAGGAGTTGTCTGTGACTGTAAACTACCCATCAAATATTTAATGAGAAATTAGTATTTGTAAGGGCTTCCCAGGTGGTGCTAGTGGTAAAGAACCTGTCTGCCAATGCAGGAGACATTGAAACGTGGCTTCAATCCCTGAGTCAGGAAGATCCCCTCAAGGAAGCATGGCTACCCACTCCAGTACTCTTGCCTGGAGAATCCCATAGACAGAGGATCCTGGCGGGCTACAGTACATAGGGTCGCAAAGAGTTGGACACGACTGAAGTGACTTAGCACCACACACTATTTCTAAAGCAATATTAAATTAAGGAAAGAGTCATACATATATATGAAAAAGAGATATAGAAATGGGTATCATGAGTACAACTAGGCATAGAATAGTGAATGAAGACAGTGTTTTCAAATGGAGTATTATGAAGACCTTTGAGTAGTAATATTTGAGCTGAGCCTTGAAGTGTGGATATGATTTGCTGTATACAGATTTGGGAAAATGTAATTGGAAAGACATCTCTGAAAATTTTCTCAGAAAAAAACAGAAATGTCAATCACATCCAGGTACATCAATAGGGAACACTACGGAGGCAGTTGCTGGAACACAAACTTTGGAAAAAATAATGAGAATTATTTTTGGAAAATAATATTTCAGCCTGATTATAAGGTGAGGGAAAGAACACAGTGGTGATAGAGATTGCAAGATGAATACAAGGCATGAAGGAATGCCCTGTTCATCTTGTTTCTTAGAGCCCAGTTTCAAAAGAACCCCATTTTGATAGTTTGCTCTCCCAACTCTGCTTTTACCCACCATATGAAGGCCTCCAAACCTTGTAAGCCTCTAGGAAATCACTGCTGTTTCTTTGACATTTGTTGGTAGAGATACTGAATGTCAGAGCTGAAAGTTGTCTCATCTGTCATTCAGGTGTCTCCCAATTTTAGATGAAGACACTGAGGCTCAGAAAAATTATCTTATTCAAAATTACACGGGTGATATTGACAATGACCTAATGAAAATCTGAGTCCCCAGCCTTGCTAGTTGAGAGCTCTTATAAATCTTTATGCACCTTGCCTGTCAGTTAAGTTCAATCGCTCAGTCGTGACTGACTCTGCAACCCTATGGACTGCAGCATGCCAGGCTTCCCGGTCAATCACCAACACCCAGAGCTTGCTCAGACTCATGTCCATTGAGTCAGTGATGCCATCCAACAATCTCATCCTCTGTTGCCCCCTTCTCCACCTGCCTTCAATCTTTCTCAGCATCAGGGCCCTTTCCAATAAGTCATCTCTTCCCATCAAGGAGCCAAGTACTGGAGTTTCAGTTTCAGCATCTGTCCTTCCAATTCAGGACTGAATTCCTTTAGGATGGACTGGTTGGATCTCCTTGCAGTCCAAAGGACTCTCAAGAGCCTTCTCCAACACCACAGTTCAAAAGCATCAATTCTTTAGCACTCAGCTTTCATTACGGTCCAACTCTTACATCCATACATGACTACTGGGAAAACCATAGCTTTGACTACACGGACCTTTGTTGGCAAAATAATGTCTCTGCTTTTTAATATGCTGTCTAGGTTGGTCATAACTTTTCTTCCCAGGAGCAAGAGTCTTTTGATTTCATGGCTGCAGTCACCATCTTCAGTGATTTTGGAGCCCCCAAAAATAAAGTCTCTCACTTTATTTCCACATCTATTTGCCATGAAGTTTACCTTTCCTGTAGCTTGCCTCAGTCTACATCTGAAGTTATCAAGGAATCCCTGAAGAGGAAAACAGAAAGTGTTTGGAAGGGTGATGACAATGGAGAAAGTCCTTTTAAATACAACACTCAGGGTGTAGATGACACATAGATATTAATTCTAAGACTGTTAGCTTCTACCCACCTGATGGAGTCGATACAAACATTGATAAGTCATCTCTATTGAAAAGCTCATATATTTGGAAGGAGGGTTATGGAGGCATTGGCATTATGTTTATGAGGCAACTATGCTTCAACAATCCCTTTAATTGCCTCCCCAATCATTCTTTAACAAAACCAGGAACATGGTGACCATCTGCATCAAGCCTGCACCACTCATCAATCCGCAAGGATCCATGGGCTGGCCAACCCCAGTGACATGAGTTATAGGTAAGAACAGAAGAACACTATAGCATATAAACTTCAGTTATATCCAACAGGGAAAAGTCTGTTCATAGAGACTCAGACAATGGTTGAATGTAATGCAAACTTCCTGGCCTCTGTATTTGCCAGGATTATTTGGCTTTATGTATTCTGCCAGATCCAAGGTAAACATGGAATAGTACAGGGGTAACCCCCTCTGTACTTTGAACAGAAAGGCAGACAGGCTGCCAAAGCACCACATGTAAAAGGCCTAACTGAGGGGGAGGGAATGATTTAGTCATCTGCTCCTAGAGACTTTCTGTACTTAATGAGAGTGCAAACCTACTACAGTACTACATAACTGAGTCAGTAAGACTTGTGGTCCAAGGCATCTACAGAAGTGACTTTACACAGAATTCACAAAGGTGAAGTGTTCATTGAAAGAGGACTCTATATATAAACCCCAAATTAGCTAGTAGCAGCCAATGAATGATCTCTTTTGACTCACTCTTCCTTACCCCAAACTGAGCGTACTTTTGTAAGAATATAAAAGATCCAGCACCTACAAAAGTACTTCAGAATCTGACAGCTTTGAGTTTATATTCTGGTTTTCTGCCATTTATGAGCTTTTTCCTCATGATGCAGGGAAAATTACTAAGCTTAATTTCTTCTTCTGTAAAAAGGAGCTGCAAGGTATCTTTATAAACATTACATGTAAAATATCTAGCAAAAAGTCTCATACATGATAGATACTCAGGAAATTACAGTAAATTGTGGCTCCTTTTATTACTCAGGATTGTATTGCAGCATGGATCCTAGGCTCTTAAGTATTATTTGGTATTCCTTTAACACAATCTGTGTGTAATTGATTAGAATAAATCATAAATCTAGAAATGATAATAATACATCATCTTTATTTTCTTCTCTCTGGGAGGTAGATATTATTAAATTGCTGCAAGTAGATCTACCTTCTCAGTTATCACAATTTGTTACTTTATAATTTGAGAGAAGATGAATGAGTTCAGATAGTGAGAAAGAGAAATAAAGTCACTTGTGGAACTGTAACAATAAATTATTCAAATTCATAGATTCACTTAATCCACTTTTTTTAATTAAGAGAAGTAATTAAGAGGCCACAGCTCCTGCCTTTTGGAAGTCACAATTTAGCAGTGGAAGCAGAAAGCTAAACAAATGTGTGTGTGTATGTGTGTGTGTGTTTGAGAGAGAGAGCAGAATGATGTACAAAGTTTTATGAAAACACTGAAGATGGAGCAAGTTCCTGTTCAGATACCATTTCAAACCACCTTTGTTAATATACAATGTATTTTTTAATTTATTTATTTTTGACTGCAATGCGTGTTCATTGCTGCATTGAGGCTTTCTCTAGTGTCCGCGAGTTCAGGCTACTTTCTCGTTGTGGTCTGCCAGCTTCTCATCATGGTGGTTTCTCTTGTTGCAGAGCACAGGCTCTAGAGCATAGGGGCTCAGTAGTTGTGGCATGTGGGCTTAGCTGCCCCTTGCATGTGGGATCTTCCTGAACCAGGGATCGAAAAAACTGTGTTCCCTGCACTGGCAGGCAGATTCCTAACCACTTAGAACCTAACGACCATCATCGAACCTCAGACCTGAGGTCCATCAGGGAAGTCCACAATGTATGAATTTTCAAAGAATCTTTTCCTGAGAGAACATTACTATAGAACTTCCAAATAATCAGCTGTGCTTACCCAAATTCAGCTACTTCTGTTTCATAAAATCTCAAATTATTCTTACCTGGGGTACTCAGTGAATGATGAAAGAGCATAGTTGCAATAATTCAAAAATATATTGGATTAATTGAATACAAACTTACTAAGGAGCTAACAGGGCTATTAATAATTTAGTAGCCTTGTCTTATACAATAAAGGGAGCTCTTGCTGTCTTTTCTGGGTCCCTGATGGATGTCATCTAATCAAATGCCCCTTGAATCAGTGCCATGGACCTGCTTCTCTGAGTCTCTGAGCCATTAGGAGTTCTCACTACTACCGAAAGAGTTTTCTGGCTTACATTTCTGGAATCATGTCGATGACACTGGCTGCCGTGGTTGCTGGCCAGAAGTGGAAACCTCATTCAGAGATCTCTAAGGTGTTTCTCTGGCTCCTGTAAGCCCTCTAAGAGATGTATTTGTCCATTCCCTGAAGGAAGGATTCTTTTTCCAGTAAAACATTAAAAAGTCCTTTAGAAAACTGTCTTTTCAGGAAGTTTAGTTAACTGTTTGTCACTGAATCTGTTTACCACTTCAAAACTTCCTAAACACTGCCCAGAAACGGGTGGCCTTAAGTTGTGTTTTACAACCGTACACTGATGGTTAGAATTCGAAATCTTCAAATGCTTTCCTAACCACTAAAGGTGGACTACAGACTCTGAAATATAGAAAGTTCTTATCTTAGGGTCATTCATAGTAGGGAAAACTGTGTAAATTATTTAAGATAGGGATGAATTCATTAAAAAATCAAGTGACATTATCTTTAAAAATGAAACTAAATTAAGAGGATATTTTGTTTTTTATTTAATTACTTTAAATATGTAATTAAAACTCTACCTAATTCTTACAATGGAGAAAGAAATTTTAAAAATCAGTCACGTGTTATACGAAAGCTCTGAATGAAAATTTTTTTCATTGTATATTGGTCTTTACAACAGGATCATGAAGAGGACAAACAATTTTTAGATCTTCACCAGTTTTCCTAAGGGCTTCTGCTAGTCATTTGAAAATCAAATTATGCTCTTTAGAAACACCAATCTTACCCTTGTTATTTTTTCTTAATCAATATTAAGCAGCCTAATCATGCTGATTCTGACTTGTCAATGATTTGTCTGTGGTTTACTGACTCTCCAATACAGTATTGGAAAATCAGCATTTTCATCTTAACTGATTTTCATTCTATTTGCATTGTATTATTTAGTGTTAGCAATATCCAAAAATCAATAAGATGAGAAGTAAGAGAGAGTGTTACTTAGCGATTAATTGGAGAATTAACTTTAGAAAGGGTCAATTCATTTGTGTGTTCCCATTGTGATGCCCTTTGCCTCATTAATTGTAACTTTTCTAATCCATAGGACATAGATAATGAACATTTAGATAACGTGGACCCTTATCTTTGCTTTTCTTTGTTCTTAGTAACTGTCAGCCCAACATTTCATCCATGATTGATCTAGGGGATGTCCACGTGTCATCACACAAAAATAAAAATTATTTGATGGCTCAAATTTTTATTAAGGTAGTATTCCAGCAGTGAGAAATTATCATGGTACTTAGGGATCCTCACAATTCTGATCCAAGGCATGCAGCTTATTGATAATATTGCAATTGTTTCAGCAGGGGGGGGGGTGTCCAATTCAAGCATTCATAGCTGTGAAGTGTCCAGTTTTAGGTATTGTTAACAATTGCCTGGTTCATCCTGGTAGAAATGCAATCAGAGTGAAATTGCCTGCTTGGCACAGTCCCAGTTCAATGATCACCAACTTGATCAGAAAGAACTCTGATGATCTGAGAATTCAGAGCTCTGGATCCTAGCCCTAACTCTTCCTCTAACTATGAGTAGAACTTCATAGACCACTTTATGACTATAGTTATTTCAGTTTCTCTATATGCCAAACTGGATAATAATCTGTTGCTTCCTAATCCATGTAATACGCTGAATAATGACCCTTTATGATGTCCATGTCCTAAATCCCTCAGAACCTGGAAGCTTACACGTTAAAAGTGATGTTCATATGTGATTAAGGATTTGGAGATGGGGATATTTTATCCTGGATGATCCAATTGGGGACAATGTAATCACAAAGGCCCTTAAAAGAGAGAGGCAGGGAGAGCAGAGTGAGCAGCAGGAAGCAAGAGGTTGCAGTGATGTGAAGAAGGGGCCATGAGCCAAGGAAAGCAGATAGCCTCTAGAAACTAAACATAGTAAGGAAATGAATTCTCCCCTAAAACTTCCCAATGGAAAACAGCCCCACTGAATCTTGATTTTAGACTTCTGACCTCCAGAACTGTGAAAAAAATACATTTATGTTGTTTCAGCTCAAGTTTTTTATGATTGGTACATAGCAATAGGAATTAATACAATGTGTATTAATAACAAAGAGGATCAATAGCCCAGTAAGGTTGAGATCCCTCAGGAAAGTCAAAAGAAGCATTTCAAAGCAAGATGATATGTTAGGTTATACTCTGTTCATTTGTGTGCATGTGCTAAGTCGCTTCAGTCATGTCCCACCCTTTGTGACCCCATGAACTGTAGCCTGCCAGACTCCTCTGTCCAGGCAAGAATACGGAGTGGGTTGCCATGCCCTCCTCCAAGGGATATTCCCGACTCAGGGATTGCACCCATGTCTCTTATGTCTCTGGAATTGGCAGGCAGGTTCTTTACCACTAGTGCCACCTGGAAAGCTATAGATAATTAGTAAAAGTTCCATAAATTATAAATGTTAGGTAGTTAGAATAGGAAGAAGGAGTCCAAAATGGCAGTGGCTAAAAGACAAAGAAAGGGAAAAACCCATGAAAACAGAACAAAGGAAAATCCACCTACCTGAGTGAGAATCTCAGGTGAAATAAATATGCCCCTTCTCTGGCTAACCCAATCTACACAGGGCAGACTCAGGGGGAGGAGACAAAATAAAAAGAGGAAGCTAAGATGGGTTGTGGCCTCTCCTTTGGGGTCGGCCCACCCTCACACCTCAAGGGTGCACTATCCTTTGTTAGCCCAATAAAACTGAGCTGTAACTGAGCCGTTTAACACTGGTCGGTCCACTGTTTCAAATCCTTGTTGAGGTGAGACAGAATGGAGGAAATTACACACTTTCTTGACATGAACACTTATGAACTGGGATTGGATGTTCCTTGGTTTTTACATGCTTTAAAACAAGTGGGAAGACTAAAATCAGAGGTGGCATGAACATCTCCACTTTCTTGATTATGTCACAGGCACGCCCAAGTGAGGTGCAATCTACCTTGTCACTCCTGTGACCTTCAATCATCAGCTACGCTGTCCCATTTAGCCTCTTACCTTTCTCCCTTTTTGCTCTTCTCTTCTCGTACCTCTTGCTTTTTGAAAAGGTAACTGATGCACTTTGTCAGAAAACAAAACCAAATGTAGTAGGGAAGAGCAAAAGCTGACTGCATGTTGGATCTGTTCCTTTTACTTTAATCTTTGCTTTTGTTGTTATAATTACTAAAAGAGTGCTGTCTATACCTGTACGCATACATAATGGTCTGCCTGGGAGAAGCTGCCCTTCTGCTTAAATGTTAACTAAAGTGCCTTTGTTCAGGGGGGCAGCTCAGACATTTTTGCCCCTACCCACCTGTGAATGGCTGCAGAAAAGAAGAAATTAACAATCCCCTCCTTGATGCTGGCCAAGCCAAGAGACTTTTTGCATGACTAATGGTCTTTTTACTTTACTTCCTCATCTCTTCCTCTTCTCTGTTCTATAAAAGAAACTGGTATCCAGACCCCAATAAGATGGAACTCTAGGGCACTAGCCAGCCATCTTTTTAGACTCCCAGCTTTCCAAACAAAGTTGCTATTCCTTGCCTGAACACCTTTTCTTCTGATTATCTGCCTGTCATGCAGTGAGCAGACCCAGCTTGGCTTTAGTAACAAAAACAAAACATTAAAAAGAACCTGAAATTGTAAAATCTTCAGGGCAATTTGCTCAGCATATAAGCAGTTAGTCCCAAACGTAAAAAGGATGGGATGAAAGCAAGGGAGAGCTTGAAATATACTGTAAATATTCAGACTTCCAACTTGGAAGTCCACAAAGGAAAGGCATCTCCCACGTTATTAATTTTCTGGTCATCACTTCTCTGGCTAGAAAGAAACTGGTTCTAAAACCAATCAGTCTAATATGGCATAGAAATACTAACAGGACAGGAGTTATTACTTTGAAGGTTATGTATAGTCCCTGAACTTATTAAGTGTGATATTGTGATTTATAATCAGAACTATATACTTGGTCTTCTTCCCCTTCCTGGCACAGAGTTCTTTAAGCCATTGGAATTTCCTAAGTGTTGAGAGCAACCAAGGTGTCTTTTGTTATGTTAATGAGGTGACTTTTGGAAAGCTTTCCAAGGTAACCTAAGGAGTAGGCCTGGTTGCCAGTAAAACCAAACTAGTAATTAGAGGATTGAACTTTCAGCCTCACTCCTCACGTTCCACCTCCAGGGAGAGGAGTGAGGGTAAAGATTGAATTTTAAAATCAAAGGCCAATGATTTAATCAATCACAGGATCGACATGTACAAATTGCTATATTTCAAATGGATAATCAAAACAGTCTTATTGTATAGCAGGGGAACTCTGCTCAATGTCATGTGGCAGCATGGGTGGGAAGGGAGTTTGGGGGAGAGTGGATACATGTATATGTGTGGCTGAGTCCCTTGCGGTCTAACTGAAACTATCACAGCATTGTTAACTGGCTATGCTGTGCTTAGTCACTCAGCTGTATCCAACTCTTTGCAACCCCATAGACTTTAGCCCACCGGGCTCCTCTGTCCATGGGATTCTCCAGGCAAGAATACTGGAGTGGGTTCCTCCAGGGGAACTTCCCAACTCAGGGATCAAACCCAGATCTCCCGCATTGCAGGCAGATTCTGCAGTGACTGAGTCACCAGGGAAGCCCTATATTCTGATGTAAAGTAAAAGTGTTGCAGGAAAGAGGACCCCTTCCAGGGCCTGAAACTGGGCTCTTGTCTAACACTCAGAAATGAATTGTCTGAGGAGACACATGTGCTGACAAGCAAGAGATTTTATTGCAAAAGGGCACCAGGGTGGAGAGCAGCAGGATAAGGGAACCCAGGAGAACTGCTCTGTCACATGGCTGGCAGTCTCGGGTTTTATGGTGATGGGATTAGTTTCCGGGGTTGTCCTTAGGCAATCATTCTGACTCAGAGTCCTTCCTGGTGGTGCACGCCTTGTTCAGCCAAGATGGATGCCAGCGAAAAGGATTCTGGGAGATGGTTGGACAGGTGGTGTCTCATTTTGACCTTTCCCGAACTCTTCCTGTTGGTGGAGGCTTATTAGTTCCGTGTTCCTTACCAGGACCTCCTGTCATAAAACAACTCATGCACATGGTTATTATGGTGCCTGGTCAGGGTGGGCGGTTTCAACCAGTGTGCTTCCCCTAACATAAGTTTAAAGAAATAAAGGAATTTAGAATGAAAAAAAAAAAAAAAAAAGAGTTCAATCATCAAAGGCTGATGATTTAATCAACCATACCTATGTAAACCCAGAAGGACAGAGATCAGAGGTTTCAGGTTGGTGAACATGTGGAGATTCAGAGAAAATGGCACACCTGGAGAGGGCAGGACACTCTGAGCCTCTTACACATGCCATGGCCTATGTATCTCTTCATCTGGCCACTCATCTATATCCTTTATCCTATCTTTAATAACCTGGTAAATGTGTTTTCCTGAGTTTTGTGAGGGGCTTCCCTGATGACTCATCAGGGAAAGAATTTGCCTGCAATGCAGGAGACACAGGAGACACAGGTTGGATCCCTCCCCTAGAGGAGGAAATGGCAATACACTCCAGTATTCCTGCCTGAAATATCCCATGGACAGAGGAGCCTTTGGGGCTAAAGTCCATGAGGTTGCAAAGAGTTGGACATGGTTGAGCAACAAAGCACACGGAAGTTTTGTGAGCAATTCCAGCGCAAATAATCAAATCCAAGAGGGAGGAGGTAATAGGAACTTCCAATTTGTAGTCAAGTTAGAAGCTGTGGGTAACCTGGGGACCAATCACTTGCAATTGGCATCTGAAATGGGGGGAAGTTTCCCGGGACTGAGACCATTGCTTGGGGGATCTGATGTTATTTCCAGGTAGAGAGTGTTACAATTGAGCTAAATTGTAGGACACCCAGCTGGTGTCCCAGATTTGCTTGGTGTGGGGAAAATACCCCACCCATCTCATGTCAGAAGTATTGTTGGTTCTATTTCTCTAGAAAACATTGACAAACACACTGGCTAAATTATAATTCCTTAATTAACAGTGAAAAAGCAAATCATAGCATAATATTGTAACATTCTTATGTTCTGTACCACTCTCTGAGCAATTTCAGATGTCTTTAAGATTTCACCAATGATATTATGAAAAAAAAAAGTTAGCAAAACTAAAAAGATTAATCTGTCTCACCTCCATACCACAACCCAATCTGGTATTTTGAGATCTAATCTATAAAATCCACTTCAGGAAGATTACTTTGATATTACAAGTATCAACATAGAATTACCCTACTATAGTATTCATATACCTCACAACATTTTTTCTTTTTTTTCCATTTATTTTTATTAGTTGGAGGCTAATTACTTTACAATATTGTAGTGGTTTTTGCCACGCACTAACGCATATATATGGAATTTAGAAAGATGGTAACGATAAGCCTATATGCAAGACAGAAAAAGAGACACAGATGTATAGAACCTCTCAACTTGCAATGGGCAGCACTAAATTGCTTGGTTATAGCATATAAGATGGGCCTTCACCAGTGGCTCAGACATAAAGAATCCACCAGCAATGCATGAGAAACAGTATCTGGGTCAGGAAGATCCTCTGGAAGATGGCATGGCAACCCTCTCTAGTATTCTTCCCTGAAAAATCCCATGGACAGAGGAGCCTGGTGGGCTACAGTTCATAGGGAAACAGAGTCGGACACAACCGAACACCAAAGCACAGAAGATAAACTGAGATAATAAAAAGAATTTAAGACTCCAACAGCCTCATGTTTTAAAGAAAAGCTTTGCCAATTGTTTCCAATATATGTAATTCATGTTTACTTTATGAACATCTAAATAGCATGACAATGAAAGTATCTTAATAAACACTTATTTAACTTTCTCATTATTAAAAGAAGAAAAAGCAAACTATATGTTTTCTCATTACAAACATAGCTACCATCTTCCTACTGAAGTCTGTTCCCTCTTCTGGTTGTTCCCTGAGTTAGGTTACTTAATATGTGTGGGTTCCAAGGAAACTTTTCTGCTTTCTCTTGGAACATTGGCCCCTGTGCTACCTTTGGGATGTTTTGTTGTTTTGTTTTCCAGTCCTGAGGCAAGAAGCGATGTTTATTCTTTCAGGTCTGAGTTTGATTCTGACCATGTAAGTGCTCTAATCCAATATCAAGGCATAACATCTCCCAGCAGTTGCTTTGAAAACAAAACCTGCTTTTTCATTAAAATCCATTATCACAGCTAAACAAAAATAATTAAGTCTGACTCTGATATGCTTACCTCAAAACTTGATTGTTTCAGTTAATATGTTGTCTAAAACTTAAATGTATGAAGAATACAGTTTTCAGGAAAACATCTGTGAAATGTATAATGCTGCTTATGTAGTTTATATAAACAACCAAGAAGAATAAGGTAATTTTGTTCCAAATGTCCAAGAACTATCCAAAAGGTTCTTATCTCTAAATATTGCTGTTTTCTTGCTTACCCATTTACTAAAATTTATGCGTATGAACAATAGAATTTTCTGGAGAACTTCATGATTCTGCAAAACCTGAATGAAAGTTAGGCAACAAATAGTATACAGTGAGTTTGCTCCGAAAACAAAGCACTATACCAGTTACAATATTATTGAATAAAATTAAGTTAAGAAAGAAAAAACAAAAGAGGCATAAGAACTTGGGTCTGCCCTCCTTTCACCAAATATGAAGATTAAGTGTTAGGAAGTAGAATATTTTGAGCAAGTTAACAGGTGGAAATGTGTGATAGTGTATTAAAGATATGATATAATTCTAAGGATTTTTCCTCACTCAATATAAACATAACCACAAAAGTTAGATACAATGATTACTCTCATTTTCTGGATGATGCAACTGAGGTGGTAAAGTTATTCAAGGACATGTAGCTGGTGAGTGTCAAGGCCAGGATTTGACCTAGTCCTTCTGTCCTCAGAGTCTCATTCTAGATAGGGCTTGCGTGCATGAAAGCTAAGTTGCTTCAACCATGTCCTACTCTTAGACCCTATGAACCCTAGCCTGCCAGGCTCCTCTATCCATGGGATTGTCCAGGCAAGAATACTGGTGTGGGTTGCCATGCCCTCCTCCAGGGGATCTTCCTGACCCAGGGATTGAACCCATGTCTCTTATGTCTCCTGCATTGGCAGACAGGTTCTTTACCACTAACATCACCCGGGAAGCCCGGATAGGGTTTATACAATTCAATAATGTACAAATAAAGGAAAAGGTAAAGACAAGTTTTCTTTTACTTAAATTTGGATGCTAATAAGTTTATTTTCATAAAACAAAGTGAGACAAAAATTAAGTAACTTCCAAGTCATAAATATTACCAATTAGACCACAAAAACTTAGCAACAACACCTGAGCAATGGCTTAGCAGATTGGATATGCCTGGGAGTCATCCGCTTAGCAACTGGAATAACTTTCACTGTTAAGGGATCTTTGTGGTTCAAGGCAGATACAACAGGGTGGGGACAGCAACAAGGTGAGTGTTATCTTTAAGTAAAATGGAAAACTTCTTAAAAGAGATGCCTTGGCGGTTAATGGGAGGAGTCTTGCAGAACCAGAGCCTTCTCTTAAAGTATCATGCAATATTAACCTTCCTCAGCAGCCAGGCCTCTCCACTGTCCCCTGTAAGATGTATGGATATTCTTGAGCCCTCTCTTCTCATTGTTAATTCATGTCCAGAATCTATAGCAGTCTTTATTTCATAATGAAATGGTATTCTCTGGCTACTACAATAAATAAACTTCCTTGGCTAGAATGGAAAATAAGAATTCCATGTTAAATAATAGAATACAGAATTCCATGCTAAAGTAAACCGTTAGAATAAAATTCTGTCCATTGGGAAAAAATTCCAGATGGAATAAATATGAATTGTATGCTTAGTCACTCAGTCGGGTCCAAGTCTTTGTGAACCTTTGGACTGTAGTCCACCAGGCTCCTCTGTCCATGGGATTTTTCAGGCAAGAATACTGAAGTGGGTTGCCTTTTCTTCCTCCAGGAGATCTTCCCAACCCGTGGGTTGAACCTGGGTCTCCTGTGTCTCCTAGATTGCAGGCAGATTCTTTACTCACGCATATTTAAGGAAGCCCTTAAATATGCATTAGCCTGAGTTATATTCTTCAAATCTTAATTATTTTATTACACACTGCTTGCTTAACTATGCTGAAAATACTCAATGTATCTCAACCTCGTGCTAAGACTTACAAAAATAAATAAATAAATAAGTAAAACAGAAATGCCATGGTAGCATGAGTCATTTCTTACAATTTTTAAAAAGTCTTTTATCTGAAAAAGACTGAACCACAAACTCAATTCCTTAAATTGAGAAACACCTTCTTTCAAAATAATGAAATGAGGTGACAGTGATGAAAAGATATGACAAAGAACATTCAAAGTGGAAACAATGCTTTGGGTTTTTGGGTTTTTGGTTTTTTTGTTTGTTTGTTTTTAGTTTGAATGTTTAATAACTGTCTAGATACTCACTAGAAGTAATCCATCTGAGAGCCTGATTCTTCTATGATTTCAGCATAGAATACAAAATTTGAAACACAAAAGTTGCTTAGTAAATATTTACTAAACTAAATGAATGGCAAATGTTTTTCCCTCAAATATAGGGCATCACTCAAATTCACTAGCAAAGTATGTAAGTTTTACCCAAATGGAAAGTGAGATCATAATATCATAGAATTTTAGAAATGCATGGAAGTGCATGAGGTTTCTTTCTTGGTGCCCAAGAAAATTTTAGGTTGTAAGGGAGAAAGTACACATTGAGATTATCCGAATCCTGTTCTCAAGTTCCCCCTCCCCCAATCATGTGCATTTTTCTGGTATTTTAAAATTCAAAGTTTCCTTTCCCTTCATATTGGAATGACCATCCAGTCTGTTTACCAGATGCTTCTTACACCAACTCTTGTCAGATCTCAGCACAGAAGTATCATCTGTTGGATAGGGCCCCTTTCTGTTCTTCCTTTACACATAAATTAAAAATTCATTGTGTCTGAATTGTAAGAAAATTATAGTTCAATTGCAAAGAATAATGCCAACTTCAGAAAAAAAGTTTAAATCAGAAATTAAGTAGAAACTAATATTCTAGAGCTTTAAAAATAGAGAATTATAAGTCAAAGATATACTACTGTTATCTTTAAATGTAATGGTTTTATTGAAGGATGTTAAGAGGATGATCAAGGACCTACAGCAAATACAGCAACCCTTCTGACTGTTTTTGTATCAATAGGTTCATTCCTATAGGATTTGCATAGCTTTAAATGCAACCATACTTGAGACAGGTCATATCTACAATTACCTTATCATTTAAAACCTAGTCAGGATTACTAATCACTTGACAAGTCTGAGAGTCAAAGCAGCTATCCCATCTATAGATATCAACTGGATTTGAGCTCTTTCTCTTCCATAAAGGTTTTGTACAATTTTATGGAACTTCTATATATTGCAGTTACATGATTGCTTTATACTTCCCTTTAGTGTGGGTCTTCCATGTAGTCAGGAAAAGCTTCTGTTTCCTCAGTTCCCATTCAGAGCTTTGCATGAAGCCAATGCTTATTTTATGTCTGTATATTATTTTATGTTTGTATGTTTGTATATTAAATTTTGCCTTGAGCCATCTTTATATTTGCTAACAACACTCTTTGGCCATATTAGAATAAATAAGAAGCAAGTAATAGTCCATAGATGGGAGCTAATTAGTTGCAGAAGTACTAATATTCTAAAATAAGCTGTAATGTAAAGCAGCATCCATTTTGTTGGTTTTCTCTCTCTAGATACAATTAAAAAGAAAAAGAAAAGACAATTAAATCTGGTATTTTTTCTCAGGCTGCATTGTTGATCTATGAAGCTCCATTCTTCTACCAGCAAGCTTTGCAAACCACTGGTTTCTGGTTTTATTTAATATGTCCAAATCTGATTTCATAGAACTTAGAGCCATTCCAGCACATCAGGCACAAAAAGTCCCTTTGATCTTTTTACCACTTTTAAGAAACATCTGCATCTTTGTAAAGACCTTGTAGGAAGAGCCAAAGTTGGAGAACAGATACAGTCTCATGCAAGAAGATAGAAAGAATTGTTAGAGAAACCAACTCTTCTTGTTAGAGTCCCAGAGACCTGAACAGAGGGCTGGCAGTAACTAGGGCTATAAACACTGAGTTGTTTCCAAGAACTGGACTTGAGAAGTGACTGATTCCGTCATTCTATTTTATAAGACAGGCTGATATCATTCTAAAAGAAGGACAGAATGGTAAGATTAGTTTTAAGATTATCCAAACATTTGCTTCCCAATAAGGAAGTGACAACCCAAAAAACTTCCTATTTGAACTTTACCCTTTTCTAGTTTTTTAAAGTAAATTTTCAACCTTTCTTTGTCAAAAGCTCTCTGTTGTGTTTTATTCCATCTGGGTTTCATTTTCAAGAGAAAAGACTAGCCTGCATAAATACCCATATATCTCGGTGTGTGGGGGTAAACACGGTCAACTGCAGCATCTGTCTCCCCTATAAGGTTCTAAGCCCACTAAGTGCTTAGAAAACCTCTGCATATTCCCTAGCTCACTTCGCATGTTTGAACTGAACTGAACTTTTTTGTGTTCCAGATAAACGTTGGAATGTGCCATGTAAAGTACTGTTCAAACATTTCTTTTGAGCAGAGTGTTGCAAATGACAAGCTGAAGAATCCGAGACTAGCTCAGATGTGCTGGATAAGAGAAAGCCCTGAGGGAAACTCCAAGACCTGAGAAGAGTTAGCCTCTATCTCCCATCCTACTGCTGGTCTGTTTCCTTTCCCACGCAGGTGGAAGCGGACCTCTGAATGAAAGAAAAAGCAAAGTGGCAGATGATAGACAGCAGAAGTTTTCCATCACAGCCTCACCCAGGTTTCTAGCACATGTTGTAGATTGAGTGTTCCATGAAGCCCAAGAGGCATGAACTGGACCTTGAGCCAAAACTCCTCATGGTTTATTGAAAACATTTCCAAGTTTTGGAAATGTATCCTAAGAGGAATTCTATCATTTCTGGAAAAGCCAGGCAAACTAATAAGTTCTTAGAGCCTAGTGGCCTTCCCTCTCCCCTTTAGCAAGAAAGACAAAGCAGTCAGTCCAGACAATACATATTTGAGAATAAGTCGCTTTCAGAATTTATATGAGAATATACAAAGTCTTATAAAATATCCTAGAGTAGTCTGGATTTTCATCTATATAGATATACATGTATATATATTTACGTAGTTAATGCAGCACAGACTGGGAAGCAAAAAAAAAAAAAGTACAAATTCTAAACTATGCTCCCCTCTCAAGGAAGGTTACTAAATAGTCACTGAGATGTCTCCAGATTCTAAATTACATTGTTATTTCATTTTATGTTTATCAAATTTATTGAAATATATTTTAGGAATGATAAACTGCATACATTTAAAGTATACCATGAAATGAGCTTTGACAGATGCACACACCCATGAAACCACCAACACACTCAAAAAGCAGAATATTTCCATGAACTTCAAACCATTTCTGGTGCTCCTTTGTAGTCATTTCCTTTCTCTACCTTCAACACAGCCAACCCCTGATTTATTTTCTGTCAATTCATATTTATGGAAATGGAATTATGTAGTACGGACTCTGATGTCTGGCTTTACTCACTCAGCACAATGATTTTTGAGATTTATCCATGTGATTGCATGCACTAGTAATTTCTTCATTCTTATTGTTTTGTTCTTCTAATCACATACTTGCTGATGGACAATTAGGTTATTCCTAGTTTGGTGCAATTTTGAATAAAACTGCTATGGACACGCATGTGCAAGTCTCTGTGTGTTTCTTCTGTGTAAGTATGCAAGAGTGAAATAGATAGGTGATATGCTAGTTGTATATTTAAAATTTTAAGAAAATGCAAAATTGTTTTCCAAAGTGGCTATCCAATTTTATATTTTCCTGATGACTAATTCTATAGTCCACATTCTCATCAACACTTAGTATGATTAGTCTTTTTAATTTCATTCATTCTAATGTGTGTGTAGCTCTCATTTCTGTCCGTATTTTTCTGATGACCAAGTTAAGCATCTTCTCATGTGCTTATGACCATTACTTTATCTTCTTTTGTGAAGTGTCAATGAGTTCATTTTTTATCATATTTATAAAGTTGTTTCTGTTTTTATTGTTGACTTGTAAAAGTCATTTATGAATTTTGGTTATGAGTCTCTTGGCAGATACACATACTGCAAGTATTTTCCCCAATATTTGGCATGTTTTTTGTTTTCTTAACCTGTCTTTTGAACAGAAAAACAAGATTTAATAGTAAAGCTAAATTTAATGTATTATTTCTGGTTGATGTTTTTGCACCCCCAAATTGCAAGGATTTTTCCCCCTTTTTTCCTTATAATAGATAAAAAAGTTTTCCAAGTAGTATTGAGAATTCCCAAAGACCTTTCACAGAACTTCCCTCAATTTTAGCATCTTGTATATTCATATTACAGTTATCAAGACTAAGATGTTAAGACTGGTAAAATGCTATTGACTAGACTGGAGCCTTATTTATATTTCATCACTTTTTATACTAATGTTAATTTTCCTTTTTTAATTGAAGAATAGTTGATTTATAATAGTATATTAGCATTAGTAATACAGCATAGGGATTCTTTTCTCTTTTTTTTAGTTCAAACTAGGGATTGAACTCATGGCCCCTGCATTGGAAGCACAGAGTCTTAATCACTGGATGGCCAGGGAAATTGCTCAAAAATTTTATATACTACACTTAAAGTGATTATAAAATATTAGCTATGTTCCCTGTGCTGTATAATACATCTTGTAACTTATTTATTTTATGCATGTTAATAGTAGATTGTCCCTTCCAATTCCCTACCCCTATCTTGCCCCTCCCCACTTCACTTTCCAAGAGTCACTAAGTAATATTGTGTGTGGGTAAGTCTGTGTACATGTGTATGTAAATGTGTTTCCTCTAGAGTTTATAGTTGTTACTTGATTAAAGGTCAATCTATTATGGCTTTTTCTACCACATTAAAGGTAGAAATAGCCCCCAAACACTATCATTTAATATAGCAATAAACATGTGTGTTCTTTTGCCTAACTAAACTGTTTCAAATGCTACTTATTACTTGCCTTTATTCATTTTCCTATAATGTTAATATTTAATTTAAACCATGTGTTGTTTTATTTACTGATATGTAGAGAGGACTCACTCTACATATGGTCCTCATGGCTCAGTGGTAAAGAATCCACCTGCAATGCAGGAGACTTGCAGGAGATGCGGGTTCAATCCCTGAATCAGGAGGATCCCCTGGAGAAGGGCATGGCAACCCACTCCAGTATTCTTGCCTGGGAAATCCCACAGACAGAGAAGCCTGATAGGCTATAGTCCATAAGATCACAAAGAGTTGGACATGACTGAGTGACAAAGAGTACCCACAGCTTAGCAAGAATTTTCAATTATACCATTTTTGCTGTTTTCAAATAACCCATGAAAAAGTGTGGATATTTTTAATGTTAGAGAAAAGAAAATTGGGATTTCAAAGAATAGAAGATAACAAAAGATCACACTTGATAAGGATTCATATGTGTGTGGAGAGAGAGAAAAATTGTGCATCTTTAGAGCAGAAACAATGTAAAGAAACCTTAAAGATAACTGTATCCAAGGATTTTCTATGAAAGACTGAATAGATGTTTGGCGACTTTCAAAGTGTTCAAAACTAGTTAATGATGGAGCCAGAATTTCTTCTTGGTCTCAAGGATCAAATTAGTAGGAAAGTTGGCATAAAAAAGCCAAAGTTTGTACTGTAGAAGGAAGGACTTCTAGCAAAATTTCACACTAAAATGACAAGCTAAAGAATTGTACAATCTTTATTAATTTGCAGACATTTAAGCAGAGACTGAACTTGTCAGGGAAGCTGTAGGATATATTGAAGTATTTATGGGTAATTGAACTAGACAACCAATAATGTTTCTTCCAGACCAGAGCATTCATGACTTGACAATTCAGTGGCCATTATCACTGCATCTGAAAGGGCCATTATTTCAGTCTGACTTTATCACCTTGACACATTCGGGTGTATGTCCTGAAGAAATAATTTTTAAATTGTGAGGTTAATGTTCTTAGTACATGGTGCTTGCTGAGTCTATTGAAGCTAAGAAAATATTTTAGAATTCCTGTCCATAGCAGACAAAAATTTCACAAGATGAAATCATTTTCATAAAGTTGTCATTTATTCTTCTTTGCAAAAAAACCCCTATAGCTATGCTTTAATTATTATTAAAATCAATTGTTATATTAAACAATCTGAATGATTTTCTTCTTATAAATCAAAAACATAGACCTACACATGTATATAGAAAGAGAGAAATATGGATTAAAATTTATCCTTGGAAAAATAGTTCTTTGAATTTATTAATATAAATGTGATTTGAAATTAAAATTTTCAGTCAAAGAGAAAATGTGAAAACTGTAACTTTGTTGTAATAATCTACAATTCAGCTTAATAGATTCTTGAGCCACCCTCTTTTCCAGTAGGACAGTTATTCTCAAAAGTGTAGTTAAGAGACCCCTAGAAATTCCCAAGACCATTTCAAGGGTTCTGCCAAGTCAAATAACTCCCATGATAATAAGGAGACCTTGTTGCCTTTTTACTTTCACTCATGCGTAAGTGTACAGTACATTTTTCCCAAAACTACATGTTATGCAGGACGTGTGCTTTTAATGTAAATGGAATACTTGTGTGGAATATTCCTATGTTTTCTGAAACCTTGTGTGGAATATTCCTATGTTTTCTGAAACCTAGTAATAGCATATGGAATATTCCTATGTTTTCTGAAACCTAGTAATAGCATATAAATATTTGTATTTTCATCCATGCACTTAATTTTTCATTAGTACTTACACTATTTTATTACTATCACTCATTCACCAATTATACTTTTATTCTTTGTTAGCTCATTATCATCCAATGAATCTTATTTTGAAATTCTAAGATTCTCCCTATACCTATATGGAAATAAAAAAAGTAGAAATTATCTGATTTTTATAACTTTTTAAAAAATGTTTTAACCTTTTAGCTATTATAGCTCCTATTTTACAGTGTAATTGTTTATTTTGAAATAGAGCAAATATATACTATAGTTGGGGCTTCCCTGTGGCTCAGCAGTAAAGAATCCACTTCCAATACCAGAGAAGTGGGTTGGATCTCTGGGTTGGGAAGGTCCCCTTGAGAAGATCTCTAATATTTTTGCCTGGGAAATTTCATGGGCAGAGGAGCCTGGTGGGCTACAGTCCATGGAGTCACAAAAGAGTAGGACAAGACTAAGCAACTAAACTACAACAAAATGTTATATTTGAGGAACGATTATTGGATTAAAAAAGAAGACTCATTCTGTCGACCATCTACACCTAAAAATGCTGAGAAAAATGACACTGTCATGTTAGAGAGTTATTTGACTAATGGGAGGGAAGAATTTTCTCTAAAGAAAAATTACTCAACATTTCTAATATTCAGTGACACTTGTGCTTGGGGCCAAAAAATCACATAAAACAAGCTCTTTCCAGTTGCTTATTTAGTATCCTTAACAGATAAATATAAGCAAATGAGCGAGTCCAGCCATATCTGTAGATTCATCCACTTGCAAGGGAAAAGGACAGTTCTGCAGATGAGATATTATCTTATCTCCATGTTTGCAAGGAAAATTTTAATTTGACAATATCTTCTAACACCAAAATTAGCATTGATGTCAATGCCTTTGCTTATTCTTCATCAGTAAGCCTTGAGCAATGTCAGTCGTCCAAAACTCTATTAAACCTTACTTTTGTGTGCTCTTCTCTAGCCAATGGAACACGATGACATTCCCTGAAAGATGCCCAGGACTTCTGCAAGTCTAGTTTAAAAAAACTGTAAGAAATCGTTTTCATCACTTTCAGGGACTCGTGGAAGTACTGTGTTGACCTTTCCAGTGATAGTAAAAAAGCATCAGTGGGTAACACTGCTAGTGCCTTAGCACAAATCAAAGTAGTGGTACTCAACTGTACTACTGGTTTTTGTGTTCCTCACAGATGGGCTCTTCCAAGTAAAATAAAATAATAATGATAATGCCAGTATTAATTAGGGATGTATGGTTTCTTGGCTCTCTCTGAGCACCTAGGATAAAGAAATCTGGGGCTTGCTTTCTCCCTTGGGATACTTAGTGGATTTTTGAGGGTTTTCTTTTGAGAGCTTTTTGTTTGTTTAATATGGTAAGTCTTTTTAAAATACATATTTATTTATTTATTTGGCTGCACCTGGTCTTAATTGTGGCACTTAGTTCTGGTACATGGGATCTTTAGGTCCAGCACGTGTGATCTTTTCGGCTTTCCTGGTGTCTCAGTGGTAAAGAATCCGCCTTCCAATGCAGGAGACGAGACACAGGAGACATGAATTCAATCCCTGGGTAGGAAAAATCTCATGCAGAAGGACAAGGCAACCCACTCCAGTATTCTTGCCTGGGAAATCTCATGGACAGAAGAGCCTGGCGGGCGCCAGTCTATGGGGTCGCAAAGAGTCAGACATGACTTGGCGATCCACAACAGCAAACATGAGTCGTGGCGTAAGGGATCTATTTCCCTAACCAGGGATCAAACCTGAGCCCCCTGTATTGGAGTTCAGTGCCTTAGTCATTAGACCAGGAGAGCAGTCCTGGAAGTGGTTTTAATTTGGAAAGGAGAAGGGTTTAGGAATGCGAAAGCATGCTGCTGTCTTTCCAGAATTCCTCTTCATAGTTAATTGGTAAAAATATGAATGACTAAATCCATTAATCTTTTTCTGGATGGCTAATTTATTAAACGGAGAAGGCAATGGCACCCACTCCAGTACTCTTGCCTGGAAAATCCCATGGATGGAGGAGCCTGGTGTGCTGCAGTCCACGGGGTCGCTAAGAGTCGGACAGGACTGAGCGACTTCACTTTCACTTTTCACTTTCACGTATTGGAGAAAGAAACAGCAACCCACTCCAGTGTTCTTGCCTGGAGAATCCCAGGGACAGGGGAGCCTGGTGGGCTGCCGTCTGTGGGGTCGCACTGAGTCGGACACGACTGAAGTGACTTAGCAGCAGCAGCAGCAACTTATTAAAATTTTTTCTCACCGAAATTTTATATTCTTCACAAGTATTGTTCTAGGTTTGCAGACTTCATTTCTGCTTGTACTTGTTTGTTTGTTGATTTATTGATTTTTAAATTTATTTCCTTTCAAAAATATTTTATTTATTGTTGTCTCTCTCCCACTATTTGGTCCATAAGAATGGAGTTGATGTTTATGTTCTATTTGTTACCCCACTGCCACCTGGGAAGCCCGCCTTCTTAAACATGGCTCTATCTAACGGGTTAAAATCATGTAAATCCATATTTATAGCATACATGAATAACCTAGAGACATTAACAATCGAAAATGATGAACCCATTTGCAGGGCAGCAATACAGACACAGACATAAGAGAACAGACTTGTGGATACAGTAGGGGAAGGAGAGAGTGGGATGAATTGAGAGAATACCATGGAAATGGGTATTACCATATGTAAAATAGATAACTCATGAGAATTTGCTGCGTAAAACAGGGAGCTCCACCCAGTGTTCTGTGATAACCTAGAGGTGGAATGGAATGGGAGATTGGAAGGGGTTTCAGGAGTGAAGGAACATATGTATACTTGTAGTTTTAATTACATTTTTAAGGGAAAAAAATGAAAATGTGACTACAGTTGTTATTCACTGACATTTTCTTGTGTCCAATGCCTTGTTTTCTTCTCCTAGGGATATAAAAACAAGATTCAGACTTACCCTGATTAGTCCTAAACAACTGTGGGTCACCTTTGATCTGATTAAAAGCTCTTTCCATTTTATAAAGACTTTGAAAAGTCTCTTCCTAATTCACAGCTAATTGTACTTGTCTTCACATAAGCGCGCTGGCTGTGACGGACCTTACAGAAGCATGGCCAAGAGGAGCTACCCCTCGCCCAAAGTCAGGGGTGGCAACCGAGAGTGCCAGGCTGTGATAGCACAGGAGTGGCTGAGAGGAGCTACCCTATGTCTGAGGTTGGGGCGGTGGCCCAGAGGAGGTACCTAACGTCCAAGGTAAGAGAAACCCAAGTAGGTGTTGTGACAGGACATCAAAGGGCAGACACACTGAAACCATAATCACAGAAAACTAGCCAATCTGATCACAGGACCACAGCTTTGTCTAACTCACTGGAACTAAGCCATGCCGTGTGGGGCCACCCAAGTTGGTCGGGTCATCGTGGAGAGGTCTGACAGAATGTGGTCCACTGGAGAAGGGAATTGCAAACCACTTCCGTGTTCTTGCCTTGATAACCCCATGAACAGTATGAGAAGGCAAAATGATTGGACACTGAAAGATGAACTCCCCAGGTCAGTAGGTGCCCAATATGCTACTGGAGATCAGTGGAGAAATAACTTCAGAAAGAATGAAGGGATGGAGCCAAAGCAAAAACAACACCCAGTTGTGGATGTGACTGGTGATAGAAGCAAGGTCCGATGCTGTAAAGAGCAATATTGCATAGAAACCTGGAATGTTAGGTCCATGAATCAAGGCAAATTGGAAGTGGTCAAACAGGAGATGGCAAGAGTGAACATCGACATTCTAGGAATCAGCAAACTAAAATGGACTGGAATGGGTGATTTAACTCAGATGACCATTATATCTACTACTGTGGGCAGGAATCCCTTAGAAGAAATGGAGTAGCCATCATGGTCAACAAAAGAGTCTGAAATACAGTACTTGGATGCAATCTCAAAAACGACAGAATGATCTCTGTTTGTTTCAAAGGCAAACCATTCAATATCACGGTAATCCAAACCTATGCCCCAACCAGTAATGCTGAAGAAGCTCAAGTTGAACGGCTCTATGAATACCTACAAGACCTTTTAGAACTAAAACCCAAAAAAGAGGTCCTTTTCATTATAGGGGACTGGAATGCAAAATTAAGGTCAAGAAATACCTGGAGTAACAGGCAAATTTGGCCTTGAAGTACCGAATGAAGCAGGGCAAAGGCTAATAGAGTTTTGCCAACAGAACACACTGGTCATAGCAAACATCCTCTTCCAACAACCCAAGAGAAGACTACACATGGACATCACCAGATGGTCAACAATGAAATCAGATTGATTACATTCTTTGCAGCCAAAGATGTAGAAGCTCTATACAGTCAGCAGAAACAAGACCAGGAGCTGACTGTGGCTCAGATCGTGAACTCCTTATTGCCAAATTCAGACTTAAACTGAAGAAAGTAGGGAAAACCACTAGACTATTCAGGTAGGACCTAAATCAAATTCCTTATGACTATACAGTGGAAGTGAGAAATAGGTTTAAGGGACTAGTTGGGATAGACAGAGTGCCTGATGAACTATGGACATAGGTTCATGACATTGTACAGGAGACAGGGATCAAGACCATCCCCATGGAAAAGAAATGCAAAAAGGCAAAATGGTTGCCTGAGGAGGCCTTACAAATAGCTGTGAAAAGAAGAGAAGCAAAAAGCAAAGGAGAAAAGGAAAGATATTCCCATTTGAATGCAGAGTTCTGAAGAATAGCCAGGAAAGATAAGAAAGCCTTCCTCAGCAATCAAGGCAAAGAAATAGAGGAAAACAACAGAATGGGAAAGACTAGAGATCTCTTCAAGAAAATTAGAGATACCAAGGGAACATTTCATGTGAATATGGGTTCGATAAAGGACAGAAATGGTATGGACCTAACAGAAGCAGAAGATATTCAGAAAAGGTGGCAAGAATACACAGAAGAACTGTACAAAAAAGATCTTCATGACCCAGATAATCACGAGGGTGTGATCACTCACTTACAGCCAGAAATCCTGGAATGTGAAGTCAAGTGGGCCTTAGAAAGCATCACTATGAACAAAGCTAATGGAGGTGATGGAATTCCAGTTGAGCTATTTCAAATCCTGAAAGATAATGCCTTGAAAGTGCTGCACTAAATATGCCAGCAAATTCGGAAAACAACAATGGCCACAGGACTGGAAAAGGTCATTTTTCATTCCAATCTCAAAAAAAGGCAATCCCAAAGAATGCTCAAACTACCGCACAATTGCACTCATCTCACATGCTAGTAAAGTAATACTCAAAATTCTCCAAGCCAGGCTTCAGCAATATGTGAACTGTGAACTTCCATATGGTCAAGCTGATTTTAGAAAAAGCAGAGGAACCAGAGATCAAATTGTCAACACCCACTGGATCATTGAAAAAGCAAGAGAGTTCCAGAAAAACATCTATTTCTGCTTTATTCACTATGCCAAAGCCTTTGACTGTGTGGAACACTATAAACTGTGGAAAATTCTGAAAGAGATGGGAATACCAGACCACCTGACCTGTCTCTTGAGAAACCTGTATGCAGGTCAGGAAGCAACAGTTAGAACTGGACATGGAACAACAGACCGGCTCCAAATAGGAAAAGGAGTAGGTCAAGGCTGTATATTGTCACCCTGCTTAATTAAATTATATGCAGAATACACCATGAGAAACGCTGGGCTGGGAGAAGCACAAACTGGAATCAAGATTGCCAGGAGAAATATCAGTCACCTCAGATATGCAGACGACTCCACCTTTATGGCAGAAAGTGAAAGGAACTAAAAAGCCTCTTGATGAAAGTGAAAGAGGAGAGTGAAAAAGTTGGCTTAAAGCTCAACATTCAGAAAACTAAGATCATGGCATCTGGTCCCATCACTTCATGGGAAATAGATGGGGAAACAGTGGAAACAGTGTCAGACTATTTTTTTGGGCTCCAAAATCACTGCAGACGGTGATTGCAGCCATGAAATTAAAAGATGCTTGCTCCTTGGAAGGGAAGTTATGACCAACCTAGATAGCATATTGAAAAGCAGAGACATTACTTTGCCAACAAAGTTCCATCTAGTCAAGGCTATGGTTTTTCCAGTGGTCATGTAACGATGTGAAAGTTGGACTGTGAGGAAAGCTGAGCGCCGAAAAATGGATGATTTTGAACTGTGATGTTGGAGAAGATTCTTGAGAGTCCCCTGGACTGCAAAGAGATCCAACCAGTCCATCCTAAAGCAGATCAGTCCTGGGTGTTCCTTGGAAGGACTGATGCTGAAGCTGAAACTCCAATGCTTTGGCCACCTCATGCGAGGAGTTAACTCACTAGAAAAGACCCTGATGCTGGGAGGGATTGGGGGCAGGAGGAGAAGGGGACGACAGAGGATGAGATGGCTGGATGGCATCACTGACTCGATGGGTATGAGTTTGAGTAAACTCTGGGAGTTGGTGATGGACAGGAAGGCCTGGCATGCTGTGGTTCATGGGGTCACAAAGAGTCAGACACAACTGAGCGACTGAACTAGCTGAACTGAACTGTCCTTGTCTTCACATGCATATCTTTCTCACTCCAACATATCCGTAAGGACATCAGACTATAGTTAATCTGCTCCTTTTTGTGTCTGGCTATTCACCTTACTCTCTTGCTTTTTCGATGATCCAGCGGATATTGACAATTTGATCTCTGGTTCCTCTGCCTTTTCTAAAACCAGCTTGAACACCTGGGAGTTCACAGTTCATGTATTGCTGAAGCCTGGCTTGGAGAATTTTGAGTATTACTTTACTAGCGTGTGAGATGAGTGCAATTATGCAGTAGTTTGAACATTCTTTGGGATTGCCTTTCTTAGGGATTGGAATGAAAAATGACCTTTTCCAGTCCTGTGGCCATTGTTGTTTTCCGAATTTGCTGGCATATTTAGTGCAGCACTTTCAAGGCATTACCTTTCAGGATTTGAAATAGCTCAACTGGAATTCCATCACCTCCATTAGCTTTGTTCATAGTGATGCTTTCTAAGGCCCATCTGAATTCACATTCCAGCATGTCTGGCTCTAGGTGAGTGATCACACCCTCGTGATTATCTGGGTCATGAAGATCTTTTTTGTACAGTTCTTCTGTGTATTCTTGCCACCTTTTCTGAATATCTTCTGCTTCTGTTAGGTCCATACCATTTCTGTCCTTTATCGAACCCATATTCACATGAAATGTTCCCTTGGTATCTCTAATTTTCTTGAAGAGATCTCTAGTCTTTCCCATTCTGTTGTTTTCCTCTATTTCTTTGCCTTGATTGCTGAGGAAGGCTTTCTTATCTCTCCTGGCTATTCTTCAGAACTCTGCATTCAAATGGGAATATCTTTCCTTTTCTCCTTTGCTTTTTGCTTCTCTTCTTTTCACAGCTATTTGTAAGGCCTCCTCAGGCCATTATTTTGCCTTTTTGCATTTCTTTTCCATGGGGATGGTCTTGATCCCTGTCTCCTGTACAATGTCATGAACCTCTGTCCATAGTTCCTCAGGCTCTCTGTCTATCAGATCTAATCCCTTAAATCTATTCCTCACTTCCACTGTATAGTCAGTCATAAGGGATTTGATTTAGGTCCTAAAAGCAAGAGAGTTCCAGAAAAACATCTATTTCTGCTTTGTTGACTATGCAAAAGCCTTTGACTGTGTGGATCACAACAAACTGTGGAAAATTCTGAAAGAGATGAGAATACCAGACCACCTGACCTGCCTCTTGAGAAACCTGCATGCAGGTCAGGAAACAGCAGTTAGAACTGGACATGGAACAACAGACCGGTTCCAAATAGGAAAAGGAGTAGGTCAAGGCTGTATATTGTCACCATGCTTATTTAACTTATATGCCGAGTACATCATGAGAAACGCTGGGCTGGGAGAAGCACAAGCTGGAATCAAGATTGCTGGGAGAAATATCAATAACCTCAGATATGCAGATGACACCACCCTTATGGCAGAAAGTGAAGAGGAACTAAAAAGTCTCTTGATAAAAGTGAAAGAAGGGGGTGAAAATGTTGGCTTAAAGCTGAACATTCAGAAAACTAAGATCATGGTATCTGGTCCCATCACTTCATGGGAAATAGATGGGGAAACAGTGGAAACAGTGTCAGACTTTGTTTTTCTGGGCTCCAAAATCACTGCAGATGGTGATTGCAGCCATGAAATTAAAAGACACTTACTCCTTGGAAGGAAAGTTATGACCAACCTAGACAGCATATTAAAAAGCAGAGACATTACTTTGCCAACAAAGTTCCATCTAGTCAAGGCTATGGTTTTTCCAGTGGTCATGTATGGATGTGAGAGTTGGACTGTGAAGAAAGCTGAGTGCTGAAAAATTGATGTTTTTGAACTATGGTGTTGGCGAAGACTCTTGAGAGTCCCTTGGACTGCAAGGAGATCCAACCAGTCCATCCTGAAGATCAGTCCTGGGTGTTCCTTGGAAGGACTGATGCTGAAGCTGAAACTCCAATGCTTTGGCCACCTCATAATATTTGAGTCATTGGAAAAGACCCTGATTCTGGGAGGGGTTGGGGGCAGGAGGAGAAGGGGACGACAGAGGATGAGATGGCTGGATGGCATCACTGGCTGGATGGCATCACTGACTCGATGGGTATGAGTTTGAGTAAACTCCGGGAGTTTGTGAGGGACAGGTAGGCCTGGCGTCCTGCGATTCATGGGGTCGCAAAGAGTCGGACACGATTGAGCGACTGAACTGAACTGACTCACCTTACTCACCTTCTGAGTGTCTTCATGATTTCTAGTTCGTAACAGAATCTCCTGATGGGTGTGAAGACCGGTTTAGAATCATTTTGTTGGTGAATATAGTTCCTCTTCTTGTGTCAACCGACTGTTTTGACTTGTTTATATACACCCCTTGATCCACAGTTTGGAGAACTACAAATATATTATCATACACTTGTGCTTACACATTCATTAAAAATACTAAATGGTAGGGGCTTCCCTGGTGGCTCAGATAATAAAGAATCTGCTTGCAGTGTGGGAGACCTGGGTTCAATCCCTGGGTTGGGAAGATCCCCTGGAGAAGGGAATGGCTACCCACTCCAGTATTCTTGCCTAGAGAATTCCATGGACTGTAGAGTCCACGGGGTCACAAAGAGTCGGACACAACTGAGTGACTTTCCCTTTCACACCTTTCTCTGATCGTTCAGCACGTAAAGAACCCGTCTGCAATACAGGAGCCACAGGAGATGAAGATTTGATCCTTGGGTCAGAAACATACCCTGGAGGAGGAAATGCAACCCACTCCAGTATTCCTGCCTAGAAAATCTCATGGAGAGAGGAGCCTGGCTGGCTATAGACCAAAGTGTCACAAACAGTCACACACGACTGAATAATAGAATCAGTCATACTGAATGGTGGGGATGACAATCATCAAAATCAAACTCAGGGTGACTTTATTTATTTATTTATTTTTTATCTGTATAGTGATGCCGCTTTAGGTCACACTGGATAGGGATAATTACACTGGTGAGGCTCTTGAAGAACACAGGTGATTTTGCCCTTCCACATTCACAACACGACACATCATGTTGCATAAGTATGGCTACACTGACTGATGTATTAATAATTTCCTGTGTAGTTGTTTACTTTTTATTACTCTCATCATCATCACCACCATCATCACTATTTACAGCTATACCTATTTGCTATTTCTTTGCATTATAAACACAGCATGAATTTCATTGTCTCATTAAATAGAATGATATAAAAGTGTACCTACATTTACCAAATCCAATACTATTTTCCAAGCCACCAAATTCGTTTCCATTCTTAAAAAGGGAATTCTGATGTTTAGAGCGGAAAAGTAATTTTTTCTTAATGGCCCACTGTGTGTCAGTGATGGAGCAGGTAATAAAACTCTAGTTGTCTGAATCTCCAACTCAGTGCTCAGTTGAAATTGTATTCTTCACTCAATGAAAGCTAAATGAGGAAAGAAAAGTTACACACTGATTCCACAGGATATGTTGTGTCAGACTAATGTCATTCATTTCACTCTTTGCACCCCAAGCATACTTCAAGCACCATTTACTAAATGACCTGTGAAGGTCATTTTGTTCAACAATACAATGTTTGAAGTTTCTAAGTTACCCATATTTTGAAATATTAACGATATATTTTGTGAGCTTACTCTCCCTCTCATAAAATTAATAGATCACTTACCTACTAGTTTTCTAATACAGTTATGAAGACTTATTCATTCAAACTAATAATAAGTCCTGTATAAGCAGTGAAGAAGGTGTTTTAAAAAGCTCCCTGGTATTTACCAAATAATACCATTGTAATTTAACATATACTGTCCCATTGGAGGGCTTTCCTAGTGGCTCTGTGGTAAAGAATACACCTGTAATGCAGGCCATTCCAGGAGAGGTGGGTTGGATCCCTGGGGCAGGATGATCCCCTGGAGGAGGGCATGGCAACCCACACCAGTATTCTTGCCTGGAGAATTCCATGGACAGCGGAGCCTGGTGGGCTAAGTTCATAAAATCTCAAGGAGTCAGACACGACATGCACGCATTTCATTGACACACCTTAAAAAGCAGTGATATTGGTATTTATTATTATTATTTTACTATTCAATAGAACTGCCATATGACCCAGTAGTCCCACTCCTGGACATACACACCTTGGAAACTAGATCTGAAAGAGACACGTGCACCCCAATGTTCATTGCAGCACTGTTTATAATTGCCAGGACATGGAAGCAACCTAGATGCCCATCAACAGACGAATGGATAAGGAAGGTATGGTACATATACACAATGGAATATTACTCAGCCATTAAAAAGAATTCATTTGAATTAATTCTAATGAGATGGATGAAAAAGGAGCCCATTATACAGAGCGAAGTAAGCCAGAAAGATAAAGACCAATACAGTATACTAACACATATATATGGAATTTAAAAAGATGGTAATGATAACCCTATATGCAAAACAGAAAAAGAGACACAGATGTACAGAACAGACTTTTGGACTCTGTGGGAGAAGGCGAGGGTGGGATGTTCTGAGAGAATAGTATTGAAACAAGTATACTATCAAGGGTGAAACAGATCACCAGTCCAGGTTGGATGCATGAGACAAGTGCTCAGGGCTGGTGCACTGGGAAGACCCAGAGGGATGGGATGGGGAGGGAGGCGGAAGTGGGGATTGGGATGGGGAATACATGTAGATCCATGGCTGATTCATGTCAATGTATGGCAAAAACCACTATAATATTGTAAAGTAATTAGCCTCCAACTAATAAAAATAAATGAAAAAAATAAATAAATAAAGGTAAAGTTTTGAGTATTCAATTCAAGTAATTAGTTAACAGAACCAAGTTTCAAATTCCACTCTGCAGATAAACATGTCCTGTATTGAAAATAAGGCATTATTCTAAAACTCCTCAATTTCAAGCCTAATAATAAATATGAAACTGAATTTAAAAAAGAGAAACTATCATCATCATAAATATCTTTTGTGTGATTCAGAATACTTCACTAGAGACACAATAAAGCATGTGTAATTTGTTCACATGCTAAGCAGGTATGCTATTTTTCATCAAAATAAAAAGAAATGTTTATTATTTAAGAGAATTCTAACCACTTTGAAAGAGTTTAATAAATGCTTTCTAAATTTTTCACCTTATTTTAATAAACATAATGTGAATCATCGTTTAAAATAGATGTTAAACAGTGCAGAGAATTACCTCAGTTTATTACTTTTGTTTGGTTAAATATTCATGAAGACAGTCACTCTCTACAGAAACTATTATTAAAAAATATTGAAAATAGCACAAGTATTGAAATATTTAAAAGTAACTCAAAAGACTTTTATGCTCAGGAATCATAAATCTTAAGAATAGAAAGGAAACATGTTAAATAAAACTCAAAACCAGATACTCATAGTGTTTGTGGGCATTCCACACAGGACTTGGTCTTTCACTCTTTCTTGTAAAAGATTTTTTATAACAACATAGAAGAAGTATGTGTATGTATGCATATATATATGCACATATATCAATATTTATATGAAATGAAAACTAAAACATTTAAATGATGAAATTGAGTTTCAAGAGTACTCTAACAGATGATAAGTTCAAATAATATAACAGAATAAGAAGAAAAATCAAGTCCTAATTTAGGAGTAAAAGAAACCAATCCTGCAAGGAAGACATGAGATAGACCTGGCTTGACAACCGTTTAAGTAAAGAGATTCAGATTCATCTGACCATAATTCTATAAAAATTAAAAAAGTGATGTGTGGTTACAAAAGTTCTATTCGTATGCATCTTCAGACTTTTATTTTAGAATTATTTATAACAATAAATGAAGACAACATAAATATAGAAATTTAGGGAAATACATTATTATACATCAAGAGAAAATGGGTGTATATCACAGCACAGAAGTTTTTTTTCATCTTTTTAAAATTTATTTATTTTTTAATTTAAGGATAAGTGCTTCACGGAATTGTGTTGGTTTCTGCCAAACATCAACATGAATCAGCTATATACATATGTCCCCTCCCTCTTGAATCTCCCTCCTACCTCCCTCTCTCTAGGTTGTTACAGAGGCCTGGTTTGAGTTCCCTGAGTCTGAGAAAAAGAATTTTTATTCACAATAAAATGTTCTATAAACAGAAGGATATATGTTTGATACTCAGCTATATTTTAGTTAATGTATAAACTTATATAGAAATCATACTAAAAGGAAAAAATGCCAAACATTTAAAAGAGGTTTCCCCACAGTATCTGAGATTGAGTATATTTTCTTTAATTTCCTTTTAATTTTTTTTAGCTTTCATAATATACTTCAAAAACACTTCCCTTTTAGCATCAATATATTGTTTTAAATAAACTAACCAATGCTTTGAACTGATTTTGCCTTATTAATATTTAATAGCACCTATAAATTATTGCAGGAAGATAAACTAGATTTAAAAATCTCTGCAGAAAAAAAAATCTTTATGCAAATAATGTGTTATGAGGTAAGTAAAAACAATTATCTCCATTATTGTTCATTGAATATCTGTGTACACAGCACTTTTTCTACCATTTTCTTTTGTCAATTAACCATTTTCAAATCACTCAGGTCTTTTGCCCAAATAGTATCTGAACAATAGTTTGCTAATTCTCCAACCCTCTTTTCTATGGGAGCGATCCATAATTGACCAGGCAATTGGAGAATCTTCAGTGGGTTTGCTGAATGAAAGGTGCAGACAGAAGAGACTATACTGCTTCTGGGGTGGGTGAGTAGGTCCAGTTGATGTGAAAGAAAGAACTTTGAGCAGCCTAGGGTAACATCAAAACCTTGAGTGTCATAATTGGGCACTAAATCCCAAAATAACGAAGGAGGAGGTCCAAAGACCAACCTCATTTACATCTCAGGTCTGTTTGGGGTCAGCTTTGTGAAGTGTTGATTTAATAATACAAGTGCTAAGACGGGGAAAACATGGAAAACAAACCTTGACAATTACCTCCAGTCCTCAGATCCATTAAAAAAATGTGCTTATTGACTGATAGTACAACGGTTGCAGAGCAGAAAAACATTTCTGAGGAGTCAATCCTAGAGGAAATCAATCCTGAATATTCATTAAAGGACTGATGCTGAAGCTGAAGCTACAATACTTTGGCCACCTGATGTCAAGAACCAGCTCATTGGTTCCCACTGATGCTGGGAAAGATTGAAGGCAAAAGGAGAAGGGGGTGGCAAAGGATGAGATGGTTAGATAGCTTCACCGACTCAATGGATGTGAATTTGAGCAAACTCTGGGAGACAGTAAAGGACAGGGAAGTCTGGGGTGTTGCAGTCCATGGGGTGGCAAAGAATCAGAGGTGACTTAGTCACAGAAAAACAACAACAAAGCATTGGTAGGTGAGTTCCAGGGACTACCTAGGTTATATTTTACAGTTGTGGACATATGGATGCTATCAATAAATTAGATTAAATGTATTTTTTGAACACATTTTTGAAACAAAGAATAATTTCAGATAATTGGATGCCATGGATCTGTCCAAGATTCACACAAATTTGAAACTAATATAAAATATAATGGCAGGAACTTTTAACTTCATAGGTTACATGGCAATATTAGGGATGAAATTCAATTTTTGCATTATCAACATACAACTTAAAGATTTATGTCCAGATATAAAACTCCAAAGCTTTAGAAGGTATGCTTGTTAAATAAGGTAGACATTTACAACTGGAGGAAAGAAATCATCATTTTAATAATTGCATTTTAAAATGCATAGCTTATTTTATCATATGCTAAAGATTAGTTTCTAAATTATTGAAAAAATAAACAGATTTTATTTTATTTATCTCTTAAATAAGGTATATCTTATGTCTAATAGAAATGTCTGTTTTTCATAAAAATCATGAGGCTCAATGCTTTCTTATATACATTCAATCTTTCTTTTCAAATCCAAACAAATTTGTCCAAGTTCTTCAAATTTTTAATAGTATAAAATTAATATATGTGCATATGGAAAATCTAAATAGTATGTAATGTAAGCTAACTTATTTCTAGTTTCTTGTATGGGGCAAACATCAGTCAAATTTTAATAATTCTTAAAAGACCAATTCTATTGATCTTCTGCCTTTTTCCAAAAATTCTCAACCATGACTTAGGTCCTCATCACTGAACAATAAATAGAAACTCTAGAGAAGACTCACAGAAATGATGTAAAAATAATAGGAGATTGGGGTAAAAGATCTGAAAGCTCATGACATTCTCAAACTCATGGTCCCATTTTAGCTTTCTCATATGGAGTGGGGCACAATAGCTAGTTGGTATTCCTTAGAATTATAGAAGTAGAAAAAGCATCAAATTCTCCCTAAATAGACTTGTTCCTAGTCTTTATCTAAAAAATAAAATAAATAGAATCATCTTTCTGACAGCGCATTTCATCATGTCACTAAGTCACATTTTGGGTTACCAACAACTCAGAAACAAATCCATAATAGAATAGGGTTTGAGGTTGAAAAAAAATTGTGGATTCTGAAGACAAACTGTCCATATTCACAACCCAGCACTGCCTGTGCCCCTTGGGGCAAGTTGCTTGAGTACTCTGTAACTTAGTTCTATTTAAAATGTAGGTAATAATATTGCCTATCTCATAGAGCTAATGAGAGAATAAAAAAAATATTACATGTCTGGACATTGCCTGGTACACAGTACATGCTAAAAATGTGTGTTTGTTATTATTATTGTCATCTTATCCTTTAATTAAGTTATCTGAAGATAGAAAACCTGAGTTAGTATGACTTTATAACTAATTCAGAGCCTTCTCTGTGCATCTTTTCTCATCAAAGACATACATTGGTAATATTATAACACAATATAAATGTTAAACTAAAATTGATTTTACTTTTCTCTTTTAGCACTTTAAAGAAACATTCTGCTCATTTTGATGAAAAGAGCATACTTTTCCAGGTGTGTGTAAAAATGAATTTCCTCTTTTCCAAGAAGAAAATTTTGCAAAAACTGGTTCCTATCTCTTCAAGGAAAGGAAAGAAAGTTTTCTTTAGATAATGGTGTAGAGCCCAGTTATAATGTGTCACTGAAGTTCTACCTGATAGGCCACCAAATGCTCCTGTGTGGGTAAATAAAAGAATAGGGATTTCATGTGCATCTTAAAATTGGCACAGGCTGAGAAGTTGGACAGGGCTTCCCAGATGGCGCTAGTGGAAAAGAAGCCCCTTCCAAGGCAGGAGACATAGGAGACCCAGGTTAGATCCCTGGGTCCAGAAGACCCCTTGGAGAAGGGTATGACAATCCACTCTAGTGTTCTTGCCTGGAGAATCCCAAGGACAGAGGAGCCTCATGGGCTATGGATCCATAGAATCACAAAGAATCACAACTAAAGTGACTTAGCACACACATGGCACATGAGGTTGGAGAGCCTTGGGTAGACAAAGAATAGCAGATTAGAAAGTAGGTGCATGGAAAACTCAGTAATATAATCCTAGAGTCCTTTTTGGAAGGGATCAATAAAGTGGAAAATGAAAGAACATTGCAAGGATATTACTTCACTGTCTATGAGACATGTTGGAGGAGACTATTTGACAGCTAATCTTTGCATAAATTGTATGGGAACTTCTAGTGGTTGCCTTGAGAATATGAAACATCTGTTTCCCCCTCCTTCAATCTAAATTACCTGATTTACCTTTGGAGAAGTTTACTTCTCCCAGCAGTGTGGCAGTAATACTGTTGAAATGAGCCTGAACAGACTTTATCCAATCAATTCATCTCATCACACAGGCCTTGATATTTAATTTAAGGATGAACCTAAAACACAGTTCAAGCCAGGAAAACCACAGGGGTGTAGCCTTTTTCTTCCTCTGCATGAATTGCTGAGCTAATATGAGATATAGAACTACAGTCTTCATAAAAGAAGATCCTGGGGGCACCATGTAGAACTGAAAATGAACATTAGTACCACGGAAGATGGAGCAAAAAGACAAGAAAAAAATTAGATGACTAATGACTTATTCACTGTGTCGTTATATTAGCATCCTTTATCTGGATGGCTAAGTTATAAAGGCAGTAAATTCATTTGTGATTGTTGATTATACCAGTTCATGTTGAGATTTGTTATTTGCAATTAAAACAGTCCTAAACAACACAAATTTCACATCTACACAATGAATTTGTACCACTTTAACAAGTATTTAGGCATGTAGAAATTTTGTTCATCATGAACTGTGAATCCTGAATAAGCTGACACCTCTGCTGAAATATTTCACAAATGTTCAGTCTACCCTTTTCTGGCAACTCCTCAAGAATCTTTGTGAAGTTGAATGAAGCATGCTCGATTAATCAACACTGGGCTCGGAGACCTGAAAAACATTACTAGAAAACATTTTTTTCAGTCACTTTTAAGCACTGTAATTTTTACCCTAATAGCCACAGCAAAAACATAACAGCTCCATCTGGATATACTCATTTAAAATAGCACTTCTCAAGTCAAACACATACATGCACACACACAGGCACATCAAACTATTCTATTGTGTCAAAAGAAAGGCAAAAAAGTCACTTATGCTCCAATGACCATCCTCAAATCTTAGTCAGATATGGCCATATCAGTCTTTATCTGGTATTACTTGGAATAGGAATCACTGTTTGTTTCCCAGAATGATAGGAAAAATTGATGTCAGTAGCAAAATTCCATCTGTTTGGCCATGTGGGGGCTATTAGCTCACAAGATAAGCTCCCCCAAAGGACTCTTCATGTTCATGTTCTTCTTTTCATGTTCTAAAATATGAATTTTAAATTCACTATTTAGCATTTCCAATAATTCTCTGAAAGGCAGGAATAGTTTCCTAAAATTCCAAATTGTTATAGCTGTCAGTATAAAACCTCAGTAGATAGACATGTTCTTTCATTCTTAACAGTTTAGTATATTGAATGAATATATGAAACCACCACATGACATTTGTAACAATAATTGCATAACTGTGACAAAATCAAATCTTCCATCTTTAAATATCTTAGGACTTTTAAAAGATTATAAAGAGTGGAAATGGAAGATATTTTTTCATATCACACAAGACTTTTCACAGATTAAATTGTGTGTGTGTGTGATATTTTTGTCATTGATTTTTTTGTTTTTTATTCACTGTTATTTCTCCTTCTGGGCTATGAACTATTAAAAGGGCAAGGACAAAAAAAAAAGGGCAAGGACAAATTTGTTAGGTTAATAAATGGGAGTTTCTTAATATCTGTTTGTTGAATTTATAGATGAAGAAGTTAATGAGTCACTAAATGAATGGGTAGGTGAACAAGGGTCATCCTATATTCTGCATTCATCAATAAAGGCAAATGCCTCAAAGACATTAGCGTGTTTATATCCTTGTTGAGTAATCTCCATTTATTAGTTGACAAATATTTACAAATATTTACTGATCACCTACTCTGTCCAACAGAATAATGATGTGCAGACACCACACACAATAGTATAGTCATTGACAACTCACACTATTCTGGGAGAAAATCAGGCTTCAGAACCACCCTTAAATGAGCTTAAGCGTTGTACTAAAAATAAACAAGCCTAGCTGTTTCAGCTTGCCTGGGTCTAAGCTGGTTTCTGGTACTTGGATTTTCAGTACTAACTCTGGGAAAGTCCTGTTGAAAGAAAATGCATCAAATGGAGTTAAATAATCAAAGAACACCTTATTCAAGACTACTGCAATAGGAGAGAGAAACTGAACTCAACTTCACTGAAACAAAGGTGAAAAGGTTCTTAAGCTCTAGGGTGAGTTAGTGGAAAAGTATTGGAAAATACTAGTGGGGAAATGGGTTAATAGGGTTAGGTCATTTGTGTTTGCTAATGGTGGTTTATTGAAGTTAGGCTCTTGCCTCCCATGGAAACTAGGAGGTAACAAGCTACCTCTCATGGTGATTTATAATCAAATGATTTATATCAAAGAGATGACTCCCAGGTCCCCCAGAAAGACATCCCTGTGTTGTGAAACTATCAAATGACTGTGAGAAGATTTACATCACAAAGGGTCAGAAAATGATTTACAACTCCAAGTTTCCTAAGGTAAATGCTCTAAGAAAAGGGAAATCAGGGGCCAAGAGTCAGGAAGAAACATCTTAAGTTCAGCCAAGCTGAGACTAAAGCCCTCATGAACAGTCTCAAGCAAACTGAGAGAGCTGATCACCTACTGGGTGTTAAATATTACAAGAATTTCACTAAAACTTTTCTATAGCTGAAATTTGGAATATTTACATTTAGCAAATTCTCATGTAAATCTCTGACTTCATTAGCTTTCACAGGCCTACCAAGGAAGTGAATTTTTTTCCCTTGAAAGATAGATATCTCAAAATGTGATAATGATTTTTGTTTTCATGAAATTGTTCTTAAGAATACATATTTTTGGAGATTTTGTTGGATTGTATAAAAATGAAGACTTCATATTCAGTGAAAAGCTTTAAATAAATCACCAAAAAGCATTTGAAGGATGCTTTCCATGATGTTTCTGCTCTACTGTTGCAGGAAAGAGGACCCCCTTCCAGGGTCCGAAACTGGGCTCTTGTCTAACACTCGGAAAAGAATTGTCCGAGGAGACACGTGCTGACAAAGCAAGAGATTTTATTGGGAAAGGGCACCCGGGTGGAGAGCAGGAGGGTAAGGGAACCCAGGAGAACTGCTCTGCCGCGTGGCTCGCAGTCTTGGGTTTTATGGTGATGGGATTAGTTTCCGGGTGGTCTTTGGCCAATCATTCTAATTCAGAGTCTTTCCTGGTGGCGCACGCATCGCTCAGCCAAGATGGATGCTAGCAAGAGGGATTCTGGGACGTGGACGGACAGGTAGTGTCTCCTCTCGATCTTTCCCGAACTCTTCCGGCTGGTGGTGGCCTATTAGTTCCGTATTCCTTATCAGGATCTCCTGCCATAAAACAACTCATGCAAATGGTTACTATGGTACCTGACCAGGGTGGGCGGTTTCAATCAGTGTGCTTCCCCTAACAACTCCCCCCTGAGAGACTTCATACTCAAGATGCTTCTTGGGAATTGGGGCGGAGGTCTCTTTCTTCTGTAACTTCTTCCTGCTGTGTCAGGGCGTAGGCCTGCCTAGCAGAGCAGAAGTCTCTCTCTACCTTTCCTGAAGCTTGAGGCCTCCAGGATGAGTGGAGCCGGTATTTTATGCCTAAGCATGCGGCTAGGTTTTGGGATATCGTGGCTGTAAATGAGGGCCCATTGTCACTCTGAAGTGACCGAGGCAGCCCAAACCTAGGCACTATCTCTTTCAGCAGAGCCTTACAGACTTTTGTAGCTCTCTCTGTCTCAGTAGGGAACGCTTTGATCCATCCTGTGAATGTGTCAATAAAGACTAGCAAATAAGAAAACCCTTGGGTCTTTGGCATGGCTGTAAAATCTACTTGCCAGTCCTCTCCTGGGTATGATCCCCTATGTTGGACAGGTTTAATTAGAGGAGATGGCAAGGGTCTGGTTTTTGGATTATTTTTTAGACAGGTATCACAATTCTGTGTGACCTGTCTAACAACCTTAGCTAACTGGGGATGGTAGAGAATAGACTTAAGCAAGATTTCTAGATTATCTCTTCCAAAATGGGTGCTCTTATGTAAGGAGTTAGTAATTTTCCAAACCTGAGAATCAGGGAGTATTATTTGGGCCTGATCAGTCTGAAACCACCCATGTGACCCAATCTCCCACCCCCGCTCAGCATATCGGGAATGTTCCTCTGGGGTATAATCTGGAGTCAGGGTTTCCTTGGGAAAAGGGGGCAGATAGCAGTGGCAGGGGTAGCTTCCCTGGCAGCTCGTTTTGCCTCTTGATCAGCTCTCCTATTTCCCTGGGCCTCTTTTTCTTGCCCCTTTTGGTGACTCTTGCAGTGGATGACAGCTAATTTTGCAGGAAGTTTGACTGCCTCCAGGAGCCTGAGAATGAGCTCTTTGTGTTTAATAGGAGAGCTTCGGGCACTGAGCATCCCTCTTTCTTTCCAAATTGCTGCATGGGCATGCAGAATGAGGAAAGCATACTTAGAGTCCGTATACACATTAATCCTCTTTCCTTCTCCTAACTCCAAAGCTCTTGTCAGGGCAAAAAGTTCAGCTTTCTGGGCTGAGGTGTCTGGGGGAAGAGACCCACTTTTTTTAGTTTTTTCTAGGCTCACTACTGCATATCTTGCTTTTCTCTCTCCTTTTTCTACAAAACTGCTGCCATTTGTGTACCAGTTTCCTCTGGGTCAGATAAAGGTGTCTCTGATAGGTCCGGGCGAGAAGAGTATAACTCGTCTATGATTTGTATGCATTGGTGATCCAGAGGGGAAGTAGGGGGATCTGGCAGTAAGGTTGCTGGATTTAAAGTCTGGCAGACCCTCAACCTTATTTTTGGAGTGTCAAGGAGGAGGGCTTGGTATTGGGTGATCCTTCCCCCTGTCATCCACCTGTCCCCTTTAGTTTCCAAGACTGCTTGCACCTGGTGAGGCGTATACACTGTGGTGGGCTGACCCAGGGTCAGCCTAGATGCCTCCTTAACCATAAGAGCGGTGGCTGCTACTGTCCGGAGGCAAGTGGGCCACCCTCTGGCCACCTCATCTAGTTGTTTTGAGAGATAAGCCACGGGTTGTAATACGGGCCCCATCATCTGCCCTAACATCCCAAGAGCAGTTCCTATCCTTTCAGAAACATAGTCTAAAAGGCTTCTCCAGGTTTGGGAGGCCTAAAGCTGGGGCTGTAGTGATGGACTCTTTTAGGGCATTAAAGGCCACCTTGCAGGTCTCATCCCAGTCGAGTGGCTCTTCCTCTTTCCCCCTTAACTTTTCATATAGGGGTTTGGCCAGATTGCCATAATTAGGAATCCAGATCCTGCAAAACCCGGTCATTCCTAAAAATCCCCTAAGCTGTTTTTTTGTTTGGGGGTACGGGGTATTTAAGATGAGGGATTTCCTCTCGGGGTCAAGCATTTTTTTTCCTTTTGTAATTATAAATCTAAGGTATTTTACTTGGGTTAAGCTAATCTGAGCCTTCTTGGGGGATACTCGATAACCCTTTTCATATAGGAAATTTAGAGTTTTAATAGTGTCCATTTGAGAGCTGGTAAAATCTGGACTAGCTATGAGCAAGTCATCCACATACTGTATTAGACTACTGTTCGTTAAAGTTAATTTCCTTAGTTCTCTCCCCAAGGAAGTCCCAAAGATATGAGGGCTATCCCTAAACCCTTGTGGTAGTCAAGTCCAGCAGAGTTGTATGGTCTCCCTCGTTTCTAAGTCCCGCCACTCAAAAGCAAAGAGTTTTTGGGATTCAGGATGGAGAGGAATGCAAAAGAAAGCATCTTTAAGATCTAAGACTGAGAAGTACTTGGCTTTTCCTGGGACTTGGGATAGGAGGGTATACGGGTTTGGGACTATGGGGTGGATGGGAACCACAGCTTCATTAACAGCTCTTAGATCCTGGACGAATCGACAAGATCCATCTGGTTTTTTAACGGGCAAGATTGGAGTATTGCAGGGGGACTCACAGCTGATTAGAATTCCAGTATCTCGGTATTTGTTAACTAATGGTCTAAGACCCTCAAGAGCTTCTGGTTTTAAGGGATATTGTCTTTTCCAGGGGTAGGGAGCATTCGGCCTCAGAGAAATCTTTACCGGTGGAACATTTATGGCTAAACCAGGGCTGGAGACATCCCACACCTGGGGATTGACCTCATCTAGGAAAGGGACAGACTCTTCTTTTTCTACCTCTGACTGTAAATATTTAGACACTAGGCAAAGAAAATTATCGACTTCTACCTTTCCCCAAGTCACTTTGGTTTGGAGGCGGCAAAGAAGGTCTCTCCCCAGTAGGGGAGCAGGGCAACCAGGGATGTATAAGAAGGGGTGGGTTCCTTGCCAATTTTTCACCTTACAATGGAGGGGCTTAGTAAAATTCCGGCTTTGGGGTTTTTCATCTACCCCTATCACCATTTTAGTCTGGGAGTCTAAAGGTCCTAATCGGAAAGGAAGAACGGAGAAGGCAGACCCCGTGTCTAGAAGAAAGTTCACATCCTTACCTTCTATTTGTAGAGTCACCCAAGGGTCGAGAGGAGTGATCTGGATCTCACCATTCGCGGGGGTTTCTCGAGCCGCTGGGCACCGTCAGTCCTGGTCGCCCAGAACTAACACAGAGGGAGCAGGTGTAGGGGTCGCCATATGCCTTCCCTTAGGGCGATATGGACACTCCCTTTTCTAATGTCCATCCTCTCTGCAGTAGGCACATTGGGTGCGGCTCAGCCGCGGTGGATTGTTAAGATCTTTTTTTTTTCCTTGCACTCCCCGGGACTCTCGCATAGTGGCAGGATGAATCAAGGCCAGGATTTTAGCCTGTTGTTGGGCCAAGGCCTGGGTCTGCCTCTCTATTTTCCTATCTTTTCGGACTTCTTTTTGCTCCCTTCTTGCTTCCTCCTCCCGGTCCCTGTTCAAAAACACCCTATTTGCCTCCTCCACCAAATCGGAAATTGGGGTCTCTGGTCCTTTTCCTAGTTTTTGTAATTTTTTCCTTATGTCTGGGGCTGCCTGGGTTATGAAGGAATGGGCCAACAGGACTCGTCCTTCCATACTTGTTAAATCTGTCTCGGTAAAGTTTTTAAAGGCTTCTGTGAGTCTGCCCAAAAAAAGAGCTGGATTTTCATTCTCTCCCTGTGTAACCTCTTTTATCTTATTATAATTAACAACCTTTCGCACACCGTGGGTCATTCCCTGTAGTAGGCAAGTAATGAGGTGTCTTAAGGATTCCTTTCCTGCCCTTGTATTAGGATCCCAGTCTGGCTCTGTCGAGGGAATTGCCTCTTCGGCAGGGGCCAGACTGACATCTACCCGCTGTCTTTTATCAGCCACTTTTCTAGCCTGATCTAGGATTCGAGCTTTTTTTTCATCATTACAACACCGGGTGAGGATGACCATTATATCCCTCCAGGTGAGGGAGAAGTTAAGGCTAAGACGCTCAAATTTATCCTTAAATTTTTGGGGGTTCTCGGAATATGAACCCAATTGTTCCTTGCATTGGGTATTGTCTTGCATAGAGAACGGAACATGAACGTGCATAGTTCCCCGCTCCCCATCTGGTACCTCTCTTAGGGGGCAGATTTTGTCTGAGGATGACCTTTTTTTCTGTAGAGGACAAAGCTTACTTCCTGATCATAACCCCATGGGGGAGGGGACATATGGAGGAGGAGCCGAGGCGACTGGGAGTGACTCCCCTTCTGATCTCTTGTCTTTCGGGCCCGGGCTCCTGACTTCCGGGCGTGTCTGACCCTCCCTTCCTCGTGGCCTCTCTGCTGAAGCAGGGGAGGTCAAGAGAAGGTCAAGGGGATCTTCTGTTTCAGGCCTTGCTAAAAGGATTTTGGAAGAGCATTTATCGAAGTCCTCAAGCTTATATTTTCCCTTTTTTTTCAGAATCCTGGTAGAGGGCCATAAAGGCCTGAACATAGGGAACTTTCTTGTATTTACCCACACGTTTGCAGTATAGACTGAGCTGTAAAATGGTGTTGTGTCCAAGTGATCCTGACTGGGGCCATTTTTCCCCTCCTCCCAGGGAGTAAGTAGGCCAGTACTGAGTACAGTATTTGATAAGTTTTTTTTTTTTAACCCTCCCAGTTGGTGTCCCTCCCAGTTGGCCAAAAGACAACCGAGCGGGGTGTCTAGAGGGAAGCTAGGCTTATTTCCCATTTTAGCGATGGTATAGCCTATATCTCGTTCCCAAGGGACCAGTACTGGGGTGGATGCCTCTATATCTGACTCTAGAGAGATTGTAAGCTCTCTCCTGGTCCCAAAGGGCCTGATTGTATAAGCGCCAAAGGAAATGTTCGGTAGTAAGCACAATCAATGGGGCTGTAGGGCTGGTCCCAAAAGGTAAATTAACCCCTAAGGATGTATCTAGGGTGTTAATTTTCACCCAAGACCAGGTGCGACTATACTGAACCCCGTCAATCACTTCCACGTGGAAGCACTCAGCCAAATGCGCAATTAAATGGCTGAATTTATAGAAACAGGGCACCCGATGGAGGGCTTCTAACGCCCGATCGTCTCCCCAGGAACAGAAAGCACAGTTGATGGGGAGCAGAGGGCGTAGCCTCTCTGAAAATCTCTTACAAAGACCCAGAACTTCAGGTCCAAGTATTGACAGACAGAGTAAGCGGAAATAACTTGGGTCTTCAAAGAGAGGGAAGAGGGCCAGGTTGAGAGAAAAGGAGTGGGACGAGACAGAAGGTCCAGGAGTGGGGGAGAGAAAGAGAAAAAAGGGGTGGCCTTACAGACGTCTCCTGCCACCTGCAGACACCCAGGCGTTACGGGACTTTTCCCTGGGCTTCCAGAGAAGGGAGGACTGGAACTCGGCCCTACCAGAACCAGAATTCGAGTTCTCTGCCAAGAGGAGGTGATCAGTCTCCAATCCTCAGCTTAAGCTGAGGCCCTTCGACCAGATTCCTGCGTCCAGGACCGGGGGACTAGAAAAACAGGAAGGATAGGAAGGGCTAAGGAGAGGACAGAGAGAGGGAAGAGGAGGGAGGTCAATAAAGTCTCTTGTTCCTTACCGGTCGGGGCACTCTGGCCAGTTGTCCGCGTCAGGAGGAGACCAGGGACAAAAGGGTCCCAGTTGCGGCCGCTGGGTCTGGTCCATTGGCAGGCAAGCTGGCCCCTGAGTACCCCGAGTGGTCAGGATGTCAGTCCCAGCGAAGAAGATGTCCCTTCGTGGTCGCCATTTGTTGCAGGAAAGAGGACCCCCTTCCAGGGTCCGAAACTGGGCTCTTGTCTAACACTCGGAAAAGAATTGTCCGAGGAGACACGTGCTGACAAAGCAAGAGATTTTATTGGGAAAGGGCACCCGGGTGGAGAGCAGGAGGGTAAGGGAACCCAGGAGAACTGCTCTGCCGCGTGGCTCGCAGTCTTGGGTTTTATGGTGATGGGATTAGTTTCCGGGTGGTCTTTGGCCAATCATTCTAATTCAGAGTCTTTCCTGGTGGCGCACGCATCGCTCAGCCAAGATGGATGCTAGCAAGAGGGATTCTGGGACGTGGACGGACAGGTAGTGTCTCCTCTCGATCTTTCCCGAACTCTTCCGGCTGGTGGTGGCCTATTAGTTCCGTATTCCTTATCAGGATCTCCTGCCATAAAACAACTCATGCAAATGGTTACTATGGTACCTGACCAGGGTGGGCGGTTTCAATCAGTGTGCTTCCCCTAACACTACCAGAACCCTTAGAACATCCCACAAAAGTCTTTAATTTATTTTTACATACTTTACTAACTCATCTTCAGACTCATGATTGTTTTAGACACTGAATAAAATCAATAACAAGATTTTCTATTTTTGAAACCTTGAATTATAAGAATTCTGCCACATTGTCAACTCTAATCATTTAAACTCTGATGATAACTTCATGATAACTTGTATGTGGCTTGAAATAGATTTATTGAAAGAAGCATTTTTGCTGCAATGAAAAATAAGTCTTACAAGTTTCTAGATTAAAATGAATTAAAGTTTTAGGTAATAACACACCGTAATGTTGAGCTATGTTGTTCATTTCCTATATTTTTAGTTTTTAGGAAAGTTTTGAGCCCATATGTTGTAGATGCTAGATTCTAGAAATGCGCTGAACCAAATACAGTACTAGAGACAAAAAGAAAACCATTTTCCAATGCCTGGGGCCAATTCATTGTTGGCTTGAGTCAGAGTGAAATGGGAAAGAGTCTAGATATTTTTGTGAAGAAACAAATAATAAATTGTCAATGTCAAAATGAGGTCAATGACATTCAATGTTTATCATATTAAAAGAAGGACCATCACTTCATCTGTAGCCTAACACCACATTAATTTTCTTCAGAGAGCAAAAGAATGAGTTGGTAATTCCAGGAGGGTTTTTATTTTCCTGCTAATTCCAGGAATTTTGCTTGTCTGTGATGACTGTGTCTCTGTGTGTGACAGTAACACTTCTAAGAAGCTATCCAGACTAAATAAAATTAGGAAAAGGTTACAACTTAGGTGTGTTATATTGGATTTGAGGGAAAAATAGAAACTTGATCTTACATAACAAAAAAATCAGTGTAAGAATACATCTAAGTTGTGAATTTACTTTGGTAAATTTTTAGGAAAGGAAATATTATGTTGGAGGTCAAGACTCAAATGAGAGTCTTGTTTTTTGTTTTTTCTTTTTAATTATGTGTTATCTCAGCTCAGTTCAGTTCATTCACTCAGTTGTTTCCGACTCTTTGCGACCCCATGGATTGCAACACGCCAGGCTTCCCTGTCCATCACCAGCTCCCAGAGCTTATTCACACTCATGTCCATCACATTGCTGATGCCATCCAACCATCTCATTCTCTGTCATCCCCTTCTCCTCCCATCTTCAATTTTTCCCAGCATCAGGGTCTTTTCAAATGAGTCAGTTCTTCTGATCAGGTGGCCACAGTATCAGATCTTCAGCTTCAGCATCAGTCCTTCCAGTGAATATTCAGGACTGATTTCCTTTGGGATTGACTGGTTGGATCTCCTAAAAATATTTACTGACCATCTTCTAAGTGACCCAGAATTGATAGGTACTATACACATAGGAATGGTCTCTGAGGAAGCAATATTTAATAAATGTTAAATATGCATAATTTATACATATGTATAATTGCTCCAATAAGATTGAAACTTAATTTTTGTTCTTGTAACATGGGTTCAAGTGAATTTGTCAGCAGAACAGTCTTCTTCCATGCCATCTTTCTGAACTAAATTGAGAGAGTCTCTGCTATTTTCTAAATATGGCTTCTAGCTGGCTGAACTGGAGAAAAATTAGTAGTGGCAGGTGAGAGAGAAATCCAGGTACATTTAACAGGCCTGGCTTGAAGGTGAGCCAAATCTCATTTATTCAACTTGCATTGAATAGAAGTGGTCACAGGACCCCAGCTAGATGCAAGGAAACCTGGGAAACTCTATTTTGTACTTCTCATCTGAACTTCATAATATAAAAAAGGAAATGCGTTTTTGGTGGACAGTTAACCATTTCTTCCACAGTCTATCTCTCTTGCTATCAAATATTACTGCATATCCACTCCCCAAGAAGGGAATTCAAAATCCAACCCACTTGCGGCATACAGTAGAGAAGCCAGATGCTAAATCCTCATGTATGACGTGGCATGTTCACTCATATTCCCTTGGCCAGAATTAGTGACATGGCTGCACTTACCTGCAAGAGAGATGGTAAATGCACTGCTTCCTTTTGAAAACTATGTTTTGGAGAGGGGAATACATGCTTTGGTTTGTGGATCACCAGTCAAATCTGCTGCAAGTTGTGCTTTGATAGGTGAGGAGTAGAAGATATTTTGGGAAGATTGGGTTGGCCTGGTTCTCATCTGAAGGGACATTTCCAGAAAAACAAATTGATAGAAGATGTCTTAAAGTGGAAAGATACTGTTTTGTTGATTTCAGCATCTCAGAATAGGTCACTCTGATGAAAAGATAGTGAGGAAAGATGATAAGATGATGCTAGCGAGCTGACTAGAGACAAATCAAGAAAGGAGAGTTAACAAATTTGAACTGCATTCTAAATGTGGTCGTTTAGAATATGTTTTAAGTAAAATAATGAATTATTAAATATTGTAAAGGCTATATCAGCATGTTAAAAAAAACCTCTCTGCTTGCTATATGGAGAATGGGGATAGGTTTAATAGTAGAAAGGAGAGATGATCATAGTAATCTTGATAAGATACTAAGGGATGTGAAGAACTAGGGAAGAATCTAGCACCATGTGTCTCATTAAGCCATTACTTCGGCCCAATATGGGTCATGTGGACAGTCATACCTCTGAGAGATGTGAGAAATGGTTATCTAAAAACACAGAAAGTTTACTGACTGAAATGACAACCTTGGAGGCAAGGATCTCATTTGGACAAAGAGTACAACCTGTGTATTCTCTTACTCTTTCCACATATACCTGATATATTTCTTTCCTTTGATTATCCTTTATTTCTTCATATTAAAAATCTGCTCCCTAATTATTCCAACATTTTATGATGAAAAGGTATAAGTATTAATATTTGTTTCTTAACCAGAACTTCCCTTTAATATAACAGGGATTAAAGATCTCATGGAGAGTGTAGGTAACAAATGTTTTCATGTTTCTGGATGATTAGGGCATTCAGAAAAAAGAAAACTGCAAATTGAATTGAAGGCTAAGTCTTGAAAGGTTAAAAGATGACTGAAAAGTGAGCCATCTCAGAGAGATTTAAAGGATTTACTTCCTTGGTGTTTGTTTACATTTCAAAGGATAAAACCCAGAGCTGTTCTTTTACTTTGAGAAGAATTTTAAGCCATTAGGGAAGGAAGATTTCTTTCCCTGTCTCAGGAACAGAGGAGTACTGTGTAACTCAAATAAAGTTACACATTCATAGTTTTGGACTTCCTCTTCTATAGTATGAAAAATCCTTTGCATGTATTACCATATGATCATTTTGCCCGATTGCTACGATCCTGAAGAAAGAGTAATAGGACATGGAGAACTAATACAGTTGTTGCTATTCATGATATTTTGTCTCTGATCCAGAACACTACTGTTGGCTTTCAGGATAGTATAAGAAAATATAAATATTTAAAATGTATCAGATTGATCAAAGACAATCCTTTCAAAGAATATGTACCACAGATGGATGGAAAATCCCTGAAGAAGAAACAAGAAAGAGTGGCATGCACCTCTAAGAACAGCATCTGTAAGAATAAAGTTCAGAACAAACTGAGACTTGTACAAAATAATAGGAACAGTATTAAAGGATTTGTAGATATTCCTTAAGCAAGAAGATCAGGAGTGAGTGAAAGGGAAGAGACTGTAATATTAACAGAAAACAGACAGTAGTCTATTAATAAGGAAAATAACTTTTTTTCACTAAAACAAATTATAGTATACCAAATTCACTCACTGCCTGATTGCTTGATTAGGGTAATAAATCAGATATAATGGAATTTATCTAGGCAAGGCATTTTTATTGTTACAGTAGTTTTATAAAAATTTTTAAAGAACCTCGAATTCTAGAGTTATTGGGTAAAAGTGCACCGGATTATAAAACTTTGCATTGCATTAATGATTAAGAGTGTCTTGTAGATCAATGGAAAGTTAGCCACTGGTTTGTCACAAGATTGGATCCCATTTCACATTTTAATGAAACTTGGATAAAGATATATGTACTTTTTTGAAACTAAGATTATGATTCAAAATTATCTTAGCTAGGGAGGTCATAAAGTAGAAACTTATATGTAACTGCTAAGTTCTCACTAGGTTTCAGAAAGCTAGCTACAAATTGAGGAGTGCTGAATTAACAGAAGTTTAATTTGAACCTATCTTTGACATTGGAACCTAACATTTGTCATGAGATCTAGATGCTGAGCTTAATGACTGTGCCCGGGGTTTTGGTCCCAATATCATCACTTAGTAGCCAAGGAGAGTAACCTGAGAATAGCAGCCAGGCTGTGGCCAAAGCATAAAGCTAGATAATGGGACCCACTTGAGAACTAAGGACTTTTAGTTCAGAATGTACAACAGTGGCCAGGGAATCTCATCTACATAAAACAATATTATACTGACATTGAAAGGTCTTGTGTGTTGGAAAAACATAAAAATGAAACACAAACATCAAATGGTGTGTATTAATTAATTGCATTAATTAAATATTTACAAAAATAGCAGAAGTGAGAAAAATCATGGTGACAAACATTTCAAATCTGTTATCTTAATTGCTTGAATTAATTTTAAACATTAGAAGTATTGCCTTACGGACAATCAGTTTTTGCTATGGGAGAAAATTCTAAATGTTAAGACTTCTAGATGTTAGTAACACAGAGGCAATTTTGGAGTAATAAGAGAAAAACTTTTCAACTCTGAAAAGGATTTCCTTAGATAATGGAGAATGCCAAATCCCTGAAAATTTTTCACGCCAACACAGGAAAGTTATGTAACTAGAGATGGAATTGCTCTGAGATAACCTCCAAGACCTTGTCCAAATACAATTCATTATTTTATTAGCTCAGGCAAGTCTATGTGTAGAAGAGGTCAGGAAGATAGCACTATCCAAATAAGATGAGAATATTGAGCAAAATTTGAAAAGGATAAAGTTAGAGTAGAATCTGGAAATTGTGTCTCTGGGAAGATTTTTAGGAATGCAAGAATCAATGAAGTCTAAATAAATTTTGCAAAAAAAGCACTGGAACTTGAAAAATAAAACTATTTGAAAAGAAGGTAAAATTCCAACCTTAGTGCTTTCCCATCATGACTGTAGAATCATGGGTCAAAAATTTCAAATCATTAATATACCTAAAATGTCTGTATCTTAATATATCAATGTACCAATGTACCACTTAATATATCACAAAATTCAAACAAGTGAAATAGATTTTGCTCATATATATTCATGAATACATATATAAACTCTCATATATACATATGGGATATTACTCTGCCATGTGAAAGTAAGAAATTGTGCATAGATGACAACATGAATGGACCCTGAGGTCTATGAGGTTTATGCCAAGTAAAATGTCAGGCCTAGGAAGACAAGAAATGCAAGGTATCATTCAGATAAAGAGTGATTCTTTTTTAAAAAGTCAAACTCATAGAAACAGAGAGTAGAAAAGTGACTGCCAGAAGGTAGGCTGTGGGGAAGTAGGGAGAGATTGGTAAAAGGGTTTAGCTTTTAGCTAAACCAAGCTTTTAGCTTTTAGCTAACCAAACTTTTAGCTCTAAGGTGAATAAGACCTGAGGATCTAATGTATAACGTGGTGACTGTAGTTGATAACATGGTATTTGTACAATTTAAGTTTGCTAAGAAAGTAGAACTTAAAGATTCTCATCCAAAAAGGAAAAAGAGAGATAAGTGTGAGTTGATGAATGAACTAACTAATGAGGGGAATCCTTTTGCAATGTATAATCAAATTTCAAATTAACACACTTTAAGTATCTTACAATTTTATATGTCGATTATTGCTCAATAAAGCTGAAATTTAAAAAACACCACAGGCTAGAAAATTGGTATAGCGATCGATTAGCAAATGGGTGGTTACTGAAGACGAAGGAGTGGACAAGATTGTTAAGAACAAATAAAGACTGAAAAGAGAAGACCTGGAACCCATCCCCACCATATCCCAACAATTTAAGACACAGGCAGAGGAAACATTATCTGTAAAAGAGCTCAAGAATAAATGGACCAAAAATTGTCAGAAGTTAAGAGGATAGAAATTGGTTGTGGCTGAAAACTTTAAGTGATTTGCTAAAGGTACTGTGTTAGTTTTCTAGGACTACCATTACAAAGTACCACGGGCTGCATGGCATCAACAACAGAAGTGTATTTTCTCACAGTTCTGGAAGCTGGTTGTTCACGTTTAAGGAGCTGGCAGGGTTAGTTTCTCCTGAGAACTCTCTCTCCTCATATTGCAGGTGGCTCTGTAGCTGTATCCTCACAAGGTCTTTTATGCATGCTCATTCCTGGGGTCACTTCATCTTCCTATCAGGAGATAAGTCATACCAGATTAGGGCCCCATCTTTATGAGGCTTTTTTAAACTTTAATTAACTCTTTAAAGACCCCTCCTCCAAATATAGTTGCATTCATACAAATATGAATTTGTGAGGGGCCCAGTGCAGTTCACCACAGATCCCTAGAGGGAAATGATGACTTTGGGATTCACTTGCCAATTCACCTAGTCCAGTAGTCTTTCCATGACAGCACACTCCTTCCCTGTGTGATATTTGAATTGGAATTTATTACTAACGCCATCTAGGAAAGTGTAAGCTGTCTGTTTAATTTGTTCTGAATATGTTTACACCTAAGAGTAATTATCACAGCATGCAATTAATTGATGTATTAAAGGACATATGTGAAGAAAAAGCTCTATCCATCCATTTCCATGTATGTTAGCCTTTCAATTCATTATGGATGGCCCTTGCTAGTCATCTTTACTGGGATGTACACCTTTTATAAACTGTATTGGATATAAACTGGAGTCTCTTAGGAGGAATAAAGTCAAGGTGTTTAAGAGGAGGGAAGTCAAAACTAAAAATAGAGCTGGTAAAAAATAAAAGTGGAGAGAAGATATATCTGCAAGTATCATCTCTGCTTTATCCATTCTCCTCTCCTTTATTGTTTCTCAGTCCTTCTGCTTCACAGAAAAGCAATGCTAGAGATTATATGGAGAAGTGGTAAGCTAATCTATAAAGGATTGATGACAGGAAAGGAAGGAGTGGTCTCATTCTGTGAAGCTAAAGACTATCAACAAAAAGCATTGACAGTTGATACCGTGAGGCACAGAGACAGATATCAAAATTAAGACAGTAAAGATATCTCTCTGTGTCCTTAGTGGAAATTTCCTTTTTGATTAGCTCTTCCTTTTCTTATGTCCTCCGTTTCCTTTCAACAATCACTTTGATGAAAATGGGAAGAAAGGAGCTAAATTCCTTGATGGAGGAAAGAGCTTGCAAAGAGATTTCTAACGCAGATGGAGATGAAGGCCAGAGGTATCAAGGAAGCAGTCAATGTTTCAGATAATAATAGAAAGCCACATGTAAAGCATGGCCAGGAAATGACTTGATGTATTCGAGTGTTCAAACAGTCATTTTCTTATTAAGAAACATGGTCTTTTCTAGCCACAGGAAAAGCTCCTTGCTACTTTTGCCTGCTGGAATGTAGGATACACATTTCATTGGTCTCTGTTCCTGAAATCTGTGGCTTGAAACTTGGAGAGCAGAAAGGTCATTAGATTTAGCTGGCCTAAAATAATACTCCATGAACCAATTCCGATTGTCAAGTAAAACCATTGGCTTCAGATCTAAAAACCTGTAATTCTTTGGAATGAATTAATTGACATCTTTTTAAAATGTTAAATTTATCTGCAGCATTTAGGAAAATGTGTAGTCTCCATGAACACAAGACTGTGTTTTAAGTGAAAGGTTTTACTTTTAAGCCTGACATTGAACGTTAAAAGACATTTTGCCTTTTGTGTTATTTGATAAATTTGACATGATTACCAGAAGCTATACCCCATCCATTACTTCTGTCAAGGCATGAGATTTTAATATTTGGTTCACCAAGCAAAATTTTCACAAAAGGAGTTGAAACCAACCCCAATGTGGAGACATTCCTACCTGCTTCCTTATTCCAATGTATTCCTGGATATGCATGGCAATCACGCCTCCCCTTTACCTGTAAACCAATGAGATCAGGATCGGTTTTAAATTTCTAAATTAAGAGAATTGTTGGATGTAAGGAAAATAGTGTTTTATCTATGGACCATTAATGATGTTCAGGACAGATTTTTTTCATACTTGATTTCTCATTGTTGTATTTGTAATATGTGTCGGAGCTGTATGCTGAGGACAGGTAATGGGGAACCATGGGCTGGTGCTGGTGGGGAGCTCCCAGCTCATTTAAAAGACCTTTAGCTGATCTTAGATGCTTCAGACTCACCATATTTCAAATGCAGTGGCCATTCTTTCTACCTAGTAAAAAACTATTTTCAATAGTCTGTAGATAAACCATGGGGTCTTGATGTAAATATTTCTGTCAGACAGACTTGGGGCAAAGAAGACATAGAACTTGACTTCTTGGAGCACCTGGCCAAAGGTCATCCTTTGGTTAAATGTTGTTGATTTTGCCTATCGTAGGACAATTCACTCTTTGATATTTCTTAGGTTAGGATGTTCTCATAGATGTACATATGAATTATGAGCATAACTAGGAAAATCACATATATTAATATTAGGGAATATATATGAATTTGTTGTTATTGTTTGTTTGTTTGCTTGCTTGTTTTAGTATATTTGTTTTACTCCTCTGCTCAGGGAAAGACCTAAGGACATTTGTGCTCAAGCCTGGCTGGCTGTCAGCATCACCTGGGAAGCCCTTAGAAACTCTGATGCCTGAGATCCACCCCCAGAGATTCCGATAGTATTGGATTAAAGCAATGGTATTCTTAAACTCCCCAGGTATTTCTAGTGTGCACCTGGGGTTAAGAGCATTGCCTTTGGCCACTGTGCAAAGTCAGACCTCTTAGGTCCCATGGTAATGCCTACTTCTTGAATTTTTATTTTAGGCTTAGAGCTGCCTGAGTTTGAGTTCATGTTCAGCTGCCTACTACCTGGGAAGGGCCTTATTAGTTTCTAACACTCAGATTATTTTCTGTTACAGATGGAAAATAATAGTAGCTATTTCATGGAACTGAGATTCTGCAATTTAAAGTTGTTGGCTAAGGGCTTAGCATAGAGTAAAACCTGAATATGTACCAGTGTTACTCCTGCTACTGCTGGTGCTTACATTTGATTAAAACTTCATCCTCATAGAACACAAATATTTTTGAATTGTTCTCTTAGGGTAATGTTGCTCAGTAAAATGGAAGCCAGGTCAAAATGGAGCAATCATTTTCCGCTTTGCACTACATATTTTCAGTGTATTTGTCTGTGCTGCACTTTGCTCAGTTGATTCAGTCATGTCCGACTCTTTGAGACCATATGGACTGTAGCCCATAAGGAATTCTCCAGGCAAGAATACTGGAGTAGGTCACCATGCCCTCCTCCCGGGGATCTTCCTGACCCAGGGATCAAACCTGGGTCTCCTGCATTGCAGGCAAATTCTTTAGCACTGAGCCACCAGGGAAGCCCCATGTTTGTTTACATTATATAGTAATTCTGAGGTCAGGGTCCAAGTCCTATTCTTCTTCATGTTTACAAAATATCTAGCCCAACCTTTTTTACACAAAGTAATCACTCAAGACAAATAAGTGATTAAATGAATCAACATGTTATCAGTCTAAAAACCCAGGCAGATCACATCTTGTTTCACTGACTTCTAGTATCAGTAAAAGCATCACATAATGAAAAGTTTTGTTAGCTCTTAACATTCGGAAAACTAAGATCATGGCATCTGGTCCCATCACCTCATGGGAAATACATGGGGAGACAGTGGAAACAGTGTCAGACTTTATTTTTGGGGGCTCCAAAATCACTATAGATGGAGACTGCAGCCATGAAATTAAAAGACGCTTACTCCTTGGAAGGAAAGTTATGACCAACCTAGATAGCATATTAAAAAGCAGAGACATTACTTTGCCAACAAAGGTCTGTCTGGTCAAGGCTATGGTTTTTCCAGTGGTCATGTATGGATGTGAGAGTTGGACGGTGAAGAAAGCTGAGCACCAAAGAATTGATGCTTTTGAACTGTGGTGTTGGAGAAGACTCTTGAGAGTCCCTTGGACTGCAAGGAGATCCAAACAGTCCATCCTAAAGGGGATCAGTCCTGGGTGTGCATTGGAAGGACTGTTGCTGAAGCTGAAACTCCAGTACTTTGGCCACCTCATGCAAACAGTTGACTTATTGGAAAAGACCCTGATGCTGGGAGGGATTGGGGGCCGGAGGAGAAGGGGATGACAGAGGATGAGATGGCTGGATGGCATCACCGACTCGACGGGCATGAGTTTGTGTAAACTCCAGGAGCTGGTGATGGACAGGGAGGCCTGGCATGCTGCGATTCATGGGGTCACAAAGAGTTGGACATGACTGAGTGACTGAACTGAACTGAACTGAACTGATCATCCTATATGGGGCTTCCCAGGTGTCTTGGTGGTAAAGAATTTGTCTGCCAATGCAGGAAATGTGGATTCAATCCCTGAGTTGGGAAAATCCCCTGGAGAAGGGAATGGCTATCCACTCCAATATTCTTGCCTGGCAAATTCGAAGGACAGAGGAGCCTGAGGAGCTACAGTTCATTGGGTCCTAAAGAGTCAGACACAATTGAGCAAGCCTGCATGGTGATCTTATATTGTGATCCTTCATTGTTCCTTAGCTGAAAGCTTGGTGATAGCATGAACTCTGTCACTCTTTTCCCTAGGAAAATTTCTCTTATAGTAGAACCTCAGTAAATACTTGTAACAAGATTGCATGAGTTTACAAATAAATACTGCTGATATAAGCTCTTCCTCCTTCACCAAATGTTTTCTGAATTTACTGATCCACATGAGTATTTTTCAAGCTCAGGACAATTCCTTTCTGCATTGCAAAATTCAGTGTATCCATCCATGGTGTCACCGCTTCAGAAGCAGTGTGTGTATGTTTGTATGTGTGCATGTTTTATTTCTTAAAATAGATTATATCTTCCTCCAGGGAGGGGACCAAAGACTGTCCCTATTTACATGCTCCAGGCTACCTATGCAAGGTCTGGACATGCAGTGAATGATGATTAATCAAAATGTTTGCTGATTGCTCTCTTCCCGAGCAACAGAGACAAGCATGTTGTTATTGTTATCTTTTCCATTTTCCATTTCAGTTTTGTTTTATAGGGAAGCCTAAGAAACCCCCTTCCATGGGGAAATCTTGTACAAATTAAATCCTCATATCTCTGGGCCAATGTGGGTGATGAAGCCTGCTTGGAGGGGAGGGAGGCCCAGCCTGCCTCCAGGCTCCATCCTGCTCTGTGGCTCAGAGACCTCAGCAAGGAAGTAAACAGGGTCTAAATGAATTCTGCAGATGATACTAAAATGGGAAATGTTGGAATAATAACATGGGCCCTCACAAGGAAAATAAAATAAGGTTCAACTTGGAAAAAAGAACTAACACACCGAGGGGAAAAATAATTCAAAACACAGATTCAGCAGGCAGGACAGACTTGGAAAGCAGCATACAGCAGGCTCTCCTTCTACGGTCCAAAGTCAGGGTTGACATTTCAGTGCATTCACTCATCTTCCTCTCCCTCATCACCGAAAGGTTGACACTTCTCTATGGTTCCGATAAAATTTGAGGCCGAAATCTTCATATCCCAAACTGAACTCTTTTGATGTAGGCAGGCAATTGTAACTAGAAAAGATTTGACATAAATAAGAAAATGGACAAAGGAAAAATCCAAATATTTATTTATAATGATAGCTTCTCAGAGCAGAACAAGGACAGATTATCTGAACAGAAACAGTAGGGCAAAGTACACTCTGCAAAATGTTCATATTAATATTCCATCACAACTTCCACCACTTTAATGACCACAGCACAGAGGCTCTTGCTTTATAAAGAGATGAATTAAGAATGCTGTTCAGTGGTTCAGATGGGTAACCATTTTGATTTCTTCCTCAATCTCCACAGTGTTACCTTATTTGTAGCATCATCACCGGCCCTTTTATGGCCTCCTGCTCTCAATTGTCAGTTAAAGCACTTTTGCTTCTACTAAGGCAGAGTGAGAGAACAGATACTTCTGTGGTTTGCGGATATGTTGGTCTTATTAATAATTAAAACACTTTGTAGTATAAAGTTGTTTCAAAGCAATTGTACATATAATCCTCAAAAAATGGATTACAGTTTCAAACACTCTATTTGACCCCTACTATTTTTTATCATTTCAGCTCACCACTACTAGCTCTCTCAACCCTAGATTCCATTCACACCAACAATTAAAAGGAGTGAAAGAATCTCTCCCAAACAGATTTGGAATCTCGTACAAATTCGGATTAGCATGAAAACCAGACACAAAGAAGGGACAGGCTAAAAATTTTAAGATTTTCATCATTAAACTCTTGCCTGATGCTCATTTGCTCCACCCTGATTTCTTTTAAACCAAGGGTATGAAAGTACAATTATTTTTCAGGTTTCTAAGAAAAAAAAAAATTGTTTACCATCATTATTTTAATAAATAAGAATCCTGTGTTTTCTAGGGGTGAGTAAATTCAGACAAAATGATAACAATGTGTATTTTAGACAGGAATTTATCTGCCAATTAAAAAAATTTCTGGACTTCTACTTCTCACCAAAATAAGGTCAGTTAGTCAGTTCAGTCCCTCATTTGCATCCAACTCTTTCTGATCCCATGGACTGCAGCACGCCAGGCTTCCCTGTCCATCATCAACTCCCAGAGTCTACTCAAACTCATGTCCATTGAGTTGGTGATGCCATCCAACCATCTCATCCTCTGTCATCCCATTCTCCTCCTGCCTTCAATCTTTCCCAGCAGCATCAGGGTCTTTTCAGATGAGTCACCTCTTCCCATCAGGTAGCCAAAGTATAGGAGTTTCAGCTTCAGCATCAGTCCTTTCAATGAATATTCAGGACTGATTTCCTTCAGATTGGAATGGTTAGATCTCCTTGCAGTCCAAGGGACTCTCAAGAGTCTTCTCCAACACCACAGTTGAAAAACATCAATTTTTCGGTGCTCAGCTTTCTTCACTGTCTAACTCTCACATCCATACATGATTACTGGAAAAACCACAGCTTTGACTAGACAGACCTTTGTTGGCAAAGTAATGTCTCTGCCTTTTAATACGCTAAGTTGGTCATAGCTTTTCTCCCAAGGAGCAAGTATCTTTTAATTTCATGGCTGATTTCCCTATTACCTGAAACAACCAAGAATACACAAAATATGTGAGAAAAATTTACAAGACACTACACATCAGGCAAAGAAGAACACTGATCTCAAAGAGATGGGGAAAAATGAGACCTACAACTCTTCTGCCATATTAACTTGAGAGACTTTTCAGGTTGCAAAGCAGAGAGAAGGAACCCATACAGAGACTGGTAAACTACTTAAGATAGGAAGACAATGGAAATTCTGGGGAGAGTAAGGCAGCTGGAACACACAGGAAACAATATTTTAGAAAAAAGAGAGTCAGGGAGAGTGATCTCTAGGTTGGAAAGGGTCCATCTTGACTATCCAATTGGGTGAATGTGAAAAAGTAAAAGTGTTAGTCGTTCAGTCATGTCTGACTCTTTGCAACCTCATGGACTGACTATAGCCCAACAGACTCCACTATCCATGGGACTTCCTAGGCAAGAATACTGGAGTGGGTTGACATTTCCTTCTCTAGGGGATCTTCCCAACCCAGGGGTCAAACCCAGTTCTCCTGTGTTGCTTGTCCTAATGGTGGGGAATAATTAGCCATAGGCTCTAGACTATCTCTAGTTATCTAGAGATAACTGTTCTAGTCTCACCTAACCAGTCTTAAAACCAGAACAATCATTTTTTCATGTAACTTAACTTTATTTTAAAACAAAGATCAACACTTGAGACAATGCAAAAATATTCAGGCTCAATAGAGTAAAATTTACAATGGTTAGCATTCAATAAAAAAAAATACTAGGTAATGATAAAGTTGTAAGATATGACCCATAACAAGGGTTGATTAATCAAAGACAGCCCAGAACTGATATAGATGTTAAATAGCAGGTAAGAATATTAAGTAGGCAGTATAAATAAGCTGCATATGTTAAAAAAAAAGTTAGAAATATGGAAAATCTAAAAAAATTAAACTTGTTGAGATGAAAACTGCAATGTATAAGACAAAAAAATACACTGGCTAAGATTAATGGCAGATTAGACCTTAGATAATGCAGAAGAAAAGATAAATGTATTTGATAGCACAGTAATAGAACTATCAAAAATGAAACATAGAGAGATGAAAGCATTAATGAGTTGCAGGAAAAATTCAAATGGATTAATATGTATGTGATTTTCACTCTGGAAGGAGAGAGAGACTGGAGGGAAGCAAAAAAAAAAAAAATTAGAAAACTAATGGACACAGATTTTTTTTTTTAATTTGAAAAAAAATCTATAAGTTCAAATATCCAAGTAGGTCAATAAACTTCAAGCACAAGAAATATGCAGAAAATTGTACTGAAACACATCACAATCAAACCATTTAAAACCAGTGTGAGAAATAGAAAATCTTAAATTTAATGAGGGAATATTATGTACAAAAAATAAAAATAAAGGTGAAAACATACATCCTATTGTAACAATAGAAATGAGAAGACAGTGAAGCAACATTTAAAAAAAATGCTGAATAACAAAGCTGCCACTCAGAACCAAAGGGAAATCAATGAAAGTTTTTATGAAAAGAAAAATAAGCTAAATAAAGCCTAAATAAATTTAGTTCTTTGATAAAATCAATGAAATTAATAAACATCTAGCCTGAGATATCAGGAAAAAAGAAAGAGGATACAAATTAGCAATGCCAGGAATGAGAAAGGAGACATCAGTACAGGTTCCACAGATATTAATGGATAGGAAGAGACTATGGACAACTTTATGTCAGTAACTACAACAAATTAAATGAAAGGGACAAATTCCTTGAAGGACACGAACTACTTTACTCAGCTCACTTAAAGCTAACTCAAGAAGAAATGGATAATCTAAACTATATCTACTAGAAAAACTGAAATTTAGTTGGAAAAAAAAAAAACAAACTCTACGCAAAGAAACTGCAAGAGTACATGGCTTCACTGGTACATTCTACAAAACAGTTGAAGAGAAGGCATTATGTTAAGTGAAATAGGTTAGACAGAGAAAAATAAATTGTATGTGGAATCTAAGAAAAATTAGAATTTATGTATTCTTAATATTTTTTTCATTTTGAGTAAAACTAGACATATCAGAAAACTCAGCTAAAAGAACAATAACTGGAATTTTAAAGAAAAAGCTTTAGAATCAGATATATCCAACGTGACTCTTAGCTATGTGACTTTGGGGAAGTTATTTCTTCACTCTGTGTTTCAGTTTCCCCTTCTGTAAAACACTGATTATAATCAAACTTAGCCAAACAAGATTGTTATATAAATTGAGGAAATCAGAACTGAAACAGACACATGTACCCAATGTTCATTGCAGCACCGCTTACAATAGCTAGGACACAATAGCAACCTAGATGTCCATCAGCAGATGAATAATGAAGTTGTGGTGCATATGCACAATGGAATATTACTCAGATACAAAAAGAAATGCATTTGAGGCAATTCTTTTTTTAAAAAAATTTAAATCTGTTCTAAATGAGGTGGATGAGCCTACTATACAGAGTAAGTCAGAAAGAGAAAGACAAATATCATATTTTAATGCACATATATGGAATCTAGAAAGATGGTACCAACAATCCTACATGCAGGGCAGCAAAGGAAACACAGACATAAACAAGAGACTTTAGGACTCAGTGGGAGGAGAGAGTGGGATGATTTGAGAGAAACATACACATTAGCATACATAAAACAGACAGCCAATGGGAGTTTGATGTATGATGCAGAGCACCAAAAACCAGTGCCCTGTGACAATCTGGAGGGATGGGAAGGAGAGGGAGGTGGGATGGGGGGTCCCGGAGGAAGGGGGCACATGTATGTCTATGGCTGATTGATGTTGATATATGGCAAAAACCATCACAATATTGTAAAGTTATTATCTGCCAATTAAAGAAAAGAAGATATGTAATGAGTATTTAGCACAGGATATGAATAGAGTTTACACATATGGTTCTTGTTAGTATATTGATGTATATATCCTGGATCCATCTAAAACTCTCCAAAATCTATGGATGTACTTTGCATCTTTGGTCTCTGAGGTCTCACAGGAGATGCCAAGAATCTATTAGTGGAAATTAGATGTAAAGCTTACTCTTCCTTCTATCTTTGATGATATGACCACATCCACTTGAGATATGAATTGTTATGTTGATGAAGGGAAGCAAATGCTGGGAATGAGTGAAATGTTGAAAAGAGAGAAGAGGCCTTGTGGGACTACAAAAGTATTTGTCAGAATGCAACCCTTGCAGCCAAGACAATAGATACCTCTAGTCTCATGATGTTTGCATGCATGAGAACATCAGCCCTAATTCTTTTCTTCCACTCAAAACTTCTAAAAAATTGGAGTAGTAAAAAGATGTATCCTTGAAACTCTCAAATTAGGTGTAAATTATTTTCTTTGCTTTCTCATCTGATTTTTTTAAAAAAAATTCTCCAACCAAAGAAAGAAGGCCAACAAAAAGATTTTTATTGTTATTATTATTACCACTATTACTATTACAGGTTAGTTATTGATTATCACCATGAGTTAGACATGATGCTAAACAGTTTTTGTTACTCCATTTATCTTCACAAAAATTAATCCCGTAGAATTGTTGGTCTCTTTCTCATTTATAGATTAGAAAGCTGAGGCTTGGAGATATGAACTAATTTGTACAAAGACATACAGCTAGTAAATGTCATATATAGGCTATGATCTCAATTGTCTAAGCGTAGAATCCATGTTTTCCTGCCATGGAATGCCTTCAAGCATTCTGTCTCTGAGGTTAAGATGGTTTAAAAATCAAGTTCTGAGAATCATATCCTGATTTTGATATTACTTATGTAATGTCAAACAAATTAACTAAACTCAAGTTTTCTCAACTGTCCTATTTATCCTACTGTTTTCTTACAAGGAAAAAATGCAATTCAGTTCTGTAAATTACACTTTTAAGAATTTACATGTTACATATGGTGTTTTCCTTACCATCATGATTATGATTTTATAGCCCATATTAGTTAGTGTTCAGGTAACTTCAGAACAATTATTTTAGTGACTAAAGTAAGCATCTTGTTGAATTTAGGTTAGAACTTAAGAATAATCATGGATTTTTAATGTTGTCTTAATTACCCAAAGAGAGATTCCAGTTTGACCACAAAGATCATAGAAACATAGAACAAGCTTTAAAACAGTCAATGTGTGTCTTATCAGGAAAATACAGGCAATCAATTTATTACCATTTATCTCTTACTCTAGCCTCGACGGCAGTTTGAAACTTCTCAACAACAAATCTTAACACATTACTGACCAGAGACACATATTAGTACATCTTTGGTTCAGTTCAGTCAGTTCAGTTGCTCAGTCATGTCCAACTCTTTGTGACCCCGTGAGTCGCAGCATGCCAGGCCTCCCTGTCCATCACCAACTCCCGGAGTCTACCCAAACCTATGTCCATTGAGTCGGTGATGCTATCCATCCATCTCACCCTCTGTCGTCCCCTTCTCCTCCTGCCCCCAACCCCTGCCAGCATCAGGGTCTTTTCCAATGAGTCAACTCTTCATATGAGGTGGCTAAAGTATTGGAGTTTCAGCTTCAGCATCAGTCTTTCCAATGAACACCCAGGACTGATCTCCTTTGAGATGGACTGGTTGGATCTCCTTGCAGTCCAGGGGACTCTCAAGAGTCTTCTCCAACACCACAGTTCAAAAGCATCAATTCTTCGGTGCTCAGCTTTCTTCACCATCCAACATTCACATCCATACATGACTACTGGAAAAACCAAAGCCTTGACTAGACGGACCTTTGTTGGCAAAGTAATGTCTCTGCTTTTAAATATGCTATCTAGGTTGGTCATAACTTTCCCTCCAAGGAGTAAGCGTCTTTTAATTTCGTGGCTGCAATTACCATCTGCAGTGATTTTTGGAGCCCCCCAAAATAAACATCTTTGGTTACACAAATATTATTGACTAGAAATGTTTCAATATTCACTTACATAACAAATCACCAGTCACAGGCATTAGTTTCTGCAAATATCCCCCAGTCAATAATGTGTTAATAAATATTAAAAAAGATATACCTTATTATGATAAGAAGACATATGATATGTGTATATTGTAACTTTCCTTAAGCACAGAGAATCAGATTTTTAGAGTTTAGGTCATGTGATTTTGATCAGATTGAGGTATCTGTAGAGAAATAGTAGGTGATGAAGTTACAAATGGATTTTAAGAACAGGTTGCAAGAATCATTAGTGCAAGTCTAAAGAATTTGTAATTTGCAGTGTGACATTGGGAAACCAATAAATATATCTAACTAAAGGAGGTATGTGTTAGAAATCTGAAGTTAGGAATACCAGCAATACATCAGAAAATTTCAAATAGGGGAGGAGACTGAAGGCAAGAACAGTCCAAGTCACTATTTAGATAATGGTGGCAGAAATGAAACTGAAAAGAAATGAATTAAAAATGACAAATCATAGTCAACTTTGTTTGGTGAGGGTTGAGTTTGCAAAGGAAAATTTGAATTTCATAATCTGAAAGAATAGGCATATGAAAAGTAGAAGTTCAGCATTTATCTGAAAGTAAAATCAGTTTTGAAGGGAATGTTTAAGCATAGAGTATGTGAGGTCATCGCAAGATAACAAGAATAATTAGCTGAACAGAGCTATATAAAAATAGAGCTGGAGCCCAGGAGAAACTTTAGGATTAGGCTAATAGATTTGAGAATCATTTACCAACAGAAGATATATTTTCAAAGAATTAAAATTGAGAGTAAAGATTAGAGACTTGAGTCAAAAAATAGCTTGTATTTCTGTATAAGAGAGATGAATAAGCACATAACATAGAAAAGCAAAGGCCAGAGTAGTAACCAAAGAATGCCATATTTTATATATATATAATATATGTGTGCATACATACATGTTCAGTCACATCCAACCCTTTGCGACCCAATGGACTGTAGCCCACCAGGCTCCTCTGTCCATGGGACTCTACAAGCAAGAATACTGGAGTGGGTTGCCATTTGCTTCTTCAGGGAATCTTCTAGACATTGGAATCTAACCTGTGTCTCCTGCATTAGAGGTAGATTCTTTACTACTGGGCCATCAGGGAAGTTCCACATTAAATATATGTTGTCTATTAAATATATACAATTTGAATATATATATTTATGACTATTATATATATGAAGACCTAGAAAAGTAAGCTAAAAATGCAGATAGAAAGGTGGATAAGAATTGTATTCTCTGTCTTCACAAATTTTGGAATCAGAACTCTAAACCAAAAGGACAAAGACTAGCAGAAAATGTAAAGAAGAATATTTTAAATTATTAAAAGAATTGATCATGAGAAAGTGCAGAAAGAAATATTTATTAATGGTTCATCATGTCTGGTTTATTCTGGTTTATGTTTTGGACCTTGGGCTGCAGAATAGAAAACAGAATATTCATTAAAGGATGTTTCTTTCAAGAATAATTCCATGGACCACAGAACCATCCTATAAGTGACTCAGAAGAGATATTAATGGAGAAATTGACTCAAGATAGATGAGCCAAGTTTTCATTACAGTTGAGGAATTTCCAAAACCCAATTACCACAGCCCATAAATATTTCATCCAAGTTGTTGGGTGTAGTTAAAGCAGTGAACTGAAGCAGCAAAGACATCACACCTTACTGGTAGGGTTTGAGGCAGAATGATACCATGACAATGTGCACGAAATGTGCATTCGAGGCAAAAGTTAGATCAGAGTTCAAAGTCAGCCTCCACTACTTAAAACCAGTTTTCATTTAATTCTTATTAAAATAAGAGAATTATGATAAAAAGTAGCTATAATAACTGTTTTATGATTATGACATTGAATGACATAATCATAATGTCATAATGACATTCTATAAAATGGAACATAGAAATCAAGCTAATCTTAAAGCTTGAAAGCAATGAGCCAAAAGCAGATCATGTTATATAGAGGAGGACAACAACTTTGCCTAAATTAAGTCATAATCTTCATATATGAATGCATCCTATATGTCTTTGAACCGAGAGAGAAGACCCAGTGATATTCAACATACAATTTAGAGGTTTACCATTAAAGCTTAAGTACATACAAGTGATGTAATAGAGCAATTTCTATTCTAGGAGATCAAAAACATGTCATAAATTAAACAAGGCACTGTTGTTGCTTATAAGGTCAAAATAAATACATAAAAATTGACTATACAGCACTGGAGACTTAGCTAAGGCTGACAGTTGAAGGAGGTTATCAAAGTCTGCGTGTCAGGAACAATGAGTATCTTTAAGATTTTGCTTTGTATAGTGGTTCATTTTATAAAAAGAAAATTTATATTCCGAGAATTCCACCTGAGTATACAAAATTGGGAAAATTAACGCCTCACATCAGAAAGAAAAGAAACGATTCAAACTGGCAACCACAAAGCTGAGGATGAAAGGTTTGCTTTCAAGTTTGATCTCTGCCTTTTGTACTCTGGCCTCATAAACATTACAGTAGCACCTCCTGGGTAAAATAAAGAAATTTGATTTAGAGTCCACACATTCTTTTCCCACTTAGACGCACATTCAATTGCTCCTTGGAGGATATTATATGACATCGAGTGTTCATTGCTGCAATATAAATGGGAGAAAAGTGAAAGACGGGAAGAGCAAACTAAAAAAAAGAAATTTATGTGTTTAAAGTTCAGGTTTAGCGCCTCAGTAACTATAGTTTTAGCTCTGAAAACAAATCTTCAGTGGTCTTGCTGAAACATGGCTCAAGGATTACACATAATATTTATCTTAAACTTTAAAAACATGTGTACACACACACACACACACACACACAGTTGAATTAACTATGAATTATTTAAATAAAGACCAGAGAAAATATTGGTATTTGAAAAGCATATATATACTAAATTCTAAAGAGTTAAGCTATGGCTATGTAAAATAAGAAATTTGGGATTAACATATACACACTACTACATATAAAATACATAAGCAATAAGGACACTATAGCACAGGGAACTATACTCAATATCTTGTAGTAGCCTATAATGGAAAAGAATATGGAAAAGGATATGTATGTGTATAACTGAGTTATGTTACTGTATACATTGGAAACCAACACAACTCTGTATAATAAATTTAATTATAATTTAATGAAGAAAAATAATATCACTATGTATTCAAAAAGAGACATTTATTTGCTGTACCACCTATTCTTTAAACTTCTGGTATACAAAGACTAGAGAGACATCTAAATTTAGTTATATATCAAATCCATTGAAAAATCCATGGACATTACAAAACATTCCATTGCCAGCAATAGGCATTTATATCTCCAACTACTTTGTGGATGAGGAATTAGTCTTTGCTGCTCACTAATGCAGCAGGTGAAAAGACACATATGTCTTCTCCACATGCAAAGTTTAGGAACAGAGTTTCACAGATTGGTGTGCAAAACTAATGCTATAGACAGTTGGAGATGAGCAACTCCCTCTATAAAAAAATTATATTTTTACTAATCAAGTCATATACCTTGCTGAAGAGTTTTATGATTTAATATAATCTGTTTGGGCAACTTCTTATGTAGTAAAGGTAGGGTATCATTGAAAAGACCTTGATGCTGTGAAAGATTGAGGGCAGGAGGGGAAGGGGAAAACAGAGGATGCAATGGTTAGATAGCATCACAGACTCAATGGACATGAATTTGAGTAAACTCCGAGAGATAGTGAAGGACAGGGAAGCCTGGTGTGCTGCAGTCCAATGGGTTACAAAGAGTCAGAACAACAACAAATCTTTGGTGGTACCCGCTCTGCAAGATTTCCTCTCCAAATGCTGGAAATGTAAATAAGTATTATTAATTTACAATGGGGCATAAATGCATATAAGATTAAAATGTATGACAACCTGTATTTTTTTCTAGGGCTACCATAAAAAAGGTACGACAACTGGATGGCTTAAACAACAAAAATGTATCATCTCACAGTTCTGGAGGCTAGAAGTCCAAGGTTGAATGAACTGTTGGCAGGATTGATTCTGTCTGAGGGCAGTAGGCTGCAGGCATCTCCTGGTTTGTGTCTTTACATTATCTCCACTCTGTACATATCCCTGTGTCCAAATTCCCTCTTCCTATGTGGACACCAATCATATTGGATTAGGGGTCCACCCTACTCCAGCTTGGCCTCATCTGAACTAATTACAGTTTTATTTCCAAATAAAATTACATTCTGAGTCACTGGGGTTTAAAACTTCAATTTATCAATTTTGAGGGGGATACAATTCAACTTGTAATACAACCATAAACATGAAGTTAAAGAGTACTGAAACCTATACAACATTTCTTATTACCCTATTCTTCTAGGTCGACAACAGTCATAATTTATATGTTCCTAGATTTGTATGTTGCCTGTGGAAATTATTAAATCCACAGAGAGATTTGTACTGTTAAAAAGAACAGGAGCAAGAGAAATCCTCAAAGACAAAAACAAGCTATCAAGATAAGATGTGTTAGACTAGTTTTTATTTAATGGCTCCCAAAGGCATGTTAACAATTACTCATGAAAAGCCTTTAGTAGCACTTGGGATATCTCTAAGATAACTAATGGATGTGTAAACCTGGGTTTGGCTCAAGCCTGTTGCTGACATGCTCGTCACCTTTTCAGCTCTCTATAGCACTAGCTAACTTCACTAAGGTTTAGTAAATTCTAGTAACTACTATAGTCTCTTGACTTGGATTTTTCTCACTACCACTGTACAAAAGATGTTGCTATTATACTTTCCCTACCTCCAATTAAGGCAATATGTCTTGGAGAGGTTCAAAAACTCAGTCATGGACACATAGCTTGTTCGGCGGTACTCAAAACTCCTGAAATGCTTCAGACGTTAGATATTACTATATTTTAGACAAAACTAGGAATGTATACATTCTTTTCTAGATATCTCTTGATTGAGCAAAGTGTGGAATCCAACGCTTACTTTTCCAGATTGCAATAGTCCAGAAACCGTCTTTCCAAACATAACAGGCCAAAAAATAGGGCAAGTTAGTTCCCCAAAAGTGGTAAATTTCATTTTCCCTTTCAAAGTAAATGACTAAACTACCCAAACCTACGTAATTCATGTGAGTGATAAAATCAGATTACATAAACTACAGCTTAAAAATGCTAGAATATCAAAAGATAATTCTTTTGAATGACGAGGGTGGGTTGGTGGCTATGGTAGAGATTGTTTGCTAGTGCTCACCCATATCCAGCTGTCCTCTCTTACTGTTTTCTGCTTTCAGGTATGAGATGAGATGCTGTTTCAAGTTTTAATCAAAAAGCTGGGAGGAGAAATGGTTATATCACTTCCGGGCTAAAGCACATAAAGCTCATGCTTAACTCTCTGGAGCTCATATGCCCTGGGAGCTTTTTTCCCTATCATTCTGGACCCTGCATTACCGTTTGAAAAGAGGCTCTAGTGTAATATCCGTAGAGGACTTTGTATGTGTCAGGCCACTAAACGTCTGGGGTATCACCAGTGTGCATGCCTGCATAGTCACTTCAGTCCTGTCCACTTCTTTGTAACCCTATGGACTGTAGCCTGCCAGGCTCCTCAGTCCGTGGGATTTCCCAGGCAAGAATATTTGAGTGGGTTGCCACTTCCTCCTTCAGAGGATCCTCTTCAGCTAGGGATTGAACCATGTCTCCTGCATCTCCTATATTACAGACAGATTCTTTACTACTGAGCCACCAGAGGCATAGCATAATCTAATCTACCCCGACTAAAACAGAAAACACCAGAGTTTCGATTTTATTTGTCATTTTTAAGCTTCCTTAAGATTTGTCAGAAAATTGAATAATTCCACCTGCACAGTCACAGAGGAACAACACACAGGTAACTTAGAGAAATCAAATTGGCAACACAAAAAAGGAAAACAGAAAAGGCCTGCTTGCATGGTATGAAATCCATTCTTCACTTCACAGCAGCCTTAAATGTATGGGACAGATGGAAGAACGAAGTGCCATCAGAAAGTTGCCAGTTTTGACATTCCTGGGACAAAACTGCTTCCAGAGGGCATAACTCCACAAGCAAAATCTGGAGGATTAATTCACTTCATCACCCTCATCAAACGTTAGAAATCATACGATGTTCACTGGGATAAAAACTGATGGAGAAAACAGGGACCATGCTGATGCTTTAGTGCAAAGGAAGCATTTTATTTTAGCTTTAGAATAATTCTTTGCACAAAACCACGAAAAAGAAATTTTTTGAATTTAAGAAACTGATAGTTGACTGATTCAGTTGTTCTAAAACTATATAATCATCTATAAAGACTATAAAATTTCAGATATTATGATCTTGGACAGAGTATATTTGTAACAACCTGAATATTTGCTGAAATATTTGAACTGAATTCTCAACTAACATGGCAGGGTCTGGAGGTTTGACTGCCTTTGACTCTTAACTATTCTGCTTAATAGGACTAGGACTTTGGACAAGTAAAATGTTTTGCTTCTTATAAAATGAGAAGTATTTCCACATTATATTGGGGTAAGGTTCAAAGGAGGCTTCTATATGACTATCCATTTACCACAGGGTTGGATGCATAAAAAGTAAACAATGCTTTATAATGAGTAGTATTAGTGTAAAGAATGAACACAAATAAAATTAAATTAAAATGTCTTACAAATGATTTGTAATCTGCAATTTGAGCAGGAGTAGATATACTGTACTGGTGAACAGTTTAGGCTTTAGGGTTTGTCTACTGGGCTCAAATCTCTGTAATACAACTTTTCATCATTGGGTGAAAAATTGAATCAACTTGGGTAAAGTACTAACTTGCTCAATTCTTCAGTTTCTTCCTTTGTAATCAATATAGAGGAATATGAGAAATAAATGTGAAAACCATGAAAAAGCCTTTAATCACCAAATTACTATTTCCAAAACCTGAGGGCTATTGTACATACATCATTGATATTTAAATTGCTTTTATTAAAACTAAGTACAAAAATGTTTATTTGATTTTATGTTATGCTATTTTATGTTATTGCTTCAGTCATATCTGACTCTTTGTGACCCCATGGACTGTAGCCCACCAGGATCCTCTGTCCATGGGATTCTCCAAGCAAGAATACTGGAGTGGGTTGCCATTCCCTTCTCCAGGGGAAATTCCTGATCCAGGTCTCCCATATTATAGGCAGATTCTTTACCATCTGAGCCACTAGGGAAGCCCGATAGTATATTTTAGTTATTCCCAAAGATAACTAAGATATAACATTTGATAATACATAAAACCAGTACTCAAAATAGATTATTTCAAAATATTATGGAAAATTACTATATGCTTTAATACTTAACAGATCGATTATAAAAAGAAAGTTAATATTTTCTATATAATAGCTACAATTTTTTATGGCTCTTAATTAAATGTAGTGAAATCTTTTCATAGTAAAAGCCTTATTGAATACATTAAATGTAATGAAATGACTGTTTAAAAATTTTTTTGCATTGTTCAGCATTTCAGATAGTTACAGAATGATGTTGAGATGATACACACAGCTGAAATAAATGATATTTTATTTGGGGAAGAATTTTTTTTTTAAAGAATAGAGTTCGAAGCACAGTGCAGGAGTGAATGCAACACATCTCGCCGTGATTTTTCTCTTTGTTTAGGCCAGATGCTGTTAAAGTCGAGAAAGAACCTAGAAATCACATTTCTAGTTTGCTACTAATCTCTTTTACTAGGGAAAGACTCTCTAAGTGCCCAGGTAAATGTGTACATGCCACTTGAGTCCCTGCTGCCTCCGTTTAAGAAGATGCTCATACAAAAGAAAAAAAAATGCTTATGAACATAGAGTTGTCTTTGCCCATGACCTCAGTTGAGCATCTTTACACAGCCCCAGGAAGGAAGAAAGAAGCATCACCAAGACGCAAGGGTGATGAACAAGATGCAAGAACAAGATGCTCTTGTTCACTGTGACCCTCAGAGTGGCTCTCCTCTATGCATCTTAAATAAAACAATAGTTCTTTTAATTGCAGAAACCAATAAAAAATATTAATGGATTTCTTAAAAGCCATTTCATAGCCGACTAGTTTAATGACAATGGGCCACGAATAAACATGCATATGCTAAGATCAAGGCTGCCCTGGTTTCTCATGCTCATTGTCAGGGGTCCTGAATATCAGCTGGTTTCCGCAGGAGTCCACCCCAAGGGGTAACTGAGAGTCAGTAGCTGTTGGTAAACTGGTCCTCAGCCCCGTGGAGGACACAAGTGCTGACCTTCTTTTTTTATTGGAGTATAATTGTTTTACAATGTTGTGTGAGTATCGGCTGTACAACAATGTCAATCAGCTGTATATGCACATATACCATCCCTCTGGATGCTCCCTCCCACTACCCCATCCCGCACATCAAGGTCATCACAGAGCACCGAGCTGACTTTCCTGTGCTATGCAGCCACTTCCCACTAGCCATCTATTTTACACATGATTGTGTATGTGTTGGGCTTCCCTGGTGGCTCAGCTGGTAAAGAATCCGCCTGCAATGCAGGAGACCTGGGTTCGATCCCTGGTTTCAGAAGATTCCTTAGAGAAGGGAAAAGCTATGCACTCCAGTATTCTGGCCTGGAGAAGTCCATGGACTCTATTTTACACATGGTAGTGTATAAAATAGACCGTAAAGAAAGTTGAATGCTGAAGAACTGATGCTTTTGAATTGTGGTGTTGGAGAAGACTCTTGAGAGTCCCTTGGACTGCAAGAAGATCCATCCAATCCATCCTAAAGGAGATCAGTCCTGGGTGTTCATTGGAAGGACTGATGCTGAAGCTGAAGCTCCAATACTTTGGCCACCTGATGTGAAGAAATGACTCATCTGGAAAGACCCTGATGCTGGGAAAGAAAGGCTGAAGGAGAAGGGAACAACAGAGGATCAGATGGTTGGATGGCATCACCATCTCCACGAACATGAGTTTGGGCAAGCTTCAGGAGTTGGTGATGGACAGGGAAGCCTGGCATGCTGCAGTCCATGGGGTAGTAAAGAGTTGGACGCAACTGAAAGTGAAAAGTGAAAGCGAAAGTCACTCAGTCGTGTCCGACTCTTTGCAACCCCATGGACTGTACAGTCTATGGAATTCTCCAGGCCAGAATACTGGAGTGGGTAGCCGTTCCCTTCTCCAGAGGATTTCCCAACCCAAATATTGAACCCAGGTCTCCCTCATTGCAGGCAAATTCTTTACCAGCTGAGCCACAACACTGAACTGAGTGTATATATGACAATGCCACTTTCTTTTGTCTCACCCCACCCTCCCCCCATCCTGTGTCCACAAGTCTCTTCTCTACTTCTGCATCTCTATTCTTGTCCTGCAAATAAGTTAGTGTACACCATTTTTCTAGATTCCATATATATGTGTTACTATATATTTGTTTTTCTCTTTCTTCACTATGTTTGACAGACTCCAGGTTTATCCACTTCGCTTCAACACCTGCAGTCAAGAGCAGATCCACCCGAGGGACTAACTATGCAAATCCATCTTCCTTAACCTCCATAACTCCCTCTCCAAGAGTTACAAAGGCATCTCACATGTACATTTTACCCTTCCTCCACCCTTCCTTTAACTGCCAGCTCCACCCAGATCAGCCTAGTCAGTGGTGTGGCACTAACCCCTTCAAACTTTTAGGCCTTTTAAAAGTTGGGTTCCAGAGGTGGAGGGCAGCTCTCACTTTCTCCCCTTTTCTTCTGGCCTTCTCTTCCCCTTCTCCTACCCTTTAGCTCCTCCAAATCCCTTCTACTGCACCCTCTGGAACACATAACCCAGCACTATGGGAATTCCGTTTTTCTCACTTCTTTCTATAATGTTCTCTGCATGCTCTGACGCTAATACAAACCCAGCTCTTCCTTTATGTCCCCAGCTCCCCTAAAACTTTCCCTGCCATACAGAGATTGCTAGCACCTCAGTGCTTGCCCGATGGGACCCGGAAGTGGGGTTCACATCCTTGCTCTTCATTGCTGCTCTCAGATCTTTCTGCCTCCCTTCCGTCTAAGAACTAGGCTTGCTTTAAATATTGTATCATTCATTCACACCATCTACAAGACCATTTTTGCTGTGTGTCGTTCTTCCATATATTTCTTTTCTCCTGTATATTTTCTCATGATTTTACCTTGCAGCTCATTATTATCAGTCTCTCCAATGTTACTCCTGCATGTATTTTTGTAGGCTCAAGATTTAATCCGTTGCCCCATCTAACATCTCATCCTATCTTTTCCATGAATTCCTCTTCTACAATGATCTTGTCCTCTCCATGTTCACAATGACCAACTTTTGTGGGTCACCAATTCCAATAACTGTGGTTCCTTGATTATCTGAGTTGCATGGTTCCCATTCACTGACCACTGATTTCTACCTCTCTATCTCATTTTCTATAATACACTGATTCCAAAATACTTAGAATGCACTGGGATTGCCAATCCATTGATTCTACTGCTTTTTCACTATCCTTCATCTTCATTTCTTCTCTATTCTTTTTATTCAACTTAAATCCTATAGCTTAACATAATCATTACCTGCTTATATCCTGAATAGCTTCCCCTCTCTTACTTGCTTAGCAAAGCCAAAAACCTCATTAAACCCAATTCTCTACCTATTCTCATTCTACATGCATGTTTAGAGGAAATTTCCCAACTGTGCTGACTGTTCTCATTGTAATATCTTATCTATGAACCTCAAGGGCACATTTATTGCTGCAGATTGTCTCACTATATGTCCTTAATCAATTCATGCTGTCACATGATACTTCAGTAGTCTGCTTTCTCTTTGTCTCCCCTAGAGGACTATATCACATCTTTTGCTTCTCTTGTCTATAATTCTCAAAGTAATTATAAAAATTAATATAAAAGTGAGAAAGGGTATTAAGTATAGAAAAAACATACAAGAGCCTTATATCAGAAATAAACAAAAAGATTCATATTTAAAGATACCATTTACAAAAGCAACAATAGTTTAGTATATCTAAGAACAAAGTAAATTTAATCATAAATTATCACCAGAGATCTAAGGTATTAAAACTTATGAATAAAACCTAGCTAAATGGAAAGATATACAAATAAGTTGGATGTTTGTATAAGCGTATATGCTTATACAAATATTCAACATGTAAAGGCATCAGTTCTCTTTACATAAATCAGTGGACATAATGCAATTTCAATTAAAACATCTCAAATACGGCATATATTTGTGTGATGAGTATAAGATCCCCTGGAGAAGGGAATGGAAACCCACTCCAGTATTCTTGCCTGGAGAGTTCATGGGGTCGCAAAGAGGAGGATGCACTGAGCAGCTAGCACTTTCACTTTCACATCATGTAATTTAACAAGCCAGGATTTTTATGATAAGATAAAGAGTCAAATCACAGTGTAAGAAGAGAGTGACTTGTTCTTCCAGAAAATAACATTTTTTTGGTAAGTCTCTGATATTTGTGAAAGAATAAAGTTGGTACCTCATTCTATAATAAAAAGACAAATGAAGCAATTAGGACAGGATAGAAAGTTCAGATATAGGTAACCATATCTTTGCAAATGTGATTTCTGACTAAGTTTACATTACAGATCCTCTGAAAAAGAATGGACACAATTAAATAGTGAGGTAAACATTTTTTATCCACATGCACAAAAATACAGAAAATTTGATGTCATTTAACCAATATATGAAAATATAAATACTTGAAACTATTAAAAGAAATGAGAATTATTTTTATTATGAGAGGAAGATTTCTTATAAGACACAAAATTACAAACCCCAAGGGAATTTTCGATAAAATCAAAACTGCATTAAAATGTAATCTTCCCTATTAAATAAATTACATTGGAAATGAAAGACATACTCTAAGTAAGAAGCCATTTGTAGCACAGGAATTATTACTTACAATATATAAAAAATACTCACAAAGAAATAAGAAACTTAAAAAATATGAACCAAGTTTATTTCATAGAAGAAGCATAAGTGGTCAGAAAAACACACAAAAATATTCCCCTCTGCAATGTCTATCAAAGTGTAAATTGATTCTCAACCTCATTGGTTTTTATCAAAATGTAAATTAAAACCAAGATGAAGTACCATTTTTCCCAAAAGTTTGGCAATTTTTAAAAATCAGCATAGCATGAATGGGTGAAGGCATGGCACAGGGGCAACTCTGGGCGTGAACAGAAATCATTGCATAGAAAACAGCGTAACAATGGTTGGTAAAGGGAAAACATGAATCTCAATGACTCAGGAATTTTATTCCTACAGTTCTTGAGTGCCTGTATAATACCACCATTTTCCACCTCTTCTTTTCTTAAAAATGCTAAAGTTGTCAAAGCTTCAACAGAGGTGAATGCTTTGTTTAGTCTCTGCTGTCAAGTCAGCAATTCACACCTGCTGTGAGAGAATGCACAGTTCCTCACTCACCTGTGATGGTAAGTTAGAGCAACACTCTTCATATGTTTCTGCGGGATCCTCATGTCAGCGCTTTTATTACTAATCTAGTTTTACACTCATTTCCAACAGCTGGACAAGTCAGTGACAGAATCTCCTGGAGCTGAGATATGCAGGCGCCATTGAGTTGATTAAGGAGTTTTTCTTTCTCTCTTCCTTTCTTTTTTGCTCATTCCTTCCTTCATTTCTTCCTTGCTTCCTTCCCTTTGAAAATGGAATTATATCCTACATAATGATCACTGGTCAATAGAGAAGTTTCAGCACATAACAATAAATGATTAGTCATGTAAGAGTGATATATCTGGGCAGGTACAGCAGATGTCCTTAGGCATGACATGCAATCTCAGCAGTCACATGGAATTACTTAGCTATTAGGTCATTCCACCACACATACTATGTGTGTGTTAATCACTTAGCCCAATACTTCTCTCCATGAATGTCACCTGCACTCGCAATGATATGTTTTTTGTATCAAGCAAGATATTTTAAAATATTTTAAGATTATGGTCTGATGAATATCTCAGTTCACTACTATTCCGGCTGCACGAAGCCTGAGTGTTTTCCAAAATCTTAAATTCCTCAGTATGATTATTTTTGATTAATCTAATGATTTTTTTGCTTTTGTTCAGTCACTCAGTCTTGTCTAACTCTTTGTGACCCCAGTAGGCCAGGCTTCCATGTTCTTCACTAGCTCCTGGAGTTTGCTTAAATTCATGTCTATTGAGTCAGTGATGCCATCCAACCATCTCATTCTCTGTTACCCCCTTCTCCTCTTGCCCTCAATCTTTCCCAGCACCTGGGTCTCTCCCAGTGATTTAATAGGTTATGAATAATACCTACTCATAACACTTCCTAGTAACATGTATCTTTGGGAATTGTTCTAGGACTTTTCATGTTTGGGTGTGTTGTTGTTTTCAGTAAAGAAAAGCAATTCATACAGATAAACAAGTTTCTTCTAAGTGAGATACGTATGTTTGCATACCTCTGTTCACAAGTATAAGGAAGGCACACTAAGTTTAAGTTATGACTGTGCTGTTACTGAATTTCTTCTGTAAGTAAATGGCTACAATTAAGTATATTCCAGACATATTAGATAGACACCATAAAACATACATATGCACCTAAAACACACACACACATGCCCCACACACAAAAGGTTTTATGCATAATACATCTATATTCATTTTACAGTAAAGTTCACTTAACTTGAGAAATCTATGAACTATTGTCCTTTTACTCTGCAGAAGAGCAGCAATGTTATCTCAAAGAAATTGTTCACTTTGTACTAAGGATTAAAGGATTTTTACCTTGGGAAATTAAAGACTTTGTGCCAAGTGGCATTTTAAACCCTGTTCTTACCGTGTGACTACCCACTAACTAGATTGAGAACTAAAGTGTAATAGAATATCAGATCATTCACAGACTGATGGGACTTCATTAATGATGACTCAGAATAAAATGTGTTTGATGAGTATCTATTATATGAAAAACATCCTCTGACAATGCTATTAAGCAGAAAGTAAGTTTCATATTTAGTTAGTGAGATTCAGCAATACAGAATAAATTGAAAGAAAAAAGTGAATAGTAAGATGTAACTTTGCTCTAAAGAAGGGAGAGTCAGCATTTAAATGAGGATCAGAATAGACTTTATAAAGGAAAAAGCATATGAGATGGAATCCAAGGATGGCTATATTTGACTGAGGTAAGAGGGAAAAGAACAAGTTAAAGTTCTAAATAAATGAACCCATGTAAGTAAAGACATAGTGCATTTCAGGCATTGAATTATTATTTTGTGAATGATGAATGAAAGTAGAGAGTATTGTTTGTAGTAAAACTACAACTATATCTGTTAAGATATTAAAATGTCTTCAGGCAAAAATTCCAGATTGTCTCAGCAGTGCTAGTATCTTCTGGCATCTAATTTTTCCCATGCTCTAATCCACATCCTTCAGTTTATAGACTCTGGCTTCCCTTGTTGTTTTCAAGGTCATAAGATGCTGGTGTAACTCCAGACATCAGGTTCTCATTATACAACAAAGCAAAAAGGCAAGGGGTAGGGAAGTCATTGCTTATACATCTTTTTTATCATGGAGAAATTGTTCCACAGCAAAGTTTCTCTATATTTAATTGGCCAGAGTTGGGTTGCCTAACCACCTCAAACTAACCACTGGCAGAAGGAAAAGGAATCCACCATGATTCATGCCCTGGCACTGTGTAAGGTGATTCCTGAAGAAAACTGGTTTTTTTTTAGTAAGGAGGAAAGGCTATTTAGTCAGAAGCAACAATCCATGCCATTGTGTGTACTTATGGAATATGGTAGAGAAACCATATGACATAAATCTAGAAAAGATTTGAATGGGAGAATGAAAAATATTGGCCATCCATCTAAGAAGCTAATTTTTAATGTGATTGCCAATTGGAAGACTTTTAAATTGAAAGTTCTGTTGGTTTATTTCTTTATTTTTTAGTTTAGTTTCCTTCGGGTTTGGTTTCATTCTGTTAGTAGCACAATTACACTAGTAGCAGTGTGTAAACTAGATTAAAACTGAGAGTCTGGTAGTAAAAGAAACTTAGGAGACTGTCAAATTACCACCAATGAGCAGTGGGCCATGGAAACAGAAAATTGGTTCAAACAGTATTTCAGAAGTTCAGTTGAAGAATGTGGAGATTCACTGAGTAAGAGAATAAGTAAGGCTTCCCAGGTGGCGCTAGTGGTAAAGAAGCCACCTGCCAATGCAGGAGAGGTAGGAGACACAGGTTCGATCCCTGGGTGGGGAAGATCCCCTGGAGAAGGGCATGGCACACACTCCAGTATTCTTGCCTGGAGAATCCCATGGACAGAGGAGCCTGGCGGGGTACAGTCCATAGGGTGGCAAAGAGTTGGACATGGCTAAGGCAACCTAGCACCCAATCAAAAAGTGACTGTAAGTCTTCCAGATTAGGTTTTCAAGAACATAATGCATCTATGAATACAATAGAGTAGTCAAGAAGATGATTCCAAGAGGTAATGATGACAGCAGCTTTTAGTGGACTGAAATAAGTCTAATCATCCTTTGGCTAGTTATTTAATCAAAATTTCCACCATATATGATACATAGCAATATGACATTAGATGCTTGAATTATCAATTGAGATTAATTACATAATCTAGTAACCAGGCAGTAAATACTACTAAGAAAAGCAAGAAAAAAAATCTCAAGTTTATATTTATCTCTTTGTGTTTTATATGATAGATCATCTATGTAATATTGGATATTACTTATTACTTTATATTATATTTATATATTAAAGTATTACTAAAATCTGTTAAGTCAAAGGTTAAAGAGTATTACATATAAAATATTGGGTTTATTAACTCTGTACTTTATTAGGTATAAATTATGAGTGGCCTTAAGGGAGAAAAATATAAAAGTGAAATATTTATAGCAGCCACATCCTAACAATGAATTTGAAAGTGTCTATTTTTAGCATTGCATGTGTAAACCTGTTTTGAAATAAATACTAGAAAGGAATAAGCTATTTTAAGTGCACTTTTGAAAAAATCATTAGATATAAATCTGCTGTTGATAAAATAACAGTTTTATATTTAAAATATAAAGAAATATATCAATATGTCAAGTTTTTCATCACTTTCCTTGTTATGTGAATGTTTCTGCTAAAAATGTTGTTGTTGTTGTTCAGTTGCTAGGTTGTGTCCTACTCTTTCATGACCCCATGGGGCACTGTAGCCAACAAGGTTGCTCTGTCCATGGGATTTCCCAGGCAAGAATACTGGAGTGGGCTTCCATTTCCTTCTCCAGGGGATCTTCCTGACCCAGGGATCAAACCCAGGTCTCCTGCATTTGCAGGCAAGTTCTTTACCACTGAGCCACCAGGGAAGCCCCAAAATGTTAGTACGTACTATCAAATACACACAAATAGAAATTGTATTAAAAATCACATAGAAAAGAAATTGAGAGAATGACTAGAATATAGAATAGTAGAGGAGAAGAGATCATTCAAAAATGTATTAAACAATTATTATGCTAACTACTTTACATTATAAAAGGTTCTATTTTACACATGAGTTGGTATGAGTGATATTATTTAATCTCCCCAAGACTGCAAATCTAGACAATAGAAAAATGACTCCACAGACCATTTGCTTTTGTCATTTTGTGTATATATGCTGCGTGTGCATGTGCTTTTACAATTTGCTTCATTACAATACACTACACATGTGTAGATATAATGACACTCGATATTCATCTATTAGAATACCAGTTGTCAATTAAGAAAAGCTGTTATGGTAGGAAAAATTGCTCAAGTAGCAAAAGCCCACAGAAGTTATATCTCAACTGAACTTTAGACCATTCTTTGCCACACGGAGGCCCAAGACACCCATAGTGTTTGCCTTGATATCTTGAGCTACCATGATGATTTCAGGGATGGTAGTAGCTACTCAAGATAATCATTAATCAATAAATTGCAAATTTCAACTTTGTTAATAATTTAAAATGTTTTGATCGTGCATATTATTCATGCACATATGGCTTTTATTTGGAGTCATTTCCATTATCGAAAATATATTCCCAATTCCCCGGAAAATATCAATGCTCATTAAATTGAACTGAACCACACCATCTATGTATAAGGCCTTCCAAACACTACACCCCTGGTCGACCTCAATATCACTTGTTTTCAAACTGCATATGAAAGAATTGATCTTAACATTAATCTCTTACCTAAAACAAGTACAAATTTTATAGCAATTAATATGCAACTAATTATGAGCCAATAGTCTATCTTCCTAAATTAAAGTTCAAAAATTTTTTCCATGAAAACTTTCTTTTCCTTTTTCCCCTGCTCTGACACTACTGAGGAATATGAGAGGCATTCAGGGGGTTCCACAATTGTATTAATTGAGTTTGTCTATGGTAGATTCTAAAAGAGTGATCAAAAGAAAGTAGAAAGAAAATAATGTGTTTGAAACGTCTATGCCCCCTTTTACAGTATTTTGATATCCACTGCCATCACTATCCTAGACATATATGCAGCTCCCCTCTATCCTTACTAGCTTAAATTTGCTATCTTTATCATGTAAGCAGGCAGCAAAAGAAAATAGTTCCATTTTTAGGGTACTAATGTTACTTTAGAAAATCATTCCCCTTACATTGTCCATCTCTGAAATGATGGTAGTCAGAATAATTCAAGAGAGGTCTAGATTTTCATACACATATTTGCAATGTTGATAAGAATATTTAACAACAACATCTGATGTTGAAATAATGCAGGTTATTTGGGTATAAAATGTATGACATTTTCTCATTATGTGTTCTGTGCTATAGTCGCTTCAGTCAGGTCCAACTCTTTGCAATCCTATGTGCTTTAGCCCCCAAGGCTCCTCTGTCCAATGGGATTCTCCAGGCAAGAATACTGGAGTGGGTTGCAGTGCCTTTTTCTAGGAGATCTTCCTGACCCAGGGATTGAGCATGTGTCTCTTACGTCTCCTGCATTGGCAGGCATATTCTTTACCACTAGCACCATCTGGGAAGCCCTTTCTCATTATGTATGGCTGACCTTTAACAGGGCCATTATACAACCTTGCACATTCATTAAACCTAGCTCCTTTAACAAATGCACATGGGACCAACTTGCATCCTCTGTATTCTGGCTCCATCCTCAACGCATTATTGATCTATATTATATTTTAATAAAGCATTTCTCCCTCCAAATTCAAAGCCTTGTATGATTTTTTTTTTTTTTTTTTTTTTTTGAGTGCCTGGGCAGTCTATTTATTTGTGAGGAAGTGAGAATATGTGATTTCCGGCTCAGTTCATAAGCCCATCTATCCCAATTCTGCTTGGCAGTGGTAACCGGGAAAGAACAATCTGAGATGCTATTTCTTAACACCTTATTGCCAAATGTTTAGAATATTAGAACCAAGCACATTTAGATTTGGGACTTACTGTTGTCACTAAAGGGTGAGCAAAGATTTGAAGAGGAATAAGAATCAATGTCTAGAAAAGAAGGAATAGAGACTTAATATTCATCCCTGGTAATAAAGAATCCTACAAATTTTCTATGTAAAAGAAGTGAGTCATTTACCCCTCATGATGTTAGCAGTAGTCCCTATTAAATTAATCAAAAATGAATTATCATTAAGCAATAAATACCCCTTGGCTTGACTTGAGAAAATAATGTTAGTGATCGGTTTAGGGAAATGTGCATTTTGATTCTTATTGTAATAAACTCCATAAATACCAAGCTGGAAATAGAGTACTCCATGAAAGTTTATCATTATGGCACAGAAGAGGCATGTCCTTGGGAAAGTACAAGTAGGCAAGTATTTCTATTGAGACTTATCTTTTAGATCCTGTAAAATGTCTTTCTCTATTTAGCACACTTTTCCTCATGTTATCTAGATCCTGCTTACCTAGGAAAGGGTAAGGACTGTAAAAGAACTCAATTCACTTCTTAAACTTTACTCTAAATCCCTCACTTAGTAACTTCCTCCTACAGTAGCTGTATTAGCAATTTTTAATAAGATGAAAGAATAAAATAATGTTATTTTTGGTAGATAAACTAATAATTATTATTATGTATGCTTATTGATATTATTTTTGTATGGATCTATTTAAGAAGCATCTCACAATAAGATAATCTTGTCCTAAGTATACCTTTTAAAATTATTCAAGCAAGATTCAATTAAGATCAAAGTAGCATATAGAATATAATAAAATTCAGGCATATTCCAAAATATCATAAAATTTACTAAGACAAACAGCAGAGTAAGTGAAATTAAGTGGGTATTTATACAGTATATTGATAAAACATATGAATAAAATGTGTGTCCTTATCCAGACAATGTGTATATATCAATGAACATAATCTTCTTCCAAAATGTTCAGTAAACTTGCAGTCATACAAGGTCAGTGATCTCATTGAAAATAACAGACAGAAGTAGTGATCGGCCAATAAATGTATAACAACCAGTTAGCTGGGGGAAAATACCTGCTCTGAGATATTGGATAATTCCTATGGTGTAAATACTCCCATAATGGTCAATTTCCAGCTAGCAATGTGATGTCATAAAATGTAGGGTTGGGAAGAGATATACAGTGGTTTGTTACATCATACTTTTAATATACAGATACAATAACTTCAAGATGATCAGTTCAGTTCAGTCACTCAGTCGTGTCCAACTCTTTGAGACCTCATGGAAAGCAGCACGCCAGGCTTCCCTGTCCATCACCAACTCCCAAACCTTGCTGAAACTCATATCCACCAAGTTGGTAATTCCATCCAACCATCTGATTCTCTGTTGTCCCCTTCTCCTCTCACCTTCAATCTTTCCCACCATCAGGGTCAGTTCTTCAAATCAGGTGGCCAGAATAATGAAGTTTCAGCTTCAGCATCAATCATTCCAATGAATAGTCAGGACTGATTTCCTTTAGTATGGACCAGCTGGATCTCCTTGCAATCCAAGGGACCCTCAAGAGTCTTCTCCAACACCACAGTTGAAAAGCATCAATTCTTTGGCACTCAGCTTTCTTTATAGTCCAACTCTCACATCCAAATGACTACTGGAAAAACCATAGCTTTGACTAGATGGACCTTTGTCAGCAAAGTAATATCTCTGCTTTTTAATATGCTGTCTAGGTTAATCAAGATAATAGATAACAGTAATATATATTAAAAACATCAGCAATTAATGTTGAGTAGTTATCACTTTTGTTTTCAATATAATTTAACTGCAAGTTATATAGTGTACTATTTAATAATGGCTGTGTTTAAAAATAAGCACACAGAAATTCTTAAAATTTTAATAATTGGTTTTTGCAAGCCTATAAGAGCCAGCTCCAGCATACTACTAAATAGAGCATATATGTTCATCATCCTTGACTTCCTTTATCACAAAAATAATAGCAAAAATTCAGAAAAGAAAAGGTACAAGGCAATACCACAAAACAAAACAAAACAAACAAACAAACAAAAAACCCAGCAGACAATGAATTAAACTTTTAAGGAAATTTGGGAAAATGGAAGAATCATGAAATTGACTAATAATAAACCATATTAATGGGTTTCCCTATTGACTCAGATGATAAAGAATCTGCCTGTGTGCAATGTAGGAGACCAGGTTTTGGTTCATGGGTCAGTAAGATTCCCTGGAGAAGGGAATGGCTACCCACTCCAGTATTCTTGCTTGAAAAATTCCATAAACAGAGGAGCCCAGTGGGCTACAGTCCATGGGGTCACAAAGAGTTGGACATGACTGAGCGACCAACACTTTCACTTTCACAAATTGTATTAAAGATGCAAAGGGCCAGAATGTGAATGGAAAAAAGAAACAATTCAAACAGGTAAATCAAGGAATCTGCAATTCACAGAACAGAAGGGCAGCTCTGTCCAAGAGGGAAAACTCAGAGTTTTATCCCTGAAAAAAAGGATGTCTACCTTCTTTTCATGCTTCCCAGGTGGCACAGCGGCAAAGAATCCTCCTGCCAATGCAGGAGATGCAAGAGATGTGTGTTTGATCCCTGCAATGGAACCATCCCCTGGAGTAGGAAATAGCAACCTGCTCCAGTATTCTTGCCTGGAAAATTCCATGGACAGAGGGCCCTGGTGGGCTACAGTCCATGGGTTTACAAAAGAGTTGGACACAACTAAGCACTCATGCAGGCACACATTCTTCTCGTACATGTAATCCATGTCAGAGACTCCTTCCAAATAAGGCAAGTCTGCAGTGTCTCCCCTAAAATGGAGAAGCCTGTGGAAAAAACAGGAAATGGAACTGCTCATCTGCTGAGGAAACTAACTAAATATACTTTAGTTGTTTTTCACAAAGAGGATGTAGACATTAAAGTCAATAACGTGAAAGCAAAAAAGTAAGAAAAGCAGAATAATTAATCTCAAACTAAACGGAAAAAAGAACAGGGGAAAAAAAGACTTAAAAAAATTTAAATAGGTGCCATTTTATTTAAATTCATAGTATAAAAACAAACTGCCATGAAAGAGGAAGGTAAAAAATCAAGGGATTTTTGTAAAATACAAACAATGGTGTCATAAACTGAAGAAAATGGATGAAAAGGACTATAGGGTGAAATAGGGCAAAAATGATTAAAGAGTGAAATTTTTATCTGAAACGAATCTGAGGAAATATTCCAAAATTTTTAGCAAAATCACTGAAAAGGTGAGAGGCAAGAAAAATGTACCCACAAAGTTTGATTTCCATCTGGTTCTAAGTTTTATAAAAAGAAACAAAGAAAATGGAAGGTTGAAAGTGATCAAAGAAATGAATGACTAAAATTTTCCTTAGGGGAGTAAAAACAGTACAACTTTTCATAATATAAGTCCTCAACTTTTCTTAGCATGAGAAAAGATAAATGGATGAAATCCAGACCTGCCCCTAACACACTTTCATACGTTTTTTTTTAACGCTAAGGGGAAATCCTAAAAGCTCCCAAAAGAAAGATGGAGATTATATAAAAGAATCAAGAATCAAACAGACATCATGATCATTGAGTATAATAATAGAGGAATACATCAGGTGGTGAGCGCAGGTTATATATTGAATCTAAAACTCCATATGCATTTGCATATCTAATTATGTAGGAAAATAAATACCCTTTTCAAACATGTAGACAAAAATAAGACCCCACCAATTAGACATTCTTTCTAGGGGAAAATTATATTTAATCAAATATATACCAATAAAAACTAAAAGTAAATCCAAGATGTTAGAAAAAAATAGAATCCAAGAAACAGTTGAATTAACTGGGATAAATCAGGTTTGAGTGGGAAATGATTACTCTGACTTACAACTCACTGGAACCCCATAGAATAGGGGCTTCCCTGATAGCTCAGTTGGTAAAGAATTTGCCAGCAATGCAAGACTCCCCGATTTGATTCCTGGGTTGGGAAGATCCACTGGAGAAGGGACAGGCTACCAACTCCAGTATTCTTGAGCTTCCCTTGTGGCTCAGCTGTAAAGAATCCGCCTGCAATGTGGGAGACCTGGGTTTGATCCCTGGTTTGGAAAGATCCCCTAGAGAAGGGAACAGCTACCCACTCCAGTGAACTGTGTTTCAGATGTTCAAAAGGTCAAGCAGAGGTATAGAATAGGAGAGAGTGGAAAATAAAATAGTGGGAAATAAAACTAAATAGAGAATTCCCAAATAAAAGTGGGAACAAAAGAGTGAGTATATAAAAATAAAAGCATTAAGTTATTTCAAGTTATAAAAGCAACCACTAGGCCAGTAGTTTCCAACCTTTTAGGCACCGGGAACAGGTTTTATAGAAGACAATTTTTCCATGGACTGAGGTGGGGATATGTTTTCGGGATGATCCAAGTGCATTACAATTATTATTCCCTTTTATTCCTATTATTATCACATCAGCTCCAGCTAAGATCATCAGGCATTAGATCCCAGATTTGGGGGACCCCTTCATTAAACTAATAATAATTGGGGGAATGAACATGGAAGGGTTCACTATTATGGGTCCTACACTCTTCTTACTTTATAATGATGTTTAAGCAGAGGTTAAGTGTTAAGTAAACAACACTTGTTATTTTTTTCTGATTTTCTTACAGCAAATAATTGCTTTTTATTGCTTAGTTGGTTTTCTTCATTTTGCTTACATAAATGCTTATGGCCATATATTATTATACCAAACACCACTTTTTACAAACTGCACCAAGGCATTTTAATGCATTGCAGCCCACTCAGAGGGATTCTGTTGCATACTTCATGTTGATGAAAACAGTTATGCTCCACATTTTCCAGACACTGAGCAAAATTCAAGGTAGACAAAAGCTCAAGGTAGACAGTTCCAATATTAGATGGAGCTACAATCTTGCTACAATCTTGCTGATGATGTCATATGTACATTCCTGTCCTGACATATCTTTGGAAAGTAATGTTTTGCAAGGACACTGTGATTAGAAAATCAAGAATTCCAGGAAAATCAACGTGCAATAGGAAATGAGGCTGTTACAGTTTAATTTCCAAGTTGTATAGTCCCAACAACAACCCACATTCTATTAGTAAGTAATTGTGTTTATTTAATAATAATGCAAGTAGATCTAACCAGTCCATCCTAAAGGAGATCAGTCCTGGGTGTTCATTGGAAGGACTGATGCTGAAACTGAAACTCCAATACTTTGGCTACCTGGTGCAAAGAGCTGACTCATTTGAGAAGACCCTAATGCTGGGAAAGATTGAGGGCAGGAGGAGAAGGGGATGACAGAGGATGAGATGGTTGGATGGCATCACTGACTCAATGGACATGGGTTTGGGTGGACTCCGGGAGTGGGTGATGGACAGGGAGGCCTGGTGTGCTGCAGTTCATGGGGTCGCAAAGAGTTGGACACGACTGAGAGACTGAACTGAACTGAATGTATAAATCATAGGATGTTTATATTCATTTTTATTTCAAACACTAAGATGTTAGGAGAGAAATATTTATTAACTTCTTTGGACTTTATAAATCTAACTCTTATTTACTTCTTTTGTTTTGAGGGTACAATGGGGAAAATTACTGAGATAACAAAGAACATCATGAACTGAGAGGATTTGGGGATTTCTGGTTCAAGGGTAAAACTTTTTGTGTTCCACTGTTATATTTAATATGGATAACCAACAATGACCTACTGATAATACAGGGCACTCCGCTCAATGTTATGTGGCAGCTGGAACGGGAGAAGATTTGGGGGGAAATAGACACATGAATATGTGTTCACCTGAAACTATCACAACATTGTTAATTGGCTATATCCCAATACAAAATGAAAAGCTAAAGAAATTAAACTTTTTGCATTCAAACCTATGGTGTTCATATTATTTCTGACACGTGTCCTCCTAGGGTAGAGTCCTCCAGCTTTGGCTCTAGTGTCTTCTGATCATTTTCTAAACTTACATTTAGAGGTGTTCAGTTGTGGTAATGGGCTGTCTCTTTACCTTCATTATGAGGATTCCCTTCACTTCTTGGTTGTGATAGATCACTCACTTTCGCTTATCTTTGTTCATTCTTTTATTTTTCTGGAGGATATCGCCAGCACTTTCCTGGGACAGATCTTTTATTTTTAATAGTTTCAATGTCTGGAGATGTAACATTTTTATCTCTCTAACAATGTATAAGCCACTTGTCATCCTCCCATCATCTTTTCCTTTTAATATAAATGTTATGAAGCTACAAATATACTTTAGTTAGTACAATTAAAATTGTATTTTGGTCTCATTCTCCATTTTCTTCAGAAGTGGTTTTCAAGGAAGGAACATGGCAGAGACATCTTTCTTCAAGAGATATTTAGCTTTTATATTGAATACCTGAACTTCTGTAGCATTAAAAATTTTTTTAAATGGTGTGTCTACATTGCATTTAAATTGAAGAATTACTTTCTTATAAAAGAACAACTTAAAGTGTTCTTTAAGTTGGCAATCAAATAAAATTTAAAATTCAAAATTTCATGAACACTAGAATTATACATAATTTTGACAAGAAGAGAGTAGAAACTCCTCACTGTATGATATTTCTCATACCTCACCTTCAGAATCACCTTAGGTGATCAATGCAAAGAAATAGAGGAAAACAACAGAATGGGAAAGGCTAGGGATCTCTTCAAGAAAATTAGAGATACCAAGGGAACATTTAATGTAAATATGGGCTCAATAAAGGACAGAAATAGTATGGACCTAACAGAAGCAGAAGATATTAAGAAGAGGTGGCAAGAATACACAGAAGAACTGTACAAAAAAGATTTTCATGACCCAGATAATCATGATGGTGTGATCACTCACCTAGAGCCAGACATCCTGGAGAGTGAAGTTAAGTGGGCCTTAGGAAGCACCACTACGAACAAAGCTAGGGGAGGTGATGGAGTTCCAGTTGAGCTATTTCAAATCCTAAAAGATGATGCTGTGAAAGTGCTGCACTCAATATGCCAGCACATTTGGAAAACTCAGCAGTGGCCACAGGACTGGAAAAGGTCAATTTTCATTCCCGTCCCTAAGAAAGGCAATGTCAAAGAATGCTCAAACTACCACATAATTGCACTCATCTCACATGCTAATAAAGCAATGCTCAAAATTCTCCAAGCCAAGCTTCAACAACACATAAATAGTAAACTTCCAGATGTTCAAGCTGGTTTTAGAACAGGCAGAGGAACCAGAGATCAAATTGCTAACATCTGTTGGATCATCAAAAAAGTGAGAGAATTCCAGAAAAACATCTACTTCTGCTTTTCATTGACTGTGTCAAAGCCTTTGACTATGTGGATCACAATAAGCTGTGGAAAATTCTGAAAGAGATGAGAATACCAGACCACCTGACCTGCTTCTTGAGAAACATATATGCAGATCAGGAAGCGACAGTTAGAACTGGACAGGAACAACAGACTGGTTCCAAATAGGAAAAGGAGTACATCAAGGCTATATACTGTCACCCTGCTTATTTAACTTATATGCAGTGTACATCATGAGAAACATTGGGCTTGTTGAAGCACAAGCTGGAATCAAGATTGCCGGGAGAAATAACCTAATAATGGAAATAGCCTAATCATGGATCATGGCATCCAGCCTCATTCATTTAAGTTCAGTTCAGTTCAGTCACTCAGTTGTGTCTGACTCTTTGCAATCCCATGGACAGCAACACATCAGGCTTCCATGTCCATCACCCACCTCCGGAGCTTGCTCAAACTCATGTCCATTGAATTGGTGATGCCATCCAACCATCTCATCCTCTGTCTTCCCATTCTACTCCTGCTTTCCATCTTTCACAGCATCAGGGTCTTTTCCAATGAGTCAGTTCTTCTCATCAGGTGGCCAAAGTACTGGAGCTTCAGCTTCAGCATCAGTCCTTTCAATGAATAGTCAGGACCGATTTCTTCTAGGATTGACTGACTGGATCTTTCTGCAGTCCAAGGGACTCTCAAGAGTCTTCTCCAACACCACAGTTCAAAAGCATCTATTCTTCAATACTCAGCTTTCTTGATAGTCCAACTGTCATATCCATACATGACTAGTGGAAAAACCATAGCCTTGACTAGATGGACCTTTGTTGGCAAAGTAATGTCTCTGCTTTTTAATATGCTGTCTAGGTTGGTCACAACTTTCCTTCCAAGGAGTAAGTGTCTTTGAATTTCATGGCTGCAGTCACCATCTGCAGTGATTTGGGAGCCCCCCAAAATAAAGTCTGCTACTGTTTCCCCATTTACTTACCATGAAGTGATGGGACTGGATGCCATGATCTTAGTTTTCTGAATGTTGAGTTTTCAGCCAGCTTTTTCACTCTCCTCTTTCAGTTTCATCAAGAGGCTCTTTAGTTCCTCTTCACTTTCTGCCATAAGGGTGGTGTCATCTGCGTATCTGAGGTTATTGATATTTCTCCCGGCAATCTTGATTCCAGCTTGTGCTTCATCCAACCCAGCATTTCACATGATTGTCTCTCCATATAAGTTAAATAAGCAGGATGAGAACATACAGCCTTGACGTACTCCTTTTCCTATTTGGGACCAGTCTGTTGTTCTATGTACAGTTCGAATTGTTGCTTCTTGACCTGCATACAGATTTCTCATTACTTCACAGCAAATAGAGAGGGACAAGGTGGAAGTAGTTTGGCACTCTGTGATGATCTAGAGGGGTGGGATGGGGGCATGTGAGGGTGGCTTAAGAGGGAGGTGATATATGTATAATTATGACTGATTTGCATTGTTGTATGGTAGAAAACAGCAGAACATTGTAAAGCAAATTTCCTCTGATTAAAAATAAATAATTTTTTAAAAATTAAAAAATATTTTATTTCCTGAAGGAAGACATTTTGTTCAGATGTTTTTGTTTCACCCTGAGAGTGCTTTAGCATGTCTGTTCAATTTTCCTGGTATTATATCTTGCCACATTTTCTTCTATTTTTAAGCATAAACAAAAAGAATAAATGTATTCTTTCCTTAAGTTAATATAATAAAGTATTAGTTTCTGCTATTTGGGACAAGACTGATATGTGGGTGTAAAACTCGATATATTCTTAACAACTAGACCAGAGTGTAGTAACTTTTTTTGTCAAGAGACAGAAAGTAAATTTTTAGGTTTTGCAGGTGTATCACTTGCAAATATCTCAACTCTGATGCTGTAGTGTGAAAAAGAGCTAAAGACTATACTTACCAGCATTATCACATTTGTGTTCTAATAAAATTTAATCTATGACAATAGATCATAGTGAATTTAATCCATAGATCATAGTTTACTGATCTCTGCCCTTGACAACATTATTTGGAGAAAAATAAATAATTTGAGAAATTTATAATGATAGAAATGATCACATTTATAGGAGAAAGTAATTGGTTTATATACATAATGTTTATTGGTATGTTTGATGTAGTATCTCTATCTGATTTCTATAACTTATAGAGCTGAGAATTATTACTTAAACTTGTAATCAGTTAAACTACTCATTTATTAGATCATGCCTTTTTTAGCCTGTTTAAAGAGTCAGATGGTTTTTTATTTTAACTGTGCTTTATTCTAATTTTTTTTTTTTTTTACTTCACTATAAGAAGTATTCTTGTGAGGGGTATGTCAGCAGTGATTGTGGCTTCCATTGGATCTCTGTACTCATGTCTTAATGACCCTGTGTGTAATCTTAGAACAACAGAAAATTGCACACAATGCCCACTTCAATCACCAACACTTCATCAGAAAGAAAATGTTTGTATATGTTCCAGTGGCACAGCCAGAACAAGTGGGGGAGAGAAAACCTCAGTGGTTTTCATTTCTTATTTTTTCCCATTAAAATTCTCTGAGTTGATGATCAAAAACAAAATTAGGATGACAAGATGCTTTAGGAAGTCAGCAGCCATCACGTGTTTTGAAATTTTGAGACATTGTCTGGTCTACCAAGGTAATGATAAATAATGATTCTTCTACCAGGGGAGCAATATCATATACAGTTTAATGATCTTTCTGCGCTTGCCCTTTGTATGTCCTCACACAATTTGAAAAATGAATTTTGGTTGAAAACACATTCTGTGGAATCAAACAAAGACAAAGTCAGAAGAAATATAAATGGACTATTGGAAGTTGAATCCAGCTTTATGCCTCAGACATTTCCAATGATTTATTTGCCCCTGTTCTCTTAAAGGTTTTAGTTCAGCAATAGAATTTATACCAAAGAACATGGCTTTAAGAAGTAAGATTATTAATCCTCCATTTGAACTTCAAGGGAAGATGTTTTCTTTAGGATACTTAACATGTCCTTGAAATAACACAACTAAGAATGAGAGATAGCATATTTTTATGCTAAATGGATTTCTGAAATCAACATAAAATGTCTAAGTGTATTTGAAGTCTGCTGGAGAACCTTCATTTTTTTCTCTTTATACTGACCTCTTGAAAAATTATTGTTCTTTAGGAAAAAATTATTTAATCTAGAATCCAACATTCTGCTTAATATTAAGACTCTATAACATGAAAATTACTTACTCCTTGGAAGGAAAGTTATGACCAAGCTAGATAGCATATTAAAAAGCAGAGATATTACTTTGCCAACAAAGGTCTGTCTAGTCAAGGCTATGGTTTTTCCAGTAGTCATGTATGGATGTGAGAGTTGGACTATAAAGAAAGCTGAGTGCTGAAGAATTGATGATTTTGAACTGTGGTGTTGGAGAAGACTCTTGAGAGTCCCTTTGATATCAAGGAGGTCCAACCAGTTCACCCTAAAGGAAATCAGTCCTGAATATTCATTGGAAGGACTGATGTTGAAGCTGAAACTCCAATACTTTGGCCACCTGATGCAAAAAGCTGACTCATTTGAAAAGACCTTGATGCTGGGAAAGATTGAAGGTGGGAAGAGAAGGGGACGACAGAGGATGATGTGGTTGGATGGCACTGCCGTTTCAATGGACATGAGTTTGAATGGACTCTGGGAGTTGGTGATGGCATGCTGCAGTCCAGGGGGATGCAGAGTCTGACACAACTGAGCAACTGAACTGAACTGAACTGATAACATGAAAATTAGAATATATATGCATAAATATGCAATGTTTCAAAAGGCATGTTTTAGTAAACCCAAATTGAACTCAAATATTTAAAGTTAAGCTATAATTTTAGAAGTTATGTGTCAGTATATTCAACGTTTGTGAAAATACATCCTTCTGTATTCATTGTAAAGTAGCTGTTTTCCTCACACTTAACGGATATCCCTGCTTGACTAAAATCTAAGATTTTGTGTCAGAGACCGTATCTTGGCCAGTGTCTTCTTCAACTTGACCTGCCTGCAAAATTCTTGGAAAACCAAGCCAGAGTTTCATCAGAATCATTGTTGAAGTTAAATAAATTGTGAAGAAGTCAGCCTAGGTTTATGTTATATTTATTCTTTCCCCAAGCTGTAGTTTTCTGTCGCTTGCTTTTTCTGTTTTTGAGAAAGAATACATGGAAAAAGAGGTTGACTTACTCACACTATAAAATGAGTACTCACTAGATAATCTCGGCAAATTTGGCAGAAGGCGCTGGAGGTGGGAGAAAAGGAATATAGTTTAACTTTTTCAATCTGAATTACAAATTTTATTTATTATTAAAAAGAAATGATAAAAACATGAAAAAACATTACTGCAAAACATAATATAGGTGGCTTGTGTTTTACATTTTTATATCTTCCCCATTTTTCAACACAAGCTTCACTCTTACTAGTGGCCATGCAATATTGTAAAAATTAATATTACAATTCTGTTTTTTCATAAATTTCATATTTATTTTTTCTTCATTTTGCTTCTTTTATGAATAACACACAAATCAACAGATTGTTTCATTCAATTTTTCCTCTTTTTTAGATTTATTTCCTTTATAAAAATCTCAGTAATTTGAGTTAGAAAAGTGAACTTTTTGAACTTATTTTACTAAGTTGAATTATAAAACTATGATAACTTACATTATCACTAGTTTAGATTTACTAGTCTCATACACTTGGCAAGCATTATGTTCTAATATTTCTTTCTTTTTATTTTTGCACTTTCAATTTAAAATCACTTATGATTCTGCTTAATAAACATTTTCTAAGCACCACTTTGTCAGATATTGCTCAAAGTTCAGAGAAACCAGTACAAGCAGACACAAAAAGTTACTGGTTTCATACAGCAAATTTTTACTCTGGAATCTTCACCAACATACATTTTGTTTTTGATTTGTTTCTAAGAAAATGCAAAATATTTGTTTAGGCCAGAAACTATTATAAATGTTTCATTTAGATTAAATAATTTATTCTCTAGAATACCTTTGTAAGATGTAGTAGATGGATGGATGGATAGATCCCCATTTTTTTTTCATAGAATTAGAAAGCAAAGAGATGGCCAATATTTCTAAGATCACACAGCCAGAAAATGGTGCCAGCAAGACTGAGACCAGGAAGACTGACTCCAGAGATTTCTTATCTAATGATCATGTTCTATGTCCCCTTCATGATTTTCAGCAGAGACAGATACTCTCAATATATTTTGTCAATTGTCTTTACACATCCTCTCATGTTTATTCAGACTTTGATACTGTCCTTCTAAATGTCTAAGAGCAATGAATATAACATTTAAAGGAATTTGTTAAGAGTACTAACTTCAGAATCGCACAGACCAGAATTTGAGCTCAGTGCACCTTAAATCTTTGTCATCATGGGAAAAATGCTCAGACTCTCTAGCACATTCTTTCCTCATCTATAGGTATAATGCTAGGTTTGCTTGAAGAGTTGCTGTGAAGGTCAAGTAGGATAAGAGATGTGTGCTTCTAGCTCAGCATCTAACACATAGGGACTGTACACCACATTTGATTTCTTAATATATTGGGCCAGCCAGAATGTTCTTTTGAGCTTTTCCATAAGATGTTACAGAAAAACCCATACAACCAATAAATATCAAAGGACCTCAAATATTTGATAGTAAAAGTTTTACTATAGAAAGCATAAGGTGGAAATCTTTGGCATAACACAGATATTGTGTCATCAGAGAATGTGGGACTTTGGCCAGCCAGAGCCTAGCAAAGGATTCAGGCACATCAGTGGCGAGCTTTGTAAATTTCAAAACTGTGCAATGAGGGAGGGAATTCTTATGCCGATAAAATCTAAGACAGCTTTCCGGGGTCATTGTTGTCTAGTTCCTCACTTCTGATTGGACCACAGCTGTGATGGACAAGTCATGAATTCATAGACTTTGTATATGTGTTTCAAAGTGTGCTAGCCACTGTTCCTTTAATAAGGAGCTCTGTCCATCTACAAGGGCATTTATAGAGCATTTAAGCTGCTTTGTTGAATTTGATGACAGTATTTAAAATGATACTATTTGCAGTACACCTACGTAGTATTAATGGATATGAGACTTTAAGCGTTTATGACATAGCAATTTATAAGAACTTGAATTTAGGTATTTCATGAGGAGTTAAGTTCAATGGCATCTCAATTAGTTTAGGGTCATTTGACGATGATTGCTTGAAGAATCAAGTTTTCCAAGTCTTAGTTTCCTCAAGTACAAACTCTAGATATTCTTCTCCAGAGTCCTTTACATACACATCTTCTCCTTCCATAGAGTAACCTTGAAGAAGCTTTTTGTTTTTTATTTTATTTTATTTTTATTTTATTTTACTTTTTTCAGTGGGTTTTGTCATACATTGATATGAATCAGCCATAGAGTTACACGTATTCCCCATCCCGATCCCCCCTCCCACCTCCCTCTCCACCCGATTCCTCTGGGTCTTCCCAGTGCACCAGGCCCGAGCACTTGTCTCATGCATCCCACCTGGGCTGGTGATCTGTTTCACCATAGATAGTATACATGCTATTCTTTCGAAACATCCCACCCTCACCTTCTCCCACAGAGTTCAAAAGTCTGTTCTGTACTTCTGTGTCTCTTTTTCTGTTTTGCATATAGGGTTATCATTACCATCTTTCTAAATTCCATATATATGTGTTAGTATGCTGTAATGTTCTTTATCTTTCTGGCTTACTTCACTCTGTATAATGGGCTCCAGCTTCATCCATTTCATTAGAACTGATTCAAATGAATTCTTTTTAACGGCTGAGTAATATTCCGTGGTGTATATGTACCACAGCTTCCTTATCCATTCATCTGCTGATGGGCATCTAGGTTGCTTCCATGTCCTGGCTATTATAAACAGTGCTGCAATGAACATTGGGGTGCACGTGTCTCTTTCAGATCTGGTTTCCTCAGTGTGTATGCCCAGAAGTGGGATTGCTAGGTCATATGGCAGTTCTATTTCCAGTTTTTTAAGAAATCTCCACACTGTTTTCCATAGTGGCTGTACTAGTTTGCATTCCCACCAACAGTGTAAGAGGGTTCCCTTTTCTCCACACCCTCTCCAGCATTTATTGCTTGTAGACTTTTGCATAGCAGCCATCCTGACTGGCGTGTAATGGTACCTCATTGTGGTTTTGATTTGCATTTCTCTAATAATGAGTGATGTTGAGCATCTTTTCAGGTGTTTGTTAGCCATCTGTATGTCTTCTTTGGAGAAATGTCTGTTTAGATCTTTGGCCCATTTTTTGATTGGGTCATTTATTTTTCTGGAATTGAGCTTCAGGAGTTGCTTGTATATTTTTGAGATTAAGCCTTTGTCTGTTTCTTCATTTGTTATTATTTTCTCCCAATCTGAGGGCTATCTTTTCACCTTACTTATAGTTTCCTTTGTAGTGCAAAAGCTTTTAAGTTTCATTAGGTCCCATTTGTAGAAGCTTTTTGAATCCTCTCCACATGAGTAGACTGCCTATCTCCTCAGGCACGTTAACAGAGATAAGTGGATTTAAACTTCTAAATCTTATGCCCACCTCCTTTTATTCCCCTCCCTATCCACAAAAATGTACCACTAAAAGAAATGGTTGGTACTGTATAGCACATGGAATGCTACTCAATGTTATGTGCCAACCTAGATGGGAGGGAAATTTAGGGGAGAATGGATTACATGCATATGGTGTGGCTGAGTCCCTTTGCTGTCCATCTGAAATTATCACAACAATGTTAACTGGCTATACCCTAACACAAAATAAAAAGTTAAAAAAAAAAAATGACTGGGGTATGACAAACTCATTTTCAATTCATAGAGTATTGTGGGTACATTAAATTCAGTAAAATAAGGGAAGGAAGTTTGGAAGAGAGAGTAATCCTGTCTCACTGTCATCAAATGAATCATCATTTTGGTCTGCATAGTAGGAAGATGTACAGGTTATGATTTCCTGACTGGGAAAGCTCTAAGACCAACCTCCTCTACTTTTCCCTTGCATAGAATAGATACCCAGAGTCTAGTGTCTAATCTAGTGTCTACATCTGAGTTTTACAGAAACTAAATTAACTTGGCTGAGAGGTGGAAGAGAGTGAGAGAGGAGCTGATAAATGTACATGGTAACATAACAGATATCCAGGATTCTGGGCAGTTTTGTAGCAGACTACCTTCACTTGAAACTTCAAAGCTATGGGAGCATAAATAAAATGGATGCTTATATTTTAAATCAACCCCTCCTTAATAACCATTAGTATCTTGCAAAGGTTTTCTTTTCAAGATAACTAACCTGGTTAAGTGTTGGTGGACATAGGAAATTATTTAACACATTTAATACTTTTTTTCTTTTTTTTCTTTTGGCCATACTGCACAGCATGAAGGATCTTAATTTCCCCATCAGGGTTGGAACCAGTGTCCCCTGCATTGGAAGCATGGAATCTTAACCACTGAACCACCAGGGAAGTCCCTATTCCTATTTTAATCTGAGAAAACTGTGTCACATAGGGAAGCCAAATCACTTTCCCAAGCTTACAGAATCAATCAATGACCAATGGTAGCCCCCCAAAATCTGGATCTTTGTCAGGAAGCATTTAAGAAAAGTGTTTCTGTGTGCTGTTTTGGATCTGTCAGAAACTCTCTGGCCCTTACTAATTCCTGAATATTCAGGAATTAAGAGGAGAGGCATGCTTTTCCCTGGGCTGAGGAATCCAGCATTTCCTTTGTTAGTTTCTCTTTATGGTGATAAGTACCCTCTTCTCTCTTTAATAGGGATTGCCTTGTATTTTGTAAGTCTGGAATTTTAATCTTTATCTTTGCTGGGAATAACTATCTTGTAAGACAGTATATATGCCCACGCCATGTTGATTAAAACACCTTTGCTCCATCAGAGCTTTGGTCCCCATATCTGTCTGTCTTTCTTTCTCTTCCTCTCTTTCTCTTTATCTCGCTATTTCTGGCTGATTCCCTGGAACATGAAAGCTGGCTGTGTAACCCAGGGAATATTAGCCTCTTTCCTTCTTTCACTTTCTCATCGTCGACTCCAGACCACCAGGTTCTGGTCCATTAAAGAACCAACAGATCTCTGCCATCTGCTGCTTCTTTCTATTTCCCTGTCCCATTTTCTCCCTTCTCTCTCTGAAACTAAAATCAAGAATGCTCTTTACATAGACTTGCACTGATGCTCAGCAATTAACGGCAATGATAAGACTTCCCAAATCCCTTTTTTGTAGTGAGAATGATAGAAATAAAATCTGAATGAATGAATACCATTTCAAATGCCTGGACATTTTAAGAATGATCTCACACAAATGCAAATACCTGTAATTGAGCTGAGAAAATGACTGGGTTGCAGCTGCCTTTAAAAACAGTTCAACAGGTAACCTCAGAAATTAAGGGAATTCTGTTGATGCAACAGAAGCTAAAATGGATTCTAAAAACCCTGAACATGTTTTTTAAGGAATAGATTTTTAAATTGAATTATAGTTGACTTATGATATTAGTTTCAAATATAAAACACAGCAATTCCATATTTTTATAGATTATACTCCATACATTGTCACCCACTTATTTAGCTTATATGCAGAGTACATCATGCAAATGCCAGTCTGGCTGAAGCACAAGCTATAATCAAGATTGCCAGAAGAAATATCAATAACCTCAGATATACAGATGACATCACCCTTATGGCAGAAAGCGAAGAGGAACTAAAAAGCCTCTTGATGAAAGTGAAAGAGCAGAGTGAAAAAGCTGGCTTAAAACTCAGAATTCAAGAAATGAAGATCATGGCATCTGGTAGCTTCACTTCACAGTAAATAGATGAGGAAGCAATGGAAACAGTAACAGATTTTATTTTTGGGGACTCCAAAATCACTGTGGATGATGACTGCAGCCACAAAATTCAAAGACACTTGCTCCTTGGAGGAAAAGCTATGACAAACCTAGACAGCATATTAAAAAACAGAGATATTACTTTGCCAACAAAGGTCCATATAGTCAAAGCTATGGTTTTTTTCAGTGGTCATGTATGGATGTGAGAGTTGGACTATAAAGAAGGCCAAGCACCAAAGAATTGATGCTTTTGAACCATGGTGTTGGAGAAGATTCTTGAGAGTTCCTTGAACTGCAAGGAAATCAAACCAGTCAATCCTAAATGAAATTAGTCCTGAATATTCATTGCAAGGACTGATACTGAAGTTGAAGCTCCAATACTTCGGCCACCTGATGCAAAGAGCCAACTCATTAGAAAACACCCTAATGGAGGGAAAGATCGAAGGCAGGAAGAGAAGGGGATGACAGAGGATGAAATGGTTGGATGGCATCACTGACTCAATGGAGATGAGTTTGCACAAACTCTTCCCTGTTTGGACAGGGAAGCCTGGAGTGCTGTAGTCCATGGGGTTGCAAAGAGTCAGACACAACTGAGTGACTGAACAACAACAACAACAAAAGTATTCCGTACATAGGCTTCCCTGATAAAGCTAGTAAAGGATCCGTCTGCAATGCAGAAGATTCCGGTTCGATTCTGGGGTTGGGAATATCCCTTGGAGAAGGGATGCTGCCCACTCCACTTTTCATGGGCTTCCCTGGTGGCTCAGATGGTAAAGAATCCACCTGCAGTACGGGAGACCTAAGTTCAATCCCTGGGTTAGGAAGGTCCGCTGGAGGAGGGCATGGCAACCCACCCCAGTATTCTTGCCTGGAGAATCCCCACGGACAGAGGAGCCTGGTGGGGTACAATCCATGGGGTCACAAAGAGTCAGACCCGACTGAGGGACTAAACACACACATACTTCATACAAAGTTATTATAAAATATTAACTATATTCCCTGTGATGTACATCATATCCTTCTAAATTTTATTTTATATGAGAACAATAGTGACCAAAACAAAGTCTGGTCCTTGAACCAGAAGAAGAAAGTCCAAAACCAGATTCCATATTCTCCTAATTCAAGGAGGTTCTTATAAGACTGTTTTTAATAACACCTATGATTTTTAGTTCATAACTTCAACAAAAGATTATTAAACAGTTATGCCCACTGGAAGCAATGGGACAAAATTTTGTTGGAAATGCAAATAAATCTTTACTGAGCCTGTCTCTGCGGAGAAGGCAGTGGCGACCCATTCCAGTACTCTTGCCTGGAAAACCCCATGGATGGAGGAGCCTGGTAGGCTGCAGTCCGTGGGGCCGCTAAGAGTCGGAAACGACTGAGCTACTTCACTTTCACTTTTCACTTTCATGCATTGGAGAAGGAAATGGCAACCCACTCCAGTGTTCTTGCCTGGAGAATCCAAGGGACTGCGGAGCCTGGTGGGCTGCCGTCTATGGGGTCGCACAGAGTCTGACACGACTGACGCGACTTAGCAGCAGCATCAGCAGAGCCTGTCTCTGACACCATGGAATCATAGTTTTGTTCATTTCTTCTGTTAGCTTACTGCTTATTTCTCCTGAGTTTCTTGTCAAATAGCTGTGATTTCTTTTTGGTGAAAACAAAAACAAAAAAATCAATGAACAATTTTATCCCTTAAAAATAAATAAAAAGAGCCCTCAAAGAGCTAAAAGTAAAAGCAAAAGAGATAACGATGCTTGCAGGTTCCATTATTGAGAATGTCCTCATCTGTCTCTGATGCGTGGGAAACAAGTGCTGGTCTTTAGGCTAACATCTTCAGTTTCTGAACTATATAGATGCACTTAAAAGAGGAGGTGGGAGTGTGCAGGACAGGGAGACAGGGAGGAAAAGAGAACAGGCTCTCATTTCCAGGGGATGGAAGGAGAGGATAGGTGGCAAAATGTGTTTCATTCATTTTCCATCCTTCATTAGTGACCTAAACTGTCAGTCTCAGAAAGTCATTGCATAGTGATCCTTTAAAAATAATTCTTGCATTTTTTACAATATTATTTCCTTTTATCAGCCAGTCTAAACAAGGAGTATGAGTGTGTGTATACATACATGTGCATGTGTGCATATATGTGTACATACATATAGATAGTAATACTGTTTATCAGTGCCTACATGTAGATGTATCTACATTTAAGTTTTTATGCACACACAGATATATATGCATATTTTAAACATACTCATCTTGAGTACCATTCTGATTCAAACATGTGTGAAATCACAAAATAGTAAATACACAGTCCCTGCGTTTATGAAATTTATAGTCTGGTGAAAGGCAATAAAGAAATACTAAAATTTTATTAATGCATCAAAAAGAAGAAATACAAAGATGGTTCAATTCTACTTAGTATCCAGTTAATATACCACATAAATATGATGAAATATGTAGAAATCTATTGATTCTTTACTAATAATGTTTAAGCTGTTGATTTGTTACTAAAATAATTCAGGTTTTTCATGGCACCCAGAATTAAGTGAAACATTAATTTAAATATCAAAGACAAATTAATAGGTAAACTAAAAGAAGCATGGACGTTAATGAAATATGGGTGGCAGTGGTATCTGCAATCTTATAAAGAGTTTAAAATATCAGAAAGAAATGTCAATGTATGTGGCTGCATGAAATGTTTACAGATCATAAAAGAAAAGTAAAAAACTAAGAAAGGTATTTATAGTCATATGATAGGCCAAATATGCATGCAGAGCTCAGGCAAGTAAATTAGAAACCCCAAGTATTTGAAATGTCTAACTGACAGAGAAATAAAAGGGAAATTTTTTTCTAAAAGTGAAAAACAATGAATACATATCAAACAGATTCAAACTCACTAATACTCTAAAGTGTATTTTAAAATGTAATATTATATTTTACATAGCTATAAATTATTTAACATGTATAAATAATAGCTGATAATATTTAATAATAGGTGACAATGTTATGAGATAATGTTAATGTTTTTATATAGTCAGCAAATACTAATAAAGACTGTATTCATTGGATAAAGGTATCCATGTTAATTCACAAATAAATAAGGAAAATTTAGGAATGTTGGTTTATTAGTGAATCATGTAACAAGTCTAAAAAATAGAACAATGGACTTCAGGGAGTAATTCAGTATTGGCAGAAGGATGAATTAGATAATTTAATATGTATTTTCCATGTCTGATTCACATGGTTATGTAAGCAATAAACTTATTTCTTCTATGGTTAGGCCAAGAACATGCCAGATAAAAATATGGTTCTTCGAAATACTGGGAGAATTTAATTTGAGAAAAAATTATATAAGACACATTGTAATCCGTATTGCAGAATGAATAAAACTGCTTTTTGAAAATTTTTCCAAGTCTACTATTAGCAGAAGTTAGATTTACAAAACAAAGGTGTCTAATGACTAGTAGTGATTGAAGGACTGAGTAAAATGATAAAAGTGGAATTCACAGTTGGCTCTAAAAGGTAAGCCCCTCAGCTTCTGGGGTCCTCTTATCAGAGTCAAGTGACTGCAAGAAACTGAAGTGTCTCTCTAAATCTGAAAAAAAAGAAAAGAAAAGAAAAGTAAAAGAAAAACCATCGGGCACTAAGAAGAGGCATGAAACATTGGTAAACATTGCTCACAAACTGAAAGGTGATTTGGAGTGGACGCTTGTTGTCAGGATAATAGTGAGTCTTTTTTTTTTTTTTTTTTTCCCCATGATTGTCTTCCTCTTAATTTTGGATGTAGGGAAGAATTTAACATGGGAAACTTCATAACTTTCCACTACAGAGAAAGGAGGGAGAGAGCGGAGGGGTCGTGAGAAAAGTAGAAACATACTAGAGGCAACATTTTTTTCTTGTTCATCTCTCTGGAGGAAAATGTTTCTAAAACTGAGACCTTAGGAAACTCGTTCTTAAAATGTTATCTACGGGGGAGGTGGAGTGACGGCGTGGCGTGGGCAGGGGGCGAGGTGGAGGGCGGCTGCTAAAGACAAGTGTGAAGTCTGTACAACCGTATTTCATCTGCTCCCTTAGGCCCTGGCCCCGCTCAAAATGTTAATTTGAGTAATATCTCCCATCCCTTTGTTCCGCTCTCTTTACAAACACACTTCCTCTGCTAGAACCCACCGCATGCAATCCTCAGCAAGACTGGCAAATTGTCTTCTGAAAGGACTGGTGGTCCTGCCGGCAGACACCGGCCCTCGGCTGTGCTCCAGCCTCCCTGGAGGAGTTGGGGCGATTCTGTAGCTTGGGGATTTCATGAGGCAACAGTTCAAGGAAGGAACGACTAACAAGGCTATTGAGTCTTTTTTTTTTTTTTTTTAATTTTGGTGAAAGGGAAAGGTTCACATCTGGCCAAAAAGTAATTCAAAACATGAAACTCTTAATATTTGTCTTATCCCGTCTTCTATAGTGCCTGCCGCATGGTGACCTCAGATGAGAAAGGCAAAGGCTGATTCCAACTCTGAGATTTTTGCCTCGTAAATATGTGTTTGAGCATCAAAGAAATGTTGAACAACATATATTATTAAGATTTAATGCATAAAAGAATTTTAATTTTCTTTTCTAATCTGTATCTGCTTTTGCTCACCATCCCACTTCAGGGAACTTGGAGGGCTTTTTTTTGGAGATTTTATTGTAACTCAACTTTTTGCTTTTGAACTGTGGTGTTGCAAAAGACTCTTGAGAGTCCCTTGGACGGCAAGGAGATCCAACCAGTCTATTCTAAAGGAAATCAGTCCTGAATATTCATTGGAAGGACTGATGTTGAAGCTGAAACTCCAGTGCTTTGGCCACCTGATGCGGAGAGCTGACATTTGAAAAGACCCTGATGCTGGGAAAGATTGAAGGTGGGAGTGGATGGGGACGACAGAGGATGAGATGGTTGGATGGCATCACCAACTCAATGGACATGAGTTTGAGTAAACTCTGGGAGTTGGTGATGGACAGGGAGGCCTGGCATGCTGCAGTTCATGGGGTCACAAAGAGTCAGACACGACTGAGCAACTGAACTGACTGACTGATGGACTTTAACACATTCCAGTTTTATTTTGTATAATTGTGGATAAATTTGCCTTTAATCGTTTCAAAAATTAATTGCCATATGTAATCTTACAGAGAAGGCAATGGCACCCCACTCTAGTACTCTTGCCTGGAAAATCTCATGGACAGAGGAGCCTGGTAGGCTGCAGTCCATGGGGTTTCTAAGAGTCGGAGACTACTGAGTGACTTCACTTTCACTTTTCACTTTGATGCTTTGGAGAAGGAAATGGCAACCCACTCCAGAGTTCTTGCCTGGAGAATCCCAGGGACGGCAGGGCCTGGTGGGCTGCCATCTATGGGGTGGCACAGAGTCGGATATGACTGAAGTGACTTAGCAGCAGCAGCAGCATGTAATCTTAACACTGGGAAAAGCCTTTTCCTTCAGAAAGGGAGAGTCAAAGAGAACCCTTCCTCATGAGCCTCTGTTCTTGGTAAAGACACAAAGAAGAATCTGAAGTCTTAGCCTTGACTAAAGCCAGTTTATTGAAGAAAGAACAGAAAGAACACCTCAAGGGAGAGGGGAGCCAGGCCAAGAAAGCTGCTGGCAAGAGAATGATGCGGTAGGGGGTCTTCAAGACAAGGCTTTTAGACATTCATTCAAGGTGGGTGCGGGATTGACAGTTCTGATTGACAGTTGCAAGTTACATAACAACAGACTTTATTGCCCATGTCTTTCCCATAATTCAGTCTATTATAATCAAATGTATGTATAGAATATTTATGAACTTTTAATGGGCTCCTGGCTGCCTAAGGTCACTTGAGGACACATCTGTGCATCAGACAGCGCTGCATCAGGCCGCACATGCTGGAGTTGGAAAAGTCTCTACAGTTATTTTGTAGCATATCTGTGAGCTCTCCTGGATAACACTGGGGCCTGTATTGGGTCAGGTTTAGAGATCAGCTTGAATCTTTTTCAGCTAGGCCACCTCTTCTTGCTCATGTGCAACTTCCTATCTAACATTTCTAATCTGAAAGAAAAATCTGCAAAAAGCATGATTGACTAGGTTACATTTTGACCAAAAATTTATAAAAGTGGAAGTTAAAAATTACCCTGGAAGAGTTATCTGCATATACATGATAAACAAAGTTAATCTAAATAAAGAAAATTGTTTTTTTTTTTTAATAAATAAGAAAAAGGCCAATATACCAAGGGAAGAATGACAAAGATCAGAAATTACAATTAAATAAAATTCAATCTCATTGTCAAAGATGGAAACAATTCAACATATAATAAAATATTCTTTTTCATCTATCAGGAAATCAAATATATAAAACAATGAGTGATTAGCATTGCCAAGGAGGCAGAAATATTGACACATTATAAACACATGCAGGCATACTTAGCAATACTATAATGATTTCTAGAAAACACATTCAGAAATGTACACTTTGAACCCATTACTCTGTTTGCCTTTAAGAGGTGAAGCTTGAGATAGAAAAGTCAATTAAAGCAAACTTTAGACTTGAATACAAGGTGTTAATTTTGTTCTTACTTTTTGCTTTGTTCAATGTTGAGAAAATATTCTCTCATTGTGCTCATGTGATTAAAACTGACACAATAAAGCTATGCAAAAATTTTCATTCATTTTGATGGTGTGCAGCTCAGAACTTGGTAATAAAATGTATGTGTTAGTCACAGCAACCTATAACATAGAAAGACCCATTCGCCAGGAGTAGGAATGGTTGGCAAACCTTTGGGAGCTAGCCAGATAACTGAACAGTGTCCAAGGATGTCCCAGCTTCAGCTTCATTTTGGATTTACTCAGTTCTTGGCTGAGATGGCAGAAAGTCAAGAGGAATTAAAGAGCCTTTTGAAGGTGAAAGATGAGAGTGAAAAAGCTGGCTTAAAACTCAACATTCAAAAAACTAAGATCATGGCATCCAGTCTCATCACTTCATGGCAAATGGATGAGGAAACAATGGAAACAGTGACAGACTTCATTTTCTTGGGCTCCAAAATCACTGTGGATGGTGACTGCAGCCATGAAATTAAAAGACGCTTGCTTCTTGGAAGAAAAGCAATGACAAATCTAGAGAGTGTATTAAAAAGTAGAGACATGAATTTGCCTTCAATGATCTGTATAGTCAAAGCTCTGGTTTTCCCAATAGTCAAGTATGGATGTGAGAGCTGGACAATAAAAATGACTGAATGCTAAACAACCGATTCCTTCAAACTGTGATGGTGGAGAAGACTCTTGAGAGCCCCTTGAACAACAAGGAGATCAAAGGGATCATTCCTAAAGGAAATCAACCCTGAATTTTCACTGGAAGGACTGATGCTAAAGCTGAAGCTCCAATATTTTGGCCACCTGATGCAAAGAGCCAACTCATTGGAAAAGACTCTGATGCTGGGAAAGATTGAAGGCAGGAAGAGAAGGGGATGACAGAGAATGAGATGGTTGGATGGCATCACCAACTCAACAGACATGAGTTTGAGCAAACTCCAGGAGATTGTGAAGGACAGGGTGGCTTGGGAGGGTACAGTCCACGGGGTCGCAAATAGTCAGAGACAACTGAGAGGCTGAACAAGGTTGAGATGGCATTCATTCAGGTGAAGTGTACAATGGTGGGAGTCCAAGTGTCAATCAAAACTTCAGGGTTAGTCAGGAAGGCTACCATCTCTTCATAGCCATTGCATGCTAAGTCACTTCAGTTGTGTCCAACTCTTTGTGACTCCATGGATTATAGCCCATCAGGCTCCCCTGTTCATAGGATTTTCCAGGAAAAAATACTGGAGTGGGCTGCCATGCTTTCCTCCAGGAGATCCTCCCAACCCAGGGATTGAACCCACATCGCTGGCATCTACTGCATTGGCAGGTGAAGTTCTTTACCACTAGCACCACCTGGGAAGCCCATTGCAGAGACCCAAGTCAGGGAGGAAGAGAAGCCATGTCAATGCAAAGATGCAAAGATTCTGAAAATAATGGCCGGGTAACTCTGTATGAAGTATGGGCTAGTAGGCTAAACTAGAGTTGAAGACTGAAGCTAAGTTCCGAAATCTAGGACCCAGGCATTCAGAGAAATGAAAAGTTGAGATCCATAGACCTCTTGGGCAGCTTAGAATTTTCCCCAGGTGATTTGAATACCAGTGTCATCAGAACAAGATGATCTGAGAAGCAAATTCAGCAGTGTGGCTTTAGTACTGGGCCAGACCATCACATATCTAAGTGCGTCATTTATTTTTGCCTCTAGTAAGACAGTGGTCAGGACTTGAGTGTACAGATCGAGAATCCCATAGACAAATCCAAGAGGACTGGAGAAGTAAGCAGAGACCAGAGAATCATATCTGGTCATGTCTGTATTCTTTTTAATTAAGGAAACAGTACATGTATACCACTTTAGAAAAGAAAAAATAAAAAACAGATTTTCATCCTTCTGCTGCCCTGTCCTACTTCTGATGGGTGGTAACCTCTTTCATTCATTTTTGGATTTAAATCATGCTATGGGCTTCCCAGGTGGCACAGTGGTAAGGAATCTGCCTGCCAATGCAGGAGGAACAAGATATGTGGTTTGATCCCTGGGTTGGGAAGATCCCCTTGAGGAGGGAATGGCAAACCACTCCAGTATTCTTGCCTGGAAAATTCCATGGACAGAAGAGCCTGACCAGCTAACATCTATGGGGTTGCAAAGAGTTGGACATGACTGAGCACACACAATTCAGTAAACTTCAGTGGTTACTGTACCTAATTCTAAACCATTCAGTTTTGTCTTGATTTGTTGGTGTATAAATCCTGGGGCACGTAAATATCTTTTTGCTAAGAAAAATGACAAATTTAAGTTATGATAACCCTATTTGACTGTATGAACTCTGTTATTTTTAAATTCTTCTCCTGGTTACTTTTTATAAGTATATTTAATAATATTGAATTACTACCTCTCTTTTAAAAAAATCAATTTTGAGCATATGTAATGAGGTGGCACTAGTGGTAAAGAGCCTGCCTGTCCATGCAGGAGACCTAAGAGACTTGAGCTCAACCCCTGAGTTGGGAAGACACCCTGGAAGAGGTCACAGTAGCCCACTACCGTATTCTTGCCTAGAGCATCCCAAGGACAAAAGAGCCTGGCTGGTTATAGTCCATAGGGCGCAAAGAGTCAGACATGACTGAAGCAGCTTACCACAATGAGTCTCTATAATTTAACATGTATTAAACAGTATTAGTAACTACATAACAAACAAACCTCAATTCAAAAAGTTTAACTTCTCATCCATGTCACAGCTTCTTGTACATTTTCTTATTGAAAGTTCCAGGCTGATGGAATAGTTGGCACTTGCTAGTTGACCTGACAGAAGAAAGGGAGTTTGGGGAGAGTTTCCAGCCAGTAATTAAAAGCTCTAACCCAGATCATTCTTGTCACTTTTGCTCAAGACTCACAGTGCCCAAATTATTAAAAGTTAGAATTCATCTTTTTAACTTCTTTGGAGAGCTCATAAATACACACACTTACATTTGTTGGGGATTTTCATTTGAGTTTTACAACAGCAACAAAATGAGATCAAGATGAGAGGATAAAGAGAGAAAGCACTGAAGTAAGAGCCAGCAGACTTGATGTCAAGATGTTTCCTGTGTCTACCATGATGTAGCTATTTAGAAAGCCTTTTGACTTCTTTAAGCTGTATTTCCTACAATTATCTGATCACAAAGATCCCTTTGTAAGGCCATTGTAAGAAATATTATTACACTTTCTAGACCCTAAATAAACTCGTGGCATCTGTCTTATATAGGTGATGGCACCACGTTCCCTACCTCAGCTTTGCAATACACTCTCTTCTTTGATTTAAGACCTCTCTCTCAGGTCTCACAAACTCTGGCTCAAGGCACTCTACTTGGCAAAATGTAGTGAAAAGGGATTATAAGACTGCACCCAAACTAATGATCACTTTAGCTTGATCACTGAAAGCTAAAGGACTCTAAACTAAACAACTACCTTCTTTGACTAGAGAACGAGATACCTTCTTGGGTGGTGAAATTGCCTTAGAACAATACTTGGCACATGGTAAGTACTAGTTAAATATTAGTTTCCTTATTTCTGGGCCATATGTGTCCTTGGCTGGAGCCTAATTATATGCCTGCTGTTAGCCAGGGTGAAACAGAGGCACCCAAAGTTTCAAACTGAAATTAACTTAAGCTCAAGGCAAGAACAGAGAAGTTCCCTGGCTCTGATCCTGATCCTATGACTCTGTTTTTCACTAAGAGGTAAGTAGGGCTTGGTTTGAGATGGACAGGGGAACATGTGGGTGCCTTTCTCTCCTCTAGTTACAGTTTCCTAAACAGAAAAAATAAACTGTTCCCTTTAAGCCTCAACATCAGTTCTATTTCACAACCACTCTTGTTTCCAGTGTGGAAACTTAATTTGGCTGCTATTGACAAGAATATAATTGCTGTGTAAAGGGGGGAAATGTATAAATTTTGAACAATGTACCAATGACCAATGCACACACACATACACACACACGTTTTCAGTGTCTTTCTCTGCTCTGCCTGCCCCTCCTCTCCCAATTTGTTTTTTTTTTTTTTAATCGAAAAGAAAAGGTCAACATTATAAGAAAAGTACAACACCCTAAATGACCTTTTAGATATATTTACACTATTGATGGCTCCGATTGTATGGTAAAGAATTTGCCTCAATGAAATAGGCCTGGGTTTGATCCCTGGGTTGGGAAGATCCCCCAGAAGGAGGGCCTGACGACTCACTCCAGTATTCTTGCCTGGAGAATTTCCATGGGCAGAGGAGCCTGGCTGACTACAGTCCATGGGGTCGCAAAGAGTCAGACATGAGTCAGTAACTAAGCACCCACACACATAGTTCAGTTCATTTCAGTCGCTCAGTCGTGTCCAACTCTTTGCGACCCCATGAATCGCAGGATGCCAGGCCTCCCTGTCCATCACCAACTCCCGGAGTTTACTCAAACTCATGCCCATTGAGTCGGTGATGCCATCCAGCCATCTTATCCTCTGTCGTCCCCTCCTCCTCCTGCCCCTAATCCCTCCCAGCATCAGGGTCTTCTCCAATGAGTCAACTCGTCACATGAGGTGGCCAAAGTATTGGAGTTTCAGTTTCAGCATCAGTCCTTCCAATGAACATCCAGGACTGATCTCCTTTAGGATGGACTGATTGGATCTTCTTGCAGTCCAAGGGACTCTCAAGAGTCTTCTCCAACACCACAGTTCAAAAGCATCAATTTTTCAGTGCTCAGCTTTCTTCACAGTCCAACTCTCACATCCATACATGACCACTGGAAAAACCATAGCCTTGACTAGACGGACATTTGTTGGCAAAGTAATGTCTCTGCTTTTTAATATGCTATCTAGGTTGGTCATAACTTTCCTTCCAAGGAGTAAGTGTCTTTTAATTTCATGGCTGCAGTCACCATCTGCAGTATTGATACTATATAAAATACATAGCTAATAAGAACCTACTGTATAGCACAGGGAACTCTACTCAGTGCTCTGTGGTGACATAAATAGGAAGAAAATCCCCCAAGGAGGGGACATGTGTACATGCATAGCTAATTCACTTAGCTGTACAGTAGAAATCAACACAACACTGTAAAGCAACCACAAATAAGAATTAAAAAATAAAGTCTCTAGAAGTGATTACAACAAACAAACCAGGTGCCAGAAAGGAAAGTCAAGTAAAAGCTGATCAGGGGTGGAATGAATTCAGTCCGCTGTAGCTCACTGACATAGAATAAAGTGATTTGCAATGCAAAATGGTCTGTACTTGTCTACATGATGAAAGAAGGGCTCTGTGATGTCCTAAGGATCGTGTTAATGCTTAATTGCTTAACAGAGTTATTCCACATAAAACAGGCTATCTTGTGTCCATGAAAACTTTAATAGACACTGAAATAGTACTTAACTCTAAAATTACTAAAGCACTGGAATGTAATTGAGATTTTAATATACAGATTTTCCCACAATAACTTTATTTGCATGAAAAAATACAATACAGACTCTCAGAAGAAGAAAAAAGATGTGGCAAAAATATAGAGTGGACTCTGTGTATGTGTGCATGTGTGTATCATTATTTTACATTTGCACCCAATGAAATAAGTGAAGGTTAAAATTAGTTTACAACAGCTAGGACATGGAAGCAGCCTAGATGTCCATCGGCAAAAGAATGGATCAGAAAGCTGTGGTACATATACACAATGGAATATACTTAGCTATTAAAAAGAATGTATTTGAATCAGTTCTAATGAGGAGGATGAAACTGGAGCCTATTATACAGAGTGAAGTAAGCCAGAAAGAAAAACACCAATACAGTATATTAACACATATATATGAAATTTAAAAAGATGGTAACGATGACGCTGTATGTGAGACAGCATAAGCAACACAGATGTAAAGAACAGACTTTTGGACTCTGTGGGAGAAGGCGAGGATGGGATGATGTGAGAGAATAGCATTGAAACATATATATTACCATATGTGAAACAGATCGCCAGTCCAGGTTGGATGCATGAGACAGGGCACTCAGGGCCAGTGCACTGGGATGACCCTGAGGGATGGGATGGGGAGGGAGTGGGGAGGGGGGCTCAGGATGGGGAACACATGCACACCCATGGCTGATTCATGTCAATGTATGGCAAAAATTACCACAATATCATAAAGTAATTAGCCTCCAATTAAAATAAATAAATTTACCAAAAAAAGATAAGCTTTACTTTTGGGAGGTATTGGAAAATACATAAGGGGAAGGGGAAGCAGAGAGAGAAATACTTTTTGAATGACAGTCATAGAAACATCACATTAATCAGAATGAAAGACGTTTTCCTGAAAAGTTTGTCTGAAAGTTACCCTGCACCAACTGCCCTCTTGCTATACTCCTGCATGCTCAGTTGCATCCAACTCTTTGCAACCCCATGGACTGTAGCCCACCAGGCTCCTCTGTCCATGGAATTTTCCAGGCAAGAATACTGGAGTGGGTTGCCATTTCTTCCTCCAGGAGATCTTCCCAATCCAAGGATTGAACCCACATCTCCTATATTGGCAGGTGGCCTCTGCATTGCAGGTGAATTATTGACCTGCTGAGCCACTTGGGAAGGCCACCTTCTTGCTATAGATGGACACTAGCACATGCACAAAAACAACAAACAGTGGATTGATTTAATTTCAAAGGGAAATTCACATCCTTTCACTGTATCTTCTTCCTAATATGTAGACTACACAAGAGAAATATTTTATTACTCATTTAACTATGGAGCTAACCTTTTAAAAATATGAACATGTTATCTTTTCCCTATGTCCTATAATTTTATCTTTATAGTTGCCAAAATAACAGTGAATATCCCTGATAAATATCCATACTCAATTCTCCTATATTGTACATTTTGTTTACACAAATGCACTAAATCATTTTCTCCCAAAAACTACTTTAAAATCCCTTCACATAATTATAAAAGTATTTAGTTCCTTTTTAAAAATATGTTTGCATTTTTAAACTAGAATTTGTATATCTCTGTGCCATATAGAAAGATGTGGGAAATTTCTGATGATTCAATCCCATCATAAGCACAATCCTGCAACTCTAGAGGCTCTTCATAAGTATAGATAAATACTAGTCTCATTCAGAAGCAATATTACTGGAATTGTGAAAGATAACATGGTCTTTGGGGTATTTTCTGTTTGATACAAACTAAAAGTGAGATAAAATGTCACACTGTTAACACTGACCATGGTTATATATAAAACACGATGCTTCCTTCTCTTTGATCAAATGGAATACATTAAGGGAACAGAGCTGAATTATTTTCCGTTTGAAAGTATTAAGTGCATGGAAAAATCCATTCAATGAAAGGAGGTATTAAACACTGGCCTTCCTTGATGGCTCAGTGGGTAAAAAATTCACCTGCAGTGCAGGAGGCTGCCTGCCAATGCAGGAGACATAGGTTCAATCCACAGGTTAGGAAGATCCCCAGGTTAGGAAGATCGCTTGGAGGAGGAAATGGCAACCCTCTCCTGTATTCTTGCCTGGGGGATCTCATGGACAGAAGAGCCTGGCAGGCTACCATGGGGTCACAATGAGTTGGATGAGACTAAATAACTAAATGCACACACACCTAAATACACACACTTTAGGCCTAATGGCTATAAATATAACTCAATGCCTACCAAAAATGAAATAAATGTTGTCTCTGGCAAAGGTCCCATTTCCCATATATTAGCAGCTCTCCTGTAGCACAAACAAGATGGAACTGGCCTGGGCCCAACCTGGCTCAATCCTATAGGTGCCAGTCACGTAAGAAAGGTAACACTTAGGTGGCACAAGACTAGGTATAGAATCTAACTTCTGCAGCTTCTTCTTTTTGTACTGTATTCTAATGTCTGGAATTATCTTTGGATGAACTATACTTGTTCTTATTGTGAAATATTCTTAGATTTTTTTCCTCAAGAATGTCATCTAGGTTGGTTCCTGTTGCTGTGTGCTGTGTTTAGTCACTCAGGTGTGTCCAACTCTTTGCGAGCCCCATGGGCTGTAGCCCGCCAGACTCCTCTGTCCATGGGGATTCTCCAGACAAGAATACTGGAGTGGGTTGCCATGCCCTCCTCCAGGGGACCTTCCAAACCCAGGGATTGAACCCAGGTCTTCCTTAATGCAGGTGGGTGATTTACCATCTGAGCTACCAGGGAAGCCCAAAAATACTGCAGTGGGTAGCCTATCACTTCTCTGGGGAATCTTCTCAACTCAGAAATCAAACCAGGGTCTCTTGCATTGCAGGCAGATTCTTTATCAGCTGAGCTACCAGGGAAGCCTACCTCTGTGATATAGTAAATCTCTCATATTAACCCTATGTGCACAGACTTTACACCAAGGCAGTGCTAACTAGTGCTTAGAAGACACACTCTAGAGTCTGGCTGCATGTTCAAATCCTGCCTTTAACACCTACTGGCTAGCTCATCATAAACAAGTTAATTAACTCATCTGTGTCTTCATTTCCTTATTTGTGAAACAAGAATAAGAGTATATTGTCTCAAAAATTTGTAGTAGATAACATTTGTAAAGTGCTTGAAGATTGTCTGGCATATAGTAAACACTTTATACATATTAACTATTTTTAATTTGCAGGTATGGGAATGTGGCAGAAAGAAAAGGAGGGAGGAATTGATTTTCCCTCTCTGGTTTCTGCTTTGTTTTTCAAGTATCCTCTACTCCCTGTGCACAGACGGTGCCTTTAGAAAACAATCCAGTGCAGAGGACTTACAGATTCTTAGATTATTATGTTCTGAATAAATCAGATCTAATATATAATGATTTATTCCCAAATTCTCTGTCTTACAAATGCACTTCAGAAACCCAGCCACTCTGCATGTTTTTACACAAAAGAGATGCATGTGTTTTCAAACATGAGATCTTTGCTGTCCCTGATAAGATATAAAGGGCTTAATAAATTCTTTCCATAAGGGATATTATATCATGTTGTTGGCCATTCAGAAATGTTACATTTTGCCTCTACATTTTTATTATCACTAAGATTTCCCCCGGTTCCTTGTGCATCATTTTAAATAACATTTGGCAATAAAACTTTGGCAGAGGAACTTGCTCAAATCTTTTTTTTTTTTTTTTTTCTTTTTCCAAAACTGAAATAACATCCAGTTATTTTTCCATATGTTCACAGGCTCCATTATTTCTTATTTTTACTATAGAGAAATGGACCAAAATTATTAAGATTAAAGTGAATGAATCCAAAAAAGGAATGAAGAAGAGAAACTTAGATTTCTTGATTAAATCCCAGAAAACGCTAGAAGGTTGTAGAATTTCTCTTGAATTCTCTTGTTTTAAACTAAAACAAAGTATTCAGCAACTATAATACAATAAAAATTTTTGAAAATTCAAAAATCCTTTCATAGGATAAAAAGAAACAAACAAAAAAGGCCTGAATAATTAAATCTCCCTACAAGATGACACCACTGTTAAATGTGCATATTTTTTTCCCTTTGAATATTTTAGCCAGACCATCTGAACAAGTTGAGATTCTCTACTTTTAGATGCATTACTAGCTAAGCTTCCTCCCCACATCTCTTGGGCATATACCTATAGGTTTCTTGGCTTACAGACTCTAGCTGTTAGAAAAAAAAATTTTTTTTTTAGTTAAAAAATAAATTGCTACTTGGAAATGAGTTGTCCAAGGAGACAAATGACAAAGCAAGAGCGCCAGGGAAGCCCCTTTAATGAGAAGGGATGCCCATGTGGAGAGCAGCAGGCTCAGTGAAGCTGAGGAAAAAGTGAAGCCCACTTGCTCTCTGGATTGGCATTAGATACAAATGGATAAATAGAAAAAGAATCCTTGGGGGAGGAGCAAAGATGGCCAAGGAATAGGACGGGGAGATCACTTTCTCCCCCACAAATTCATTGAAAGAACATTTGAACGCTGAGCAAACTCCACAAAACAACTTCAGATCACTAGCAGGGGACATCAGGCACCCAGAAAAGTAGCCCATTGTCTTCTGAAGGAGGTAGGACAAAATATAAAAGATAAAAAGAGCGACAAAAGAGTTAGGGATGGAGATCCACCCTGGGAAGGTGTCTTAATAGAGGAAGTTTCCAAACACCAGGAAACCCTCTCACTGACAGGTCTGGGGGAAGTTTTCAAATCTCGGAGGGCAACCTAACCAGGAGGAAAAATAAAACCCACAGATTACATGCCTAGAAGCAACTCCCAGCAGCAAAGTACCCCAGAGGCTCGCATCCACCACCAGCAAGTGGGGCCTGATGGAGAGGAGCGGGCAGCATTGCTTAGGGTAAGGACCGGGCCTGAATGCCCTGAGGGCAATCGGAGCGAGCTAACGTGAGATAGCAACTTAAACTGTGAGATAGCAAGAAAGTGAAAGAGAATTAACCTGCAAAAAGCCCTAACCTAAGGAACTGCCGGCCAGTTCACAGAACAAAGGACTGAGCAATACCAGAGAAGAGTTAGCCGGCTGCAGACCAGCCCATCCCCCACTAGAGGCAGGAGGCAGGGGGGGAGGCAGGTGCCAACCAGAGCCGGAAAGGGGCAAACTCGGCCCCAGAGACGGCATCCCCTACCAAACTGCAAACAGGCTTTCAGTCTCTAACCAAAGACTTCCTGAGATTCTGGATGGCTGACATATGCTGGGAGGGTCACAGCCAGAGATCAACTCCCCAGAAGAAACACAAGGAGCACTGGACTGGCACGCCTGGAAACTGAGGCTGGGACTGGGGAAGGGAGAAGTTGTGTTGTACCTGAAGAGAGTGTGCTCGTCAAGCTCCTGGTTCCCTGAGCTGCTTGGACTGGGGAAGGCACAAAACGCAGGCCCAACCTAGTCTGCACCTTTGTGGAGTACCCGAGAACCTGAACCTGAGTGGTTTAGGCCTGGGAAGTGCACGCAACTCAGGGCCCGCTCCCTGTAGAGCAGCCTGGAGCCTGGACAGTGTAGACGGGGAAACCACACACACTGAGAGTGAGGGCAAACCCAGTGTGGCCGGAACACTGCGAGTGCTCCCCACACACGCCAGTGAGATTTGCTTGCAGTGCCCCCTCCCTCTCCGCAGCACGACTGAACAAGCAAACCTAAACAAGAGACCACCTCTGCCCACTTGTGACAGGGCAGGAATTAGACACTGTAGAGACCTGCAAACAGAAGCCAAATAAAAAGAGGGAACCACTTTAGAAGTGACAAGTACAACAGATTGAAATCCCTGTAGTTAACACCAACTACACTGGAAGGGGCCTATAGATATTGAGAAGTATAAGCTGGAACAAGGAACTATCTGAAACTGAACTGAACCCACACTGCCCGCAATAGCTCCAGAGAAATTCCTAGATATATTTTTACTATTATTATTTTTTTAATTAAAAATTTTTTTCTTTTCTTTAAAGTCCTCTATAACTCCTTAATATTCATTTTTATAACCCACTATAACCTTGCAAAAAAAAAAAAAAAAGGACCCTATTTTTAAAGCAAACTTCATATATGTTTCTTAAATTTTTTGTGTTTTTGGTTTTTTTTAATATTGTATTTTTAAGATCTAACATCTACTCTAGATTTTTAATCTTTGTTTTTCAGTATTTAATACAAATTTTGGACATTTAAGAATCCAAACTTCAGTACCCATTTTTACTCAGGAGTATGATTACTGTTTTGATTACTCTCTCCCCCTTTGACTCTCCTTTTTCTTCCCTAGATCACCTCAATTTCCTCCCTCCCCCCTCTCTTTTCAATCCAATTCTGTGAATCTCTGTGGGTGTTCTGGGCTTAGGGAACAGAGTACTGCCTAGATCTGTCTCTCTTCTCTTGAATCACCCTTTTTCTCCTCCTGCTCACCTCTATCTCCTTCCTCCCTCTTCTTTTCTTCATGTAACTCTGTGAACTGCTCTGGATGTCCCTCACTGTGGAGAATCTTTTCACCAAAACCTAGAAGTTTTATTATCAGTGCTGTATGGATGGAGAAGTCTTGAAGCTACTGGAAGAATAAGAGTGAAATCCGGAGACAGGAGGCTTAAGCCCAAAATCTGAGAACACCAGAGAACTCCTGAATACAGGGAACATTAATTAATAAGAGATCATCCAAAAGCCTCCATACCTACACTGAAACCAACCACCACCTAAGAGCCAATAAGTTCCAGAGCAAGACATACCACACAAATTCTCCAACAAAGCAGGAACATAGCCCTTGAGCATCAATATACAGACTGCCCAAAGTCACACCAAACCAATAGACCCATCTCAAAACTCACTACTGGACACTCCATTGCTTCTCCAGAGAGAAGAAATCCAGCGCCACCCACCAGAACACTGATGCAAGCTTCCCTAATCAGGAAACATTGACACGCCAATCACCCAACCTCACCCACTAGGACGAACCTCCACAATAAAAAGGAACCCAGACTACCAGAATACAGAAAGGCCACCCCAAACACAGCAATCTAAATAAGAAGAAAAGGCAGAGAAATACCCAGCAGGTAAAGGAACATTAAAAATGCCCACCAAGCCAAACAAAAGAGGAGGGGATAGGGAATCTAACTGAAAAGAATTTAGAATAACAATAATAAAAATGATCCACAATCTTGAAAACAAAATGGAGTTACAAATAAATAGCCTGGAGACAAGGATTGAGAAGATGCAAGAAATGTTTAACAAGGATCTAGAAGAAATAAAAAAGAGTCAATTAAAAAGGAATAATGCAATAAATGAGATCAAAAACACTCTGGAGGGAACCAACAGTAGAATAATGGAGGCAGAAGATAGGATAAGTGAGGTAGAAGATAAAATGGTGGAAATAAATGAAGCAGAGAGGAAAAAAGAAAAAAGAATCAAAAGAAATGAGGACAACCTCAGGGACCTCTGGGACAATGTGAAATGCCCCAACATTCGAATCATAGGAGTCCCAGAAGAAGAAGACAAAAAGAAAGACCATGAGAAAAGACTTGAGGAGATAATAGCTGAAAACTTTCCTAAAATGGGGAAGGAAAAGGTCACACAGATCCAAGAAACCCAGGGAGTCCCAAACAGGATAAACACAAGGTGAAACACCCCAAGACACATATTAATCAAATTAACAAAGATCAAATACAAAGAACAAATATTAAAGGCAGCAAGGGAGAAACAACAAATAACACACAAGGGGATTCCCATAAGGATAACAGCTGACCTTTCAATACAAACTCTTCAGGCCAGAAGGGAATGGGAGGACATACCTAAAGTAATGAAAGAGAATAACCTACAACCCAGATTACTGTACCCAGCAAGGATCTCATTCAGATATGAAGGAGAATTCAAAAGCTTTACAGGCAAGCAAAAGCTGAGAAAATTTAGCACCACCAAACCAGCTCTTCAACAAATGCTAAAGGATCTTCTCTAGACAGGAAACACAGAAAGGTTGTATAAACGCAAACACAAAACAACAAAGCAAATGGCAACGGGACCATACTTATCAATAATTACCTTAAATGTAAATGGGTTGAATGCCTCAACCAAAAAACAAAGACTGGCTGAATGGATAAAAAAGCAAGATCCCTATATAGGCTGTCTACAAGAGACCCACCTCAAAACAAGGGACACATACAGACTGAAAGTGAAGGGCTGGAAAAAAATACTACATGCAAAAAGAGACAAAAAAAAAAAGGAGTTGCAATTCTCATATCAGATAAAATAGACTTTCAAATAAAGGATGTGAAAAGAGATAAAGAAGGACATTACATAATGATCAAAGGATCAATCCAAGAAGAAGATACAACAATTATAAGTATATATGCACCCAACATAAGAGCACTGCAATATGTAAGGCAAACACTAACGAGTATGAAAGAGGAAATTAATAGTAACACAATAATAGTGGGAGACTTTAATACCCCACTGACACCTATGGATAGATCAACTAAACAGAAAATTAACAAGGAAACACAAACTTTAAATGACACAATGGACCAGCTAGACCTAATTGATATCTATAGGACATTTCACCCCAAAACAATCAACTTCACCTTTTTCTCAAGGGCACATGGAACCTTCTCCAGTATAGGTCACATCCTGGGCCATAAATCTAGCCTTGGTAAATTCAAAAAAATTGAAATCATTCCAGTCATCTTTTCTGACCACAATGCAGTAAGATTAGATCTCAATTACAGGAAAAAAAACTAGTAAAAATTCAAACATATGGAGGCTAAATAACATGCTTCTGAATAACCAAGAAATCATAGAAGAAATCAAAAAAGAAATCAAAATATGCATAGAAATGAATGAAAATGAAAACACAACAACCCAAAACCTATGGGAGACTGTAAAAGCAGTGCTAAGGGGAAGGTTCATAGCAATACAGGCTTAGCTCAAGAAACAAGAAAAAAGTCAAATAAATAACCTAACTCTACACCTAGAGCAACTAGAGAAAGAAGAAATGAAGAACCCCAGGGTTAGTAGAAGGAAAGAAATCTTAAAAATCAGGGCAGAAATAAATGCAAAGAAACTAAAGAGACCATGTCAAAAATCAACAAAGCTAAAAGCTGGTTTTTTAAAAGATAAATAAAATTGACAAACCTTTAGCCAGACTCATCAAGGAGCAAAGGGAGAAGAACTAAATCAACAAATTAGAAATGAAAAAGGAGAGATCACAACACACAACATTGAAATACAAAGGATCATAAGAGACTACTACCAGCAGCTCTATGCCAATAAAATGGACAACTTGGTGAAATGGACAAATTCTTAGAAAAGTATAACTCTCCAAAAGTGAACCAGGAAGAAATAGAAGATCTTAACAGACCCATCACAAGCACAGAAATCAAGACTGTAATCAGAAATCTCCCAGCAAACAAAAGCCCAGGACCAGATGGCTTCACAGCTGAATTCTACCAAAAATTTAGAGAAGAGCTAGCATCTATCTTACTCAAACTCTTCCTGAAAATTGCAGAAGGTAAACTTCCAAACTCATTCTATGAGGCCACCATCACCCTAATTCCAAAACCAGACAAATATGTCACAGAAAAAGAAAACTACAGGACAATATCATTCATGAACATAAATGAAAAATTCTTAACAAAATTCTAACAAACAGAATCCAACAACAAATTAAAAATATCATACATCATGGCCAAGTGGGCTTTATCCCAGGAATGCAAGGATTCTTTAATATCCACAAATAAATCAATGAAATACACCATATTAACAAACTGAAAGATAAAAGCCATATAATTATCTGAATAGATGCAGAAAAAGCCTTTAACAAAATTCAACATCCATTTATGATAAAAACTCTGCAGAAAGCAGGAATAGAAGGAACATACCTCAACATAATAAAAGCTATATATGACAAACACTCAGCAAACATTATCCTCAATGCTGAAAAATTGAAAGCATTTCCCCTAAAGTCAGGAATAAGACAAGAGTGCCCACTCTCGCCAGTACTATTCAACATGGTTTTGGAAGTGTTGGGCAGAGCAATCAGAGGTGAAAAAGAAATAAAGGGAATCCAGATAGTAAAAGAAGAAGTAAAACGCTCACTGTTTGCAGACGACATGATCCTCTACATAGAAAACCCTAAATACTCTACCAGAAAATTACTAGAGCTAATCAATGAATATAGTAAAGTTGCAGGATATAAAATTAACACAGAAATCCTTTGCATTCCTATACACTAACAATGAAAAAACAGAAAGAGAAATTAAAGAAACAGTACCATTCACCATTACAACAAAAAGAATAAAATACTTAGGAGTATATATACCTAAAGCAACAAAAGACCTATGTATAGAAAACTATAAAACACTGATGTAAGAAATCAAAGAGGACAGAAATAGATGGAGAAATATACCGTGTTCATGGATTGGAAGAATCAATATTGTGAAAATGAGTATACTTCCCAAAGCAATCTATAGATTCAATGCAATCCCTATCAAGCTACCAACGGTATTTTTCGGAGAACTAGAACAAATAATTTCACAATTTATATGGAAGTACAAAAAAACCTCGAATAGACAAAGCAATCTTGAGAAAGAAGAATGGAACTGGAGGAATCAACCTGCCTGACTTCAGGCTCTACTACAAAGCCACAGTCATCAAGACAGTATGGAACTGGCACAGACAGAAATATAGATCAATGGAACAAAATAGAAAGCCCAGAGATAAATCCACGTACCTATGGACACCTTATCTTCGACAAAGGAGGCAAGAACAGTGTGGCGATTTCTTAAAAAACTGGAATTGGAACTGCCATATGACCCAGCAATCCCACTTCTGGGCATACACACCGAGGAAACCAGATCTGAAAGAGACACGTGCACCCCAATGTTCATCGCAGCACTATTTATAATAGCCAGGATATGGAAGCAACCTAGATGCCCATCAGCAGACGAATGGATAAGAAAGCTATGGTACATATATACAATGGACTATTACTCAGCCATTAAAAAGAATTCATTTGAATCAGTTCTAATGAGATGGATGAAACTGGAGCCCATTATACAGAGTGAAGTAAGCCAGAAAGATAAAGACCAACACAGTATACTAACACATATATATGGAATTTAGAAAGATGGTAACGATAACCCTATATGCAAAACAAAAAAAGAGACACAGATGTACAGAACAGACTTTTGGACTCTTTCAGAGAAGGCGAGGGTGGGATGTTTTGAGAGAACAGCATTGAAACATGTATATTATCTATGGTGAAACAGATCACCAGCCCAGGCTGGATGCATGAGACAAGTGCTCGGGCCTGGTGCACCGGGAAGACCCAGAGGAATCGGGTGTAGAGGGAGGTGGGAGGGGGGATCGGGATGGGGAATACATGTAAATCCATGGCTGATTCATATCAATGTATGACAAAAACCACCACAATATTGTAAAGTAATTAGCCTTCAACTAATAAAAATAAATGAAAAAAAAAAAAAAAAAAGAATATACAATGGAAAAAAGACAACCTCTTTAACAAGTGGTGCTGGGAAACCTGCTCAACCAGTTGTAAAAGAATGAAACTAGAACACTTTCTAACACCATACACAAAAATAAACTCAAAATGGATTAAAGAGCTAAACGTAAGACCAGAGACTATAAAACTCCTAGAGGAAAACATAGGCAACACATTCTGCGACATAAATCACAGCAAGATCCTTGATGACCCACCTCCCAGAATATTGGAAATAAAAGCAAAAATAAGCAAATGGGACCTAATTAAACTTAAAAGCTTTTGCACAACGAAGGAAACTATAAGCAAGGTGAAAAGACAGCCTTCAGAATGGGAGAAAATAATAGCAAATGAAACAACTGACAAAGAATGACTCTCAAAAATATACAAGCAACTCCTGAAGCTCAATTCCTGAAAAATAAATGACACAATCAAAAAATGGGCTCAAGAACTAAACAGACATTTCTCCAAAGAAGACATACAGATGGCTAACAAACACATGAAAAAATGCTCACCATCACTCATTATCAGAGAAATGCAAATCAAAACCACAATGAGGTACCATTACACGCCAGTCAGGATGGCTGCTATCAAAAAGTCTACAAGCAATAAATGCTGGAGAGAGTGTGGAGAAAGGGAACCCTCTTACACTTTTTGTGGGAATACAAACTAGTAAAGCCACTATGGAGAACAGTGTGGAGATTCCTTAAAAAACTGGAATTAGAACTGCCATATGACCCAGCAGTCCCGCTGCTGGGCATACACACTGAGGAAACCAGAACTGAAAGAGAAACGTGCACCCCAATGTTCATTGCAGCACTGTTTATAATAGCCAGGACATGGAAGCAAACTAGATGTCCATCAGCAGAAGAATGGATAAGAAAGCTGTGGTACATATACACAATGGAATATTACTCAGCCATTAAAAGAATACATTTGAATCAGTTCTAATGAAATGGATGAAACTGGAGCCCATTATACAGAGTGAATTAAGCCAGAAAGAAAAACACTGATACAGTATACTAACACATATGTGGAATTTAGAGAGATGGTAATGATAACCCTGTATGTGAGACAGCAAAAGAGACACAGATGTATTGAACAGTCTTTTGGTCTCTGTGGGAGAGGGCGAGGGCGGGATGATATGGGAGAATGGTATTGAAACATGTAAATTATCATATGTGAAATGAATTGCCAGTCCAGGTTCGATGCATGATACAGGGTGCTTGGGGCTGGTGCACTGGGATAACCCAGAGGGATGGGATGGGGAGGGAGGGTGGAGGGGTTTCAGGATGGGGAACACATGTAAATCCATGGCTGATTCATGTCAACGTATGGTAAAAACCACTACAATATTGTAAAGTAATTAGCCTCCAACTAATAAAAATAAATAAATAATAAATAAATAAATTGCTCCAATCAGGCAATAAATGAAAGAAATGTGCCACTTCAAAGAAATGGAGTAGGAAAATACTAGATAGCCATATAAATCAAATAATTGCCAATAAAATTCCATTCTTAGATACTGGAGAAATCTAAATTTAGCTAATATTTATCCTTGATGATAATTTCTAATTTTTTTGGCCACATTGTGCTGCCAGGGAATCCCAGTTCCCTGACCAAGGATGGAAACCATGGCCCCTGTTGTGGAACGCAGTCTCAACCAGTGGTCCATCAGGGAAGTACTCTTAATGATAATTTTTGACACTTCAGATTAGATGATGTTAGCTTTTATATTTTTCCAAGGCATTATCAGGCTCAGACATAAACACAGGAGGGAAATTTCATTTTCAGCCAAGCTTTTCTCAGTATCTTTGAAGAACTCAACATTTTTTGTTTTCTTCCTGGAGTTTTTATTAAAAAAAAAAAAATTGTGTGAAGTGTGTGTGTGCTCAGTCGTGTCCAACTCTGCAACCCCATGGACTGTAGCCCACTAGGTTCCTCTGTCCATGGGATTTTCCAGGCAAGAATACTTTAACAGCTTGCCATTTTCTACTTCAGAGGATCTTCCCAAACTAGGGATTGAACCCGTGTGTCCTATGTCTCCTGCATGGGCAAGCAGCTTCTTTTCACTGAGTCACCTGGGAAGTCATTACTACATATAAAAAAGATAACCAACAAGGACCTACTTATAGCATAGGGAACCATACTCAATATCTTGTAATAACCTATAGTGGAAATAATTTTAAAAGGGTATACATATTTATGAAAAGTGAAAGTGTTAGTCTCTCAATGGGGACCTCATGACTGTAGCCTGCCAGGCTCCTCTGTCCATGGAATTCTCCAGGCAAGAATTCTGTAATGGATAGCCATTCCCTTCTCCCAGGGATCTTCTCCATGCAGGGATCAAACCTGGCACTCCTGCATTGCAAGCAGATTCTTTACCATCTGAGTCACCAGGGAAGCCCCATATGTGTGTGTGTGTGTGTGTGTGTGTGTATACATACATATACATATACATGTATACATATATATATATATATACATATATATATGTAAAAAGACACAAATAAATCAAAAATTATATATATATACATATATATATACATATACATATATATATATGTAAAAAGACACAAATAAATCAAAAATTATTCCAAAACAAAAAGTTGTGCTATGGGTCACCTGGGTTTGTTAAACACTCTCTCCTGTAGATGAGTCCACACCTCATTCCCCAAACTCTGTCCTCTGTCACCTGCTTCGCAACTTGCTCCTTCCTGTCTGGTTCTTCCAGTCTCTTCCCACCCTTCTACCATCTAAAGCCTATTTATCTTCCATGACCGCTTTAAAGCCTTCTGTTTCCATTCTAAGGGTTGCACCCTGCATTGATTACTCCCTTTCCAAACTTGCATTATCTTATATTTTATGTTTTCCCTCTACACCCATTTGTTTGATCTATGTGGACAAATTCATCTCAACAACCCAGTCGTTATGGGTAGAGATCAGAAAAACACTCTTTTCCTTTCTCTCTTTTTCAGAACATGGGGTGGGGAGATGGGTAGATGTTTTTGTAATTAAAAACTCCCTTATCTGCTGCCAGATCATTGACTTAAAGGTTTGTTTGTTTTTTGGAAATCATACAGGAAGATGAAAAAACCCTATCATCATAAAGTACATACTGAAGCACACAATTCCAGGTATGCAAAGAAGGATAAGGTGTTCCTTGATGACGTGAGACTTTCTCTGTTTGGATTCTTTGCTCCTGAAGAAGGAATAGCTACTAGTGTGGTGGAGCTCTTCTTTGTGAAAGTCAAGGTGGCCACAGCTTGAACATCCTGACCGTTTTTGTGGATGGAGTGTGGATGGGGAAAGGTCTATTGTCTCTCCCCCTCCTCAGGGCCTTTCTCTCCCTCTCTTCACCATTAACTACTAATAGTTTAAATATAATAATACCTACTTTATTAATTTTCATTTTCTAAGATGGTATAATTGAAAAAATAAACAAATCAACTACTTCTCAATTCAAACCAGAAACATTATACTGGGCATGTTTACATAGGATTGGAGAACTTGACTCACTGCTTCATCTAATATATTTGCTCTTGCAACTTTCATCTTACATTACTCTTTCTCTTCTGTCTCTTCTGTGTGCTTTTGTATTTCCTTTTTATCTGGATTTTAAAATTTGGGTTATGCTAATTTTGCTTTTTTTTTTCCTACAGAGTTTTGGAACATATATATGACCACGTTTTAGATTTAAAACTTAACAATCAGTTGAGTTTTAAAGATCATAAAGACTTTAAGATCATATCAGAGGCATGATCTGGTATTTTAGTGTCTTCTCTAAGACTAAAATTTCATCCACCTTGAAAGTGAAAGTGTTAGTCACTCAGTCATATCTGACTCTTTGCAACCCCATGGCCCGGCTTCTCGGTTCATGAAATTCTCCAGACAAGAATACTGAAGTGGGTTGCCATGCCCTGCTCCAGGGAATCTTCTGGACCCAGTGATGAAATCTGGGTCTCCCATACTGCAGGCAGATTCTTTACTGACTAGACCATCAGGAAAGTCCCTAATCCACCTTTCCTCCTCACAATTTCCCCCACCTATTCACTCATCTTTTTCTTGGTCTTTTTTTAATGTATAGAGAGTGTGATTTAATCCTAGATCACTGAATTCTTGGTTTGACATAACATGCCATTGTAATTTTTGACATGTGTGCACTTTTGTAAGTGATTGGGTGTCAGTGATCAAAACTAGGTAAAGGCTACATTTCATCAGGTTGGGCTTTTTTAAGTTTTATTTTAGCTTCTCAACATCCCTGTGTAGTAGAAGAGATATTTTACAGAAAAGTAACTAACCTGCATCTAACAGATATCAAGAGGACTATATCCAGCCATAAAATATCTAAAACTAAGAATCCTAGCTCTTGACAACCTAAGATTTCTATTTTTAAAAGTGTGAGATTTCTTTTTTTATTTTTTAATTGGCATTTAATTTCTTTACAACGTTGTGTTGGTTTCTGCTGTACAACAACATGAATCAGCTATATATTTATATGAAAGTGTTAGTTGCTCGGTTGTGTCAGGCTCTTTGTGATATCCCCATGGACTATAGCCTGGCAGGTTCCTCTGTCCATGGAATTCTCCAGGCAAGAATACTGGAGTGGGTAATGATTCCTTCTCCAGGGGATCTTCCTGACCCAGAGATCAAACCCAGGTCTCCTGCATAGCAGGCAGATTCTTTACTATTTGAGCTACCAGGGAAGCTATATATATATATACTTACATATATTCCCTCCCTCTTAAGCCTCCTTCCCACCCCAGCCATCCTAGCCTTTTAGATCATCACAGAGCACCAAGCTGAGCTCCCTTTTCTATACAGCAGTTTCCTACTAGCTCGCTACTTTACACTCGCTAATGTATATATGGCAATGCTACTCTCTCAGTTTGTCCCACCTCTCCTTCTCCTCCTGTGTCCACAAGTCCATTCTCCACATATGTGACTCTATTGCTACCCTACAAATAGGTTCATCAGTGCCATTTTTCTGGATTCTATATATATATGCATTAATATAGGATATTTGTTTTTCTCTTTCTGACTTACTTCACTCTATATTACAGACTCTAGGTTCATCCACATCACTACAAATGACCCAATTTCATTCCTTTTTATGATGGAATAAAATTCCATTGTATATATGTGCCACATCCTCTTTATCCATTCATCTGTCAATGGATATTTAGGTTGCCTCCTTTAGCTGGCTACTGTAAATAGTGCTGCAAAGAACATGGAAGTTCATCAGTCTTTTTGAATTAGGTTTTCTCAGGGTAGGTATATGCAGAGTTGTTGAATTGTTGGATCAAAGGATATTTTTATTTTTAGATTTTAAAGAAACCTCCATAAACAGTGTCAGATTTCTGATTTCTCCAATCAGAAATACCACCATCAAAATCTTTTTCTTCCTTATAATCATCACAGATGAACTTAATGACTGGATTGACTTCCATGGTGACTCAGATGGTAAATAATTTGCCTGCAATGCGAGAGACACGTCTTTGATCCCTGGTTTGGGAAGATCCCCTAGAGAAGGGAATGGTTACCTACTCCAGTGGTTAGGTACATGTTGCTAACTTCCACAGTCTCCAGTAACTTCTGGGCTTCCTCATCAAATGCTTTTGTGCACAGCTCTAGAACTCATAATTTACATTTGAGAGACATCAAGACTTCAATTTTCTTTTTCTTTTTCAGCAATAAGACATTTTCTTCAAGTAAATTTTTATTTTAGGAAAACAAAATGTGTGCTGTATTTTTGTTTAGTCCTGGCTTATTAGAGAAACTTCTTATGAAATATTTCACTTTATAAATGCACTATACCTAAATGATATTTTAAAAACATTTTCAACCTTTTTCATTGAGGTAACATTTACATAAAATAATAGCATCCATCTTAAACAGATGAGTTTTGACAAAGGTCAAAATAGTCTCACCATCACAATCAGGATATTACTCCAAAAGGTAGTCAAGCACATCCTCCCTTTGATTCCTGCTCTTCCTTCTGTGTCACTATAGATTAGTTTTACTTGTTCTGGAATTTCACAGGAATAGAATAACATAGTAGTATGCACTCTTTAATGCCTGGCATGTTTTTGAGATTCATCTGGTTCTATATACACCATAGATTTGACTGAGTAACTTTCCCCTTTATGGACATACCACAATTTGTATAATAATTCATCTATTGATAAACACTAAGTTGTTTCCATTTAGGGGTGATAATAAAGTCATTGAACATTTGCATGCAAGACTTTGTATCTATATACATTTAATTAGATTAATGTGCCTTATTGGGTTCTATGGTAACTCCATGTTTGACTTTACAAGAAACTTGCTGAATGTATTCCAAAAGCGTCATGCCATTGTACATACCCACTGGCGATAAATATACGCAAACTTTACTTGTTCCACTTGCTCAACGAGTTATCTTGCATTTAGTGAATTTTTTTTATTATGTTAACTATTCTGGTGGGGTATGTAATCATATCTTATTATGTTTTGATTTTCATTTTCTGATGATTATTTTGTGTAATTTTCATATATTTATTGGCCATTCACATATGTTCCTCTGTGAAGCATATATTCAATTTTTTGCCCATTTTTATTAGACTGGTTGAGCTGTAATTAAAGAGTTCTTTAGATAAGAGTTCTCTAGGCACAAATTCTTTGTCAAATACATAGATTGTACACATTTTTTTACCATCTTTAGTTTACTTTTTTACTTTTTGAATGGAGTCATTTAAAGAGCATTAATGTTTAGTTTTCATGAAATCTGAGTTATTAGATTTCCTCTACAGCTAGTACTTTTTTTCATTTTAAAACATTATCTACTTCAATATTGTGAAGTTTTCTTCTACATTTTTAAATTACTTTTATCATTACATAAAATACATAATTTTCTGCCAGTGTTTCTTTTATTGTATTTTTAGATTTTTTTGCAGTTCTTTCTAATTGGTAAAGCTAGTATACTTTTAATGTAGCAAACATTTATAAATTTCAGATTATACATTTGTCATTTACATCCAATTGTCACAGAAACATTTTACATGTGTTTCAAGCAGTAGACTTAAAGTCAGCAGTGATACACATAATAAGTAGTTATACTCTGTGACAATTATTTGCTAGATAATTTATAACTAGAAGTATGACTGACAACAATTCTAATTAACCCATGGCTGAAGTCTCAGGCCAAGTGGGATATGTTTGTATTGCAAAGGCTAAGAGGTAACTTCAAGCTTTCTCTTAGGCAAATTTTTGTTTTCTCAGAGTCAGAATTCTGAAAACAGTATTTTATGAAGTTAACTGCATGTGCATAAAGAATCTATTCTGGAGTTCCAAAAGAGTTCCATCTCATTTTTTATGAATTCTGAAGAATATCATTGCCATATAATGTTTTTTTTTTATCTTTCTTTTTTTTTTTTTTTTTTAAGTCATAGGTTCATAGCTAAACTTTTCTAATGAACTGAACCTGAATTTCCAATTTTAAAGAAGACTACAAAGATACTGGTCACACAAATGGAACACAACGTTCACACACCAGAAGAACTGTCACAAATCCTCTGATATGTTGACTGATAGGGAGTCCCATACAAACACTTCCCCAACACAGATGGTCCTCAACAGCAGACAAACGTCATAACCAATTGGCAAAATGTCCAAATAGCACTTTGTGTTCAAAAGAGAACTTCCCCCTGGTGTACACTGGTAGGCATACTCAGTCTTGGAGTTCTTCAGCTCATCCAGATGCACGTTTCTGTTCCACCAAGAAAAAGTGTAAGTTGGCAGCGAGGGTGGAGCAGGGGAGAAACAGGGAGGATCGCTGAAACAAATAATTTTGGTAGCTGCTAGAAACATCTCCCCAAATTCCCGTCTCAGAGCCACCTAGCCAGGAGCATTGGGCTCCTTGCAACCATCTCGGCAAGTTACCATGGCTGGCTTCATTGCTCGGGAAACCCCCTGGGAGCCAGATATCATGAAGTTGCAGCAAACCCACGGTGGGAGCCAAAAAACTGTTGTTAAAAGTGAGGTCGGTTGCTTGTTGCTCAAAAGCCAAAGAAGAGGCAGAATGGAAAGCAACCAGAGCGGGTGGGGTGGAGGGAGGGAAGGACACAGATTTCTGTCTAGAGGTCGATTCCTTCCAGGGACAGTCAGTGAGCAAAGGCTTTTATAGATGAAGAAACGGGGCTCCACGCAGGAACAGCACACTCAGCTTTGACAGTCATCTTCAAATTAATCATGCAGTGGTCTGATCACTGTCATCTTGATTGTTTTAAGTACAGCACTAGTCTTTAGATACAAGACAGGGTCAGTTTGTTCCCATGTCTCTGAGGCCTAGTCTCAAAATTTTGGCAGCTTATGTCATGGCTACAGTCTGGTGACCATGTAGTTAACTTTTTCCACCTGATGGGGTTTCAGTATCTCCCAGACAGCACACAGGATATGGCTCAGAATATTATCTATAGCCCTTGAAGAATTAAAGTTCCTCGACTTTGCTGAATGACTAAGTTACTATTATTTTGTCTTGTCTGTCTGTTTCCCTTTGCTTCTGCATTTTCTCACTTCTCTGATTGAACTAATTCTTTGACTAAAGCTTTTCTACAGACAAAAATGCAGAAAGAGGACTTGGGAGAAAAGACCATAGCGTCTGACTCTGTTTCACTACTGGCTATGAGGTCTTATGTAGTTATGTCTGTCTTGTTCAAACACAATAAAATTGCATTCTTTTATTCTATTCAGACTTAATTGATCAATATAAATTGTGTTCTATCCATGTGAAATTTTCACATACCTTGTAAGTATGTACATGTACGTTTTCCCCTCCCTCAATAGTTGAGAGGCAAATGGAGGTCCATAGCTTTTAGTCAAATTCCCATTTTCCTTGTAGTCCTACTTTGCTGAGATAACATAATTTTTTGACCCAAGTGCCTTGTTACTGGTACTCTAAATCAGTCCAGTCTGTGAAGGCTATCATTTTGATTAAACATTTCTTCAGGAATTTCTCTAGCTTTTAAGTCCCACCAACATTGTTTACTTGTTGACTTGCAAACTATGAATTTGCAGTCTCCCTCCTTCCACATGGACTTCTTAGTACCCAATTGTTTTCTGGAAATCTCTATTTGTGATGATGAGGAAGATGATGAAATATGAGGAACCAAATTCCAAACTGGAAACAAGAAAAAAATCAAGGTAGAAGGACAGCTGCTCACATGTTAAACTTCTGAGAATAAACAATGCCTGAAAGGTATATACATTTTCCCAAAGCTTCCCAGGCATCTTATGTTGCATGAAGCAAAGCTCTAGTAAAATTTTCTCAATCCAACTCTAACTGTACAGGTGCTTGTATAGGACAATCAACAATGCGTGCTCTGGAAACGCCATTAACTACTGTTGTTTGGTGATAATATCTGTTTCATGCAGTTTGGATTCTTTGTAAGTATTTTAGTGAGGGTTTAAAAGAACCATCATTGGGGTTACTCATCACATACCATTTTAAATCAGAATTTCCTTACGCTATTTCTTCTCAGTCTTAAAACTCAAAGATGCTTTTTCTTTTCTTTTTTCTTTGTAAATTTTTATTTAAATGTATTAACATTTTTCATATTTATTTTTATCTTATATTTATCTCACATTTCTTTTTTCTTTCAGTTTGAATCCCATATCTAGTTTTCACACTTTATCTAGATAATTTTTATTTTAATTTTATAAAAATCTCATTTTTTGGATTCTACTTCTAGCTTAGAATAATTCTTTCTCTTTTATCCACCATTAAATATCACTTTTCAAGCAAAATATCACTCTTCATTTTTGAAGGTCACGACAATTTCTCGTTTCAATTTTTTTTTTTCAGTGTAAAGGGAATCCATATTTTCTTTACTCCTTATTTTTTTTCTTCTATAGATGAGAGAAACATCTGGAAACACAATTAAAATATGTTCAACATTATCCAAATAATTTATGTAGATACTTCAAAGATATCTAGCTTTGTTCCCCACATCTTCTTAAGTCACTAGGGGCTGCACATGGTGACTTCCTTCTAAAGAATGTAGTGTGAATAGGGGAAAATAATAATTTTAAAGTAGAGAAATTTGACAAAATACCTCAGCCAAGTGATCAAGGTTAATCTCAACAGTGATAACTCATGTTGCTTTGCACACTTGATATATGATGTAAATAGCACTTTACTTCTTCCTCCCAATTTTCCATACTACCAGTCTTATCATGGAAAAACATCAGACAAGTTCCATTAGAAAAACATTCTACAAAATATGTAACCAGTACTCCTCGAAATTGTCAGTATCATCAAACACTGAAACTGTATGAAACTTTCACAGACAAGAGGTGTCTAAAGAGACATTATACTAAATGTAATGTCTCCTGGATGGGATCCTGGAACAGAAAAAGAAAATTAGGTGAAACTAGGGAAATCTAACTTTTAGTTAATAATAACATGTTGATTTTGATTCATCAATTACAACAAATGAACAACACTAATATTAATAATAGAAGAAACTGGATGTGGAGTATATGAGAACTCTTATGTTTGCAACTTTTCTGTAAATCTACAACAGTGCAAGATAAAAAGCATTTAAATAAAAGTATATAACATCTATTAAGTGAATAGATAGGAGTCTCATGATATCAAAAATATATCTGTACACAAAGTAGTCTCCAAAAAAATAACTGTCAATTGTTTCAATTCAATGAAACAAATATTTAGACTGTGAAATGAAAATATCTCCTGCCATATCAATAAACAAGAAATGTCACAGCCATCAGCAATTTCTGCCCTCTAAATGTAAATGAGGGCTCCCCAAACTGTGATCCAACAGATGCTGCCCACTCCCCCAAGGTGATTGCTGAGGAGCTGGGGGAATGCAAGAAGCAGACATCTGCCACTCCTTAAGGTGAACAAGGAGACAGGATTTGGCCCCAGATAGCTGAGATACTTATGAAAGGAATGAATTCAGTGAACCCAGAGGCTTGCATCTTTCCCTACATAGATTGCTAAATTCCTTAATTTGATACCTGATCTTTCTTAGAACTAACTGATGTGTTGTCTCCTGGGCTGCTGTCCTTATTTTGCCCCCAATAAAACTTAACTCCCAACCCTCAAGTTCTGACTATGTTTTAGTTGACAACCTGTGCATTAAAGACCTGTCTGATAATACGTGACACATATAGAATGCTGCTATCTATGGAGGTGACATAACTAATGATAAACTACAGGCTAGTTCTCTAGGCATTCTAAATTCCACCAGACAATCTGATTATATTTACACTTGTTGCAGGCACATTACTAAATTTTTCTTGGTCACAGAAGTTTCCAGAAACAAACAGAATGCTAAACAGAAAATTTTAAAATATTTACAATATATCAAGCAGGTGATAGAGCTAATGCTATCTACCCAGTCCCAGTTAGCACCCTCATTAAAACTGTGAAGTTTGATTTCTAGTAAGGGTTACTTTCTCCTGACCTATTCATGTGTTAGTCGCCCAGTTATGTCTGATTCTTTGCAAGCCCATGGACTCTAGCCTGCCAAACTCCTCTATCTATAGACTTCTCTAGACAAGAATACTGGAGTAGGTAGCCATTCCCTTCTCCAGGGGATCTCCCCAATCCAGGGATTGAACCTGGGTCTCCTGCATTGCAGGCAGATTCTTTACCATTTGAACCACCAGGAAAGATATAACTTATGACAATTATGCTATAAGGTTGCATACAGCATTATTCATGATGATTTCTGTAATCTACTTCTCTCAACCCTTTGTTTATATTAACCTCTCTCTACGTTTATGTTTGTTTATATTTAACTTTATAATGAATGCTAGACATTATTCTTTATGACATTTAAAAATTTGCAAAAGTTTTATAAATAAACTACTGTCCATTTTTTTCCACCTGAATGGTAATGACAATTACATTTTACAATTTTCAGTTTGACCATTTTCCCTAAGCATTTACTGATGGTGGTTAACAGTTGCCCAAATTAGAGACAAGAAGTTTAATCTGTTCTCTGTAGATAAAAAATTAAGTGAAATTGATTTTGTGACAATTTTTAAGTTAGTATTTAATATTTGACTAATATTTAATATATTGATATTAAATTAATGCATTCAATAATATGATATTAAATTAACACATAAAACTGGGAACCATTCTCTTAATAAATAGAATTTTTTCTATTGTTTCCCATTTATTGCCAAAATTAGTTTATTGGACTTTAACTTAGAATGAAATATTAATGCATATTTAACACTTTTGCATAGTCTGTATAACTTATGAACCTTTGGAACACCTTAAAAATAGTAGCTGCAAAAACTCAGCCTGGAGGAGAAATACTAATTAGCAAAGAGCTATGAGAAAAGTACATGATAAATCAAGAAAATACTTTTGATTTCCAATGTAGATGGTTACACTTACATAAAAAAATATTTTTTCTAGCAAAGGACTGGTTTTGCATATGCCCAATTTTATTAATATGTGCTTATGTTAATTCTTATATGTAAAACCCATCCATTGCTACAAAAAATATTTTTTATTTAAGTGTAACCATAAAAATTGGAAATTGGGATTTCCAAAGAGTGGAAATCAAAGTATTTTCTTGGTTTATCATAAACTTTTCTCACAGTTGTTTGCAAACTAGTATTTCTCCTCTAGCATGACATGAGAAATACTTTTTCTAGCAATGGGCTGCTTTTGCATATAAGAATTAACATAAGCATGTGAAAGTGTTAGTCACTCAGTCGTGTCCAGCTCTTTGCGATGCCATGGACTGCAGCCCACTTGGCCCCTCTGTTCATGGAATTCTTCAGGCAAGAATACTGGAGTGGGTAGCCATTCCCTTCTCCAGGGAGTCTTCCTCACCCAGGGATCGAACCTAGGTCTCCTCCATTGAAGACAGATTCTTTATTATTGTAGCCACGCGTTCCAGGAAACAAACTCACTCAGAAAGACAATGCAGATGGTGGAGTGCAGTTTATTACACTGGCGGGCCCAAGGCAGAGTCTCCTCTTAGCCAAGGACCCTGACCAGTTTCTGTGAAAACATTATACACCCTAAGTGTATGTGCCCAAATCCACCTCCCCAGATTCCCTGAAATTAGTCTGAACAAAGGAAAAGAAAGATACAATCAAGGTTAACCTGTGATTCATATGCCTTAAGCCTAGGTAGTTAACAGTGGACAATTATCAATAGGCCTGAGGTCATACCACAATGAGCATAATAGAATTTATGATTCTATTTAGTTGCACAGATAATTAGGGTATTCTTTTAGGTGACAGAGACTCTAGGTACAAGCCCGGGGCTCTTCCATCCGGGCTTCTGGTTTTCCAGTTGGTATGTCATTTCCATAGATATTGGGCATATAGTTCAAAGTCCACAGTCCAGCCCAAGATGGAGTCCTGGTTTCAAGATGGAGCTTGTTCTGTCTGTTTCCTCCTTCACTGTCTGAGCCACCAGGGAAGTATATATCAATAAAAATGGGCAGTGCATATGATACTGAGTAAGCCTAAATTATCTATGAGACCAGTTTAATAGAAACAGGAGTTGTCATTCCTTGTTTTCCTAGTGGGAGTTGGACCTCGTGACTATCAGCAGGGTACAATTAACATCAGGATTCTAGCTACTTGGGAACATAAGAAACACTTTATATCTGAAACATTTTCTGGTGCTGAGTTCCTTCAGTTGTAAACTTCACAGGTAGCTGACTCTATAGGATGAATTAAGATGACTTGATGACCGTACATTCAAAAAACTAAAATCATGGCATCTGGTCCCATCACTTCATGGGAAATAGATGGGGAAACAGTGAAAACAGTATCATACTTTATTTTTGTGGGCTCCAAAATCACCGCAGATGGTGCTTGCAGTCATGAAATTAAAAGACGCTTACTCCCTGGAAGGAAAGTTATAACCAACCTAGACAGCATATTAAAAAGCAGAGACATTACTTTGCCAACAAAGGCCTGTCTAGTGAAGGCTATGGTTTTTCCAGTGGTCATGTATGGATGTGAGAGTTAGACTGTGAAGAAAGCTGAGCGCCGAAGAATTGATGCTTTTGAGCTGTGGTGTTGGAGAAGACTCTTGAGAGTCTCTTGGACTTCAAGGAGATCCAACCAGTCCATCCTAAAGATCAGTCTTGGATGTTCATTGGAAGGACTGATGCTGAAGCTGAAACTCCAGTACTTTGGCCACCTCATATGAAGAGTTGACTCATTGGAAAAGACCCTGATGCTGGGAGGGCTTGGGGGCAGGAGGAGAAGGGGATGACAGAGGATGAGATGGCTGGATGGCATCACTGACTCGATGGACATGAGTTTGAGTAAACTCTGGGAGTTTGTTATGGACAGGGAGGCCTGGCATGCTGCGATACATGGGGTCACAAAGAGTCAGACACAACTGAGTGACTGAACTGAACTGAACTGAATGATGACCGTCCAAGGTCACTGAAGAAGCTTAAGCTAAGACTGACGAAGTGACTACAGGTAAAACTGGAACTCAGCTTCTTTAGAAGTTCACAAACCCACATGTGTATTTAGATTTATGCAACATCTTTCAAAAATGTAATTAAGTAAAGAAATATTACATTAAAAATGGGAAAACAGGCCCATTTTTTCCTACCCTGATCAGGTGAAGATGTTGATACTGTTATGGATATAAGTTCCTCTTGGAGATAACAGAAAGAAGTAGAGTTGTCCCATGATATCCACAAGCATTGGTTTTAGGACACGTGCTGATGCCAAAATCCTTGAATGCACAAGTCCCTTATTTAAAAAGGTGTAGGATAGTGACCCTCCATAGTGGAAGGTTCTGCATCTCTGGACTGGTTGAATTCGCCAGCCTATGAGTCCAGCCCCTGGGGGCTAACCATCTCTATGCTTCTAAGCCACATTCTTTTTACTTAATTATTTGCACTGATTTTTGTTTTCTTCTTTTGGAAAAACACTGTACAAAAGCTGGACTTTCTGGTAGTTCAGATGGTAAAGAATCTGCCTGCAATGTGGGAGACCCAGGTTCAAACCCTGGGTCAGGAAGATCTCCTGGAGAAGGGAATGGCAACCTACTCCAGAATTCTTGCCTGGAGAATCCCATGGATGGAGGAGCCTGGTGGGCTACAGTTCACTGGGTTGTAAAGAGTCAGACAGGACTGTAGAGCTAACAGTTTGACTTTCACACAAAAGCAGGACTTCCCAGGTGGCCCTAGTGGTAAAGAACCCACCTGCCAATGCAGGGGACATAAGAGACACAGGCTGGATCCCTGGGCCAAGAGGATCCCCTGGAGGAGGGCATGGCAACCTACTCCAGTATTCTTGCCTAGAGAATCCCATGGACAGAGAAGCCTGGCAGGCTACAGTCTATAGGCTCACAAAGAGTCAGACAGGACTGAAATGACTTAGCACGCACGCACATAGAAGCATTTTCCAAGAGGTCTTTGTGTGTTAAACTTCTGACCCTTTATATGATTCCAGAATGCTCTTGTCACACACTTGTCTTTAAATGTTACAGTTTTCTATTTTACTATCAAGAAAGCTGATATATATTCAATTCTTGTTCTTCTGCAAGTCATCTGCTCTTTCCCTCAAGAAGCTTTTAGGCATTTTTTTTTTTTTCTTCATTGTACTTGAATCTCAAGATGTATTTATTTCTCTTACCTAACTTAATTGGTGTGAAATATTTTTAGTAAACATAACCTCATTAAGTTATCCCTCCAGGTTTGCAACTTTGCAGTGTGATTTTAATGCTCCTCCTTTCCAAAGGAAGAATTTATTTTTCCATCCTTGACCATATGATTTATTTCATTAATATAATATTTGCGGACTTGATGCAAGCTAAGCCTAGAGCAGCACATGCACATTTGGTCTTGCCCTATTCAGGCTGCTTTGGGAATTCAGAGACTGGAGTTCAGGATGTGAAGGAAGCTGATATAGCCCACTGGGAAGACCATGTGAAAGACAACCCAGGGGTCTTGGTTTACTGCCTGACATGTGCCAAAAATGTGAGTGAGGGCTTCCTGGGCTGAGTCTCAGCCAATCTGATGGTCAAGTGCAGGTCCGCCAGGGAGCCCAGGAGAGTCCTGCACTAAAATCACCATGGTAAATGTTTTTGAGGGTCTTGGCTATTTCTTGCAACCATCATTCAAGTCCTATAGGAAATGATGCATTTTTTACTTTTCTAGAAATTCCTATTAGACTCGTATATGCATATCTCTATGTGAACTAGTTCTTTGTAACATTTATCACTATCTATATCTTTAAAATATTTTCCTTTATTTTACTGTTAGATGCTCCTGTAGAATATAAAGTCCATTTTTCTTGCTAATGGCTACATTCTCTGAGCCAAAACTAGTCTCTGATAGAGTAGATTCTCAACAACTGTGTTGAATTAATATTAAGTTTCAATAAATATAATAAGTAAATGAGATACATCTGTATCTGGACTCTTTATTACTACTTTGAGTTGATTTTTTTATGAATCTTTTTTAAAAACAAGTCCCCGGTCAGCACTTAGTAGTATACATTGGCATTTACAACCATTCAATTGTCCTTTTTAAAGAATTTCCATTACCATTATGTGAGATAAATATTATTTTCTCCTTTTGTAGATGAGGAAAATATAGCTCATAGTTTTAGACATGCCTAATGTCAAACAATTAAAAATTCATGCAGCATTTTGATAGGATATCTGTCTCACTCCAGAGCTTTCTCTCAACAGATCATTTTACTTTATGAAAGCTTGAATTTAATGTGTGACTACAAACTTCACTGTTTTATATCTCAATTTCCCTCTATTTCCTGGCATAGGAAAAATCAGGAAAAAGTTTTAGGAGAGTACCAATTGTAAAAATAGTGAAATAAGTCAGATGGAGAAAGAACAAATACTGTATGATATCACTTATATGTGGAATCTAAAAACTATGACAAACTGCTGAATATGACAAAAGGAGCAGAATCATAAGCATAAAGGAGAAACTTTTGGTTACCAGTGGGGAGAGGGGAGGGAAAGGGGAAATATAGGAGTGAGGGAGCAAGAGGTACAAACCCCTGAGAGTAAGATGGGCTATAAGGATATATTGTACAATACGGGGAATATAGTTTTTGGTAATAACTGTAAATGGAAAGTAACCTTAAAATTTGCATACATTTTTAAATGGCATTGTGAGACAAAGAAAAAAATACAGAACAATTTTCTGTCATAAAATTCAAGAAATTAAGATAACATTTGTTCAGTGTACCTAGCTATTTGCTGCTTTTTTATGTAAAATATCTATGCTTTCTATAAATGCTCATAGAATAAAAGAGTACTTTCCCCCTGGAGTAAAATAGACCGTGATATCTCTCGCAATTAATAAGGGTAGCACAATATTGAGAATTGTCTTCTGTTACTGTGTTCAATATTCACACACACACACACACACACACACAAAGCGCTAAAAACAACATAGCATTTAACTAAAATTATGCTAATTCTTGATGCTTTTTAGCACATAAAATTCTGACATCTTATCTTTTTCTTTTTCTCTCCGAAGCCCAGATAGTCATTTACCCACCTCACCCAGTCAGTCTCATTTAATGGAAGCTATAAACACTGAAACCATGACAAAAATAGTATCCCTTATTTTATTAGTGTGCTGTGATGTGGATTTCTGCTTTATAAATTTCCCCCCAACTTTTTTCCTTCATGATGAAATAATATTGTAATTCCAATAAAAATATATGTGTCATTATTATCACAACTCTTAGGGCTTTGCCAATGAAGAGGTAAACAGGTTCCTTCTGAATATTTTCTAAATGTGTCCAGCTGTGTTTCTCAGAATAAGACCAGACAATGGCTAGACGGATGGTCACATCAAAGTAGCATCTTATACACAAAGAAGACTCCCTCCCTCAGCAGCCCCTAACAGAGAGCCTGTGAGAATGAGATCATGCTGGCAAATTCTGTTTGCCTTCCTTTTTTCTTTGTTTTCTTAACCGGGAAAGTGTTTGTCCATGAAATTGTTTGGCAAGGTCTACTATTCCAGAGGCTTTCTTAAACTAATAGTCCCAGTTTCAAGACTTGGAAGAAAAGCAATTTTATTTGAATGTACAGTATTCTCTATTGTGAATTGTCAAATTACTTTTTTCAAGACTGCTAATGTTTTCTTTCAATCCCTGTTGCTGTTAAGGCCCAAGTATGATTCTCTCAGGCTTCTCTGGTAGTTCAGCTGGTAAAGAATCTGTCTGCAATGCAGGAGACCCCAATTTGATTCCTGGGTTGGGAGGATCCCCTGGAAAAGGGATAGGCTACCCACCCTGGTGTTCTTGGGCTTCCCTGGTGCTCGGATGGTAAAGAGTTCACCCGCAATGCAGGAGACCTGGGTTTGATCTCTGAGTTGGGAATTTCCCCTGGAGGAGGGCATGGCAACCCACTCCAGTATTCTTGCCTAGAGAATCCCTATGGACAGTGGGGTCTGGCAGACTACAACCCATGGGTTTGCAAAAAGTCAGACATGATTAAATGAATTAAGCACAGCACAACACTATCAAGGAGAAGGGAATGACAATCCACTCCAGTATTCTTGCCTGGAGAATTCCATGACCTGAGGAGCCTGGTGGGCTGTAGCCCAGGAGATCACAAAGAGTCAGACACAACTGAGAGACTAACACAACATACACACACACACACACACACACACACGATATTATCAGTGAAAAACCTATGGAGTTGGCTATTTTGGGTCAAAAATAAATGATTATTTGGGATATAATGGGTCCCTCAGTTCTCTGAAAGGCTCTTACACAGCCTGATTTCATTAGGGAACACCCTGGAAAGGAGACTCAACAGTGGTTTTGTTTTCCTAAGCACATTACCTGTTAGGATCTGTCAAACAGGCTTGTTCTCCATATAAGCCCATTTGGAATGTTCACTTCCAAAATAACTGGACTGAAATTAAGAAAAAATGTTCCCATCCCATTTCATCCTTTTTTCCTGATCCGACTCTCCCTGCAAAGTGACTAGGCTCTATGCCTACGAAAATAGTAACACACTCACAAGCTGTTAAGGGTAAAGAAAATTACTACTGAAAATGTAACTCACTTGCCAACCACAGTTCACTATTTGAACAACCAGTTATTGATTCATCTAATTTTATTTTCACATTCAGAAGAACATTTTTCAAAAGTCTGAAGTTTCTTGAGTAGATTCTTCTTAAACTAGTACTTGCTATTGGCAAATGAACCACAATTGTTAGCCTATAGGACTTTGTACATATTGGTCTTTTTTTCTGAAATACTCACTTCAATTCACATGGTTGATTTCTATTGGGCCTTAAACTTTCATCTTAGGTGCCTCTTCCTCAGAAAACTTTCTCGATAACTCTTCACTCTAGTCATTCCTGGCAGATGCCACCTAGTTGTTCTCAGATGACTGTTATACTAATATTTAATATTGTACTTGCATTTTAGTTGTTAATTCATTAGTCTCCCATTGTGAGCCCTTTGAGGATAAATGCTGGGTTTTGCCCGTATGATCAACCCTTAATATAGCGTGTAACACATTTTAAGGTCAACACATTTTTGGTGCATGAGTAACTTAACACAAGAATTATTAACACACTAGTCAATTAAGGCATAAATGATTTATTCCAGATGACATATTCATTTTTGGCAGACTTTCCAATGTTCATTCTCAACCATCTACCTGACAGCAATTTTCCATATGGTAGCAGAGAATTAAACCCTTCTACATTTTCAGTCATCATAACCTCTTCAAGGAAAGGCTTAAAACAATGTGAACTCTACCAAGAGCCAAAGAAATTGCTTCAGGGATGTGCATGTGACCTAATCAGATCTACAGAGTGTTTGCAGCATTTTAAGAGAAGAGGCTATCTCCCCCGCTTTTTTGTAAAACAGAAGTTATTGAAAGAGATCGCTATTGTTCTGATGCGTGTGATCAAAGAAAAGTAAATGCAATCTTGGGAGCTACTGTGGTGACCATTGTGTGATAAAAACACGGGAACATACCCAAAAATGGAATGCAACGGGAGGAAGTAGTCAGGAAATGGCAAGATAAACCAGGTCCTGCTCACATAACTTGAGCCTTGGAGAAAGATGTTCCTGATGTTAGATGCCCCTGGGCGATTCAGTCAGGAAAGTTGAAACTACTTTCTAATTGTTTGAATCATGTTCTTTTCCTCTAACCTAAATAGCTCTTTTTACTTAAGTAGCTTGATTTTTTCCTATCCAAATCTGATTTTAACTCAATCTCTCATTTGAAAAAAACATCTCATCACCTGCTATGGTTCTCCCATAATAGTTTAACAGTAGCAGAGTGGAAACAATATGGGTTTTTAATTCAGATAAACAGACATTTTGTTTAAGCTCCACTTTTTATTATCTGTGGACAATGGGCAAATCATTTTATCATTCTGGGCCCCCTTTTCCTCAACTATACCTATCTTAGATGTTGATAGAGAATTTAATCAGATAAACAGCATAAATCGGTTAGCTAATCAGTTATCAGTTAGATAAATCAGTTAGCATTTCTAACTTCATGACTGATTTCAAAGGTCATAAAATAGTCTAAATCTTTTGTTTTTTCCCTTGTTAGTTATCCTCACTAACTTGAATGGCTTCGAGGGAACTCTGACATTCTCCTCCCATCTCAAACTTATCATCAGCACCCTCCTCATTCTACATTTACTGGTTACCAATTGGAAAACCCTGAACTCATCACTCTTCAGAACGGTCCATCCTTTTCTGTCTCCTTTTCTCTTATTCCAACATCTTTGCCTCTCCTGCCACTCACATCTTCATGCCACAATTTTGCCTTCTTTATAAATGCCAGTTCATCAACTTTCCCAAATCGGCATCCACATTTATTGTTCTTGATCACATGTCTTTCTTTAGTTCTACTTACACTTTTTGAATACCTACTATATGCCAACTTTAGGGAGATATAGCTGAGTAAGACTTGGGTTCCTGCTTTCAGGATCCTTACTTTCTAGAAATACAGATAGGTTCTAAATTAGTTACATTTAATAGACAGTCAAAAATGAAGGAGAGAGATGGGATGATATAGGTGCACCCTGAAAAAGAAACTAGTATGGAAGCAGACAATCAAAATAGGAGGCAGTTGTAATGAAGGCTTCCCAGGTGGCACAGAGGTAAAGAATCTACCCGTCAATGCAGGAGACTTGGAGACTCAAGTTTGATCCCTGGGTACGGAAGATCCTCTGGAGAAGGAAATGGAAACCCACTCCAGTATTCTTGCCTGGAGAATTGCATGGACAGAGGATCCTGGTGGGCTACAATCCATGGGGTGATAAATAGTCATACACGACTGAGTGACTAAACACACACACACACACACACAGGAGAGACGTGACAGTGTTTGATTCCAGGTGGTGCCAATGGAGGAAGTGAGAAACTGACAGAATAATCTACTTTACATGACCTATTGGAAATTCTGTCTCATTTTGTTTCTTATAGCTCTCCTGCCCCTCATCACCAGGTAGTAGGATGTACTACCAGGTGCTTTATTCCCAAAATAAAACAAGTAGTCAGACTATGTTATCATTTTCTTTATTCCAACAGACTATTTGCCTGAAATACCTCTCTATTTTGACCAAATAATGTTTGTGCAAATTTCCTTAAATCATAAGGCTGATTTATAAGGATAAAGATCAGAAAGATCAAAGTCATAGGTATATATGCAAAGGTAGTCTTTGAATTGTCAATTTATTTGTAATAACTGCTAAAGATTGCTATAACAGTTCTTTCAAATTGTTTTTATCAAACATTCTCACTCACAGTGAAAATGCTTAATGAACAGATTTAGCTTAAAAGCTTGAAAAATATGGGGAATACATGTAAATCCATGGCTAATTCATGTCAATGAATGACAAAAACCACTACAATATTGTAAAGTAATTAGCCTCCAACTAATAAAAATAAATTTTAAAAAATTAAAAAAAAAAAGCTTGAAAAGTATGCTTTTATATAAAATCAAAATTTGATTGCTATCATATTTAAAAAACATCCTGGAAGTTATTTAGTTTTCCAAGTGGCAGAACTATGTTTTATCCTATATACAATGAAACAGCATATAGAGATTGCTTATATTAAATTTAAAGAGCATGTATTTTACCAATTACATTTTGAAGTACATGTTCTCCTAAAACATAGACAAATATTATTAGGTGATGACCTTCTTAATTCAATGTTTGTGTGTTACCAAAATTATTAACTTTACTCAGATTCCACTATATATCAGGCAAGGCAGATAGAGTTAAAATAATAGGGCCCTTCTTGAGTAATGCTTACAGATTAAAATATCAAATATATTCTGAATTCAATTAATTACATAGAATCCAATGTTTTATAGAGCTGATAAATGGGAAATAATTTGTTTGCTTTTTATGACTTCCTACCTCCCACACTAGTTAACAATTGAGCATCTTATCTTTCTATTTGAATTTCTTTTTTTTTTTTTTTTTAATTTTTTTATTAGTTGGAGGCTAATTACTTCACAACATTTCAGTGGGTTTTGTCATACATTGATATGAATCAGCCATGGATAAGTCATGATATTTCTGATAGGAACAAAAAAGTACTGGGTGGTGAATGAGGGCAGAACAATAGATTAGCTCTTCTTCCACTTCTGCAAGGTTTTAAGTGCTTAATGAATCATAAATTATCTGAGCATTATAATTATCCATTGTAAGAAAGATTGACTTTGCAATCTCTGTCTCTTAAGATGCAACTTATAAAATTCAAGATGTAACTTAGCAAAGTCAATATCATTCATTCATTCATTCATTTGTTAAAAAGAATTTAACTGAAAAAAGAATTCTTAAAGGAAGTGAGACGCTAAGCCCCCTTGAGGGAGATCGTTCTAAGCAGATAAAACAACTAAAAGCAGTGGGGCTGAAGTTTGCCTGGAGTGTTTGGAGAGTCTAAGGAGAGTAGTATGGCTTCCAGCACAGTCAACAATTGGAGGACTAGAAAATGGTAGAGCAGAGATGTACCTGGAGAGGGGCTTTTCTTTGGCCATGGGGAAAGGCTAGATTTATTTTGGGTAAATTAGAGAAACACAAAAAAGTTTTGAGCAGAATTATATTATTTGACCCATGTTTTAAATGTTTAAAGGATCTCTCTAATTGTTGTGTTGAAAAATGACTGAAGGGAAATGATACTGAAATCCAGTGAAAACATCACTGGATCCACAGGGAAATGGTGGCAGTCACAGATGGTGTGAGAGCAGTCATTTTCTCAATACATTTGGAATATATTTGGAGAGCATTTGCTGATACATGGATGTAGGGACTAAAAGCAAACTGAAAGAAAGAAATCATTTCAATCATTTACACCAGCATCTCCCCAGTTCTTAAGCCTTCAGCCATGAACTAGGAGTTACACCATCAGCTCCTCTGGTTCTCCAGGTCTTTGGACTTAAATTGAATTATGCCACAGGCTTTTCTGGATTTCCAGATTACAGACAGCAGGTTATGGGACTGCTTGGCCTCAGTAACTGGATGAGCCAGTTTCTTTAACCATGAGAGAGAGAGACAGTTAGAGATACAGAGATAGAAAGAGAGACAGAGGTTCTGTTTCTCTAGAGGACCTTGGCAAATACAGTACTGAAAACCATGAGTTCATCCTGACTTCATGAGAGAAGAGAGTGCAGGTGAAGGTGATCTCTCAAGAGCAACAATGTTAAGAGGTCAGTCTGATTAGATATCATTCAAAGGAACTGCAAAAAAAGTGACCAGGGAGATGGGTGGGAAACAAGGAAAGTATGATTTCATCATCATTACCATTTCCTTCAACATCATTGTCTTCATATCCAATATTAATTGTGTATCTTGATTATTCATGAATTAAATCAACTAAATACCTTATAAGGGAGGTATTATTGTAGTCTACCTAGCTGTTAAATGACTTCTCCAAGGTCAACACAAAAAAAAGAATAGAAATGTCAAAATCTGAACACAGGTCATTTGACTCTGAAGTGCTTCACTGCTATAAGTGGCAATCAAACGAAAAGAAAAAGTTTACAGGACAATGAGAGAAATAGCAGAAGCATGTCTATGAATGTGTTTTCACTAGTATTTATAATATTACATACTTAATCAATCACTAAAAGAACCTACAAGTCATGTTAATCAATGGATGCTCTTTTCCAGTGGTACTTCATGTTCATGCACACACTCTGAGCTGGGAGAGAAAATGCTCATGTTCTTACTCCAACAAGTCTGAGTGCCATACTAAAGACGTGATGTATGTGGCCTTGTTCAAAACATGCTGAGGTTTGAGTACAGAAACTCAGATCAGACTATTGCCCCAAGGCAGTCACCAATGAGATCTTTAGCAAGTCACCTGATCTCTCAGAATCTACCTTGCTGAATCTATAGAGGAGAAGTTATGCCAGAAATTTAGTTCTAAAACTCTGTCTATAATTTTTATCTTCTCTTAAAAAATGACTATTCACTTTAAGCACTGAAAAATTTTATGCTATGGATTAAAATATTTTTGTTGGACCCCATAACGAAACATTTACTATGTGATAGTTTCTTCGTGGTTGCATATAAGATCAGGTTGCACATGCTGCTGCTGCTGCTAAGTCGCTTCAGTCCTGTTGGACTCTGTGTGAACCCATAGATGGCAGCCCACCAGGCTCCCCTGTCCCTGGGATTCTCCAGGCAAGAACATTGGAGTGGGTTGCCATTTCCTTCACCAATCAGGTTGCATATAAGAAAACCCATATCCAAAATTATATATAATTTTTAAACAAACATAGAAAGGGTATAATAGATGTTTGCACTGTTTTCTGTGCTTAGTCTCTTAGTCATGCCCAACCCTCTCAACCCCGTGGACTGTAGCTCACCAGGCTAATCTGTCCATGGGGATTCTCTAGGCAAGAATACTGGAGTGGGCTGCCATGCCCTTCTCCAAGGAATCTTCCCAACCCAGGGATTGAACCCAGGTCTCCCACATTGCAGGTGGATTGTTTACCACTTGAGCCACCAGGGAAGCCCAATAGGTGTTTGCAATATTTTATTAAAAAATACATTTTTTTCTAAAATAGGGAAAACATCAGTGAAGTTTTTTAGACTTCATAATCTCCTCAAAGCATCAAATATTTTAATATTATTACAGCAATAAATGAACATTACTATCATCACCATCTCCCTATCATTAATACCTCTGGAACAGAATAAGAAACTCATATTTGGAGTTAAAAAACGAATAGGCTATGTTCCCACTGTTTAATAATATCTAATTAGATTGCTTTTTTGTATATAATTATGTTTGCAAAAACTTAGCAAATATAATTTAAAGAATGTCAGCTCTGTGCAAAACGTCATCCTGGACTTATCCACTTACTCATTTCATTATTATCAAGCCACATGTTTAAGTGCAGTTTATTAAAAACAGATCTTCACTTGCCATGGATAATATGAACCTTTGTAATTTAACCCAGAAATAAAATTATAGAGGCAAACTTCCCAGTGTCTGTAATTGTTCTGGGGGTCTCTAAGGATTTATTCAGTAGCTGCAACTCAGACATTTTTTATTAACTTCATACTGTTAAAAGAATTATTTAATTTATCTAAAACTAACAATCATTCACAAAAGAATTAAAAAATTCATACAGTAGGCAAATCCCTCCTCTCAAATAACAAGCAATATTCAAGGATATAGCTAGAATAATCCCAGACCTTCTGGGTTATCCCAGGGCCAGTTCAGAAAAGTTCATTCTCAGTGAACTTTTTCTTTCAGGCTGTGGTCACCTGGTCCAGTTTTTAAATAGTTAGCATTCTATTCTGTTCACAACTCCCTTTCCCTGAAAAATGTGAAAAAAGTTTTCTGAAATTTAATCCATTTGTTTGCCAATCCATTGTTCTATCTTAAAACTCTCTAAGATTTATAGCAGTGTCTCATAACAGTATCCTATTTGAATAAATGACCCATGTGCTCTACAGAAAGCTTGTGGCAGGCTTAAACTGGGATGGAACACAAGGAGGCGGGTGTGGGTAAGTGGCATTAAGATCCACAAATCCAACCAGGAGCTTTGTAAGGGTGTCTGCTCAAACATGGGTCCCCAGCTCCTGGGCCACACAGCAGAAGGAGAGTGGCAGGCTAGTGATTGAAGCTTAATTTGTATTTACCACAGTTCCCCATCGCTCACATTACTGCCTGAGCTCAGGAAAATAAGCTCAGGGCTCCCACTGATTCTGCATTATGGTGAAGCTGTATAATTATTTCATTATATATGACAATGTAATAATAATAGAAATAAAGTGCACTGTGAATGTGATGTATTTTAATCATCCCGAAACCATCCCCCACCCCAATCCATGGAGAAAATTGTCTTCCATGAGACCGGTCCTGATGCCAAAATGGTTCCGGACCAAAGTACTAGAATTAACACACTAGCACACTTCATATGTATATATAGGAATTGATAGCACATGATAGCACACTTCATGTATATATATAGAAATTGACTAGAATTCAAGGACACACATTAAGAAATGGTGGCCTAGAGGTGATAGGGAAAATGCTTGGAATCAAGAATCAGATTTGTATCACCTAGGAATATAAAACACATGTATTATACAATGAACCCATTATTATCTATTTTACTGAAGGGTGAGTGCTAAGACTAAGATGATGCTCCTGAATATCATAAAACCTCTTTCCAGCTTCAACTTTCTTCATTTTATTAATTTAGCTTACAGGTAACAAAAGGGAAAAATTTTCTGCTGTCCTTCCACCCAAGAGAAATACTGAAAAACAGTGAGATTTCAGAATAGTACATACGAGGAAAGGAAGAAACAGCAGTACCACCTGAAATACTTAATAAATGTTTGAAATAAGTAATCAAAGATAGTGAACATTCAAAAACAGAAATGCCAAAAGCATGATCTACCAAAGAAGAAAATAAGTTGAACTTCATTAAGTTTAAAACATTCTGCTCTGCAAAAAAAGTTAAAAGAATGAAAAGTCAAGCCACAAACAGGGAGAAAATCTTTCCAAAAGATATCTAAAAAAAAAAACTTAGATGCAAAATAAACAAAGAACTCTTAAAAGTCAGCAATAAGAAAGCAAACAATCAATTAAATATGGATTTTTAAAAAATGTTGAACCAGCAGCTCAACAAAGTGTACAGAAAGCAAACAAGCATGTGAAAAGACATTCAACATCATATGTCATTGGGGAATACAAATTAAAACAGTGTGACAACACTTGTTAGAATGCCTAAAATCCAAACAGTGACAGCACTAAATACTGATGAGAATGTGGAGGGGAGGGATAAGAATTCTTGCTGTTGCTGGTGGGAATACAAATGGCACAGCCATCTTTGAAGACACTTTGGCAGTTTTTTAAAAAACTAACCCTAGTATTACCATACGATCTATCCACTGTGCTCCCTGGTATTCAACCGAAGGTGTTGAAAACTCCTGCACAAAGTCTGCATATAAATTTTTACAGCAGCTTTGTTCATTGTCATTGTCTAGTTGCTAAGCGGTGTCTGACTTTTTTGCATCCCCATGGACTGGAGCCCACCAGACTCTCTTCATGGGATTTTTGAGGTAAGAATACTAGAATGGGTTGCCATTTCCTTCTCCAGAGTATCTTCCCAACCCAGGAATTGGCAGGCGAGTTCTTTACCACTGAGTCACCAGGAAATCCCAGCTTTATTCATAGTTGCCAAAATTTGGAAGGAACCAATAAGCCCTTGAACAGGTGAATGAATAAACAAACTGTGGTATTCCCAAATAATTGAATATTATTCAGTATTTAAAAATGAACTATTGTGTATATGGAATATTACTCAGCCATTAAAAAGAACTCATTTGAATCAGTTCTAATGAGGTGGATAAAACTGGAGCCCATTATACAGAGTGAAGTAAGCCAGAACAATAAACACCAATACAGTATACTAACACATATATATGGAATATATGGTAACGATAACCCTATATGCAAGACAGAAAAAGAGACACAGATGTATCAAACAGGCTTTTGGACTCTATGGGAGAAGGTGAGGGTGGGATGATCTGAGAGAACAGCATCGAAACATGTATATTATCAAGTGTGAAACAGATCGCCAGTCCAGGTTGGATGCATGAGACAAGTGCTCAGGGCCAGTGCACTGGGATGACCCAGAGGGATAGGATGGGGAGGGAAGTGGGAGGGCAGTTCAGGATGGGGAACACATGTAAATCCATGGATGATCCATGTCAATGTATGGCAAAAACCACTACAATATTGTAAAATAATTAGCCTCCAACTAATAAAAATAATTGGGGAAAAAAAATCCCAGGCAATTGAAATAAAAATAAATAAATAAAATAAAATAAAAATGAGCTATCAAGCCATGAAAAGATATGGGCAAAACTTAAATGTGTACTGCTAAGTGAAAAAAGACAATCTGGAAAGGCTACATGCTTTATGATTCCAACTATGTGGCATTCTAGAAAAGGCAAAACTATGGAGATAGAAAAAAATTTTAGCGGCTACAGGCAGAGAAAGAGGGAGAGAGGATGGATAAATATATGGTATACAGGAAATTTGGGGAGGCAGTGAAACTGTTCTATATGATACTGTAATGGTGAATACTTGTCATTATACATTTGTCAAACTCATAGGTATCTAAAACAAAGAGTGAATCTTAACATAAACTATGGAATTTAGTTCATAATGATATATTAATATTAGATCATCAATTGTAATATAGAAATATGTTAATATTAAAAATTGGAGGATGATTTGGGAGGGGGATATGTGGGAACTCTCTGTGATTTTAGCTCCATTATTATATAAATCTTTGTGGTTGTTCAATTGCTAAGTTGTGTCCAACTTTTTGCCACTCCATGGACTGTAACATTCCAGGCTCCTCTGTCCTTCACCATCTCCCAGAGTTTGCTCAAATTCATGTCCACTGAGTAAGTGATACTCTCTAACCATCTCATACTCTGCCATCCCTTCTCCTTTTGCCTTCAGTCTTTCCAGCATCTGGGTCTTTTCCAGTGAGTCAGCTCTTCGCATCAGGTGGCCAAAGTATTGGAGCTTCAGCATCAGTCCTTCCAATGAATATTCAGGGTTGATTTCCTTTAGGATTGACTGGTTTGATCTCCTTTCAGTCCATGAACTCTCAAGCGTCTTCTCCAGTACCATAGTTAGAAAACATCAGTTCTTTGGCACTCAGCCTTCTTTATGGACCAACTTGCACATCCATACATGACTAATGGAAAAACTGTAGCTTTAATTATACAGACTTTTTTTAAAGTGAAGAAATGACCCAATGCTGTTATAAGTGTTCATGAGGACAAATGAACCCAGACTAACCCAAACTAACAGCATTTGCATTGCTGTTTTGCTTTGTTTTAGTGCTTGCTTAGAATACTTGTGCTAGTAAGGGATAGATTTTAAAAAAGCAAAATAAACAAAAGTGGTAATGAGTTTAATCTGTAATTCATAAAGCTACAAAGATGAAAGTATTTTACTCATATTTGTTTTACTCATATTTTAGTCATGTGCAGAAAGCACATGACTAAAAACAAAATGACTAAAAAATAAATATATTTTTGCCGATAAATACACATTACATTAATTGTCCAAGTATTCTAAAAAAAAACAGGAATAAATTAACAGAAGCGAATAATATTGCTTATAAATAAAGATGCTAGAAATAGCAGGTATTTGTTTATCTAAAACCAGTTTAGATAGTTATAATTTTCATTCACAATATGAAAATTGTGTTTCTGAAATTTACCCACATAGAAAAAATTAAAAATTCTACAAACACTTTCATAGTGTATTATTGATTTCATTCCAGATTTAACACTTAAGTTTAGGCCAAATGTAATTCTAATGATGAAGACATTCATTGGTTAATGATCAAACAACACCTTGAGCATCTTTTCGTCATCATTGGGATTCAGCAAAGTAAATAAATATAATATAGTCTTGGTAATTATACCCAGGATTTGATGGAATTGAGGAAGCAGATCATAAAAAATAAATCACAAAGAGGAGAAAGAGAGAAAGAAAGAAAGAAGGTTAAGAGAAAAGGAAGGAAGGAAGGAAGGGAAGGAAAGAAAACTCTGAGACTTCTGGGGGAGTTTGTCAAGATCAAGAACCCCTGAAATTTTACATTGGGATGAACAAAAGTTTCTAAGTGTAACATATGTTTTCCAGTACTTAAAACAGCTGTAAATCAATGATAGCAAGAATTTTAACCTAAAATTATGGAGAATATATTCTATTGATATAATTTTCTTATTAATTTGCATAATTAATAGACTACAGACCAGTTTCCATTATAAAGTTCAAGTTCTCTTTGTATCATGTTATCAATAAAGTGTTAATAGAAGAAAAAAGGAGGAGAAAGAAGCAATGAGGACTAGAGATAAATATGCTTGACAAATTACATAGTACTAGATCCTTACATTCACTAGGCAGAAACTTAGCTGATCTTGTTTAAATGGTTTTAGTAACTGTTGGTATAACTGGTCTTGCAATATTGTCTTCCTAAAACAAGTTCTTCCTTGGTGGTAAAGAATTCACCTGCGATGCGAGGGACCCAGGTGCGATATCTGGGTTAAGAAGATCCCCAGCAGAAAGAAATAGCTACTATCCCAGTATTCTTGCCTGAAGAATCCTATGGTCAGAGGAGCCTGGTGGGCTACAGTCCATGGGGTCACAAAGAGTTGGACATGACTGAGCAGCAAACAAACATACACAAACACAAAACAAGTTGTGTTTGTGTGTGTGTGTGTATTCTTAGTCACTCAGTCTTGTACTTGGACTGTAGCCCATCAGGTTCCTCTGTCCAAGAGATTTTCCAGGCAAGAATACTGGAGTGGGTTTGCCATATCCTCCTCCAGGAGATTTTCCCCACCCAGGGATCAAACCTGAGCCTCCTGCACTGCAAGTGGATTCCTTACCACTGAGCCACTGGGGAACCCCAAAACAAGCCGTAGTTTCAATTTTATCACTCTAATCTACCTACTGAGGGCTTCCCTGGTGGCTCAGCTGGTACAGAATCTGCCTGAAATGCAGGAGATCTGGGTTCAATACCTGAGTTGGGAAGATCCCCTGGAGAATGGAACAGCTACTCACTGCAGAATTCTGGCCTGGAGAATTCCATGGACAGTAAAGTCGCAAAGAGTCAGACACAACTGAGCGACTTTCACTTTCAATCTACCTACTGAGGATATTTGGAAAAGCTAAATTAAAAACATTTATCTTACATCATTCCAACTCGTGGCTTAACACATACACACACATTCAGATTTTTATAAAGGAAGGAGAACAGCCAATTGTTTCGTATTAAAAGGAAGAAATCTTAAAATCCTAGGTCTCAAGGTTAAGGCAGGTGAAATCAAAATATGAAATTACAAATGTAAGAGCAGATATATACTTGGTATGAACACTGGGGACTCTAGCAGCTGGAGTACCCATACCTGTTGAAATGGGGCAATCACTGCTCATTTCAGACCACTCAGAATGTGGGACCAGTGCTGCCAGCCCCTTATCATTTAGGTTTGTTTTGCTTTTCCACAAGAAGCAAGAAATTTGACCTTCTAAGGGAAATGTCTCATTTTTGAATATTGGAGCAATTTTATTAAAAATACTATAAGAGCCAAACAAAATACTCTATAGGCCAAGTTCAACCCAAATGGTAATAATATATGATTTCTACTCTAAATAACTTGTGATAGAGTCAAGGTATTTTATGTTTATATGTAGATATAAATAGTTGAAATCATAAAAAAGTGATTTTTTGGTATAAAATCTGGAGAAAAAAGTCAAAATTAGATCCATATTACCAGCCTAATGTTTTTACTACAAAGCAGTAGAAATGACAGCTAGAACTTTCAAAATGCTTTCCATCACTGTATACATCTTAGCCAAGTTTTTAATTGTTTATCTAAAGAACCCTGTTTAACTCATTACATTTTTAAGGTATTTTTATTTAGCATAATCAGTCCTTTAAGACACTGATCTGTGTGTACCCACCACCTAGACTCATAAAAGCATAGCCTTTGCCACATTCTCCTCACTTTTTTAAAGGAAACAAAGCATTATAGATACAGTATATATATATATATATATATATATATCTCCTTTGAATAACCCCCCAACAACTATTCTCCTCCTTTATTCCCAGAATCACAATTATTTCATATTTTTCATATATTTTCATATTCTTCATATATTTTCATACATTTCATATTTTTATATTTTTCATATATTTTTATATTCTTCATATATTTCATATGTTTCATATTTTCATATATTTCATATGTTTCATATTTTCATATATTTTAATATTCTTCATATTTTTCATATATTTTCAATTCTTCATATTCTTCATATATTTCATATTTTTCATATTTTTCATATATTTAAATATTCTTCATATTTTTCATATTCTTCATATTCTTCATATTTTTCCTATCTTCATATTTTTCATAAATTTTCATATTCTTCATATTTTTCATATCTGTTCATATTCTTCATATTTTTCATAAATTTTCATATCTTTCATATACTTTCATATTTTTCATATTTTTCATATTCTTCATGTTTCATATTCTTCATATATTTCATATTTTTCCTATTCTTCATATTTTTCATATATTTTCATAGTTTTCATATATGTTCATATTCTTCATATTTTTCATATATTTTCATATCTTTCATATACTTTCATATTCTTCATATTTTTCATATGTTTTCATATCTTTCATATACTTTAATATTCTTCATATTTTTATATATTTAAATATTCTTCATATTTTTCATATATTTTCATATTTTTCATATATGTTCATATTCTTCATATTTTTCTTATATGTTCATATTCTTCATATTTTTCATATATGTTCATATTCTTCATACATTTCATATTCTTCATATTTTTCATACTTTTCTTATATTTTCATATTTTTTCATATATGTTCATATTCTTCATATTTTTCATATTCTTTCATATTCTCCATATTTTTCATATATTTTTATATTCTTCATATTTTTCATATATTTTCATATTTTTCATATTCTTCATATATGTTCATATTCTTCATAATCTTCATATATGTTCATATTTTCATATATTTTCATATTCTTCATATATTGTCCTATTCTTCATGTTTTTCATATATTTTCATATTTTTCATATATTTCCATATTTTTCATATTTCTTACTTTCTGCATATTTTTCATATATTTTCATATAGATCATATTTTTCTTACTTTTCTTATATTTTCATATTTTTTCATATATGTTCATTTTCTTCATATTTTTCATATATGTTCATATTCTTCATATTTTTCATATATGTTCATAGTCTTCATATTTTTCATATTCTTCATATTTTTCATATATGTTCATATTCTTCATATTCTTCATATATGTTCATATTCTTCATATTTTTCATATATTTTTATATTCTTCATATTTCTCACTTTCTGCATATTTTTTATATATTTTCATATATATCATATTTTTCATATCTTTTCATATTTTCATATATTTTCATTTTCTTCATATTTTTCATATATGTTCATATCTTCATATTTTTCATATATTTTCATGTTCTTCATATATTTCATATATTTTTCATATTTTTCATTTATTTTCATATACTTTCATATATTTTATATATTTTTCATATTCTTCATGTATTTCATATATTTTCATATATTTCATATATATGAAGGAAATAGCAACCCACTCCATTATTCTTGCCTGCAGAGTCCTGTAGATGGAGGAGCCTGGTGGGCTGCTGTCCATAGGGTCGCATAGAGTCGGACACAACTGAAGCAACTTAGCATGCCTGCATGCTTTGGAGAAGGCAATGGCAACCTACTCCAGTATTCTTGCCTGGAGAATCCCAGGGACAGAGGAACCTGGTGGGCTGCCGTCTTATGGGGTCTCAGAGTAGGACACGACTGAAGTGACTTAGTAGCAGCAGCAGCATTCATATATATATGGGCTTCCCCAGTGGTTCAGTGGTAAAGAATCCACTTACAATGCAGAAGACACAGGAGATGTGGGTTCGATCCCTGGGTCAGGAAGATCCTCTGGAGAAGGAAATGGCAACCTGCTTCAGCATTCTTGCCTAGGAAATCCGATGGACAGCAGAACCTGGTGGGCTACAGTCCACTGGGTCACAGTCAGACAGGACTTAGCGACTAAGCACCTGTATTAAATATGTATGTATTTCTTTCTATTTTATTATTATTATTCATTTTAGTAAGCAATCTCCTTCCATAATCCAATTTTATTAATTAAGAAAGTAAGGCTTAGAGAAAAAGATTAGGTTCCCAAACACACAGAAATAAGTAAAGAACTATGATTGAAATCCAAGTCTGCATAATCCAAGTCTGGAATGTTTTGCTCCAGGGCTCATACAGGAGACAAAACAACAAAATATATATATATAGATAGATATAGATTCATGAAAATACTTACCTATCATTATTTCTATATCTATTTGTGTGTGTATCTACAGATATATATATATATATATATGTATGTAAATACACACACACACACATATATATATGTATACAATAATGTGTGCATGTGTGCACAATTGCTTCAGTCATGTCTGATTCTTTGTGAACCTATGAGCTGTAGCCCATCAGGATCCTCTGTCCATGGGATTCTGTAGGCAAGAATAGTGCAGTGGGTGGTCATGCCCTCCTCCAGAAAAGCTTCCTGACCCAGGGATCGAACACGTGTCTCCTGTGTCTTCTGCATTGCAAGTGGATGCTTTACCACAGAGCCACAGGGAAAGTATATATATACTTATCAGTACATACTACTAACTCTGATTCCAATCTAATGCAAGTTTTATCCTAGTCTTACATCTTTACTGAAGTTGCCTAATCTGACCATGAGAAATCTGGATCACCACATATATATTATTTGTCCAAACCTGGCAAACATGTAAATTCATTTCAATATTGTTAACCTATAACCATGTGAAACATAAAGATAACTATAGCGTAGTATTTAAGTTTTTTTTTTGTCTTTGTCTTGAAATATATAGACAAATTTTTATTTTGCAAAGTTACTACTAATTTCTCTCTTTCCCACTCCCTTCAGTGTGATTATATTATTCATTTCAGACACATGGGTTTATATGATACTGTTTGTATACAGTATGAAGCTCCATCTGTATACAGGTGGTTTATTTTTAATTTATTTTTAACTGAAGGATAATTGCTTTACAAAATTCTGTTGTTTTCTGTTAAACCTCAACATGAATCAGCCATAGGTAAACATATATCCCCTCCCTTTTGAACCTCCCTCCCATCTCCCTCCCCATCCCACCCCTCTAGGTTGATACAGAGCCCCTATTTGGGTTTGCTGACAGATACAGCAAATTCCCATTGGCTATCTATTTTACATATGGTGATGTAAGTTTCCATGTTACTCTCCTCATCTGTTTCACCCTCTACTGCCCATGTCCGTAAGTTTATTCTCTACGTCTGTTTCTCCATTCAGTTCAGTTCAGTTGCTCAGTCGTATCAGACTCTTTGCAATCCCGTGGATCACAGCACGCCAGGCTTCTCTGTCCATCACCAACTTCCAGAGATTACTCAAACTCATGTCCAATGAGTGGGTAATGCCATTCAACCACCTCATCCTCTGTAGTCCCCTTCTCCTCCTGCATTCAATCTTTTCCAACATAAGGGTCTTTTCCAATGAGTCAGTTCACATCAAGTGGCCAAAGTATTGGAGTTTCAGCTTCAACATCAGTTCTGCCAATGAATATTCAGGACTGATTTCCTTTAGGATGAACTGGTTGGATCTCCTTGCTGTCCAAAGGACTCTCAAGAGTCTTCTCCAACACCACCATTCAAAAGCATCAATTCTTCAGCACTTGCCTTTCTTTATAGTCCAACTCTCACATCCATACATGAATACTGGAAAATCCATAGTTTAACTAGACAGACATTTGTTGGCAAAGTTATGTCTCTGCTTTTTAATATGCTGTCTAGATTGGACAAAGCTTTCCTTCCAAGGAGCAAACATCTTTTAATTTCACAGCTGCAGTCACCATCTACAATGACCTTCAGTAGAGCCCCCCACAATAAAGTCTTTCACTGTTTGCATTGTTTCCACATCTATTTACCATGAAGTGATGGGACCGGATGCCATGACCTTCATTTATTGAATGTTGAGTTTTAAGCCAGCTTTTTAACTCTCCTCTTTCACTTTCATCAAGAAGCTCTTCAGTTCTTCCTCACTTTCTGCCTTAAGTATGGTGTCATCTGCGTATCTGAGTTTATAGATATTTCTCCCAGTAGTCTTGATTCCAGCTTGTGTTTCATCCAGTCTAACATTTCTCATGATGTACTCTGCATATAAGTTAAATAACCAAGGTGACAATATACAGCCTTGACATACTCCTTTCTCTATTTGGAACCAGTCTGTTGTGCCATGTCCAGTTCTAACTGTTGCTTCTTGACCTGAATACAGATTTCTCAGGAAGCAGATGAGATCATCTGGTATTCCCGTCTATTTCAGAATTTTCCACAGTTTGTTGTGATCCACACAGCCAAAGGCTTTGGCATAGTCAATAAAGCAGAAGTATATGCTTTTCTGGAACTCTCTTGCTTTTTGGATGATCCAACAGATATTGGCAGTTTGATCTCTGATTCCTCTGCCTTTTCTAAATCCAGCTTGAACATCTGGAAGTTCACCTTCATGTACTGTTGAAGACTTTCTTGGAGAATTTGTTTCTCCACTGCTGCCCTGCAAATAAATTCTTTAGTAACATTTTTCTAGATTCTGTATATATGTGTTACAAAACAATATTTTTCTCTTTCTGACTTACTTCATTTTGCACAATAGGCTCTAGTTTCATCCACCTCATTAGAACTGATTAAAATGCTTTCCTTTTAATAGCTGAGTAATATTTAACTGTGTATATCTACCAGTAGTTCTTTATCCATTTATCTGTTGATGGGCATCTAGTTTGCTTACATGTTCTAGCTATTGTAAACAGTGCTGCAATAAACAATGGGATATAAGTGTCTTTTTCAATTTTGGTTTCCTCAGGCTATATGCCTACGAGTGGGATTTCTGAGTCATATGGTGGCTTTATTCCTAGTTTTTTATGGAATCTGCATACCCTCTTCCATAATGGCTATATCAATTTACATTCCCACCAACAGTGCAAGAATGTTCCCTTTTCTCCACATCCTCTGTAGCATTTATTGTTTGTAGATGTTTTGATCATGGCCATTCTCATGGGTATTAGGTGATATCTCATTGTAGTTATGATTTGCATTTAAGAAAGGCAATCCCAAAGGATGCTCAAAGTACAGCACAATTACACTTATCTCACACGCTAGTAAAGTTATGCTCAAAATTCTCCAAGCCAGGCTTCAACAATACGTGAACTGTGAACTTCCAGATGTTCAAGCTGGTTTTAGAAAAGGCAGAGGAACCAGAGATCAAATTGCCAATATCCGCTGGATCATCAAAAAAGCAAAAGAGTTCCAGAAAAACATCTATTTCTGCTTTATTGACTATGCCAAAGCCTTCGACTATGTGGATCACAACAAACTGTGGAAAATTCTGAAAGAGATGGGAATACCAGACCACCTGACCTGCCTCTTGAGAAACCTGTATGCAGGTTAGGATGCAACAATTAGAACTGGACATGGAACAATAGACTGGTTCCAAATAGGAAAGGTAGTATGTCAAGACTGTATACTGTCACCCTGCTTATTTAACTTATATGCAGAGTACATCATGAGAAATGCTGGGCTGGAAGAAGCACAAGCTGGAATCAAGATTGCCGGGAGAAATATCAATAACCTATGATATGCAGATGACACCACCCTTATGGCAGAAAGTGAAGAGGAACAAAAAAACCTCTTGATGAAAGTGAAAGAGGAGAGTGAAAAAATTGGTTTAAAGCTTAACATTCAGAAAGTTAAGATCATGGCATCTGGTCCCATCACCTCATGGGAAATAGACGGGGAGACAGTGGAAACAGTGTCAGACTTTATTTTTCTGGGCTCCAAAATCACTGCAGATAGTGACTGCAGCCATGAAATTAAAAGACACTTACTCCTTGGAAGGAAAGTTATGACCAACCTAGATAGCATATTAAAAAGCAGAGACATTACTTTGCCAACAAAGGTCCATCTGGTCAAGGCTATGGTTTTTCCAGTGGTCATATATGGATGTGAGAGTTGGACTCTAAAGAACTGAGTGCCAAAGAATTGATGCTTTTGAACTGTGGTGTTGGAGAAGACTCTTGAGAGTCCCTTGGACTGCAAGATCCAATGAGTCCATTCTAAAAGAGATCAGTCCTGGGTGTTCATTGGAAGGACTGATGCTGAAGCTGAAACTCTAGTACTTTGGCCACCTCATATGAAGAGTTGACTCACTGGATAAGACCCTGATGCTGGGAGGGATTGGAGTCAGGAGGAGAAGGGGACGACAGAGGATGAGATGGCTGGATGGCATCACCGACTCAATGGACATGAGTTTGGGTGGACTCTGGGAGTTGGTGATGGACAGGGAGGCCTGGCGTGCTGCGATTCATGGGGTCGCAAAGAGTCGGACACGACTGAGCAACTGAACTGAACTGAACTGAATAATGAGCAATGTTGAACATCTTTTCATGTGCTTATTAGCCATCTGTATGTCTTCTTTGGAGAAATGTCTGTTTAGGTCTTTTCCCCACTTTTTGATTGGGTTATTTGCCTTTCTTGTTTTGAGTTGTATGAGTTGCCTGTATATTTTGGAAATTAATCTTTTGTTAGTTGTTTCATTTGCTATTATTTTATCCCATCCTGAGGGCTGTCTTTACATCTTGCTTATAGTTTCCTTTGCTGTGCAAAAGTTTTTAATTTTAATCAGGTCCCACTTGTTTACTTTTGTTTTTATTTCCATTACTCTAGGAGATGGGTCATAGAGGATCTTGCTTTGATTTATGTCATCAACTATTCTTCCTATGTTTTCCTCTAAGAGTTTTATAGTTTCTGGTCTTACATTTAGGTCTTTAATCCATTTTGAGTTTAACTTTGTGTGTGGTGTTAGGAAGTGCTATAATTTCATTCTTTTACATGTAGTTGTCCAATTTTATCAGCATCATTTATTGAAGAGGCAGTCTTTGCCCCATTGTATATTCTTGCCTCCTTTGTTGAAAATAAGGTATACATAGGTGCATGGGTTTATTTCTGGGCCTTCTACCTTGTTCCATTGGTCTATATTTCTGCTATGTGTCAGTAGCATACTGTCTTGATGTCTGCAGCTTTGTAGTATAACCTGAAGTCAAGAAGCTTGATTCCTCCAGCTCCATACTTCTTTCTCAAGACTGCTTTGGCTATTTGGAATCTTTTGTGTTTCCATATGAATTATGACATTTTTTGTTCTAGTTCTGTGAAAAATGCCATTGGTAATATGATAGGAATTACATTGAATTTGTAGATTGTGTTTGGCAGTATAGTCATTTTCTCAATATTGATTCTTCCTACCCAGGGACATGGAATACCTCTCTATCTGTTTATGTCATCTTTGATTTCTTTCATCAGTTCAGTTCAGTTCAGTCACTCAGTCGTGTCCGACTCTTTGCGACCCTATGAATCGCAGCACGCCAGGCCTCCCTGTCCATCACCAACTCCCAGAGTCCACCCAAACCCATGTCCATTGAGTCAGTGATGCCATCCAACCATCTCATCCTCTGTCAGCCCCTTCTCCTCCTGCCCCCAATCCCTCCCAGCATCAGGGTCTTTTCCAGTGAGTCAACTCTTCGCATGAGGTGGCCAAAGTCCTGAAGTTTCAGCTTCAGCATCAGTCCTTCCAATGAACACCCAGGACTGATCTCCTTTAGGATGGACTGATTGGATCTCCTTGCAATCCAATGGACTCTCAAGAGTCTTCTCCAACACCACAGTTCAAAAGCATCAATTTTTCGGCGCTCTGCTTTCTTCACAGTCCAACTCTCACATCCATATATGACCACTGGAAAAACCATAGCCTTGACCAGATGGACCTTTGTTGGCAAAGTAATGTCTCTGCTTTTTAATATGCTATCTAGGTTGGTCATAACTTTCCTTCCAAGGAGTAAGTGTCTTTTAATTTCATGGCTGCAGTCACCATCTGCAGTGATTTTGGAGCCCAAAAATATAAAGTCTGACACTGTTTCCATTTTGTCTCTTTAGGTAAGTTTATTCCTAGGTATTTAAATCTTTTTGCTGCAATGGTGAATGGGATTGATTCCTTAATTTCTCTTTCTGATTTTTCATTGTTAATATATAGAAATGTAAGTGATTTCTGTATATTGATATTGATATTGTATCTTGCGACTTTGCTAAATTCACTGATTAGCTCTAGTAATTTGCTGATAGTATCTTTAGGGTTTTCTATGTACAGTACCATGTCATCTGCAAACAGTGAGAGTTTTACTTCTTTTCCAATCTGGATTCCCGTTATTTATTTTTCTTCTCTGATTATGATAGCTAGGACTTCCAAAACTATGTTGAACAATAGTGGCGAAAGTGGACACCCTTGTCTTGTTCCTAATCTTAGGCGGAATGCTTTCAGCTTTTCATCATTGAGGATAATGTTTGCTGTAGGCTTATCATATATGGTCTTTACTATGTAGAGGTAGATTTCTTCTATGCCCATTTTTTGAAGAGTTTTAATCACAAATGGGTGCTGAATTTTGTCAAAGGCTTTTTATGCATCTATTGCAATTATCATGTAGTTTTTATCTTTCAGTTTGTTAATATGGTGTATCACATTGATTGATTTGTGTATGTTGAAGAATCCTTGCATCCCTGGAATAAACCCAACTTGATCACGGTATATGAGCTTCTTAATGTGTTGTTGAATTCTGTTTGCTAAAATTTTGTTGAGGATTTTTACATCTATGTTCATCAGTGATACTGGCCTGCAGTTTTCTTTTTTGTGTGTTGTCTTTGTCTTGTTTTGGTATCAGGTTGATGGTGGCCTTGTACAATGAGTTTGGAAGTGTTTCTTCCTCTGCAATTTTTTGAAAGTTTTAGAAGGATAGGCATTAGCTCTTCTCTAAATGTTTGATAGAATTCTGTGAAGCTATCTGGTCCTGGGCTTTTGTTTTTTGGGAGATTTTTTTATCACAACCTCAATTTCAGTGCTTGTAATTGAAAAATGAAAAGTGAAAGTTACTCACTCAGTTGTCTCTGACTCTTTATGACCCCATGGACTGTAGCCCACCAGGCCTCTCTGTCCATGGAATTCTCCAGGCAAGAATTCTAGAGTGGGTTGCCATTTTCTTCTCCAGCTTGTAATTGCATTGTTCTTAGTTTCTCTTTCTTCCTGGATCAGTCTTGGAAGATTGAACTTTTCTAAGAATCTGTCCATTTCTTCTAGGTTATCCATTTTATTACCGTAAAGAAAGAAAGTGAAGTCGCTCAGTCGTGTCTGACTCTTTGAAACCCCATGGACTGTAGCCTGCCAGTCTCCTCTGTCCATGGGATTTTCCAGGCAAGAATACTGGAGTGGGATGCCATTTCCTTCTCCAGGGGATCTTCCCAACCCAGGGATTGAACCTGGGTTTCCCACATTGTAGGCAGACGCTTTTACCATCTGAGCCACCAGGGAAATCATTTTTTACCATATGGTTGTTCATAACAGCCTCTTATAATCCTTTGTATTTCTGTACTGTCTGTTGTAACCTCTCCTTTTTCATTTCTAATTTTGTTGATTTGATTCTTCTCTTTTTCTTGATGAGTCTGGCTAAATTTTGTCAATTTTGTTTATCATCTCAAAAAACCTGCTTTTCGTTTTATTAATCTTTACTACTGTTACTTTCAATTCCTTTTCAGTTGTTTCTGCTCTGGTCTTCATGATTTCTTTCCTTCTGTTAATTTTGGGTTTTTTTGTTTTTTTTTTCAAGTTGTTTTAGATGTAAAGTTAGGTATCAAATCAATGTTTTTTCTTGTTTCTTGAGGTAGAGATGTGTTGCTATAAATTTCCCTCTTAGAACTACTTTTGCTGCATCCCATAGGTTTTTGAGTTGACATGTTTCGTTGTCATTTGTTTCTAGAAATTGTTTGATTTCCCTTTTTATTTTTTAAGTAACCTGTTGGTTATTTAGAAACTTATTGTTTAATCTCCATGTGTTTGTGTTTTTTACACTTTTTATCTTGTAATTTATATCTAGTCTCATAGCATTGTGATCAGAAAAAATGCTTGATAAAATTTCAATTTTCTTAAATTTACTGAGGTTTGATTTGTGACCAAAGATGTCATCTATCCTGGAGAATGTTCCATGTGCACTTGAGAAGGTGTATTCTTCTGCATTTGGATGGAATGCCCTGAAGATATCAGTGAAATCCATCTCATCAATGTATCATTTAAGACATGTGTTTCCTTATTAAATTTCTATTTTGATGATCTGTCCATTGGTGTGAAAGGGGTGTTAATGTCTCCTATTCTTGTGATACTGTCAATTCCTCCTTTTATGTCTGTTACGTCTCCATTTTGTCTTGTGTATTGAGTTGCTCCTATGTTGGGTGCATAGATATTTACAATTTTTGTGTCTTCCTCTTGGTTTGATCCCTTGATTATTATATAGTATCCTTCCTTATCTCTTGTAATATTCTTTATTTTAAAGTCCAATTTGTCTGATATGAGGATTGCTACTCCACCTTTCTGTTGCTTTCCATTTGCATGGAATATATTTTTCCATACTCTCACTTTCAGTCTATAGGTGTCTTTAGGTCTAAAAAGTGTTTCTTGTAGACAGCATATATATGGGTCTGGCTTTTTTATCCATACAGCTAATCTGTGTCTTTTGGTTGGGGCATTTAATCAGTTCACATTTATAGTAATTACTGATGTATATGATTCTATTGCCATTTTCTTAATTGCTTGGAGTTTGATTTTGTAGATCTTTTTCTTCTCCTATATTTGTTGACTATATAAGTCCCTTTAACATTTGTCATTGGTTTGGTGGTACTGAATTCTCTTAATTTTGCTTGTCTGAAAAGCTTTTTATTTCTCCATCAATTTTGAATGAGATCCTTGCCAGGTACAGTAATCTTGGTTGTAGATTTTCCCCTTTCAGTACTTTAAATACATCCTGCCATTCCCTTCTGGCTGGCAGAATTTCTGCTGAAAGATCAGCTGTTAAACCTATGGTGTTTCCCTTGTATGTTATTTGTTGCTTTTCCCTTTCTGCTTTTAATATTCTTTATTTGTGTTTAATCTTTGTTAGTTTGATTAATATGTGTCTTGGTGTGTTTCTCCTTGGGTTTATCCTGTCAGGGTCTCTTTGCACCTCTTGGGATTGATTGACTATTTCCTTTTCCATGTTGGGGAAACTTTCACCTATAATCTCTTCAAAAATTTTCTCATACCCTTTCTTTTTCTCATCTTCTTCTGGGACCCTTATAATTTGAATGTTGGTTCATTAAATATTGTCCCAGAGGTCTCTGAGACTATCTTCAGTCCTTTTCATTCTTTTTACTTTATTCTGTTCTTCAGAAGTTATTTCCACCATTTTATTTTTTTTTTCTTTTCTTTTCTTTTTTTGTATTAGTTGGAGGCTAATTACTTCACAACATTTCAGTGGGTTTTGTCATACATTGATATGAATCAGCCATAGATTTACACGTATTCCCCATCCCGATCCCCCCTCCCACCTCCCTCTCCACCCGATTCCTCTGGGTCTTCCCAGTGCACCAGGCCGGAGCACTTGTCTCGTGCATCCCACCTGGGCTGGTGATCTGTTTCACCATAGATAGTATACATGCTGTTCTTTTGAAATATCCCACCCTCACATTCTCCCACAGAGTTCAAAAGTCTGTGCTGTATTTCTGTGTCTCTTTTTCTGTTTTGCATATAGGGTTATCATTACATCTTTCTAAATTCCATATATATGTGTTAGTATGCTGTAATGTTCTTTATCTTTCTGGCTTACTTCACTCTGTATAATGGGCTCCAGTTTCATCCATCTCATTAGGACTGATTCAAATGAATTCTTTTTAACGGCTGTGTAATATTCCATGGTGTATATGCACAACAGCTTCCTTATCCATTCATCTGCTGATGGGCATCTAGGTTGCTTCCATGTCCTGGCTATTATAAACAGTGCTGTGATGAACATTGGGGTGCACGTGTCTCTTTCAGAGCTGGTTTCCTCAGTGTGTATGCCCAGAAGTGGGATTGCTGGGTCATATGGCAGTTCTATTTCCAGTTTTTTTAAGAAATCTCCACACTGTTTTCCATAGTGGCTGTACTAGTTTGCATTCCCACCAACAGTGTAAGAGGGTTCCCTTTTCTCCACACCCTCTCCAGCATTTATTGCTTGTAGACTTTTGCATAGCAGCCATCCTGACTGGCGTGTAATGGTACCTCATTGTGGTTTTGATTTGCATTTCTCTGATAATGAGTGATGTTGAGCATCTTTTCATGTGTTTGTTAGCCATCTGTATGTCTTCTTTGGAGAAATGTCTGTTTAGTTCTTTGGCCCATTTTTTGATTGGGTCATTTATTATTCTGGAATTGAGCTTCAGGAGTTGCTTGTATATTTTTGAGATTAATCCTTTGACTGTTTCTTCATTTGTTATTATTTTCTCCCAATCTGAGGGCTGTCTTTTCACCTTACTTATAGTTTCCTTTGTAGTGCAAAAGCTTTTAAGTTTCATTAGGTCCCATTTGTTTAGTTTTGCTTTTATTTCCAATATTCTGGGAGGTGGGTCATAGAGGATCTTGCTGTGATTTATGTCGGAGAGTGTTTTGCCTATGTTCTTCTCTAGGAGTTTTATAGTTTCTGGCCTTACATTTAGATCTTTAATCCATTTTGAGTTTATTTTTGTGTATGGTGTTAGAAATTGTTCTAGTTTCATTCTTTTACAAGAGGTTGACCAGTTTTCCCAGCACCACTTGTTAAAGAGGTTGTCTTTTTTCCATTGTATATCCTTGCCTCCTTTGTCAAAGATAAGGTGTCCATAGGTTCATAGATTTATCTCTGGGCTTTCTATTCTGTTCCATTGATCTGTATTTCTGTCTTTGTGCCAGTACCATACTGTCTCTCCCACCATTTTATCTTCCAGTTCACTGATTCATTTTTCTGCTCCAGATATTCTGCTATTGATTCCTTCTAGATTATTTTTAATTTCAATAATTGTGTTGTTTTCTCTGTATGTTTATTCTTTAATTCTTCTAGTTCTTTGCTAATTGATTCTTGCATAGTCTCCATTTTGTTTTCAAGGTTTTCTATCATCTTTACTATCATTATTTTGAATTCTTTTTTAGGTAGGTTGCCTATTTCCTCTTCATTTATTTGGACTTCTCTGTTTCTAGTTTGTTCCTTCATTTGTGAAGTATTTCTCTGCTTTTTCATTATTTTTTTTTTTTAATTTATTGTGTTTGAGGCCTCCTTTTCCCAGGCTTCAAGGTCGAATTCTTTCTTCCTTTTGGTTTCTGCCCCCCTAAGTTTGGTCCAGTGGTTTGTGTAAGCATCATGCAGAGTGAGACTTACGCTGAGGTTTTTTTGTTTGTTTGTCTGTTCTCTTCTGATGGGCAAGGCTGAGTGAAGTGGTAATCCTATCTGTTGATGATTGGTTTTGTGTTTTTGTTTTGTTTGTTGTTTGGATGAGGCATCCTGCACAAGGTGCTACTGGTTGTTGGGTGACGCCAGGTCTTGTATTCAAGTGGTTTCCTTTGTGGGAGTTCTCATGCTTTGACACTCCCTAGAGTTAGTTCTCTGATAGTCTATGGTCTTGGAGTCAGTGCTCCCCCTGGAAAGGCTCAGGGATTGATCTCTGGTCAGGAACAAAGATTCCACAAGTCATTTGTTATGGCATTAAATGATAGGTTGATTTTTTAATTATTTATTTGGGGAGTGAGGACAAATAAACATTACTTCCATTTTAAGAGTCAGTAAAAAATGATATACTCTGAGTAACATTACTCCATCCTCATCCCTACTCACCTGGTTTCATTTTCTGCTGTTTCTATTCCTTTTCCATCAGTATCTGCAACTACTTCTATTGCAAAAATGAACTAATTCATGTGTATTTCCTTAAACTCACTTCTTTTTTACATACATACCGTATAGCTATGGTGGGGCTTCCATGGTGTCTCAAATGGTAAAGAATCTGCCTGCAATGCAGGAGTATTTGATCCCTGGGTCAAGAAGATCCCCTGGAGAAGGGAATGACAACCCACTCCAGTATTCTTGCCTGAAGAATTGCATGGACAGAGGAGCCTGGCAGGCTACAGTTCATGGGGTTACAAAGAGACACAACTGAGAGACCAACACTATAGTATATTATAGGTAACATTTCTACTTTAATATTTCACTTAATCAGTGTATTTTGAGAATTAATCTAAACCAGTTCATAAGACAAAAACCATTTTTTTTACAGAGCATAATATTTCATTCTGTAGATATATCACAACTTATTGGAATATTCTGGCAATTATAAACAATACTGTAATCAATAGTGAGTCTTCCTGGTGATTTTTTTGATTTGTGTTTTGTTGCATTTTTTCTATAATAGCATATTTTGTTGTGATTTATTAATTTTTTTTTCTATAATAGCACTCCCTTTTCTCTGTTACTAGCTTTCCCAGGTACCCAAAGGATGCTGTTTCCTTAAGCTCTCCATATGCAGGTAGAAAGACACTAACTCCCCAGGAGAGCACTGAAAGGCTCAGGAGGTTGGAGCCATGATCTTCTCCCTTCCACTTGGGGGAGAAACTTCAGTTCTATGTTTTTTCCCAATCTTACAGGGCCATGCCAGCCAAACTTTCCAACCTCCTCCTTTGTTCCTAGTTTCCCCAGGTTTCCAGCCTATGGATGTTAACTTAGCATTATGTATGGCAAGATAGAAACTGGTACCTCTGGCAATACACTAAGACACTGGAGGTGTTGTACATTCACTCAACTCTTCGTTCTCTCCCACTGAGAAGTTTCAGGCAAAGGTGATAGCTATATTCATTGAGCTGTTCTGACTTCAGGGAGGTGGTGGTGCTGTGAAAAAAGTGAAATTCCTCCTTTCTTATTTCAATGCAACCATTTCCAGTTTTGTGCTCATCTGGGGTATTACAACTTCTTAACTGGAATATGGACCTCTCAAAGAGAAGGCATGCTATTTATATCATTGCTAAACTAGTGTTGCTATGGGGAAATGAGGGCTGAGACTTCCTATTCTGCCATCTTTTTAACATGACTCCTTATATAAACAGCATAATCACCTCACTGATTTTGGACTGAGTACAGTTGTTAAACAATACAGAGCCTGTACAAATTAATATGGCATTGTCACTATCTTTCATAGATCTATCAATAGAGACAAATAAAGTCATAGGTAATTAAAATTTTAGATTATAGGATTATTTGTGTGTTGAAAGAGATACAAAAAGAGGGATGTGGCACCCTGATGAGGATAAAAGTTAATTAAGCTTTGCTCTGACGAATACGAGATGGTGTCATGGACGGGAAAGCATGCATAGAAATTAACTTGGAAACCAAAATAATGAAAAAGTCAAACCCCTGTGGTACTCAAATTCCTTGCCCACCTCTTCAAACCTTAAGAAACGCCACTCTGGGTTATAGAATGGCCCTTTCATCTCTGCTAATGAAACCAGGTTACTTTATATTTTATAGCAGGTCATGATAGCATTTCCCTCAATATTTATATCATACATTGAAAGGTCTTACCTCTCTTTTAATGCCTCTCATTATAAGTTTCACAAATGAATCTTAAACATATTGCAATACAGTATTCACTACAAATTATACTATCAATTATCTACTGCCTATAAAACAAGATTTTTTTAATGGTCTTTTTTAAGCTTCAAGGTGTCCAGGATTGTGCAGTTTCCTCAGTTCTGCCTCACCACAGCAAAGACTTGAAATAACGGACCACTGTTACAGCTTGATTATAGCTCAAAGATTTATTCGGTAAGCAAAGGCATGAGGGCAGGCTGAGCCCAACAGAGAGGACTCAATCCATCTTGGCTTCCTCCGTTTATACATTTATCTCCCCTTTTTAAGCCTGCCCTATGCAAACTGGGCTAGCCAGGAGGGCTGTTTGTTTCACCTGATGTTTTCACTTCGGTCCTCAGATTTGCTTTTGCTCCTCTGGTTTTTAGCCACCACCATTTTGGATCCCTTTTTCCTATTCTAACTATCTAACATCACGCCCCTCTAGAGATCAGAGGCCCAATTCTTTGGGAACAGGGGCATTGAGGTCTCTCTGGCTACTTCCTGCTGAGCTGGGATGGCAAGGGGCATTGGGCCTTGAGTCTCAAGCCTCAGAGTCCTTATAGCAGTGACTATCTAAGGGTGAGTGATATTTTCTGTGGTCAGGTGTAGTTTTATATATCCTTGTTGAACTAGCACTGCATTTTGTAGCTTGTTGACCTGGGCAGAGAAAAAATGGGTTAAACAATTGATAATACATGGAACAATCATAAGCAATATCAATATGGTGATAACAGGAGTTAGTAGGGGCATTAGTCAACTCCAAATCCCCTTTCACCTGGAGAAGGATCCCTCCAAGAGACTGTAGCCACCCTGAGGACTCTCCAGCTCATTCTGTGAGATCCTGTAGGATCTGAATGTTTTTCTTGAGGACTGCGAGACTTTCTTCAACTTAGTTGGAGGTAATTACCCAGAAGCAACATGTCTTGTTCAAGATGGCTCAAGTCCCTCCTTGTTCAGGGATCAGGAGGTCTATCTCCTATCTATTTTGGAGTACAACCTCCACCAAGCTGTGTTGGCTCTTTATATCTATCCTGAGAAATCTTACCCCCAGAAATTTAATTTTGGGGGTATTGATTAGAAAAGCACTCATTTGTAGTCCTGAATATGTATCTGAGATCTCCCAGGGGCTCACAGCTGTATTGAATGTCCTCTGCTTTTTTTCTTCCATGGCTTGACTCGTGAGTAGTGAATCCAGGAGTCGTGTCCTGGTACCTTGACTGCTGTGGTGGTAAAAAGTATTACAGAGTAGAAGCCCTCCATGTGGGCTGGAGTTAAGTCTTTGGGGACCCATCTTTCCAGACTTTAATTAGGACTTGAGTCCCTGGAGCATAGAGTGGTGGCTGTTTAGAATCTTTTGGGTCCTGGTTGATGTCCCACAAGTGTATTTCTTGTTGCAATTGCCCAATGGCAATGGTATGAGACTGGAGGGTCTGAGCCTCTGGATCCAGGAAGAGGTCGATGACAAACAAAAGTTCTCCCATATAGCATCTCATAAGGACTAAAATCAATCTATTCCTTAGGGGCAATACAGGTGCAGAGGAGAGCTATTGGTAAGGCCTCCTTCCATCCAAGGGAGGTCTCCTGGGTTATCTTTTTATTGCTGATTTTAAGTATTGGGCTTCCCTCATAGCTCAGTTGGTAAAGAATCCACTTGCAATGCAGGAGACTCTGGTTTGATTCCTGGGTTGGGAAGATCCCCTGGAGAAGGGATAGGCTACCCACTCCAGTATTCTTGGGCTTCCTTTGTGGCTCAGCCAGTAAAGAATCCTCCTGCAATGCAGGAGACCTGGGTTTGATCCCTGGGTTGGGAAGATTCCCTGGAGAAGGGAAAAGCTACCCACTCCAGCATTCTGGCTTGGAGAATTCCATGGACCATATAGTCCATGGGGTTGCAAAGAGTCAGACATGACTGAGCAACTTTCACTTTCACTTTTCTACTTTTCCTGAAGATCGAGGCCTCCAGGTGCAATGGAGGTAATAAGTAATGCCCAATGCTTTAGAGACCCTTTGGGTGACCTTAGAAGTAAATGATGTCCCATTGTCACTTTGTAATGACCTGAGCAGGCCAAATCTTGGAATGATTTCATGTAGCCGTTTTCTTTCTTTCTTTCTTTCTTTTTAAAAATTTATTACTGCCTTTATCCTCTGCCTTCTCAGTCCAGGTGGGAATGTATCAGTCCATCCTGTAAATGTATCTGTCATGACCAGTAGGTATTTATACCTTTGAGAAACTGGCATCTGGGTGAAGTCCCTCTGCCAATCTTCTCCTGGGTAGGTCCCAATCCATTGGATGGGCTGGGACAGCTGGGGCCTTTGAGCACCTTGGGGGTTGTTTAAATGGTAAGTGGGACAAGAGGAGACCACTTGCCTTATAGTCGTTTGGAGGCCTGTTCCTTTGAAGGACCTTTCCAGTAATCTTTGGAGGACTCTCTCCCCTAAATGAGTGGTGCATATAAAGTTAAGTGAAAGTGAAGTCGTTCAGTTGTGTCTGACTCTTTGTGACCTCATAGACTGTAGCCTACCAGGCTCTTCCGTCCATGGGTCTTTCCAGGCAAGAAGACTAGAGTGGGTTGCCATTTCCTTCTCCAGGAGATCTTCCCAACCCAGGGGTTAAATCCGGGTCTCCCACATTAGAGGCAGATTTTTTACCATCTGAGCCACCAGGGAAGTGGTGCATGTAAGGAGTTAACCAACTGCCATTGGAAATTCCCAGGCAGATAAAAGGAGTCCCTCCTTTTGGAACCATCCCATATGATCTTCTTGAAAGCTCTCACTCTTAGCTTTAAGAGTCTCACCTTCAGTATATGAAGGAGTTTCTGGGAAACTAGTCTGTGGAACTAAGGTGGCAACCTCTATTAGGTCACTGTTCTGTAATGCTGCTCTCTTAGCTGCCTGATCAGCTGCTTGGTTCCCTCATGCCACTTCTGTGCTCCCTTTCTGGTGTCCTTTACAATGGGAGACTGAAACCTCAGCAGGCAGATGAGTGCCTCCAAGAGTCCAAAGATTTGATCACCATACTTGATTGGGGACCCTCGGGTTGTCAAGTGGCCTTTTTCTTTCCAAATAGCAGCATGTACATGTAGCACCAGAAAGACATACTTGGAGTCAGTGTAAATGCCTACTCTTTTTCCTTTTCCCAGTTCCAAAGGTGGAGTTGGGGCTATGAACTCGGCCAATTGAGCTGAGGTACCTGGTGACAAAGGTTTAGCCTCTATGGTCTCAAAATTGAAGACTACTGCATATCTGGCTCTTCTTCTTCCATCCAAGACAAAGCTGCTTCCATCAATGTACCAGATTTCCTCAGGATTGGTCAGAGGATCTTCTGACAATCCCTCTTGGGGTCTTCTCCACTGGTGCAAGGTTTCTAGGTAAGAGTGAAAGGGGAGAGAGCCCTGGGGGTAGTCAGGATGGTAGCTGGCTTAAAAACCTCACAAGGGGATATAGTCAGGCCTGGATTTTCCATCAGCATGATTTGATGTCTGAGGATCCTTTTATCAGACATCCATAAATGGTCTTTCACATTCAGTTGTTTCACTTGGTGGCTGGTAAAAATAGTTAGCTTGCCCCCCAAAGAGAGTTTCAAACATCTATCAGGACTGCAGTAGCTGCAAGATTTTGGAAGCAGGGAAAGAGCCCTTCCTAATAAGGGAGTAGGATGCTCAGGGACCACCAGAACCTGGTGGGGAAATAGTTGTCCATCCCAGCAACAAAGAAGTGTTCAGGTGAATCTTTTTGTAATTGTTTTCCTTTAGCACCCATAATGGTACAGGTTTGGGAGGAGAAGGCTCCAGAGCAGGAGATTGGGACAGAGTAGGTAGCCCCTGTGTCAACCAAGAAATTCTCAGACCTACCTGCCACATCCAGTTGCACCCTTGGCTTCAGTCCTGTAATGCTTATCTGTGACAGGCAGGCTGGTCAGAGCAGTCCACTTCAGCCCTGTTGAACCATCACGAGGAAGTCTTGGAACTTGACCTTGAGGCTCTTGGGTCCCCAGGGCAGAGTGTCACCCAATGTCCCAATTGATGGCACTTGCAGCAAGCCATTTTAGGAGACATGCCACAGATTGGACACTCTTTGACCTATTGTCCCACCTGTCTACAGATAAGGCATTTGCCTCATGCGCTTTCCTTCAAGTACTTGGGGTTTGCCATAGGGCTTCCCTGGAGGGCGGCCAGCATCTGGGCATGGCTTGTCTCTTTCCTTCTCTCCCTTTCCTGGGCTTTGGCCTCCCTCTCCTGTTCTCTGTTATAAAAGGTATTGGTGGCTGTCTGGAGCAACTCATCTAAAAAGCAGCAGGGCCCTGCTGCTGTAGCTCTTGTAACTTTATCCTGATGTCTGATATGCATTGGGACAGCAATTTGTCCTTTAAATCACCTGTCCCTCATAAAAGTCTAAATCCAGATTGGTAAACTTTTGGAGGGCCTCTTTTAGACTTTCCAGAAAGGCAACGGGGTTCTCATTGGACTCCTGAGTTATTGCTGAAACCGGGCACAGTCCAACAACGAATAGGCTTCCTTTTATTTCCTTGGACATACTTCCTTAGGGGTGGTCTTTCTGAAGCTTATCCTATCCAGTACTGTTACAACCTGAACCTGGCATCCCCGGGTCAGGGTGCAGATTCCCAGACAGGTTGAGGCATGGAAACATCCTGGAGATTGAATCCCGGGGCAGGTCGAGGCAGGTCAACCTCCTGGGATCCCCAGGATGGAGTTGGGTGTCTGCAAGGTCTCCAGTGTGACTAATGCTGGATAGGATTAAGGGGCTGTAATCTTAACTCTTTGCTGATGGGAATAGATACCATGATGTAAAGTCATCTAAGCCTGTGCCCTGAGACTGGGAACCTGGGGAAATAGCCATAAGCCTTATCCTTTTATTGCTCTGAGGGAATGTAAGTTACTGATTTCCTCCCCTAGTCCTCCATAACAGCAGCTTAGGGTGTCTCCAGTGGTAAACATTCCATTGTCATAGACCCACTCTAAGTAATAACAGAAGTAATGACAAAGGACTGGGTTACCTGATCCTGTTAAATGCATTAGGAGTATTTTAATAATAAGCTGAGTGGAGTGATATTGCCTACAGAGATGGCAGGGTCGAGGTTGTAGGAGTTAGTAAGTGGCTTAAGGACAAAATGATAAGATGCAACAGACCAAATGTTCAATAAAAGTGGAGTGGAGATTTGATCTGGGGGTATGTTTTTAGCTTTAGAAGAAGGGCAGTAAGGGTTTGGGCCCAAATAGCCTGCAGGGCTAACTCCCAAAATGGCAAACATTGTCTCTGGAAGCCCAAAAGCCCTTGAAGGGATGCCACCAACAGATGGACTTCTAGCAGGCATTGTGGGCCTGTCACCTGCCCTAGCGGTTCACTGAGAGGTGCTGTTGACACACATGTTGTAGGAAACATGGAAGGTGAAAGCCTGAATCTCTAGAGGGATTGGGCACTATACAGTATTTCCCTCCCAAGGGCCAGCTATTTTCTGGTTGTCCCGACAGAAGAATGTAGAGGCAACACCATGGACCCAGACAGGGCTCACAGAAAAAGCATGAAACAGGTTGGAAGGGGGCAGGACACAACTTTTGAAGGAATTACATAGCCCAGGGGCATTATATAAACCAAAAATTAAATGGGTCCAAGATGATAGACAAGTCAAAATCAACTAAATTTTGATCCTCAATCTGCAGGCTAAATGATACACCCAGAGGCGCCATGAAATTCCAAGGCACTATCAAAAGACCAAGGAGTGGGTGGTTCCCCAATTGTTGGAATAATCCTCACACTCATTAGCATATGAAATCACCCAGCCCATAAAAACTAACCACACCACATTCCATGGTTGTCATACTGGCCCTCTGTGATGGCCCATACTCTGTGGAGTGTGCTTCTCTCTGAATCCGAATAAATCTACCTCTTACTCATTACCATGTCTCTCAGTGAATTCTTTCTTCAATGAAACATCAAGAGCCTGAGCTTCATTAGGTCCTGAAATCAGGCACCATGGGTTTTTGCCAGGCTCAAGTCCCCAGGACATGGCTGAAGGACTAAGCACAGCACAGAGTCCCTGCCATGTGGATTCAAATCTCAATCTTAGGTAAACGGTTTCAAACACAACTTTCAGAAATGGAAAGATGATGACCTGCCCAGTACTTTGTAAATAGTGGCATAAATGGAGAGAGGAGCTGAAGGACAGGAGGAAAAAGCGGTGGGAAAAATGTGTCAAGGAAACACTTTCATAACTTTCTGGAAAGATTGCTAAATGCCTGACCTGTGCCCACATTTTTTATTGGCCTGATCCTTGGCACAAAGGAAGTTAAGGACCAAAGAACCCTCACCTGCTTGGGCAACAGCTAATAGGCACAGAGGATAGTGGAGCCTTTGGGACACACTGGAGAGTGGCCCCTGTTAAGAGTCCCTCAGTTGCACCCGCTGACTGCTGCTTGCCTGTTAACAGGGGATTCAAGGAAACAAGAAATGAGAGATTGCAAAGGAATTAAGATTTTGTTAGCCATGTTTTTCCAGTAATAGGGGTGAGGACCTCTTACCTTAACCAGAGGTCTTCTAGAATCTGAGACTGAGCTGTGTGAGCTTTCTGCCAAGTTTTTATTGCTGTCCCGGTTTCCAGCATGCTGGGCTTCTTATCACTTCCACTGGGCTGGGTTTCCTTCTCATTTAGCTCCCACAGCATGGGCTTTCACCGACTTGGGCTTCTGTTGTGCTTGGCCTCTGCCTGTGGGGGCCAAGCTGAGGTTGCTTCAGCCAGTTACATCCAAGTCGCGGCACCAGATATGTCAGGGGAGTGTGTAATTTCCTCAGTTCTGTCTTGCCACAGCAAAGATTTGGAACGGCGGACCAGTGTCACAGTTCAGTTACAGTTCAGAGTTTTATTCAGCAAGCAAAAGGAAAGCACACCTTTGAGGCATGAGGGTGGACCGATCCCAAAGGAGAGGCCTCGATCTGTCTTGGCTTCCTCCTTTTATACATTTGTCTCCTCCCCCTCTTGAGCCTGCCCTATGCAAATTGGTCTAGCCAGGAGGGCTGTTTGTTTCACCTGAGGTTTTCACTCTGGTCCTCAGGTTATCTTTTGTTCCATTTTCCAGGCTTTTTCCTCTGTCTTTTAGCCACTGCCATTTTGGATTCATTTTCCTTAGTCTAACTACCTAATAAAGAGAACACTGATAGTAGAAAAGGTTGTTTAAAAATGTTCTTTTTTGGCCAAGAAGTACAAGAGGAGGGATGAAGTACATATTGTGGAAGTTATTGACAATTATACAGCTTTACTGTAAATCTTACTTTCTCTACATCTATTCATCCACAAAGTCATCTTTCTTTGTAATTATAATGCAAACTTAGTGAAGCATTTTATAGCATCTGCTAAATATATTTCAACTGATATGCGTCTAAACTCCTGATTTGGGGATTTCCTTCCTTTTTAGCAAGATTCTTGCCTTGGATTTACCACTGTCCAAAAATCTTGCCATGTATATAAGCCATGGGGACAAGAAGTTCAAAGAAACAGTTTCTTGATCATATTTAAAAGAAAACTCTCATGTCATATGTTTCAATGTTTTGTGATCTAAAAATAGCATTATTGTCACTATATGTATTAATCTATATATATATATATATTAATTACACTGAGTACTATAAAAATTATTAAAAGCAACATATTGTATTTTGAGAGTTTAAAATTAAATAGGGCATCTTCGTCTAAAAGTAGCTTGATATATACATTATTTTCAAGTAAAATCCATAAAGGTATACTTTGTATTTTCACTGTTATAATGACTTAATATTTTAATCATATTACATTACATAGCCAGAAGCTACTTATGTAGAGAATAAAAAATATAGTAATGTATCAGTGGTATATAAATAAAATGCTGTTGTCCTTATGTTTTTTCTTTTAAATTTTCCTAATTATGTTTCAAATATAAGGCAAATAGCTCAGTATTTACATAACACATTTTAATAATGAATTTTATCTTTAGGTTACAGTAGAACCAACCTTAAGATAGCTTTATCTTCCATTTTCTCCTGATTAAATTGTGATAGGTTAAAAATGACATTGAGCAATCAACTTGAAGCAGTTGTTCCTAATTCCTCACTTTTCAGATAAGTTTTTCATAAAATTCCATTTCATTTGCATTGACATTATCAATCAAAATTTTCTCATCTATGTTTGAATTTTCCCCATGTTATTACCAATTTAATGCTATTCCCTCAGTATAAAATTGTAAGCTGAAATGATATCATTTGGGATGCTTTCCAGAAAATTAACACTGTTGTTTGCCATTGATGGGTCTGTGGGGAGTCTCAGCAAACAGCATTTCTATCTCCACTTGTCTCCACTCAAGTTCTAAACCAACTGGGAAATAATAAAATCAAGTAAAGCAACTGGGGGCCAAAACTTCACCAATCATTAAAATCATATTGGAGAATGAGACTTATTTCCAAGGACAAATGGATTTCCTAATCTGAAGCACCAGAATTAACCAAATTTACTCTCTTAATTATAGCAGCACTGGCAGAATTGTAGTAATAGTGGTACAGAGAGGGTTGCCCTGGGGGACAATGTTCGGGTTTCAGAAAAAAGGGGGAAAGGAATGGGCTGGATACACATGTCCAGTTAATACTCCCAAACTCAGCAATCAGCTTGTCCATCCACCCCATCTCTTTGTCCTTCAACTCCCCCATCCTAGAGAAAGAGAGCCTGAAGATGGAAGGAAGACAGAATTGTTTTGCTAATAGCTCTCCATCCAGTGAGAGGAAACATCAGAAGAAAATAAATCACTGCTTGGAGAAACAGACACAGAGAATAGACTTGTGGACATAGGGAGAGGGGAGGAGAGGGTGAGATGTATGGAAAGAGTAACGTGGGAACTTACATTACCATATGTAGACTAGATAGCCAATGGGATTTGCTGTTTGGCTCAGGAAACTCAAGCAGGGGCTCTGTATCAACCTAGAGGGGTGGGATGGGGAGGGAGATGGGAGGGAGGTTCAAAAGGGAGGGGATATATGTATATCTATGGCTGATTCATGCTGAGGTTTGACAGAAAACAACAAAATTCTGTAAAGCAATTATCCTTCAATTTTTTTTTTTTTTTTTTTTTTTAAAGAACAACAACAACAACTCTTAGGAGAAAAAATGGACAGTGAAAAAAAAAAAGTCACTGTTTCAGCTTTCTTTGTGCAGCATATTTTTAAATATGAAAATCAAAATTATGAGCAGTCAAAGTAAACAAATCACTAACCTATATTTGGTAGGCCACAAAAAACATGAGGAAATATTTGAAAAAGTTCAAGATGATAAGGCAGTTCAAAGTGCTACTAATTGTGGTTGGAACAGTAAATAGAAGTATAAGCTAAGAAAAGTTGACTTTTTATAGTCTCTAAACATAAAAAGACAGGGGCAAGGCTGGTATATTTGATAAATAAAACATCTTATTTTTAAAAAGCTCCATCTTTTATACAACAAAATCATTTTCAGTAATAAATAAATAATAATATGAAGTAAATAATATCAACTGAAAGAAAATAAATGCAGACTTGAAAATTTTATTTTTATTTAACTTTGTATATCTATATTCATCTATATTACATATATGAATACATCTTTTATATGTACATAAAATCATTTCAGTAATAAAAGTAAAATTAAAAATTATAGTAGAAAGGAATTTTTTAAAGTAAAATTTTAAAAATTTAAATTAAAATTTTAAATTTAAATTAAATTAAAAATTAAAGTAGCTTCATTCTTTTACAAGTGGTTGATCAGTTTTCCCAGCACCACTTGTTAAAGAAGTTGTCTTTTTTCCATTGTATATTTTTGCCTCCTTTGTCGAAGATAAGTTGCCCATAGGTTCGTGGATTTATCTCTGGGATTTCTATTCTGTTCCATTGATCTATATTTCTGTCTTTGTGCCAGTACCATACTGTCTTGATGACTGTGGCTTTGTAGTAGAGTCTGAAGTCAGGCAGGTTGATTCCTCCAGTTCCATTCTTCTTTCGAACACTTTCTAACACCATACACAAAAATAAACTCAAAATGGATTAAAGATCTAAATGTAAGGCCAGAAACTATAAAACTCCTAGAGGAGAACATAGGCAAAACACTCTCCAACATAAATCACAGCAGGATTCTCTCTGACCCACCTCCCAGAATATTGGAAATAAAAGCAAAAATAAACAAATGGGATAAAATTAAACTTAAAAGCTTTTGCACAACAAAGGAAACTATAAGCAAGGTGAAAAGACAGCCCTCAGAATGGGAGAAAATAATAGCAAATGAAGCAACAGACAAAGGATTAATCTTAAAATATACAAGCAACTCCTGAAGCTCAATTCCAGAATAATAAATGACCCAATCAAAAAATGGGCCAAAGAATAAACAGACATTTCTCCAAAGAAGACATACAGATGGCTAACAAACACATGAAAAGATGCTCAACATCACTCATTATCAGAGAAATGCAAATCAAAACCACAATGAGGTACCATTACACACCAGTCAGGATGGCTGATATCCAAAAGTCTACAAGCAATAAATGCTGGAGAGGGTGTGGAGAAGAGGGAACCCTCTTACACTGTTGGTGGGAATGCAAACTAGTACAGCCGCTATGGAAAACAGTGTGGAGATTTCTTTAAAAACTGGAAATAGAATTGCCATATGACCCAGCAATCCCACTTCTGGGCATACACACCGAGGAAACTAGATGTGAAAGAGACACGTGCACCCCAATGTTCATCGCAGCACTGTTTATAATAGCCAGGACATGGAAGCAACCTAGATGCCCATCAGCAGATGAATGGATAAGAAGCTGTGGTACATATACACCATGGAATATTACTCAGCCATTAAAAAGAATTCATTTGAATCAGTTCTAATGAGGTGGATGAAACTGGAGCCTATTATACAGAGTGAAGTAAGCCAGAAAGATAAAGACCAATACAGTATACTAACACATATATATGGAATTTAGAAAGATGGTAACGATAACCCTATATGCAAAACAGAAAAAGAGACACAGATGTATAGAACAGACTTTTGGACTCTGGGGGAAAAGGCGAGGGTGGAATGTTTCAAGAGAACAGCATCGAAACATGTATATTATCTAGGGTGAAACAGATCACCAGCCCAGACTGGATGCATGAGACAAGTGCTCGGGCCTGGTGCACTGGGAAGACCCAGAGGGATCAGGTGGAGAGGGAGATGGGAGAGGGGATCGGGATGGGGAATACATGTAACTCTATGGCTGATTCATGTCAATGTATGACAAAACCCACTACAATATTGTAAAGTAATTAGCCTCCAACTAATAAAAATAAATGGAAAAAAAAAATTAAAGTAGCAAAGGACTTTTTAATTCATGTATTTTTGACAGAGTAGGAAAAAACTTATACCTATATATTGAGCTGTCATAGTAATAAATAATATTAATATTGTGATTATCAATGATGTCATGAATATAGATTTTCTTTACACGTTCAATAGGCAATATATAGCCAGATTTTTGTCCATCTATATTCATTCACAGATGATGGAAAAAACTTTTTTATTAATGTTTATTTAATTAACTGATGAATCACCAGACACGCAAATAAGTTAGAAAAGTGTTAAAAACAAGCTGGGTAGAAATTACTGAAAACCCCATTTTACACTGAATTTCAGAATCTGCAATACTATTGAAGGCCTTATTGCATCAGGATTGGTTCTAGCAGCTTTCAAATGCCTTTGTACTTGAACAAGTTTCACTAAAATGTCTTCACCAGAAAAACTCATCATAAATCTTGATTACATCCTGTAAAACCTTCCAAGTTTTCTTCTCCTCCTGTAAAAATCAGAGGAAAAGATTAAATGATGACAAACACTGACATTATTTGGTCCACTTCTTTAGGAAAAAACATTCAACTTTTGGTAAAAACAATGACTACATTCAACTTAGATGTCTTTATTTCTTCTGGCAGTGTAAGATCATCTTTTTGTCACTTATAAGAGTTTTCTTTAATATTTGTGTCCTTTTTCTCTGTAAATACCAATTTCCTTACATTTTATTGTTACACGGCTAATATTCTTCATAGATTTTGTGCATCACCAGTCATTGGGTAATAAACTTAGATTTTTGTATTTCACTCTTGAAAGTTAATTGTTGCTTGCAAATATTTTTGTTGTTACAGAGAATGGCACAATTGAAATAACTGTAGATCTGTTTGTATTTATAATCAGTATGCTATCATTGTTTACTTAAAATGTTTATATATAAGAACATGTAGTACCACAGGATTAGAGGTACCGACAAGACCCAAAGGTAGCTCAGATGGTTCCAAATCACTATGAACTTACTCAAAACTACTGTAACCTTGAGTGTTGGGAGCCTTTTTTACAATTTCTTCCCAAAGTAGCAATGCTATTAAAAGATAAATAATCAAAATGTGCTCATTTCTAAATCTGAAGTTTATTATATATTACATACATAGAAATGAGACATTAAGCACAACAATTGCTTAAAATAAGGGTTAACAGTTTCTTTTAAGAGCCAGATAGTAAAACTTTTAGGCCTTTTTGCAGGCCAAAAGCAAAACTGAGAATAGTTTGTAGGTAATTTGCAGGGTTGGTCTTTGTAACCCCATGGACTGTAGCCTGCCAGGCTCCTCTGTCCATGGAATTTTCCAGGCAAGAATGCTGGAATGGGTTATCATTTTCTTCTCCAGAGAATCTTCTCAACCCAGGGATTGAACTCAGGTCTTCAGCATCTCCTGCTCTGGCTGGCCGATTCTTTACCACTGAGCCACCTGGAAAGCCTGGGTAGTTATATAAAAAGAGAAAAACTTCCACAATTTTTGGTCAATCAACATAGCACAATATCATGTTTTATATATATCTATATATCTGTATATCAGTATATATACATATCTGTATATATATGACTATATTTATACATACAGTTATATATATATGACTATATTTATATATACAGTTTTATATATATATATATTAAAAAAACAATATTATGTTATATTCTGGATATGGCCCATAGGGCATAGTTGGGCAATCCCTCCCTATTTAGAGCTTAGGCAAACAAAAAATTTAATCATTGACATTATTTAGAATGGCAGGACAATGTAGTGTTTAAAAATATAGAATCAGTTTCATTATTTTTTTAAATTTATCTATAGAAAATGCTTCCCAGGTGGTGCTGGTGGTAAAGAACTTACCTACCAATACAGGACATAAAAGAGATGCAAGTTCAATCCCTGGGTCGGGAAGATTCCATGGAGAAGTCCATGGCAAGCACTCCAGTATTCTTGCATGGAGAATCCCATGGAGAGAGGAGACTGGTGGGTTACAGTCCACAGTATCGCAAAAAGCTGGACATGGCTGAAGCTACTTAGCACACACAAAAAATGCAATCCCTGTATTGTGTGCACTTAAATCACTCCTATAGGGCTACCACTGGATATCAGTAAAAAGACAATGAAAACTGACTCATTTTAAAACATTTAAGCCATATAGTATGATTTCTTTCCTCTCTTTCTTTCTGTCCCTTGAAAGGTCCCTTGTTTTGTTTTAATTAACAGAGTATATAGTAAACTACTAACAAAAGATGCAAAGCACACTGAAAAGGTCAGAAAAACCACAGCTTAACAAACGATAAATTTCATGGATTTTTCTGCCTTTTATTAATATTCACTGAAGAAAAATCTTTGTGCTGTGCTTAAATTCAATAAACTCCGAATGTGGGTGTATGTCACTCCCATATGGAATATAGTGATATTCCATATCACTATATGAAAAGAATGTAAGTAGAATATTCAGTAGTTATAAACAGTCTACTTGTGGTAAGTAATCTCTTTAAATTGTTTTAATATAGGATTTACTATGTGCTAAATCGTTAGCCAAATAACAGTTCTCTGCCTATTATTTGCTGGCAATAATATGAGTGTAAAATGCCCATGAGTCTCCAATAGAAAAAGAAAAATGCTTAAAACTATATATAGGGGACTTCCCTAGCAGTCCAGTGGCTAAGATTCTGCCTTCCAATGCAGGGGGTGCAGGTTCGGTCCCTGCTCAGAGAGTTAAGATCCCATTGGCCAAAATAAATAAAACAGAAGCAATATTGTAATTAATCCAATAAAGACTTTAAAAAAAGATCCACATCAAAAAAATATTTTTAAAAATCTATGGATAATATTCACAACCTGCAGTAAATTATGAGAGAAAACAGATGTCTTTTAAGTCTTTTTGCCTCTGACATTCTAGGACATTGTCAAATAATGTCAACTGGCAAATTTAAAAAAAGGATTTGATCATGAGCCATTTATATTGTAACAGAGAGACAAATGAGAGGAAATTAAAAGTAGAGTAAATAACAGAAGCCTGTCAGACAAAACCAAGGAAACTTATTGGTCTACTTGCCTTTTTGAATATATAAAAAAACAAAGATGGCAAATATGCACTTTAGGGCAAAGTAAATGAATTGGTTTATTTTGGATAATAACATCTAATACTGAAAGAGCTATGAGTAGAGGATGAATGGCCCAGGCAACCACCTTTGCCAAGTTTCTCCTCTTAGCCTATGAAAATCCCTAATTATCTATTGTTAAAGAAGTTTCCTCACTGTGATTCAGAAATAATTCAGACATTGTATGAATATGTTCACTAGAGACCTTAACAAACAACTTCCTATATGAAACTCAGGTTTGATGTAGTAACAGAGAAAATGTGAAGGTGTTTAGATACCTCATAGGAGAATATTTGCAGGATATAGAATATATTAAAATTATGTAAAATTATGAAAATAATATTAGAATAATTTATATTAATAAATGAACTGTCAAATTACTTATATGTTAACCAAAACCAGAGTTCAGTCTTAAGACACCTCAAAATGTTTCACAAGTAGACAATCTTTATAATTAATCTGCTGCAAGTTTTATACAGGTGATTCAAGTCATACAAAAACATAATTCTGTATAATTCTAAGACCCTAGGATATTTCAAAAACTATAACAAAGATTAAGAACCTAAGAGAGTTGATCTCTGGTCTTTTGTCAAAATTGGGAATAACTGTAAACCAGCGGTGTAAAGCAGGCCACCTTCATTCACTTCCTTGTCTGGGAAATAAAAAATGGGGAAATACAAGCACATACATCTGTTTACACAATGTCTCTGGCTGCTTTTAAGCTACCATAGCAAATTCTGAGTTTTTGTAACAGAGACTGTACAGCCAAAAAATCTAAAATATTTACTTACCTAGCCCTCTATGGGAAAAGTTTGTCAACCCCTGACCTATACTAATAAATTCAACTTTTGAAAAAAGGAATAAATACTACAAGGACATAAAAAATGAAGTGGAATATGTTACTTTACAATTAGTCATCATTGTACTATAAGTATAGGACATTTGTGACACACGTGTTAACTACCAACATGATATTTGCATCCTAATGGGAAAAGGAAACTGGAGTCTCTGAATCCATGTGCAGGTTGGGGGTTCCCCCTTTTTATATTCTTGGATTCAGACTATTCTGTTCTCTTCTAAGAATCAACTTTCCTTATCAAAAAAATAATCAGTATCTCAAATCCAGGTCTCCATTCAACATAGTCCCTTCCCAGTAAAAGCAGAGATGGTTACACCACTGTTTTACAGTTTTCCATTTTATAAGATGTTGGAAATTTCTTAAATCTGAAGTTCCCTCTGTGTGGTGAATCATAATAATAATATGCTCTGAATAATCTGTTTGCTGCAGTATAGCAGTGTGGTAGCCAGGGTCTAAACTGTTCCAAAGAGTTGAGAAAATATAACCCAAGTCTCAGAGTACCCAGAGGGACAGACGTGTTAGCTGCAGCTGTCTTCAAAACAATTGAGAGATAATAATTTTGGTTTTATAAGGTAAGTAAATATGACTAATAAACTGTAGTCTCTTGCATAAGATCCTACTTTACACTCATAGTCCCCTCATGGGGTACTAAGAAGTGATACCTTGCCAAGCTCGTTGGATATTAACAAACCTTACTCATAACACAATTTTGCTATTCAAAACTCTTCTGGATCACACCAGAAAGACATTTCCCCTGGTTGAGAATTCAAATGCGATTTGCTTTCGTCCATGTGTGGGACTGGATTCAGCCCAGGAACTAAAGTGACTGGGTTAAGAGGCAGATTACTTGGCTAGCTTTACATTTCATAGCTAGAAAATGATAGCAAATAACTGGAAAGCAAGGAGCGACTAAAGTAATGCCAGATCGATCAATTCCTTAGTTGGTGCCAAAGTTCATTGGGTTTAATAAATCAAAAACAACAAGTAGACCCCAAGGGAGAATATGACCTACTTTACTGGGTGGGGGTAGAAGTCGTATTAATTTTCACCTGGCACTGGAAAATAACATAAATTAATATTATCTTTAAAGAAGAACTAAGAGTGGGTAAATCGAATTTTCTTTGTTTACCTGTGTTTACCCATTGCCCATCAATTTAAAGCAGTGAAGGCACTGGGCTTCAATAACTACATGCTCCTCTAAGCTTAAATTTAGACTATGTTATCTTTTATCTCAACTTCTTTTTCCTTCCTCTATTATTAGTTTCAAGAGAAGCTTCATGAAAGACAAGCTGTGAAGGTTGACAGTGCTATTATAATATAATGTATTATATAATTATATATATATATAATGTAATATATAATATAATGTCTGACTCTTTGTGACCCAATGGACTGTAGCCTGCCAGGCTCCCCAGTTCATGGGATTCTCCAGGCAAGAATATTGGAGTGGGTTGCTATTTCCTTCTCCAGGGGGTCTTCCCAACCCAGGGATCAAACCCAGGTCTCCTGCATTGCAGGCAGACTCTTTACTGAGCCATCAGGGAAGCCCAATATAATGTATATTTATATTGTAATTATCAATGACATAAATTTTTTATATTTATATTTTATCTCTGATGAATTTACACTAACTTATTGTAGTGCAGTCATCCCTCAGTGGGAGGTCTGTTTCAGAAACTGCCACAATACCAAAATCCATGTATGCTCAAGTCCCATAATCCGAATCTGCAAATTCTGCGTCCACAGATTCAACCAAACATAATAGTATATGATCTGAGGTTTGTTGAATCTGCATTTGCAGAATGCATATATGAGATAGATCTGGAAGATGAATAGGATTTTGTATGTGAAGACACCCCATTATTATAATCAGATTGCATTAAAATAGCAAAAATAAGCCACCATTTTTTTTCCTTTTTTAATTGAAGTATAGTTGGTTTACCATGTTGTGTTAATTTTAGGTGTACAACTCTGTGATTCAGTTATACATGCAAGCTTACTTGCTCAGTCACTCAGTTGTGTCTGACTCTTTGCAACTCCATGGACTTGTCTATGGGATTTTCCAGGCAAGAATACTGGAGTGGGTTGTCATTTTCTACTCCAGGGGATATTCCTGACCCAGTGATCAAATCCAAGTCTCTTGATTCTCCTACATTATGGATTCTTTACCACTGTGCCTCTTATAGGTTATTAAAAGTATTGAGTAGAGTTTTCTCAATTAAGGATTAAGTCCTTCTTGTCACCAACATGTCTTCTGGCCTAAAGTAGTGAGATATACATTCGTCCACAACAACAGAAAAGATGGACAAAAGCTAAGGTTAGCCACCATCTATTTGATGGAAGTAAAAGGGCAGAGTGACAGAGAATAAGCCAGCACAGTCTTTTACTTCCTTGCACTTGTGTCTGTCTTTCATCTTGTTTTCTGATTAACTTTTCTTGCAGGAATATAGGCTGCTCAGCCTTCCGGTTGAGAAGATCATGGTTTCTGGTCCCATCACTTCATGACAAATAGATGGGGAATCGATGGGGAAACAATGAAAACAGTGACAGACTTTATTTTCCTGGCCTCCAAAATCACTGTGGATGGTAACTGCAGCCATGATATTAAAAGATGCTTGCTCCTTGGAAGAAAAGCTATAACAAATTTAGAGTATTAAAAAGCAGAGACATTATTTGCTGACAAAGGTCTATATAGTTAAAGTGAGTTCTCCAGTAGTCATGTATAGATGTGAGAGTTGGACCACGAAGAAGGCTGAGTGCCAAAGAATTGGTGCTTTTGAACTGTGGTATTGAGAAGACTCTTGAGAGTCCCTTGGACTGCAAGGAGATCAAATCAGTCAGTCCTAAAAGAAATTAACCCTGAATATTCACTTGAAGGACTGATGCTAAAGCTGAAGCTCCAATACTTTGGTCACCTGATGCAAAGAGCTGATTCTTTGGAAAAAAAAAACCCTAATGCTGGGAAAGATAAAAGGCAGGAGGAGAAGAGGACGACAGAGGATGAACTGGTGGATGGCATCACTGACTCAATGGACATGAGTATGAGCAAGCTCCAGGAGATGGTGAAAGACTGGGAAGCCCAGAGTGCTGCAGTCCGTGGGGTTGCAAAGAGTTGGACATGACTGAGAGGCTGAACACAATGACCTACCAGTACTTCTAGATGTTGACTGTGGCCTGGACCAGCAGTAGTAATTGATCTTTCTTCAACAAGCTTATGGTGTTGTAATCCAATCCTAACTGGCATTTGAATAGAACTGAAGAAACCTAATTCACTTTATTAGCCCCAGTAAGCAATTAATCTTTGTTGCTTTTTAGATAAAGGATGGGAGGAGGGGGTTATTAACTGTCCTCTCGGTTTCCTTCCAGCTCTAACTTTCTGTGATTGTCTGTTTCAGAAAAGGGATGGGGAAAAGACACAACAGTGTTATCACTCTGTAGATTAGCTGAATTTTCTCTCACCCTCTTATTTTAATTTCTAATAAAAATGGAAATTATTATGACTCTACCATGCCATTTAGGAAGAGTTACATAAAGCCGAAGCTCAGATTTCCACCAATGCACAGGAAAATAATGAAACTGAATTAAAATCATCCAGCCTATATTTCTAAATATAATGTTCTTTATTTTCTTAATACCTGCATATTATTTTTTCCAACTTCAAAAAAAGAACAGGCAACATGTTAGTTCTTCAAAATATACCCTCTGAATAAGGTGCAAATTCCCAGAGTAAAGTCTTGTAATAGCTGAAAACTTAATGAACTCTCTGTAAGGCATATAATATATTGATAAAAAGACTAATCATTAAAAATTATGAAACTATCTGAACTGTTGCTGTTATAATAACATATATTTTACCTGTGTTTCTTGATTTATTTCCTTCCATTAAAATATATGGTGCTAGTGGTAAAGAACCCATCTGTCAATGCAGGTTAGATGGAAGAAATGTGGGTTTGATCTCTGGGTTGGGAAGATCCCGTGGAGGAGAGCATGGCAATTATTCTTGCCTGGAGAATCTCATGGACAGAGGAGCCTGGCAGGCTACAGTACATAGGGTCACACAGAATCACATATGACTGAAGCAACTTAGCATGCACATTAAAATATAAAAGTTACTAACTCAGTATTTCATTTTTATATACAAATATAAGAAAAGTTTTTCTAGAAATATATTTAAATTATTTTCATTGATTTACAAACTGTTATCCACCACGCATTTTAACACCATGCATTTTAACCCAAGGACAGATTTTCCTTGTTTCTCATTAAGTTTACAGCTGCTTCTTTCTTTAAAATAGTCAACATAGGAGTGATGTCATTCCCAATGTTAGTCAAATATGAAGTAGCAACTATCCATAGATAAGATGCCAGTGTGAAAATCCCAGAACTTGAAGGTAATGCTACAGCACCTTTCTGGATATCAGGGAACAATAAGGACCCCATAGGAAGAGTAACAGGAGTGGCTACACTTTGATGGTGTCACCCCTCCTTCAAAATGGCACAGCTGCTGCACCAAGAGGGCTTCCCCAGGTCTAGAGTTTCTCCAGTATATTTATGAAAAAAAAACCACAAGGTGGACATCTAGCTTCCTCAGCCTAGTGAGCTGTTCTATGGGAGTCCTACTCTGGATCTCATCTCAGAGGGATCACTGGGAGAATCTTCGGAACTCAGCTTATGGGAATCAGATACAGAGAAGGGAGTTGGGGTACAGATGGAGGCACTATTTGACTAGAAAAAGACCAAAAGAGGCGAGGTTAGCTGAAGGAAGGAAATAAACATGAACAGGTATAAACAGAGATTAGAAAAATAATGGAAGATATTAATAAAGCCAAGAGTTGGCTCTTTGAAAAGATTAAAAAAATGATGAAATTTTACCTAGAAGAATCAGAAAAAAGGTGAAAAGACTCAAATCAATAATATTATAAATTGAAAAAGTAGAAATTAAAAATAATATCACACAATACAAAGAATCATATGAATACTATGAACATTTATCCACCAACAAATTGGACATCTTGAAGAAATAAATATATTCCTAGAAACATACATCCTACCAAGATTAAATCATGAAAGGTCGAAGAGATGTCAACCAGAGGCAGTCTTTTCATAATCATGATACAAAGCGGTATAATAGAAAGAGCACTGACTCTGGAGTTAGTTTATTTAGGGGGGGTGGGGTGGGTGTGGTTAATTTTAGTTTAAAATTATATCCAAGAACTAGAAAAATCAATTATATTATTTGAATTTTAGTCTTATAAAAGACAGAGATAATATTTCTTTTACAGGCTTGCTGTGAAGATTAAATGAAATTAAAGCAGTTTGAAAACAAATACCATAAAACAACATAATTTGAGTCTTATATTCCATTAATTACTTAAAAGTAGTTACCTATTTCTGACAATACAAGCAAAAAGGGTAATTCATCTGAATAAAGAAAACAATAATAATCAGGCTAACCCATATTTCTTCATAGCAACATACAATGCCAAAAGACAAGTAGGAATGCTTATGCTATGAGTGAAAAAAATTATGACTCAAGATATTACAAGCAGCCACTCTGGCTGTTAGTCATAAAAGCAATGAATAGATATAGGCATACATACCTTGAAGATATTGTGAATTTGGCCCCAGATCACCAAAAATGATGAATACTGCAGTAAAATGAGTCAGACAAATAATCTGGTTCCCTAAGGCATATAAAAGTTATGTTTACACTGTACTGAAGTCCATCTTGTGTGCAATAGAATTATGTCTAAAAAATATACAGTGTTCTAGTGTGATAGTCACTCCATTGTGTCTGACTGTATGCAACCCCGTGGACTGTAGCCGCCAGGCTCCTCTGTCTGTGGGATTTCCCAGGCAAGAATGCTGGAGTGGGTTGCCATGCCCTTCTGCAGAGGATCTTCCTGACCCAAGTGTCAATGTAGGTCTCCTGCATTGCAAGTGGATTCTTTACCATCTAATTTATTGATGTAAAATGCTAACTTTCCTCTGAGCCTTTAGGAAGTCATAATCTTTTTGCTGGTAGAGGGTCTTGCCTCAGTGTTGATGGCTGCTGACTGATCAGGGTGACTGAAGGTTAGTGTGACTGCGGCAATTTCTTAAAATATCAAAGACTAAGTAACTTGGAGAATTCAACACCTAAGAATATGTAATTTTTTTTTTTTTAAGTTCCATCAAGTAATCAAGGTAATTAAGAGTCAAAGGTAAATAAATGTGAGGGAAAAGTCATCATACAATGTCTGGATAAACCATTGATCAATTTGAACATGTAACTGTGGGAGTTACAATTATAAAAAGAATGTAAATGTTCAATATCTTAACAATGTAAAGCTGCCAATTAATATAAATTTACAAATCAAGCTATGAGTGACATAAACTTATGGAAATTTATTTTATATTGTAAGTTAATCAGTTAAGTAAAAAAATTAAATGTGGTGTTCAAAAAACATAATAATATAAATTTGTTAATAGTTTTCATTGACTTTTTCTAACCCTACAAGTACTTTTTAAAAAATAATAAGTATTTTAGTGAAAATATATTTATGAAAAAGTTCAATATTTCCTTGACTTTTACTCTCTGGGGTTTTCCTTCTGTAAAACTAAATTTAAAATATTTTACTTTAAAATAGCAAGATTAAATATGATTTCATTTTTATGGGTTTTTTATTAAACTATTTCTACCTTAAAATCTTTTCTTATAAAGACTGCAAGCTAATTCCTCACTTTTTCAGCTTCATTTCCATTTAGGAATGGAATTGTTGCATAGTTCTTGTCCATGAGTCACAAATAGAAATCTGCTGGAGATGAGATTTGCCTGGAAAACTGTTCGTTTCTTTGATACTAAAGGAGATACGTAACTCTGGCCAGCATTCCCTTTTGTTCATGCCTTGAATAGATGCCAGGATGTAAAGTAGCCATTTTACCACCACAAGGCAAAAAAGGACATACTAATAATAACACAGCAAAAAGATACAGTTTTTATTTCATCACTGAAGCACTGTACCATCTCTAACTTGTTATGTGGGGTATATTTACCTAAACCACTATTGATTTAGCTTTCAGTAACTTGCAGTTGAAAACAGTCTTAATCAAAACCCTATCCATCCATACAAAAAAATATGTATGCACACATAGGGAAAAATGTAGTGTGATGCACTCTTAATTATATATTGCATCTGGGTAATGAAATTCTGAATGTATTTTTTCCCTTTTTGTACTTTGATGAATTGCTTGGCCTTTTTTCAAAATGAGACTATATCAATTTTTAAAAATAATTATTCTTCTAGTGTTTGAACATTTTTGAGACTTGACAAGGTTATTAATACAGAACATATACAATGTTGTATATATTTCTTAATATTTTATGAAAAAATTATTTAGGATACAATATTTTAAAATAGCTATTTTATAGTGGAGAAAATCCTTGGATAAGTTCAGATTGACCAAAAAAATATTCCTCATGATTAATTTAATTCCGTGAGCAAAACCAAGATTGTGTTAGTTTTAAATTTGACATGCACAATGCTAACTTTCTTTTATATAATCACTGTTGCTCAGTAGCAATGATCATTTTCAGCAATAACCTTAAACTGGTAACACAGAAATATGTTTCACTGACTTTATAAATTTTAAAAATTAAAATTATTAGTATCATGGCACTGAAATATTATGTTAGCTTCAGGTGTAAAACATACTGACTCAAATGTTTATAGATTATACTCCATTTGTATTTATTATAAAATAGAAGCAATACTCCTTATACTGTACAACATATCTTTGTATTATGTACTTATACATAATAGTTTGTATTCCTATATTCCCTACCCTTTTCTTGGCCCTCCCCTATACCCTTTCCTCATTGGTAACCACCAATTTGTCCCCTGTATCTGTGAACCTATTACATTGTTGTGATATTCACTAATTTGATTTTTTAGATCCTGCATATAAGTAATAACATACAGCATCTGGCTTTCTCTGACTTTAAACATATCTATCTATATATATGATATAAACTTTCTCTGATATAAACATAATATCTTCCAAGTCCATCTATGTTGTGGAAAATGCCAAAATTTCATTCTTTCTTAAGGCTGAAAAGTATTTCACTGCATGTGTATTTATTACATCTTCTGTGTCCATTCATCTATTGATAGACACTTAGATTGTTTCCATGCCTTGGCTATTATAAATAATGCTGCTATGACATTGGTGTGCATGTAATTTTTCATCAGCATTTTCCCATATATGCCCAGCCATGGAATTGCTGGTTCACATTATTGTGCTTTTTAGTTTTTTGAGAAACCTCTATACGGTTTTCCACAGAGGCTGCACCAATTTACATTCCCACCACCATTATACAAAGTTCTCTTTTCTCCATATTATCACTAGCATTTATTATTGTGGTCATTTTGGTGATAGCCATTCTGACAGGTTTGAGATGATATTTTATTGTTCTTTTGATTTGCACTTCTCTAATAATTAGTGATGTTGAGCATCTTTTCAGGTTTGTGTCTGCTATCTTTGCAAAACTGTCTACTCAGGTCTTCTGTGCATTTGCCCATTTTTAATTGGATTTTTTTTAATATTGAGTTAGATGAGTTTTTCATATATTTTGAAAATCCCTTACACATCATGAAATTTACAAGTATTTTTTTTTCCCATTCATTAAGCATTCTTTTCATTTTGTCAATGGTTTCCTTGGCTGTGCAAAACCTTTTAAATTTAATCAGGTCATATAAATATATTATATATATATATATATGATTATTATTATTTTAAGTAGTTGATCTTTTTCTTTCTTTGGCTGTATTGCACAGATCTTAGCTCCAACCAAGGATCAAACCTGTGTTTCCTGAAGTGGAAGTACAGAGTCCAATCCATGGACTACCAAGGAAGTCCCAGTTGCTGAGCTCTCAATTTCAAACACAGTTTAACCACTCTGCATTTTTATTTTTCTCCCCTCATGATCAGGCTTCCCTGGTAGCTCAGCTGGTAAAGAATCCACCTGCCACACAGGAGACTCCAGTTCAATTCCTGTGTCAGGAAGATCCCCTGGAGAAGGGATAGGCTACCCGCTTCAGCATTCTTGGGCTTCCCTTACGGCTCAGCTGGTAAAGAATCCACCTGCAATGCAGGAGATCTGGGTTTGATTCCTGGGTTGGGAAGATCCCCTGGAGAAGGAAAAGGCTACCCACTCCAGTATTCTGGCTTGGAGAATTCCATGTACTGTAGCCCATGGAATCACAAACAGTCAGACAAGACTGAGCAACTTTCACTTTCATTTTCCTCACAGTTACTATATTTGACATCATGATTTACTGATATCTATTTTTTGTGTGTATCCCTCAACTGCTTAACAGATGATTTCTCTACTTTTGTCTTCTAACCTTTCTACTAGCTTTGTATGTGGTTAATTTCTTACCTTTCCTATATGTTTGCCTTTACCAATGAGCTTTTTTCTTTCATAATTTACATGTTCCTAACTGTGGCCTTTTCTTTTTCTCTTAGAGATGTCCCTTTAACATTTCTTATAAAGCTATTTTGGTGGTACTTACCTCTTTCAGCTTTTGCTCATCTGCAACGTTTGGTCTCCTCACCAAAGTTGAATGAGAACCTTGCCAAATATTTTTGGTTTCAGGTTTTTCCTTTTTATCAGTCTGAATATATCAGGCCTTTTTGGCCAGCAGAGTTTCTGCTGAAAAGTCAGCTGATAGGCTTTTGGGAGTTCCCTTATATGTAACCTGTTGCTGCTTTTAATATTCTCTTTAATTTTTGGCATTTTAACTACAATTTGTCTTGGTGTGGTCCTCCATGGGTTGATCTTGTTTGAGACCCTGTGTTTCCTATGCTTATATGTGTGTTTCCTTTCCCAGCTTAGGAAAGTTTTCAGCTATGAGTCTTCAAATATGTTCTCTGTCTCTTTTGCTCTTTCTTCTCCATTTGGGACCCCTGTAATGAAAATGTTAGTATGCTTGATGTCGTCTCAGAGGTCTGTCAAACTGTCCTTTCTTTTAATTCTTTTTTCTGCTCAGTTTTCATGATTTCCATGACTCTGTCTTTTGGCTCAGTGATCCATTTCTTTGTGTCAATGAATCTACTCTTAATTCCATCCAGAATATATTTCATTTCAGTTGCTGCTTTCTTCATCTCTACTTGGTTAATGCTTTCTTTTTGTTAAAAACTTTTAACTTTTGGGATAGGCTGGAGGCACCAGTGCCAGATACAAAGAAAGGAGCTGTGACCAGCCTTTGAGAAGTTGCAGAACCAGCAACTCTGGCTGGTGACTATGGCCATGGCCATGACCAATCCAGCCAAGGTGCCAGGGTAGAGTGAAAAGGATAATCTTGATTTCTCATTCTGTTTATCCATCCTTTCTCTGAGCCTTATGATCATTTTTATCATGATTGCCTTGAACTCTTTCTCAGGTAGATTGCCTGTTTCCACTTCACTTAATTTTTCTGGGGTTTTATCTTGTCCCTTCATTATGAACATATTCCTCTATCCCTTCATTTTTTCTAACAAGCTGTTTTTATTTCTATGTATCTAGTAAGTTGCTTTTGTTTGCTGATCTTGGAGAAGTGGCTTTTTTTGTAGGATTCATCTTACGCATCATAGGGTCACCAGAGCTATATGCTCTAGGGGTGCCCCCTTTTTGGACTACATGGATTTTTCTACTGTGGCAGATTGACTATTGTGGGCAGCATGGTAGGCATGGCTGGCTCTTGCTCTGTTTTGTTGCCACGTCCTGCCTGTACAGAAGCTGCCCGTCACTGATTGGCAGGGTGACTAGTTTTAGGTCTTTGGGGAGCCCCAGGGCTTGTGCTGTCTCACTGATGGGTGGAATTGGAGCCCAGGAGATCTCAGGGCTGGTGTCTGCCCAGGAGTGCATGAAGACAGGTCCTAGGGTTAATGGCTGGCCCATTGGTGGGCAGAGCTCTGTGCCGGGCTTTGAGTGTCCAAAGTTTGTGTTGGCCAACTGAGGTCTGGGGCCCTGCCAGTCCCAGAGCTGGTTCTGGCCTTCTGGTCAGTGGGCTGAGTCCTGCCATAAGAGGCTGTGGGTCTGTAGTTGTCCCGGGGCTGGTGCCTGCCCCTTCGTGGGTAGACCTGGGTCCCTGAGTCTCTAGCTACAGGCCCCTGGGCTTCCCAGGCCTAGTTCCCACATACTGGCATGTGGTGTCAGTTCCTGAGCCTTCTGGTTGGTAAGGCCATGTCCAGGGGCAGCTGTGGGCTCAGTGGTTTTAATGAAGCCTGTCTGCTGGTGGAGGAAGCTGTGTGTCCATGCAATTATTTTCTTGGCCTGTGGTGTCCTAGCAGTGGTGTCTGCAGGCTGGTGGGTGGGGGCAGGGCTGGGTCCCAAGGTTAATAAGCTAGAGGTAGGACTCCAAAGAAGCACTTGCTAGTACCAGGGTCCTCATGGTAGATCAAGCCCCCTGAAGTAGCTTCCACCAGTGCCCATGTCCCTAGCATGAGCTCTGTTGCCTCTTGCCTCTCTAGGAGACCCTCCAAGATCAGGAAGTATGGCTGACCCCAGATCCCTTCAAATTAAGGCTTTTGCCCCAGGTCTGGGATCTTGTAGGATTTTATGTGAGCTCTTCAAGAGGAGTCTCTGCTAGCCACAGGCCTCTGGCTCCCCTAAAAGTAAACTATACTGGCTTTCAAAGCCAACTGTTCTGGGGGTCTCATCTTATCAGTGCAGGATCCCCAGACTGGGAAGCCCAATGTCAGTTCAAACCCTTTGCCTTTTAGGAGAAACTGTGCCTTTATAATTATTCTCCTAGTTGGGAATTCTACCCAGAGTTACGGGTCTTGACTATACTGTGACTCCACCCATCCTACCTTTTGTTTCCTTCTTTATAGCTTTACTTGTGCATGTTAAGTTGTTTCAGGCATGTCCAACTCTTTGTGACCCCATGACTGCAGCCCACCAGGCTCCTCTGTCCATGGGATTCTCTAGGCATGAATACTAGAGAGGGTTGCCACACCATCCTCCAGGGGATTTTCCCAACCCAGGGAATGAACCTGCATCTCTTATGTCTCCTGCATTGACAGGTAGGTTCTTTACCACTAGCGCCACCTGGAAAGCCTATCTTTACTTGCAAAACACCTGTTATGGTAGGTTCTAGCCTTTTTCTTCAGTAATTGTTCTGTAAATAGTTGCAATTTTGGTGCACCCATGACAGCAAGTGAGCTCAAGGTCTTTCTACTCTGTGATCTTGAGAACTTCTCCAACTTTCATATCCTAAGTTGTGCTTTATAATCTGCTCACAGATACAAATATTTTTGCACTATTTATGTGAATAGATATACTGAAACAAAGTAATGGTGGAAAACACTCTAAAGACTCGCTTTAACCTTTTTAAAAGAATATCTTTTTAAAAGAATGTTAGAAATTTCCATTTATTTAATAACAATTGACTATAAATTATCTGTATTTATAAGGGAAACACATCTTTTAATCAATAATATGTTTTTAATGTAGCTCATGTTAACATAAAGGTAACTGTTTTTCTGTAATTCAGTAAAGAATTTCTCCACACTAGTTGACATTCAAAAATTTAGTTTTATAATAAGTGGTACATTATATTAATCTCTGAGCACTTTTAGGATCATATAATTCAATCAACTATAAACACTTGAGTATTTAATGCTGATTTGGGGTTTGGTTATTGCTTTTGCCTCATAGTTTAATTTATGATATTCTATTTCATGTTTTAAAAGATAATGTAGTTTTATTATAAATGAAGCATATTATAAATGAATATAAATGAAATATAAATATTTCTACTTATAAATGAAGTAGAAATAGCTCAGAAAGGAAGTCAGAATACTTAACTTCACCTGCCTTGAGTGAATTTATATTCTATAAGCATCAGTTAACACATCTATAAATTAGACCAAAAATTTCTTTTCTCTTGCAAGGATTAAATGAATTAAAGCAGATTGGTTTTATTAGTACTATTGCCCAATTGTAGTAAAGGTTCCAAACTAAAATCAAGATATTTTAGACTACTCAAAATATGTGGGATTTTATTTTTTCTTTAAAATGCCATTTCATGAGATTCTTGATCTGGTTTTGTTATTTTTTCCCACTGTTTCAAAGTTGCTTCACTGAATTCCTTCCAGAATGTCATAAGGAACAGATACAAGAGTTTGTCAATAGGATTATAGAACAGAATAAAAGATGGATAGCACGCATCTGTTTTAGCAGTGACCTCAAAGAAGAGAGTGTTTGAAGTCCACACATTATTCATAACTTGCTCTATTCTTTGGTAATCCTTTCTTGTTGGAGGTTTGGAAAAAACACACATACAGAAACTTAATCAATTAAGGGGAAATTTTTGAGGCAAAACAGCTACTATGTGTATATGAAAAGAAAAAGTGGCAACATTTTTTCCCTAGAAAAATAGAAAAGATGAATCAGGCATTTTCCTCTCATTATTCCTACTCACAGATGAAGCAACAAAGTGACCTTTTTTTACAAAAGTAATCATATGATCAGAATCAGCTAAGTTTATAAACAAATTATATATATATATATATATATATATATATAATATGGCTAGATTGCTCATTGTAGTTCTGTGAAGAAAAGCAATCTATATTTTAGAGCAAATGTATGATTGCATCTTATCTTTGGCTGAACTGAACAAAGCACAAAAGAAACCAATTATACCCCATGTTGTTAAATTACTTTAAATTTCTACTTTTAATCCTTGTTGGTTAGACTCCCAATTAACTGTTCAAATTGTGTTATTATAATTCTGCCAGAGCTCTTGGGGTCATTAGGTCTCTGTATAATACCTTCCTAGCTAAAGACCTCTGTCTTTCTCTTCAAATGGATGATACGTATGTTGGGTTGCAGAGGGGCACTGGAGAAAACTGAGGAGAAAGCACCCTCATCACGGGCACTGTACTGGCCTATTTTCCTCCATATATACCCCTTCTGCCCTTTCATTATAGCGTTTTCTGAAATAAATGTTGATGAGTGAATTATTAAATGATTGACTGAGCCTCTTTAACATCCAGAGATATTTAATATGGAAGGGTGAAAGGTAGAAGGCAAACTCTAGCAGGTAGTTGGAAAGCTCTGAGAATAAAAGACCCAAGGAGGCCTTGAACTTCAACTGGGAACTGTACCCTGGGAGCTATCCAAGGTACTAACCAACTATAGCTTCAGAGTTGTTCCAATTCTGATAGCTTTGTCCTTGGAAAGCAGGATCGATCGGGGAAAGGGAGGAGAGAGAAAGGAAAGCTGTTCTTCTCCTTACTATAAACTTAAACCCTGCTATTGTTCCAAGTCATGTGCATCTGGGAAAAATATTTAACTTATTTTAAGTCTGAATTTCTGCACCTGGAAATGAGTATGATAACCACCTATCTCATAATACCATAAAATACTGTAAGGATTAAATTGTATAACACATGTAAAGTATTGAACACAGTACCTAGCACAGAATAGGCACTTTATAAATGCTAACTCACTATTATTCATCCAAAATGTAACAAAAATTATATTGAACCAACTCCTAGAAATACCAAAATTGCATATTTTACATGAAACCCAGATTTAATGTCTATCTCTCTTACTAGAATTTTATACTCCATAGAGACAGAAAGCATGATTGTTTTTATCCATTTCTTGCCAAGTACCTGTCCAAAATATGTTCTCAGTACATATGTGCTGAAAATTAATAAGTGAAGTGAGAAAATAATGCAGTAGCCATGAATGAAAGAGAGCAGGCTGCATCACTAAAGCCATTTGAAAGAGGAGGAAATGAGCACAGTAGGCCAGCTTAGGGGAAAAAAAATGAGCTAAGGACTTTACCCCCAAATTGGCCCTGCATTGGTTTCTACCTATTAGCAGCCTTTGCTAGGCATCCTTGAAGTATAAAGTAATATTATAAATAACTGAGCCAATTTTCACAGTAAAATGTTTTGGGAACTAAGGTGTTTTCAGCTTTGTCTTACAGCCATCTGACCCTACAATTTCCTCTAAGTTTATGGATGCACCCCAGAATCGCATAGGCAGCACAGTATAAAAACAAGCCACTTACACTCTCCTGATGTTTATAGTCTTCATCCTAACCTCCAACAGTAACCTATTTTAAATTTGGAATCCAAATCTCTTTCTGGATTCTCCCATATTCAGAATGCAAAAACCATCTTCCAATAGATTGTGCTTCCTCATACTCTATGTCTGACACCCATCATGCTTCTCCAGCTCTAATATCTGTTTTCTCTTTTTGAAATAATTGTATTTATTTATTTATTTTTGGCTGTGCTGGATTTTCATTGCTACATGGGCTTTTCTGCAGTTGTGGCAAGCAGGGGCTGCTCTCTAGTTGTGGTGTGTGGGCTTCTTACTGTGGGGGCTTCTCTTGTTGTGGAGCACGGGCTCGAAGGCATGGGCTTCAGTCCCTCAGTGGTTGCAGCACATGGCCTCAATTGCTGCAGTTCTCCGGCTCTAGAGCACAGGCTCAGCAGTTGTGGTACACCAGGCTTTGCTGCCCTGTGGCACATGGGATCCTCCTGGATCAGGGATGGAACTCACATCTCCTGCATTGGCAGGCAGACTCTGTCACTGAGCTACCAGGGAAACCTCATTGTTTACTTTTAAGACTACAATTTTATTTTATTTTTTCTCCTGGGATTCCCTGTAGATCCAATCTGGATAAACATACCAAATAGCCAGTCCTCCCTGGAAAAGACCTCAACTCTGGAGCCAAAAACAAGTTAATTCTCCAACTCTCATTCAAAATGAAATCAATAGAACTTTGGAAAATGAGTGCCTGAAAGAAGTTCAGTGTATAAATAATTTGATTTATGATCATTCCATCCTCATCAAATACCAAAACAACAAAGAAAGTTTGATGTGAACAGAATTCTTAAAACCTATTTTTCTGTATTTCCTGAAAGCTACTTGGATTTTGTGTAATTATATCAATCTCATTGTATTCAAAATACCATACTTAACAAACAATAAAATTCATTTTGAAAATCTAGGTCTACTTTTTCCTAATTAAAAACATTTTTATTCTGTAGAATGAACTCCTAAGTGAGGCAACAGAAGGATAGTTACTGAACAATCAAACACATTGAATAAAGAATAATGCAATATATTTGAAGTGATGGACAGGATGATCTGCTGGATTTGACTCAACATTTTTTTTTATGATTATGAAAGATGTACAGGCTGCATAAATGTCAATTTTTTTTCTCCTTAATTTTTATTTGTTCTTCTTTTAGGCTGTCAGCCAAAAGAGGCAAGAGTTCATTTATGATAATCAAAGGTGAAGATTCTGCTTGAAAATAAATATATACACAGTCATAATTGCAGGCTGTTGACTCTGAAGTCCTTCAGAGACCATATGCTTTCTTAATAATGACTATAAAATCTACATAGGAGACTACAGAATTTCTTCATATATGAAATTATTGCGTAAGTATATTGATTTTCATTTTAGCAGCTGGGAAATTGCTACTGCTAGAGAAAGAATTTAAGTTTTTAACTTAAGCTTTTGAAAGTTTATTGTATTGGTTGTAGGGGTCAGTAAGAAGGGAAGTGTGGGTGCTATAAGTTGCCATTAAAGTCATTACGAATAATTTCCAAAGTCTTCATTCAAACTAGAATGAGTCATATTATAAGGATCACCATTATCAAAAATCATATTCACGTTCTGTGAGTTGCCTCTGCTTTTTAATGTCCTTTTAAAGCAAAATATAAATTAATGCTTTACAGGTTTATTTGGAAAACTCTGTCCTAATTATTGCCTTCATAGGACTTTTAGTAAAAGTAACTTAATAAGACTCCATGTAATTACAAATATACCACCTTTCTCAACAAAGATTTAATTGGCTTCCAGAGTATTGGGAATTTGAATATTGAATCAATGGTATGAACTACCAGATAAGATATATTCAAAATCTTCTTAAAGAGATAGAAGGGCTTTCAGGTATAAAGAAAGATCTTAAGATAATAGAACTAATGTGAGTAGGATATTTTTAAGAATGTATGCATCTCTCAAAATTTAAGGATCAGCATAGAATAGAAAAGAAAATCTACAGTGAAACAAAATTTTTAGTGATTCCTCATGCTATGTAGAGAAGTAGCAGCCAGTTAATTAAATTCAATATTTTGTACTGTAAGATGTCCCATGCCTCTTGTGGGAATGGATAGTTTATCACAGTTTAATTTCATTAGCTATTTAAATCAGACAACTCTCATTTCAATTTCATGGTGTCTGAAAAATACAACTTCCTGAATAGAGATTTCTGAACAGAGATGATAGGCAGAACCCTATGTGAGTATCTAAGTTCATATTGTGTTTTAAATCACTGTGAATTAAACAGTAGGCAACCTAAGATTGGTGCAAAAGTAATTGCAGCTTTGGACTGTGAATTTTAAATCATTATAAACTAGACTCAAGTACAGCTTTATTAATCAAAATAGAAACCATTACAATCAACATATTTTTGCCAACAAGAAATGTTTGTTTATTCCTGTAGTATAAAAATCCATGCTTCAGCATCCGACAAGCTCTTGGAAAGCATTTTCTGCTTCCTGCTGACTGTGGAAGCATTTTCCCTGCAAAAAGTTGTCAAGATGCTTGAAGAAGTGGTAGCCAGTATGTGCGAGGTCAGGTGAATATGGTGGGTGAAGCAAAACTTCACAGCCTGATTCGTTCAAGTTTTGAAGCATTGGTTGTGCAATATGAGGTCAGCACTCTCCTGGAGAATTGGACTCTTTTTGCTAACCAATGCTAGCTGTAAGCATTGCAGTTTTTGGTGCATCTTATTGATTTGCTGTGCATAATTCTCAAATGTAATGGTTTTGTCAGGATTCAGAAAGCTGTAGTGGATCAGACCAGCACCACCACCAAACAGTGACCATAACCTGTTTTTAGTACAAGTTTGGCTTTGGGAAGTGCCTTGGAGTTTCTTCTTGGTCCAACCACTAAACTGGTCATCACCAGTTGCATAAAATCCACTTTTCGTCAAAGTCACAATCCAACTGAGAAATTGTTCATTGTTGTTGCATAGAGTAAGAGTAGACGACACTTCAAAATGACAAAATTGTTGATTTTTGGTCAGCTCCATGAAACATCCACTTATCAAGCTTTTTCACCTTTCCAATCTGCTTCAAATACCTAATGATATAGAACAGTTAGAGTTGAGTTCTTTGGCAACTTCCCATGGCGTTATGAGAGGACTGGATTTGATGATCCTCTCAGTTGGTCACTGTCAACTTCCAATGGCTGGCCACTACACTTTTAATCTTCAAGGCTCTCGTCTCCTTTACAAAACTTCTTGAACCGCCACTGCACTATACATTCACTAGCTGTTCCTGGACCAAGTGCGCTGTTGATGCTGAGTTGTCTCCACTGCTTTATGACCCATTTTGAACTCAAATAAGAAAATCACTTAAATTTTTTTTTGTTTAATGGCATTTCCCTAGCCTAAAATAAATAACAAGTAATAAGGTCATTAGCAAAAAAAAAAACATGAATGCACATTAAATTTATGTATAACATAACCACATTTATTTAAGAATGTATTCCAATATTAAATGGCAAAGTTCAACAATGCAAAACCACAATTACCTTTGCACCAACCTTTATCAGTCTCTCTTGGTGCTTGTTATTAAGAAGCCCTTAAAGGCAGACTTACTTTTAAGTTTTGGATCCCCAAGTCGTTGATAGTTGACACAAAAGCAAGGCACAACTTTTCAGTTACCCTTGCCATGGCATAAAACAACTAAGCTTTTCTTAGATGATATGTAACCTCATAATTGCCACCTAAACAGGGCAACAAGTGACATATAAATGTCTTTTGCAGCAAATCATGGCCATTTCCCCAGATGTGACCTTAAGGAATAGATATATGACCCTTGTTACAAATTTTACTGCTCCTAAATAAACCACTCTTCATGGCATAGAAACAATGGAAACAGTTAGGGACTTTATTTTCTTAGGCTCCAAAGTCACTGCAGATGATGACTGCAGACATGAAATTAAGAGATGCTTGCTCCCTGGAAGAAAAGCTATGACAAACCTAGACAGCATATTAAAAAGCAGAGACATTACTTTGCCAACAAAGGTCTGTCTAGTCAAAGCTATGGTTTTTCCAGTAGTCATGTATGGATGTGAGATTTGGACCATAAAGAAGACTGAGCACCAGAAGAATGATGCTTTTGAACTGCAGTGTTGGAGAAGACTCTTGAGAGTCCCTTGGATTGCAAGGAGATCAAAGCAGTCAATCCTAAAGGGAATAAATCCTGAATATCCATTGGAAAGACTGATGCTGAAGCTGAAGCTCCAATACTTTGGCCACCTGATGTGAAGAAATGACTCATTAAAAAAGACCCTGATGCTGGGAAAGACTGAAGTCAGGAGAAAAAGGGGACAACAGAGGACGAGATGTTTGGATAGCATCACTAACTCCATGGATATGAGTTTGAGCAAGCTCCAGGAGATGGTGAAGGACAGGGAAGCCTGGCATGCTGCAGTTCATGGGGTCACAAAGAGTCAGAGATGCCTGAGAGACTGAACAGCAACAACACGGCACAGAACAAAAATCATGTCATGCTCAAGGATTCCGTAAGTCAGGAATTGACAGAGCACAATAGGAAGGACTTATTTACTTTTTCTGGAGCATCCATTAGGAAGTTCCAAGTGGCAGGGAGTAACTTGCATACCTGAGCCCTGAAGTTATATGGGGGCATTTTCACTGACATGTTGGATACTTGGGCTGAAATGATTCAAAGACTGAGACGACTGTAACTGTTCATCAGAGCACCTACATGTGACTTCTTGTGACTTGGAATACCCAGAGTAGGGGTTCCCAGGGGAAACATCCTATGAGAAAGCAACCAGAGATTGACCATTCCAAAAGAATCAAATAAAGCAGTGTGGTCTTTTATTATCTAGCTTCAGAAACCAGTTTCACTGCCACTAAATTCTAATAGTAGAAACTTATTTATAACAAATCTCTAAATTTAATCCAGAATTCTATCTTTACTTTTCTCCATAGCACATATTTATATGTTATTATTTGTTTATTGTCTATCCCTGACACTAATATATAAAGTTTCATGAGGGGACAATTTTTTTATTGTTAATATATTTATTCATTGACATATTCACAACACTCAGCACCATTCTAGCACATAAAAAGTGCTATAATCCTTATTGAATGAATTAATGAACAAATAAATGTTCATACTTCCTTAGATAGATTAAAATAAGTAGGATCATTTATAAAGCACAGATACAGTGAATTTTTAAAGTTGGATGCTATAATACTGTGTTTGCAATCTGTGATTATCATAAAATGTTTCATGATACACTATGATATATTGAATAAATAGATTGCATGGTCAAGTATGCTTGGGAAACACTTAATGTTAGTTAACTCCTGAAAAATCACTCTGCTTTTTAGCACATTAAAGTCTCAGAAATCTCAGCATTAAAAAAAAAAAGCTTAATTAAAATTTTTTTAAGTTTATTTTTAATTGGAGGGTAATTACTTTACAGTATTGTATTGGTTTTTGCCATATATCAACATGAGTCAGCCATAGATAAGCATATGCCCCCTCCTTCTTGGACCTTCTTTTCACCTCCCAGCCCAACCCACCCCTCTAGGTTGTCACAGAGACCAGATTTGAACTCCCTGAATCATACAGCAAATTCTCACTGGCTGTCTAATTTTACATATGGTAATGTATATGTTTCAATGCTACTCTCTCAATTTGTCCCACCTTGCCCTTCCCGCCCCCCCCATCCCTGGGGTCATAAGATGGTACTGATGTACTATCCTCAGGGCAGCAATGGAGGTATAGACATAGAAAACAGACTTGTGGATACAGGCAGAAAAAGTTAAATTTTTCTTCTACTTACTTACTCAACTTATTACATAACACCATCAAATAGGTACTTGACTCCCATGGCTCTAGCTTTCCACTGAACACATTTCACTCCAACCTCATGGGTAAAGAATCTGCCTGCAATGCAGGAGACCCCTGTTCCATTCCTGGGTCAGGAAGACCCACTGGAGAAGGGATAGGCTGTCCACTCCAGTATTCTGGCCTGGAGAATTCTATGGACTGAATAGTCCTTGGGGTCACAAAGAGTAGGACATAACTTAGTGACTTTCACAGACCTGTTAAAAAAACATCGTAATTTAGTTAGAGTTGATTTCTGGATACCCAGGATGGTATACCTAGGTGCTAGAAGATCTAAAGGTGAAGACCCACTCTCTGAAGATGTTGTGACATGGTTACAGAATTTAAGCTAGTTGCCTAAGGTCACAAGAAAGGTTACTGGAAATCTGAGAACCAAAGCCTAGGTCTCCTTTCTATTAGTGAATTTTTTCTTTTACAGCACAGTGACCTTTGCAGATTTACAGACACAACTCTACCTTGTGTTTATCGTGGACAGATGGTTATTCTCTTTTGAAAACCCTTTGAGAGATATAATTTGCAATTTCTCTCAGTAGCCTGTCCCTTTATTTATCAAGTCAGACTCAGATTGCAATAGGGTGGGATTCCATTCCAGAGGGAAAGCATTTTCTTTGTCTGATTTAAAATGTTCCATTAAAAAATAATTTATAATAAATTCACAAGCACAGTTTGCACTTGTGCCTTGGCCAATAGGGTGGTGGAGCTTGGAGTTGTGTCTCCAGCATGCACTCAATCCTTGGCACCAAGCCCCAGTTTAATGACACTCTGAGTCCTCACACTCACAGGCCCCGCCCAGCAAGGCTGCCAAGCGTTTGTCATAGTCATGCACATCAGTCAGTCACAGGAACGGAATGTGAAATGGTCCAGAGTGCGGCAGACCCTGAGCAGAGGGTTTTCCAGCTCCAAAATGCTGAATACTTAAAATAAACTTCTATAGTGTTTACCAAATTAGTAAAATAAGTATTTAAATATGCAGATCCTCTCAATTCCTAAAAGATTTTAATCCTTCCACGCATTTAGAGATATAACCTCATTTATATGTATGTATATATAAAACCTTCCTCTAAGGAGATATTTACCCATTTGTCATGTTATGATAATAAGCAGAATCTTAGGAGGCTGCAGGTAAAATATTAGGCAAGAAAGAGCATAGATTTTGCATTCCCACAGGTGTAGTTTAGTATCAATATTGGTTTCATCAGTTGCTATGGAACCTTTAACTATTTACTCAACAAAGCCAAGTTTCCCAGATTTGAAAAACAGGGACAGTAAGTACAGCTCCACTCTACTTTTATAAGAACTAAAGAAGAAAACATATCTGAAAATAGCTGAGAAAATGCCTGGCACATGGTAGGCTTTCAATATATATTATTTGCTGTCTCATATTAAATTAGAGTTGTATTTTAAGTCTACTGGGGTACTTAATAGCTAAAGGAATCTCAGTTTGATGGAAATGGGAAGTTTTTCTTCAATGGTTATGCTATTTCAGTTTTGCAAGAAGTTCCAATCATCTGTTACACAATAATGTGAATATAGCTAATTACTGAACTATAGATTCAAATGCAGTTTAAATGGTAAAGGACATCAGCAAGATGGTAAAATATGAGGTTCCCTGCTCATACTCCCCCTCAGCAACAATAATTTGACAGCCACCCATGGACAAAAGTGCCTTTGGGGGAGTTCTGGAATTCAGGTAGGAGATTCTGAAGCACTGATTGAACCCAAGACAAAGAAGGGCTGTTTCAAAAGGTAGGCCTGTGCCCAGGTAGCAAGCTTGTTGATGCTGATCTCAGATACAGTCCTAGAATCAACCCTATCCCCATGTGGAATTGACTACAGCCTCTTTTGGCCACAAAACTGCCACCAGCACCATTTGCCAAGAAACTTAAAAGTCATGCCTGCTTTGGGAAACAGGTCCATTGGTCTTGGTTCTGGCTGTGGATGGTAAGGGTCCTGTAAACTTGCTCCAAGTCCTCTTAGCCACCAGTCCTTCCCATCCATGTCCCAAGGTAAGAACTTCAACTTCAGTTCTGTAGATTCTGAAGTGTCCATCTAACTCAATTCCAGCCTCCCTCAGCCATGCACCAGAAACACTCCTTCCCTTCCAGGACTCACCAAGCCCACGGACCATGGTCCAACTGTGGATCTTCAAGTGGTCCTGTAAACAAACTCCAATCCCTCACAGCTAAGTTTAGGGCCAGTCTTAACCACACAGGGACCTGCTGGGAGTCTTACCTGATTATGCCTATGGAAATAGAGCTGCCACCATCTCCCCAACTGTAGATCCTGAAGCAGCCCTGTGACCCAGTCCCAGTCTCACTTGGCCATATTCCTGGGCAAGTCATGCCCAACCAAAAACCTAGTAGAAGGCACACCTCTCTACACCCCTAGAGGCAGGGTGCAGACCTTTACCCAAGCCATAGACCATGAAGCAGCCCTGTGACTTGGTTCTCTCCCCTCTCAACTGTAGTCAAAGGTCAATCCTGACTGCTCCGAGACCTGCCAGTGATCTATCAAGAGCCATCCTAGGGATCCTAAAAGAGCCATACTCATCTGCACTCCTGGTAACAGACCCATCCACTGACCTCACTTTGGGGTCAGTAGCAGCCATGTGACCCAGCTCCAACTGTGATCCTGAAGAAAATATCATAATCCCAGATATCCAACAGAAGATATGTACATGCTGAAATCAATCTGCAAAAACTAGAATAGGTGTTCACTTCTTTAAAAGCACAGACATCAGTACAAAGCTATATGGAACACAAATAATCAGGTAAAAATGGCACCAACAAAAGAAACTGATAAACCTCCAGTAACCAACCCCAAAGAAATGGAGACTGATGTATTACCTAAAAAAGAATCCAAAATGATCAGCTTCACGAATCCCAACAAGATGAAAGAGAAAACAGATAGACAGCTAAATGACACCAGGAAAACAATGCAAGGACAAAAGAAGTTTAATTAAAAAAAAAAGTAAAAAACAACAAAGAACCAAGCATAAATCCTGGAGGTGAAAAATGTAATACAAGACTGAAAAATTAATATAGAGAGTTCAATAGCAGCCTCAATCAAATAGAAGAAATAATCAGCTGATTCAAAGACAATTCAGTTCAGTCATTGAGTAGTGTCTGACTCTTTGTGACCCCATGGACTGCAACATGCCAGGCTTCCTTGTCCATCACCAACTCCCAGAGCTTACTCCAACTCACGTCCATCAAGTCGGTGATGCCATTCAACTATCTCATCCTCTGTCATCCCCTTCTCCTCCCACCTTCAATCTTTCCCAGTATCAGGGTCTTTCCCAATGAGTCAGTTTTTCACATCAGGTGGCCAAAATATTGTAGTTTCATCTTCAGCATCAGTCTTTCCAATGAATATTCAGGACTGATTTCCTTTAGGATTGACTGGTTTGCTCTCCTTGCAGTCCAAGGGACTCTCAAGAGTCTTCTCCAGCACCACAGTTCAAAAGCATCAATTCTTCTGCACTCAGCTTTCTTTATAGTCCAGATCTCACATCCATACATGACTACTGAAAAAACCATAGCTTTCACTAGATGGACCTTTGTTGGCAAAGTAATATCTCTGCTTTTTAATATGCTGTCTAGGTTGATCATAGCTTTTCTTCCAAGGAGCAAGCGTCTTTTGATTTCATGACTGCAGTCACCATCTGCAATGATTTTGAAACCCCAGAAAATAAAGTCACTCACTGTTTCCATTCAAAGACAAGTCATTTGAAATTAGTCAGCTGGGAGAACAAAAAGAAAACAAATAAGAGTGAAGAAAACAAATGGGACCTATGGGACTCCATCAAGCATTATGGGAGTCCAAGAAGAGGTAGAAAAAATAGTGACTGAAAACTTCCCCAATCATGAGAGAGATCTAGGCATTAAGATACATGAAGCTCAAAGGACCCAACACAAGATCAACACAAAGATTACCCTTAGAAACATTAAAGTTAATTCCTAAAATTCCAATAGAAAAATTTGAAAGCAGGAAGAGAAAAGCGCTATATCACATACAAAGTTATCAGTGTACTTCTCAGAATAAAGCTTGCAATCCATGAGGGAGTGACATGATATAGTCAAAGTGTTCAAAGGAAGAAAATAATATATCCAGTACAGCTATACTCTAGAAACAGAAATAGGGTGTCTATCATCACTAGACATGCCTTATAAAAATTTTTAAAAGTTTTTCAAATTGAAAGAAAAGACATAAACAGCATAAAAATATGAAAATATAAAACTCACTAGTAAAGATGAATATATAGTCAAACACAGAACACTCTAATTATAATTGTGGTACATAAATCACTTTTAACACTAGTAAAAAAAATTAAAAGATAAAAGCTTTTAGAATTACTATAGCTATGATACATTAATGAATAAACAATATAAGGAGATATAGAATAGATCGTCAATGGCATAAAATGTGGGGAAAGGAGTAAAAGTGTAGAGTTTTTGCAAGCAATTGAAGTTAAGTTGCTATCAACTTACAAAAGACTTATGAATTGCTTTAGGTAAACTTATGATGACCACAAAAAAGTGAAATATCTAGTAGGTACAAAAAGATAAAAGAGTAAGGAATCAAAATAGATTACAACAAAGAAAATAACAAATCACAAAGTAAGTAAACAAGATAGAAAAAAGAGACAAACTACAAAACAGAAAAAAATCAGCAAAATGAGAAAAGTCCTTTACTAAAATAATTAGTTTAAATGTAAATGAATTAAATTTTCCAATCAAACAGCATAGAATGAATGAATAGATTAAAAAAAAACAAAATCCAATGCTGTGCTATCTCCAAAAGACTCACTTTAGATTTAAGGACACACATGGGTTGAAAGTGAAGTGATATAAAATTATATTCCATACAATTAGCAAATGAAAGACAGTGGGGATGGCTAAACTTATATCAGATAAAACACTTTCTCTCAAAATCAGTAACGAGACAATGTTACTGTATAATTATTAAAAAATCAATTCAACAAGAGAATATAACCATTATAAATATATACGTACCCAACATTGGAGCATCTAAATATTTAAAACAAACATTCACAAAACTGAAGGGAGGAATTGACAACAGTACTATAATGGTAGAGTATTTCAATACCCCACTTTCAGCAACAGATAGATCATCCATAGAGAAAATCAATAAGGCAACAATGGACTTTAATAACACTATAAACTGAAAAAACCTAAAAGACATATAGAGACATTCCATTTAACAGTAGCAGAATGCACATTGTTTTTAAGTGCACACACACAAAAAATATCCATGATAAATCACATCTTGGGTCACAAAGCAAGTCTTAACAAACAAGTCTTAAATTTAAGAAAATTAAAACCATATCAAGAATATTTTTCTGGCCACAGTGGTATGAAATTAAAAATTAGAAATAGAAGATAAACTGGAAAATTCACAAATATGAGGATATTAAACAACACATTACTGAATAACCAATGAGTCAAAGAAGAAATGAAAAAGAAAAGAATACATCCTGCAATAAACAACAATGAAAAATAACATACCAAAACTTGTGGGATACAGCAAAACAATTCCAAAAAGAAAGTTTGTAGTGAAAAATGCCTACATTGAGATCCCAAAATAAACCATCTAACTTTACAGTTTATAGAATTAAAAAAAAGGAACAAACCAAGCCCAAAATCAGCAAAGTGTTAAAGGCTTGAGCAAAAAATAAATAAAATAGAATCTAGAGCGATAACAGGAAAGATGAACAAAACTAAGAGTTTTTGAAAACAAACAAAACTGACATAACTTTAGGTAGACCAACCAAGGAAACAAGAGAAGAGGCTAAAAAAACATTTTATAAATGAAAGATGAAACACACCCAAGACTACAGAAACAGGGGGCTCATAAGAAACTGCTATCAATTATATATTGGCATATTGGAGAATATTGAATACATGGATAATTTTCTAGAAACATTAAACCTATCAAGACTAAATAAAGAAGAAACAGAAGATCTGAACAGATAAGCAACAAGTAAGGAGACTTAAGTAGTAAAAAAAATAACCTCAACAAAGAAAATCCCAGAACCAGATGGCATCATGTGTAAATTTTAAATTTAACCAAATATTTAAAGGAGAATTATGCCAACTCTTCTCAAACTCTCAAAAGCTTGAAGAGAAGGAAGCACTTCTAAATTTATTTGTGAGATCAGCATCAGTTCAGTTCAGTCTCTCAGTCATGTTCGACTCTTTGCGACCCCATGAATCGCAGCACGCCAGGTCTCCCTGTTTGTCCCCAACTCCCGGAGTTTACTCAAACTCATGCCCATCAAGTCGGTGATGCCATCCAGCCATCTCATCCTCTGTCAGCCCCTTCTCCTGCCCCCAATCCCTCTCAGCATCAGGGTCTCTTCCAATGAGTCAGCTCTTCGCATCAGGTGGCCAAAATATTGGAGTTTCAGCTTCAGCATCAGTCCTTCCAATGAACACCCAGGACTGATCTCCTTTAGGATGGACTGGTTGGATCTCCTTGCAGTTCAAGGGACTCTCAAGAGTCTTCCCCAACACCAGAGCTCAAAAGCATCAATTTTTCAGTGCTCAGCTTTCCTCACAGTCCAACTCTCACATCCATACATGACCACTGGAAAAACCATAGCCTTGACCAGATGGACCTTTGTTGGCAAAGTAACATCTCTGCTTTTTAATATGCTATCTAGGTTGGTTATAACTTTCCTTCCAAGGAGTAAGTGTCTTTTAATTTCGTGGCTGCAATCACCATCTACAGTGATTTTGGAGCCCAGAAAAATAAAGTCAGCCACTGTTTCCACTGTTTCCCCATCTATCTGCCATGAAGTGATGGGACCCAATGCCATGATCTTAGTTTTCTGAATGTGGAGGTTTGAGTCAACTTTTTCACTCTCCTCTTTCACTTTCATCAAGAGGCTTTTTTGTTCCTCTTCACTTTTTTGCCATAAGGGTGGTGTCATCTGCATATCTGAGGTTATAGATATTTCTCCCGGCAATCTTGATTCCAGCTTGTGGTTCTTCCAGCCCAGAGTTTCTCATGATGTACTCTGCATATAAGTTAAATAAGCAGGGTGATAATATACAGCCTTGACGTACTCCTTTTCCTGTTTGGAACCAGTCTGTTGTTCCATGTGCAGTTCTAACTGTTGCTTCCTGACCTGCATACAGAGATCAGCATCAGCCCTATGCTAAAGCCAGACAAAAACACGATCAGAAAAGAAAACCACAGTCCGAAAGAAATAGTAGCAAACTTAATTGAATAGCACATTAAAATAAATATACACCATCATCAAGTTAGATTTAAGGATGGTTCAAAATACACAAATCATCATGAAAAAATGTATTAAAAGAATGATGGATAAAACCACGGAATTATCTCAATAGATTTAGAAACAGCAATTGACAAAATTGAATATGCATTAATTTAAAAAAAAAACAAAGGCTCAACACACAAGTAAAGGAGGTATAAAAAAAATGTACCTCAACATAATGGAGTCAGTGTACTACAAGTTCACAGCTAACATCATATTCAGTGGTGAATAGCTCAAAGTTTTACCTCCAAGATCAGAAACAAAACAGGGATGCTTAACAGTACTCTTAGACAACATACTAATAGAAGTCTTGTCCAGAAAAATCATGCAAGAAAAGGAAAAAGAAAAGATATCCAAGCAGGAAAGGATGAAGTACAACTGTCTCTGTGTTCCAGATGACAAGATTTCATTTATAGAAAACCCTAAATACTCCATTAAAAAAAAAAAAAACTGTTAGAACTAATAAACAAATTCAATGGCAGAATACAAAATCAATATAGAAAATCTCTTGCATTTCTTTTTTTTTTTCTCATTTATTTTTATTAGTTGGAAGCTAATTACTTTACAATATTGTAGTGGTTTTTGCCATACATTGACATGAGTCAGCCATGGATTTACATCCTGATCCCCCCTCCCACCTCCCTCTTCATCCCATCCCTCTGGGTCTTCCCAGTGCACCAGCCCTGAGCACTTGTCTCATGCATACAACCTGGGCTGGCGATCTGTTTCACACTTGATAATATACATGTTTCAATGCTATTCTCTCAGATCATCCCACCCTCGCCCTCTCCCACAGAGTCCAAAATTCTGGTCTATACATGTGTGTCTCTTTTCCTGTCCTGCATATAGGGTTATCATTGCCATCTTTTTAAATTCCATATATATGCATTAGTATATTGTATCAGTGTTTATCTTTCTGGCTTACTTCACTCTGTATAATGGGCTCCAGTTACATCCATCTCATTAGAACTGATTCAATGAATTCTTTTTAACGGCTGAGGTATATTCCATTGTGCATATGTACCACAGCTTCCTTATCTATTTGTCTGCTGATGGGCATCTAGGTTGATTTCATGTCCTGGCTATTATAAACAGTGCTGCAATGAACAATGGGGTACACGTGTCTCTTTCAGATCTAGTTTCCTTGTGTGTATGCCCAGAAGTGGGATTGCTGGGTCATATGGCAGTTCTATTTCCAGTTTTTTAAGGAATCTCCACACTGTTCTCCATAATGGCTGTACTAGTTTGCATTCCCACCAATAGTGTAAGAGAGTTCCCTTTTCTCTGCACCTTCTCCAGCATTTATTGCTTGTAGACTATTGGATAGCAGCCATTCTGACTGGCGTGTAGTGGTACGTCATTGTGGTTTTGATTTGCATTTCTCTGATAACGAGTGATGTTGAGCATCTTTTCATGTGTTTGTTAGCCATCTGTATGTCTTCTTTGGAGAAATGTCTGTTTAGTTCTTGAGCCCATTTTTTGATTGGGTCATTTATTTTTCTGGAATTGAGCTGCAGGAGTTGCTTGTGTATTTTTGAGATTAATCCTTTGTCTGTTGCTTCGTTTGCTATTATTTTCTCCCATTCTGAAGGCTGTCTTGCTTACAGTTTCCTTTGTTGTGCAAAAGCTTTTAAGTTTAATTAGGTCCCATTTGTTTATTTTTGCTTTTATTTCCAATATTCTGGGAGGTGGGTCATAGAGGATCTTGTGGCAATTCATGTTGCGGAGTGTTTTGCCTATGTTCTCCTCTAGGAGTTTTATGGTTTCTGGTTTTACATTTAGATCTTTAATCCATTTTGAGTTTATTTTTGTGTATGGTGCTAGAAAGTGTTCTTTTACAGGTAGTTGACCAGTTTTCCCAGCACCACTTGTTAAAGAGGTTGTCTTTTTTCTATTGCATATCCTTGCCTACTTTGTCAAAGATAAGGTGTCCATATGGTATGTGGATTTATCTCTGGGCTTTCTATTCTGTTTCATTGATCTATATTTCTGTCTTTGTGCCAGTACCATACTGTCTTGATGACTGTGGCTTTGTACTAGAGCCTGAAGTCAGGCAGATTGATTCCTCCAGTTCCATTCTTCTTTCCCAAGATTGCTTTGTCTATTCGAGGTTTTTTGTATTTCCATACAACCTGTGAAATTATTCTAGTTCTCTGAAAAATACCATTGGTAGCTTGATGGGGATTGCATTGAATCTATAGATTGCTTTGGGAAGTTTACTCATTTTCACAATATTGATTCTTCCAATCCATGAACACGGTATATTTCTCCATCTATTTGTGTCCTCTTTGGTTTCTTTCACCAGTGTTTTATAGTTTTCTATGTATAGGTCTTTTGTTTCTTTAGGTAGATATACTCCTAAGTATTTTATTCTTTTTCTGCAATTGTGGGTGGTATTGTTTCTTTAATTTCTGTTTCTGTTTTCTCATTGATAGTGTATAGGAATGCAAGGGATTTCTGTGTGTTAATTTTATATCCTGCAACTTTAATATATTCATTGATTAGCTTTAGTAATTTTCTGGTAGAGTCTTTAGGGTTTTCTGTGTAGAGGATCATGTCATCTGCAAACAGTGAGAGTTTCATTTCTTCTTTTCATATCTGGATTCCTTTTATTTCTTTTTCTGCTCTGATTGCTGTGGCCAACACTTCCAAAACTATGTTGAATAGTAGTGGTGAGAGTGGGCACCCTTGTCTTATTCCTGATTTTAGGGGAAATGCTTTCAGTTTTTCACTATTGAGGATAATGTTTGCTATGGGTTTGTCATATATAGGTTTTATTATGTTGAGATATGTTCCTTCTATTCCTGCTTTCTGGAGAGTTTTTACCATAAATGGATGTTGAATTTTGTCAAAGGTTTTTTCTGCATCTATTGAGATAATCATATGGTTTTTATCTTTCAATTTGTTAATGTGGTGTATTATGATGATTGATTTGCAGATATTAAAGAATCCTTGCATTCCTGGGATAAAGCCCATTTGGCCATGATGTATGATCTTTTTAATATGTTGTTGGATTCTGTTTGCTAGAATTTTGTTAAGGATTTTTGCATCTATGTTCATCAGTGGTATTGGTCTATAGTTTTCCTTGTTTGTGGCATCTTTGCCTGGTTGTGGTATTAGGGTGATGGTGGCCTCTTAAAATGAGTTTGGAAGTTTACCTTCTTCTGCAATTTTTCGGAAGAGTTTGAGTAAGATAGGTGTTAGCTCTTCTCTAAATTTTTGGTAGAATTCAGCTGTGAAGCCAGGCTTTTGTTTGCTGGAAGATTTCTGATTACAGTTTCGATTTCCGTGCTTGTGATGGGTCTGTTAAGATCTTCTATTTCTTCCTGTTTCACTTTTGGAAAGTTATACTCTTCTAAGAATTTGTCCATTTCTTCCAAGTTGTCCATTTTATTGGCATAGAGCTGCTGGTAGTAGTCTCTTATGATCCTTTGTATTTCAGAGTTGTCTGTTGTGACCTCTCCATTTTCATTTCTAATTTTGTTGATTTGGTTCTTCTCTCTTTGTTTCTTGATGAGTCTGGGTAATGGTTTGTCAATTTTATTTACCTTTTCAAAAAACCAGCTTTTAGCTTTTGATTTTTGATATGGTCTCTTTTGTTCCTTTTGCGTTTATTTATGCCATGATTTTTAAGATTTCTTTCCTTCTGCTAACCCTGGGGTTCTTCATTTCTTCCTTCTCTAGTTGCTTTAGGTGTAGAGTTAGGTTATTTATTTGACTTTTTTATTGTTTCTTGAGGTAAGCCTGTAATGCTATGAACCTCCCCCTTAGCACTGCTTTTACAGTCTCCCATAGGTTTTGGGTTGTTGTGTTTTCATTTTCATTCATTTCTATGCATATTTTGATTTCTTCTGCAATTTGTTGGTTATTCAGAAGCGTGTTATTTAGCCTCCATATGTTTGAATTTTTACTAGTTTTTTTTCCTGTAATTGAGATCTAATCTTACTGCATTGTGGTCAGAAAAGATGACTGGAGTAATTTCTTTCTTTTTTTTTTTTTTTAATTTACCAAGGCTAAGTTTATGGCCTGGGATGTGATCTATTCTGGAGAAGATTACATGTGCACTTGAGAAAAAGTTGAAATTGATTGTTTTGGGGTGAAATGTCCTATTGATATCAATTAAGTCTAGCTGGTCCATTGTGTAATTTAAAGTTTGTGTTTCCTTGTTAATGTTCTGTTTAGTTGATCTATCCATAGGTGTGCGTGGGGTATTAAAGTCACACACTGTTATTGTGTTATTGTTAATTTCCCCTTTAATACTTGTTAGCAATTGCCTTACATATTGCAGTGCTCCTATGTTGGGTGCATATATATTTATAATTGTTATATCTTCTTCTTGGATTGAACCTTTGATCATTATGTAGTGTCCTTCTTTGTCTCTTTTCACAGCCTTTATAGGGATCTTGCTTTTGTATCCATTCAGCCAGTCTTTGTCTTTTTGTTGGGGCATTCAACCCATTTACATTTAAGGTAATTATTGATAAGTATGGTCCTGTTGTCATTTGCTTTGTTGTTTTGTGTTTGCGTTTATACAACCTTCCTGTGTTTCCTGTCTAGAGAAGATCCTTTAGCATTTGTTGAAGAGCTGGTTTGGTGGTGCTGAATTTTCTCAGCTTTTGCTTGCCTGTAAAGCTTCTGAATTCTCCTTCATATCTGAATGAGATCCTTGCTGGGTACAGTAATCTGGGTTGTAGGTTATTCTCTTTCATTACTTTAAGTATGTCCTGCCATTCCCTTCTGGCCTGAAGCGTTTGTATTGAAAGGTCAGCTGTTATCCTTATGGGAATCCCCTTGTGTGTTATATGTTGTTTCTCTCTTGCTGCTTTTAATATTTGTTCTTTGTATTTGATCTTTGTTAATTTGATTAATATGTGTCTTGGGGTGTTTCGCCTTGGGTTTATCTTGTTTGGGACTCTCTGGGTTTCTTGGACTTGTGTGACTATTTCCTTCTCCATGTTAGGGAAGTTTTCAGTTATTATCTCCTTGGGTATTTTCTCATGGCCTTTCTTTCTGTCTTCTTCTTCTGGAACTCCTATGATTCGAATTTTAGGATATTTCACATTGTCCCAAAGGTCCCTGAGGTTGTCCTCATTTCTTTTGATTCTTTTTTCTTTTTTTCCTCTCTGCTTCATTTATTTCCACTATTTTATCTTCTACCTTAATTATCCTATCTTCTGCCTCCATTATTCTACTGTTGGTTCCCTCCAGATTGTTTTTGATCTCATTTATTGCATTATTCCTTTTTAACTGACTCTTTTTTATTTCTTCTAGATCCTTGTTAAACATTTCTTGCATCTTCTCAATCCTTGTCTCCAGGCTATTTATTTGTAACTCCATTTTGTTTTCAAGATTGTGGATCATTTTTATTATTGTTAATCTAAATTCTTTTTCAGTTAGATTCCCTATCCCCTCCTCTTTTATTTGGCTTGGTGGGCATTTTTAATGTTCCTTTACCTGCTGGGTATTTCTCTGCCTTTTCTTCTTATTTAGATTGCTGAGTTTGGGGTGACTTTTCTATATTCTGGTGGTCTGTGGTTCCTTTTTATTGTGGAGGTTCCTCCTAGTGGGTGGGGTTGGACGATTGGCTTATCAAAGTTTCCTGGTTAGGAAAGCTTGTGTTGGTGTTCTGGTGGGTGGAGCTGGATTTCTTCTCTCTGGAGTGCAATGGAGTGTCCAGTAGTGAGTTTTGAGATGGGTCTATGGGTTTGGTGTGACTTTGGGCACCCAGTATATTGATGCTCATGGGCTATGTTCCTGCTTTGCTGGAGAATTTGCATGGTATGTCTTGCTCTGGAACTTATTGGCTCTTGCGTGGTGGTTGGTTTCAGTGTAGGTGTGGAGGCTTTTGGATGATCTCTTATTAATTAATGTTCCCTGGAGTCAGGAGCTCTCTGGTGTTCCCAGGTTTTGGGCTTAAGCCACTTGCTCTGGATTTCAGTCTTATTCTTCCAGTAGCTTCAAGACTTCTTCATCCATATACCATTGATAATAAAACTTCTAGATTAATGGTGAAAAGATTCTCCACAGTGAGGGACACCCAGAGAGGTTCACAGAGTTACATGAAGAAGAGAAGAGGGAGGAAGGAGATCGAGGTGAGCAGGAGGAGAAAAGGGGGGATTCAAGAGGAGAGAGACAGATCTAGGCAGTACTCTGTTCCCTAAGTGTTCTCCACAGCCCAGAACACCCACAGAGATTCACAGAACTGGATTGAAAAGAGAGGGGGTGGAGGGAGGAAATAGAGGTGATCTAGGGGAGAAAAAGGAGAGTCAAAAGGGGGAGAGAGTAATCAAACCAGTAATCACACTCCTGAGTAAAAATGGGTACTGAAGGTTGGACTCTTAAATTGATATCAAATACTGAAAAACAAAGATTAAAAATCTAGAGTAGAGGTTAGGCTCTTAAAATACAATATTTAAAAAAACCCAAAACACAAGAAATTTAAGAAATATGTATGAAGTTCACTTTAAAAATAGGGTCCCCCCCTTTTTTTGAAAGGTTATAGTGGGTTATAAAAATGAAAAGGAGTAATAGAGGACTTTAAAAAAAAAAAGAAAAAAATTTTAATTAAAAAAAAAATAATAATAGTAAAAGTATATCTAGGAATTTCTCTGGAGCTGTTGTGGGCAGTGTGGGTTCAGTTCAGTTTCAGATAGCTCCTTATTCCAGCTTAAACGTCTCAATATCTATAGCCCCCTTGCGGTGTAGTTGGTATTAACTACAGGGATTTTAATCTGTTGAACCTGTCACTTCTAAAGTGGTTCCCTTTGTTTATTTGGCTTCTGTTTGCCGGTCTCTACAGTGTCTGGTTTCCACCCTGACACTTGCGGGCAGAGGTTGTCTCTTGTTTAGGTTCGCTTGTTCAGTCGTGCTGTGAAGAGGGAGGGGTGCTGCAGACAAATGTCACTGGCGTGTGTGGGGAGCACTCGCAGTGTTCTGGCCACACTGGGTTTGCCCCCATGCACGGCGTGTGTGCTTTCCCCATCTACACTGCTCAGGCTCCAGGCTACTCTCCAGGAAGTGGGCCCTGAGTTCCGTGCACTTCCCAGGCCCAAGCCGTTCAGGTTCAGGTTCTTAGGTACTCCACAAAGGCGCAGACTCAGTTGGGCCTGCGTTTTGTGATTTCCCTGTCCGAGCAGCTCAGGGAACCAGGAGCTTAAGGAGCGCACTCTCTTCAGGTGCAGCGCGACTTCTCTCCTCCCCATCCTGCCTCAGTTTCCAGGCGCACCACTCTGGTGCGCCTTGTGTCACTTCTGGGGAGCTGATCTCTGGCTGCGACCCTCCCGGCGGATGTCAACCATCCAGAATCTCAGGAAGTCTTTGGTTAGAGAGTGGAAGCCTGTTTGCAGTTTGGTAGGGAATGCCTTCTCTAGGGCCAAGTTTGCCCCTTTCCCCTCCCCCCTACCTTCTGCCTTCGGAGGGAGATGGGCCAGTCCACAGCCGGCTAGCTCTTCTCTGGAATTGCTCAGTCCTTCCTTTATTCTGCAAATGGCTGGCAGTGCCTTCAGTTAGGGCTTTTCCCAGGTTAGTTCTCTCTCTCTCTCTCTCTCTCTCTCTCTCTTTCTCTCTCGCTATCCCACAGTTTAAGTTGCTATCTCACGTTAGCTCCCTCCAATTGCCCTCAGGGCATTCAGACCCAGTCCTTACCCTAAGCAATGCCTCACGCTCCTCTCTGTTCAGCCCCCACTTGCTGGTGGCAGATGCGAGCGTCTGGGGTACTTTTCTGCTGGGAGTTGCTTTTAGGCATGTAATCTGTGGGTTTTATTTATTTTTCCTCCCAGTTAGATTGCCCTCTGAGATTCGAAAACTTCCCCCAGACCCGCCGGTGAGAGAGTTTCCGGGTGTTTGGAAACTTCCTCTATTAGGACTTCCTTCCTGGGAAGGATCTCCGTCCCTAACTCTTTTGTCTCTCTTTTTATCTTTTATATTTTGTCCTACCTCCTTTTGAAGACAATAGGCTGCTTTTCTGGGTGCCTGATGGCCTCTGCTAGTGATCAGAAGTTGTTTTGTGTAGTTTGCTCAGTGTTCAAATGATCTTTCAATGAATTTTTGGGGGAGAAATTGGTCTCCCCATCCTATTCCTCCGCCATCTTAGCTCCTCCTCAATCAATTGCATTTCTATACGCTAGTAGCAAACTATCCAAAAACAAATTTAGGAAAAAATCCCATTTACAATAGCATCAGAAAAGAATAAAATACTTAGGAGTAAATTTAACCAAGGAAGTGAAAAATCCATGCACTAAAAACCATAAAACATTGATGCAAGAAATTGAAGAAGACATAAATAAATAATATATGCTATTTTCATTAATTTGAAGAATTAGCATTCTTAAATATTCATACTACCAATGTGATCAACATTTTCAATGCAATCTCTATCAAAATTCTAACATCATTTATCAGAAAAATTTTAAAAAATTTATAAATTCATGTAGATCCACAAAATTCCTTAATAGCCAAAGTATTCTTGAGAAAGGAGAACAAAGTTGGAGGTACCACATTCCTGATTTTGAACTATATTACAAAGTTATATTATTAAAAACAGTATTACACTGGCCTGAAAGCAGACACACAGACCAGTAGAACAGAGTAGAGAGTCCCAAAATAAACCCACACATGTATGGTGAACTAATATTTGACTAGAGTGTGGAGAATACACAATGAAAAGGACTGCTTCTTCAATAAACAGTCTTGGGAAAACACTATGTGAAAGAATGAAATTGGACCACACCATACACAAAAACTTATTCAACATGGATTAAAGACTTAGTGTAACATCTGAAACCATAAAACTTTGGCTTTGGTGGAACTACTCAAACTAAAAAGCTTCTTATAACAGAAGAAACAATCAATGAAAGTAAAAGGCAACTTATGAAATTAGACAATAGATATATCTGATAAGTGGTTAGTATCCAAAATGTATTCATAAATGTCAATAGCCAAACCTAAATTACACAATTCTAAAATGGGCAAAGGACCAGAACAGAACAATTTTCCAAAGAAAACATATAAATGGTCAATAAGTATATGAAAAGGTGCTCAGTGTCATTAATGATTGGAGAAATGCAAATGAAAACCACCATGAAACATTATTTCATATCAGTAAGGATGGTTAGTAAAAAAAAAAAAAAAAAGATGAGATCACAAATTTTTATAAAGTTGTGAAACAAAGGGAAGTCTTTTGCATTGTCAGCGGGGATGTAGATTGATATAGCCAGTATGGAAATCAGTATGAAAACTCCTCAAAAAAAAAAAAAAAAAAGAAAGAAAGAAATAGAACTATTATATGATTCAGCAATCCAACTTTTGGGTATATATCTAAAAAATAAAATTAAATCATTATCTTGAAGATAGCTGCATTCATATGTTCATTGCAGCATTATTCATAATAGCCTATATGTATACACACACATATATATGGGGCCTCCCTGGTGGCTTGGTGGTAAAGAATCTGCCTGCCAATGCAGGAGATGTAGATGTGATCCCTGGGTTCAATCCCTGGGTTGGGAGGATCCCCTAGAGAAGGAAATGGCAACCCACTCCAATATGCTTACCTGAGAAATCCATGGACAGAGGAGTCTGGCGACTACAGTCCACAGGGGTCACATGAGTTGGATATGACTTAGCGAATAAACAAGAACAATACACAGTTATATGTGTGTGTGTGTATGCACACGTGCAAGCTCAATTGCTTAGTTGTGTCCTACTCTTTGCAACCGTATGGACTGTAGCACACCAGGCTCCTCTTCCATGGGATTTTCCAGGCAAGAATACTGGAGTGGGTTGCTGTGGCCTCCTCCAGGGGATCTTCCCAATCCAGGGATTGAACACACATCTGCTGTATTACAAGCACATTCTTCACTGTTGAGGCACTGGGGAAGACCTATGCATATGTATATATGTATATAATTGGAAAATTGTGGTTTAGTCACGAAGTCATATCCAACTCTTCTGCCACACCGTGGACTGTAGCCAGCCAGCTCATCTGTCAAATGGGATTTTCCAGGCAAGAACACTGGAGTGGGTTCCCATTTCCTTTTCTAGGGAATCTTCCCAACCCAGGGATCAAACCCATGTCTTCTGTACTAGCAGGCAGATTCTTTATCACTGAGCTACCAGGGAAGCCCTTATTCAGCCATAGAAAGAAGAAAAGCTTGCTATCTGTGATGACATAGATGAATCTGGAGGACATTATGCTAAGCCAGTCATAGAAACACAAATACTATATGATCACACATACATGGAATCTAAAGAAGTTAAACTCATACAACCATGGTATTACACAGTGGTTGCCAGGCATTGGGAGGTGGAAGAAATAGGGACATTGGCCAAGGGGTGCAGACTTTCATCTATAAGATGAATAAGTTCTGAGGACCTAATTACAGCTTGATAATTATAGTTTACAGTACTGTGTTGTACACTTGAAGTTTATTAAAGAAGTAGATCTTATATGTTCTCACCAAAAAAAAGCAAAAAGAAGAAAAAAAGAGATTGGAAGCTATGTGACATGATAAATGTGTCCAAACTGGGAAAAAACAGTTAACATGATTTTTATGTTATATGTTTTTATGCCACATTTTTTTTTTTAATTAAAAGAAAAAAGGAAAGCATTAGAAAAATCCCAGTTGAGGTACATTCTATATAATACCTGACCACTACTCCTCAAAACTCTTAAGGTCATGAAAATCTTAGAAACTGTAACATCGAAGAGGAGCCTAAGAAGACATGATGACTAAATGGAACATACCGGCATGGGGGGTTACATAAAATCTATGAGAATTTGAATAAACTATCAGTTCAGTTCAGTTGCTCAGTCGTATCCTACTCTTTGTGACACCTCACGGACTGCAGCACACCAGGCTTCCTTGTCCATCACCAGCTCCCGGAACTTGCTCAAACTCATGTCCATTGAGTGAATGATGCCATCCAACCATCTCATCCTCTGCTGGACACTTCTTCTGTCTTCAATTTTTCTCAGATCAGGGTCTTTTCTAAGGAGTCAGTTTTTCACATCAGGTGGCCAAAGAATAAACTATAGACATTAATTAATAATGAAGTGTCAATATCAGCTCATTAATTATGACAAGTGTAAAATATTCATAAAATATTAATAATAGAAAATGTATGCAGGATATAAGGGAACTCTCTGTGCTATCCTCTCAATTTTTCTGTAAATCTATAACTGTCCTAAAACTAAAGCTTGTTTTTAAAAACATGTTTTAAAAGATTGGTGTTGACCCTTTTGTAAAGCAAGTGAAAGTGAAGTGAAGTCGCTCAGCTCTATCAGACTCTTTGCGACCCCATGGACTGTAACCTGCCAGGCACCTCTGTCCATGGAATTTTCCAAGCAAGAGTACTAGAGTGGGTTGCGGTTTCCTTCTTCAGGGGATCTTCCCAATCGAACCCAGGTCTCCCGCATTGCAGGCAGACACCTTATGGTCTGAGCCAGCAGGGAAGCCCTTTGTAAACCAAGACAACATTTTAATATGAATAAATACCTATGCATTTACTTGTTCTGAAATCCCAGATTTTAGCATAGTCGTCTTTTAAAAAGGAGAACACCTTATATTATGTCAATATTTCTTCTCTATCATTTATACATAAAATCTAAAAACTAAATAGACAGATTTATGAACTTTTAAACTACAAAAGGGCTGCAGTATTCTTTATCTCTTCATAAAATTACAGTACTTATACTTCAGAGTTAATATTTTGGAAATCATAAATGTAAAACAAGAAAGAAGCACATAATTAAGTATCTACATGTTAAAACTTTGGTCAAAAGTAGGCCAATAGAATAGTAGGCCAGGTACAGCTAGGAAGGAATACATATATGATATATACTTATGACAGAAAATCTTTAGAATTGGCTAATTGATAAAATTACAAACTTTAAAAAATATTAAAATATTTTACTGATACATGACCTGTCAATTCCACTCTATAGTATCCACAGAAATGTGTACATATGTTTACCAAAAGTCATTACTAGAATATTCATAGCAACACTCTACATAACAGCACCAACAGAATACGCTACCCAAGTGTTCACCAGCTGAAGTGCTAAAAGGAATTGTGATATGTTTATACAATGGAATATGGTATAGCCATGATAATGTTAATAAATGATCTATGACTAAGAGCAATATTAAGGAATCTCACAAGCATAACACTGAGCCAAACAAACCAGACATGAAAGAATATATATTAAATGATTCATTTCACATAAAGTAGAGAAACACAGACACCTTATTTATTATCTAGAGAGAAGGGGGAACTAAAGAAACTTCTGGGTGCTTGTAAGAGTCTCTTCCTTGATCTAGGCATGTTTGGTTTGTCAACACTGGTGAGTTGTACACTGATAATGTGTAGTTTCCTAGTGGTACTTTATATTCTAATTAAAAATTCCAAGAACTTCTCTGGTGGTCCAGTGTTAAAGTTAAGACTTAGCCTTCCAATGCAGGGGGTGTTGGTTTGATCTCTGGTTGGAGAGCTAAGATCCCACATACCTTGTGGCCAAAAAAACCAAAAATATAAAACAGAAGCAATATTGTAACAGATTTAATAAAAATTTTAAAAATGGTTCACATCAATAAAAAAATTTAATTTCAAAAAATTTACTTGAAATTAGTTTGGCCTTGAACCCCATCTTTAAAACTTTGCTTAATATCAAGGAAACTCTACTGCATACATCTCAGTACATCATATGACAAAAGTTTCAGAATTTAGCTTGTAAGGGTTCAAGATCCTGTAGAAGAAGAAGATACCATGTACTTTAGATTATTTCCATAAACTCCTAAATCAAAAGATTAATTCAACCAATTAATTAGGTCAATGAATGAGAAAGAAAACTGTGAAACCGGTCTGTTGACTGAGCTGAAAATATTTGTTCTAGATTCCTCATACCCTGAACACTCTTTGGAAGGCCTGATACTGAAGCTGAAGCTCCAATACTTGGCCAACTGATGAGAAAAGTTCACTCATTAGAAAAGACCCTGATGCTGGAAAAGATTAAAAGCAGAAGGAGAAGAGGGCAACAGAGGATGAGATGGGTGGATGGAATCGCTGATTCAATGGACATGAACTTGGGTAAACTCCGGGTGATGGTGAGAAACAGGGAAGTCTGGAGTGCTGCAGTCCATAGGGTCACTAAGAGTTAGATACGACTTGGCAACTAAAAGACAACAACATACTCCTCATGTGATTCCATTTCTGCTTATTCATCACTAACAACTAACGATCCTCAAGATAGACTCCAGACTCCTTGGTCATCAAGCCAATGAGAGACCATCTCCCAGGTAATCAGTGGGGTCTAGAGTTTAGCTGAAATCCCCATAACTGAATCCCTAAAACCCAACATTTGTTTGTGTTTCATCCATCTGTGCAAATTCTTTATATTTGGGTTTTGCCACTCTTCCTAGTTTGTGTTCCAAATACCACTGGTTACCAGCATCCTGAACCCTAGCAAGTTTTGGCCAGAATCCTAAAAGCCTAGCCCACTCTCTCTGCTTTGGGAGTTAGGTCCTGTCCCAGTCCTATTGGATATTGGCTGAGTTTTATTTAAAACTGTTTGAGTCCCCTTTGGGCCCAAGAGAGTATCACCAGCCTAACTATAAGGGTATCATTTGCTGCTAGGTACCCGCTCACCAGGCAGTGTCTTTTATGCTGTAACTTTGCTTGCTGACCTCCCTTTTGGAGCATCAGCCCTAAGCCAGGCCATTTTTCAGAATGGTTTATTCCCCTTTTCCTGATATGCCATCATTGTGTTCCAGGAGCCATAGGCAAAGCCCCTGCAAAATATGGTATCATGAATAAAGTGCCCAGTCACTGCCTTCTTGGCTACAGAGTCAACCAAATAAAAATGTACCAGTTTACATTATTATGATTCTTAGTAACCTAAAGGCATGGAAAATTCTCTAAATAAAAAGGCATTTAGGCCTGGCAAAGCCTGAAAAAGGCAGACAATGATTGCAGTTCTACATTTCAACTCATTTTCCATAAACATGTATAATCATTACAAGGTTAAAATTGAAGTTCACTTGTGCTTCAAACTATAGAAATCACTTTATATCAAATGTCAACCAAATCTGCAAACTATTTTCATGTAAGAAAGAAAAACATGCTTTGACATTTCACACCAAAAATATGCTTTCTGGGCACGTTTGAATCAAAACAAAATTATTCACCTTAACAATTCAATCTAAAAGTAAATTAGGATAGTTACATAACCTAATTTGAAAAGACTATAAAATTTTAAAGCAAAATTTTAAATGGCAGAATTCCTAAAAAATATATCAAAATGAGTACCTGGAATCACAATTACCTTTCAAACGACTTTATTACAATAAAGTCAAGCTTAACAATTCGACTAGACTATTTCCCTGGAATAATCATTTTTCACTGTTTTGTGGTTGCCCAATTATTCAGATCTCCCTATACTGTGTGTTCATTGGCTCCTGTTGATCTGAAGTCTCTACTGCATCCTGGTGTATGTGGCCTGACAATCTGAAAGGTGAGCAAATCCACTTATCATGAGATGATAAAAGGCACTCTTCACAGGTTAGGCAAGATAATAGTCCATAAAGAGGTATATGCAGGAACAGATAAAGACTTACAAGTTGGGAAAAACTTCAGATAATTTCAAAATGAATACATGACCAATGATTAAGAGAACCAAGCTACTTCAAGGCTACTTCTGGGTATGAGTAGCTGTAAGATTGAATAAATAGCTGCATTTCTAAAACTTGGTAATTGAACATAGACAATAGATTTTGGCACAATGAGGTGCTGTCAGCAAGTTTTATAATTATAGGATAACTCTGACAAGTTATTCTCCTAGTCAGGCTGCTATAAAGTGAAAAGTAATGTAGTGTTAGTCACTCAGTTGTGTCTGACTCTTTGTAACTCCATGAACTGTAGCCCACCAGGCTTCTCTGTCCATGGGATTCTCCAGGCAAGAATACTGGGGTGAATAGCCATTCCCTTCTCCAGGGAATCTTTCTGACCCACGGATCAAACCCAGGTCTCCTGCATTGCAGGCAGATTCTTTACTGTCGAGCCATCTGGGAAGCCCAGGATACCAAAGATGGCTTTAAGAACAACTTCAAGTTTTCTTTTATTGAATTACAGATGATTTACAATATTGTATTAGTTTCAGATACAGAGCAAAGTGATCCAGTGATTTATATATTACTGAATATATATATATATATAAAATATTCTATGTTTTGTTATAAATTATATGGGGAAATAATCTACATATAAATAATGCATATATATATATATATATATATATGTATTTTGTTTTTCAGATTCTTTTGCAATATGCTGCTGCTGCTGCTGCTAAGTCGCTTCGGTCATGTCTGACTCTGTGCGACCCAATTTGTAATATAGGTTATTATATTGAGTATAGTTCCCCGGACTATACAGCAGGTCCCTGTGGTTTATCTGCTTTATATATGTGCTGTGCTGTTCTAAGTTGCCTCAGTTCTCGCCAGGTTCCTCTATCCATGGGATTGTCCTAGCAAGAATGCTGGAGTGAGTTGGTATGCCCCCCTCCTGGCAGTCTTCTCGACTCAGAGATCAAACCTGTGTCTGCTGCATTGCAGGTGGATTCTGTACCACTGAGCCGCCAGGGAAGCCCATATATTTTATATAGAGTAGTGTGTATATACATTCCTCCAAAATTCTAATTTATTCCTCCCCCGCCTCATCTTTCCCCTTTGGTAACTATAAGTTTGTTTTCTATGCCTGTAAGTCTTAAACAGCAATATTTATTTCTCACAGTTCTGGAGACTGGGAAATTCAAGATCAAGGCACTGGTCTAGGGTCTGGTTGAGAGTACTCTTCCTGCTTGGCAAACGACTGGCTTCTCATTGTGTCCTCACATGGCAGAGAGAGACAGAGAGACAAAGGAAGCAAGTTCTCTTCTGTCCCTTTTCATGAAAGCACTAATTCCCTTCATGAGGGCTCCACCCTCAGGACCTAATCACCTGCCAAAGTCCCCACCTCCTGTCATCCCATTGGGAATTAAATTTTTCAAAATATAAGTTTTGAAGAGATACAAACACTCCATCCATAACAGATCTCTTTCCAAGGGCATATTGGAAAATTGAAAATTGAAAATTGGAAAAAAGAAAATTTCCCAGGGCAGCGAACATGATCTCTCTTGACAAAAATTTAGAGAAAACTACATGACTCTGTCAAAATTGCAAATATTTACTGTGAGCACACTGGATAATATGTACCTGGATCATTCTGCTTAACAGAAAAACTTAACAATAAGAGGTATCTGCTCTAAACTCTCTTTTTCAAAATTTGCTATTAACCAATCTTAATGATGGTTTGGATTAATTTTAAAACACAAGACATAAATTTTCTTCATAAATTTTCTAAATTTTCATCTTCCAAATGGGCCCTAAACTGAGTTTATCAGGAGGAAGAGGAGAGAATAAAACTTATTTCCCACCACCAGAAAAAAAATTTATTTTCAGGTCTGTGGACAAGTTTTGTTTCCTTTGCCTTCAGTTATCTCTAATTACCAGTTGTAAAATAGATCAAAGACAGGTCTCCATACAATCGACAATCCCATGAGTTTCCAGCATGGCATTAAAAAGATATCTGGTGCTCTCTTTTCTTATTCCAAAGTTAAATTATCCCTTACGTGGATAACCAAGAGAATATGGCATTCTGGAATTCAAGGAAAAAAAAAAAAAATTCCAATACAAAGTGAGTGGTGATCTGTGTTGAATACAGGGAAATAAGGACATAGATGTTTCTTTGGATTTGGTAACATGGAAGTCATGAAACAACAATTTCAGAGGGGAATGGAGATGGAAACCAGACCACTGAAAAGTGAATGAGAAGTTGAGAAGTCGAGACTGGAAGTGTAAACAGTCTTGGAAGGTTGTGTTTTTTGTTATTGTTGTTTGTTGATCCTGCTAAAGAAAACCCTGAAATGTGGTGGAATCTGAAAGCAGACTTGCGATGAAATAATTTTTTTGCTTTTTTGATCATACAGAAATATCCTGTTTTATGTTTGTATTTCTGAATGCTTTAACATCCAAAATGAGGGAACAACTGCTAAAGTAGGAGAGGAAAATAAATATAAATTAAAACTGCCTGTGAAAGCAAAATTTGTAAGAGTTGGTGTAGAAGGGTATATACAACAGAAATCGAGTCAAGTATAGTACAAAATGGATAGTATGTGGAATGTACTGCCCCCAACGCACACACTGGTAAAAGAATCCCCCTGTTATGTAGTCTGAATTCTGAGATTCTTTGCCAATATTTGACCCAATTACCAAGTATCCTAAGAGCCAGTTCTTCCATTAGCGGGACATTCCATTCCTACACCACCCTCCCTCCATGTCTTAAGCCCTGCATTTTATCTTCCTTTCCATTTCTAGCATCAAGATTGCAATCAAATTCTTGTTCTAGAGCCATCTACCAATTGCCAGCCCTATGTCTGCTTAAATGAATGTCAAATCTCTTTGATTCACTTTAAACTTCTGACTCATGGTGATCATTTCCTGTTTGTCCTTTACGTCTTGAAGGATATCCCACGTTCAAATTTTTCTCTGCCCCTAAGTCTTCATGACTCCATGCACAGAATCACTGGCCTCTGATGCTGTTCTTGTGTTGCTGTCTATGTTGGGTAGGCAATCTTCCTAAGGGTCACGACTGATTCTTCCTGAGATTTCTTTACCAGATGATTGTGGCAAGCAGCTTAAATGCAAGAATTGAGAAGGTCTTATATTCTAACTAAAGTATAGAGGCTCAGGGAGAGTAGTGGGCTTCCCAGGTCACTCAGTGGGTACAGAATCCACCTTGCAATGCAGGAGATACAGATCTGATCTCTGGTCAGCAAGATCCCCTGGAGGAGGGCATGGTAACCCACTCCAGTATTCTTGCCTGGAGAATCCCATGGACAGAGGAGCCTGGTGGGCTAGAGTTCATAGGGTCACAAAAAATCAGACACAACTGACACAACTGAGCACACACTCAGGACAGCATAAGCAAATTACAGAATATAGTCAAAGTGTGTCTTTCTTATTTAGAAAATGTACGCAGGGGGAAAAAAAGGCCGTATGTTTTATTAAATCTTACAAACATGGTTTTAGAGACATCATGTTTATCAGATGATAGACTGGATATATGAAGGAATTTCTAGGTATTATTAAGTTTTGAAACAATTGGTAGCAAATTTTTTCCCTCCTGTCTCTGAGGACAGTGGTCCTAACAATTTTTAGAAGCAATTAGTATAAATGACACAGTAAAGTATCTTGCCAAATCATCAAAAATAGCCAATTTTTATATAAAGTGGCTTTTCTCATCCCTAAAAAAATTTATATATATATATATATGTGTGTGTGTGTGTGTGTGTGTGTGTGTGTTTATGTGTGTGTGTGTGTATGAAGGAAATGGCAACCCACTCCAGTGTTCTTGCCTGGAGAATCCCAGGGATGGGGGAGCCTGGCAGGCTACAGCTCATGGGGTCACAAGAGTCAGACTCGACTTAGTGACTAACCCACCATATATATTCTATGATTACCCTGAACTTAGTATTCAGCTTCTTAAAATTCTTTATAAAATTTTGAATGCCTATGCATAATTTTAAAAATAATAAATCTAGTTGATGGGTTGGAACTAGATAATATAAACAACTGGGGTATATCGTATATATTCTAAATCCTTACTTACATAAGTCAGTATATTCTGTACAGAAGAAAAAAGATCATTGGTTAATTCTGTGATTCAGCTCACTGAAGCTCTTTAAAAGAGCTTCTGAAGGATTTTATTTTTCCAACAGTTATTTACCTTTCCCCATGGCAACAATAAGCTAAAGTTATTTATAACATTTATAACTGTATTAAAGTATTATTATTCCTAGGATAGGTTAGATGAATAAATAAAGAAGATGTGTTATACATACACAATGGAATACTGCTGCTGCTGCTGCTAAGTTACTTCAGTCGTGTCCGACTCTGTGTGACTCCATAGACAGCAGCCCACCAGGCTCCCCCCGTCCCTGGGATTCTCCAGGCAAGAACACTGGAGTGGGTTGCCATTTCCTTTTCCAATGCATGAAAGTGAAAAGTGAAAGTGAAGTCGCTCAGTCATGTCTAACTCTTAGCGACCCCATGGACTGCAGCCTACCAGGCTCCTCCATCCATGGGATTTTCCAGGCAAGAGTACTGGAGTGGGTTGCCATTGCCTTCTCCGACACAATGGAATACTATTCAGGCATGAAACGGAATGAAATTGGGTCATTTGTAGAGATGTAGATGGACCTTCAGCCTGTCACACAGAATGAAGTAAGGAAGCAGAACAAATATCGTGTATTAAGGCATATATGTGGAATCTTAAAAAATGGTGCAGATGAACTTATTTGTGGGGTGGAAACAGAGATGAAGATGTAGACAGCAGTCACATGGACATGGGGTGGGAGCAGGGAGTGGGATGAATTGGGAAATCAAACTTGACATACATGCACTGCCATGAGTGAAGTAGATAGCTAGTGGGAACCTGCTGTGTGGTACAGGGAGCTCAGCTCAGTGCTCTGTAGGGACCTAGGTAGATGGGATGGGTAGGCACAGGCTGGTAGGGGTGGGAGAAAGGTCCAAGAGGGAGATGATACATGCATAATTTAACTGACTCACATCGTTGTACAACAGAAACTAACACAACATTGCAAAGCAATTATATTCCAATTATTTTTTTAAAAAAGAACATTTGAAGTCAGATCTTGAGTTAGATAGAACTAGTCTTAGTCACCACCACCATGGTGGAGATCTCAGGCCATAAAGTATCTCTGACCTTCATCTTTATGAAGGGATTAAATATTTATAAATAGTCCAGTGACTGGCACACACTAGATGGTGGATAAGTGTCGGTTCCTTCTCTTATTCAAATTGAGAAAACCGATGCAAAGAAGATGCAATAAAGTACTCAGCATCTAGAAAACAATTAACTAAAGAAAAAGTATCCAAATCAAGCTCCTTTGTCTTCACTTAAAATATCAACAGATTAATCACTGGAACATGAGAAGTCCAGTCAAGCAGCAAGTTATGGTTTCTAAATATTAGCACAGTTAGTTACACACAATAATAACAGCTCCTTGTTAAGAACCTCAGCCCACCCTTAACCCCAGTTAGCCCTCCAGAAATAGAAACTATCTGGGGACCAGACAGATAGATTGATGTTTGTCCACAGCCAGTGGTGGAAAACTGAATGGTCTCTGTGACGGTAGGTCAGTAGCGCCATCTATGTGTGAGAAGGATAACATACATTTCTTGGTGATCTTTTTCAATATAATGACTGGGTGTTTGGTAACAGAGAAAGGAAACAGAGCCACAGTCTACTGCTCAGGTTCTGAGCCGTCCAGCTTTTGTAAAGGCCCTAATGGGACTTTTTAACTTTGATTTTCTAAGCCAGTTGTTTATGTTAGAGATAAGAATAGTTAGATTAGGCACGTAGATCAAGTTGTTGAAAAGACCTGCAGCATGCTGAATTAACATTTAATGAATTAAAGAACAAAAATCTTTGGACATTGGTTGGTATCTACAGATATTCATGCTTTACCTAAACATATTAGTAAACATGCTTACATAAAAACTCAGTATTTCTAAATACTTTCAACTTATAGAAAAGAGCTTTAATATCCATTATCTTTTGAGCCTGACCAAAGCAAGAAATAATGAAAAAAGACTAAGCCATATACTTCCTACTTTGTGTGAAAACAAAACTTCTAATTATACTTATTTTAAATTAAAATAGAAGAAAAATGCTAAGATGCTTTTCCAGTTACAGAATTTAATAATTCATATTGTTCACAATTAAATTACATTTACCATTTTCTGCTAGGAAAATAAGTAATTTTTAGGATATTCTGAAAATTATCTGTTACTTTGAGCTCTATAACTAAAAATTTTTTTCAAAAAAAGTATATTTCAGAAAATAAATAAATGCATTGAAAATTTGTGTTAAATTTATCTCATTTGATCATTTTCAAGCATTAATTTTTAGTTATGAACACAATAAAAAAGTGTTCACCTTAAATATCCTAGTTTGTAATACACTGATGTCTCAGAGAGAAACACTTACTCCACTAAATTAAGACTGAAAATAGTTTGAGAATCCATCATTAGCCATTTGGGAAGGAGTGAGGAAAGAAATCACCTCCAGGTGGTGGGGTTTTACATTCAATCCCCCTGCTTTATAACTTTCTTCAGTTAGCACACATCTTAAGTCATTTGACATTTCCTTGAACGTCTGGTAAAACCTGAGGTCTTCCCAATGTCATATCAGTAGAACTGATGCAATATATTTAGTTGAGCAATATATATTGAACAATACATTTAAACTGCCAGAATTTAAAGGAAAGAAAAAAAAAAAGATCATTTAAATAATTTGAGCAAAGATTTTTGTGTTCCTTTAAACAACACGCGGATCTCCCATGACAAAACCTTTCTTAGCTTGCAAGTGGAAAGATAATTTTGTTTTCTTTTTTTCACCAGTGCATTTAAGCAGAAAAGATGGGAGGGTAAAAAATGGTAGGGTGAAGAGACTAGCTATTATTCAGTTTCTACTCTTTTTCAGGCACTTTACACATAGTATTTCATTTAGTTCCCCCAACAGTCTTTTAAGAAAGTATTAACATTTCCAACTTACATGTGAAGAAACTGGGTCAAGAGGGGTTCAGTGCTTACAGTTAGTAAATTGCAGACTCAAGATCTGCCTTCCAGTTTCCCTAACTCAAATACTTATGTTCAGGGAATTCCCTGGTGGTCCAGTGGTTAAGACTCTGTGCTTCCCCGGCAGGGGACACAGGTTCGATCCCCGGTCTGGGAGCTAAAGATCCCAAATGCCATGTGATGTGGCCAAAAAAAAAATAAATAAATAAAAATGAAAAATAAGTATGCTTACTCCATTACCCTACACAGCATACCTATAAGAGCAAAAATTAATATTAAAACATCCACACTGATTTTAAAAGCCAGCACAAAAGTGTAAATTATGTATCATTCTTTTTTAAAAAATGTGTTCAAATAACAGTAAGAATTAATCTGTGATGTTAAAACAGTAGTTTTCCTTGGGAGGTAGAAACTAGAAGAGGGAGGGTACAGTGAGGTCTTCTGAGGTATAGATAATACATTGTTTTTATTCTGTGTTTTAATTATACATAAGAGTTTGTGATATTTCACCAAGTTGTACACTTGTGGTTTCCATGCTTTCTCTTTGAAAAAAATTTAAATACTCATTTTTCAGTTGGATGAGATAGCTATTTCATGACATTTAGGCTTGAATTGATTCCAACCAAATGCTTCTCTTTAGCTTATACAAAGTCCAAACGTCTTGGATTTGAAGAGCTAGGCAGAATATCTTTCCAAAATGATTTTCATCTGAAGCATCTATATTTCTTTTTCTGATCTCATTGAATCCACAGAGGTCAGAGGTAAATACTTAAAGATAAAAATGTGAACAATTTATATACCGCCTGTCACTTCAAAAGTGACTCAGATCAAGAACTGGCTCCTGTCTTGAAAATGATGTATTTTTTTTTCTCTTGCTATATCAGGCTGCTTGGCCTAAGCATACCTAGAAAATACACTATAGTACTGACTTTTATTTTTATATTTAATACAAATGCTATAACAAGGATAAAGCATTTGCAATAAATTTAACTCTAGAAATGTCCCTGTTCATTACTTACTTGTGGACTAGATTGGTCCTATAAACTAAAGTCTTTTCAGGAGTAGCAGTTTTCTTAAAAAAGACTATTTATAACCTCGATATTGAAAGGAAATAAGGAAGGAAGGAGGGAAGGAAGGAAACAAGAAAAGAAGTTTAAAGTGATTTCTAATTTTAGAGATGAATTCTGAAGTTTCTTGATATGTTATGGAAATTTTTTCTTCTGTCCATATTTTAGAGATAACCCTTTTAAAATTACAAATTTACAAGTCAGAAAATACTATGAAGTGTTTTACTAAAGCACTGGGAAGACCCAGAGGGATGGGATGGGGAGGGAGGTGGGAGGGGGGATCAGGATGGGGAACACATGTAAATCCATGGCTGATTCATGTCAATGTATGGCAAAAACCACTACAATATTGTAAATCAATTAGCCACCAACTAATAAAAATAAATGAAAAAATATATATATTTCAATAAGATAACTTGAGAACGATTTTACTCTTGGCCAAAAGGTCAAGAAGAGATAAGAATGATTTTTTAAAAGTAGGTAGCATTACCAAATCTTACCAGAAATATTTCACTTGAATCCTAACCAAGCTTTTACACCTTATTTCTGGGCTACATGAAAGAGAGGACAGAGAGGAACAAAGTAAATGATACTCCTTCCACTGAACAATCAGAGCAAATATAAAAGGTAGGATTTCACAGGACAACTGATTCACTCCACTCAACAATGCAGGATCATAAGTAAAGATATCACTGGAAAGTCCAAGAGATTTAGGGGATACTACCAATATGTTGTATAGCACTGGATAGTATCTTTATTTGCAAAGAACTTTCCTGGTAGCTAAGAGGGTAAAGAATCCACCTGCAATATGGGAGACCTGCATTCAATCCCTGGGTTGGGAAGATACCCTGAAGAAGGGAATGACTGCCCACTCCAGTATTCTGGCCTGGCGAATTCCATGGACAAAGGAGCCTGGCAGGCTACAGTCCTTAAGGTCACAAAGAGTTGGACATGACTGAGCGACCTTCACTTCACTTCTGTTAAGAACATTTAGGAGACCAACCAGGGGATAGTATGATGCCTGCCAATAACTAGCCAGTGATACAAAAGGCAATAGAAATCATCATATTTTAATCAACTTTCGTGTATATTAGAGTTCCTTGTTCTTTTTTTCCCCCCAATACCAGTGCCCTGGAACTCTGCCCCAGACCAACTGAATCAGATTTGTGAAGTGGTGTGGAGAAGACTAAAGCAGTGGAAGGATTTTTAAACCACCCCTAGGTGATTCTAATATGCAGCCAAATTTGGAAACTACTAACTGGCAGAGTACTTTTCAAAGTTAGAAGAGGTTGGTAAGACTTTGGGTTGAATTTCAAGATAAATTCTTTAACTTCCAGCAAGAGGCATTCAGTATAAGTGTAATATTTCTGTTACGATGACTGAGAATCAGCAAAACCTGGGGGTGTAAAGATGGAAGTTGGCTGTTTTTCATTTAAAATTCTCTGTATCTGAAATTAACTCTCAAGACCCCGTTTTAGCTAGTAGCAAAAATGTTGAATTAACTAATCAATACCATCTAGAGACTTTCAGGTAAATTCAGTTCCACCCAGTGGTTTGAAAAGCCAGCTCAAGGTTATTTTCTCGATCACCTTGCTGAGCATGTGCACCACATAAACTTTCTCTATTTCCTCTAGCCCTGCCCCTACTGGTCATTTTCAAATAGAGGGAAGGGTGGGGAAGAGCCCCTTAAGAAACTGAGCATTCATTCATTGTGAGGATATCATAGCTGACTATGCTGTCCCTTCCCAAGTCTACTTCAGGTCCGGCTTCTAGAACACTTATAGTCAATTTTCTCAGTGGGAGTGATACTTAATGCTGGCTCTATCAGGTGGCACATTGGTTTCTGCATGGGTGTCCATCTGGTCTCAGTACTGATTCTTCAGTTCAGTTCAGTTCAGTTCAGTCGCTCAGTTGTGTCCGACTCTTTTGTGACCCCATGAACTGCAGCACGCCAGGCCTCCCTGTTCATCACCAACTCCTGGAGTTTACTCAAACTCATGTCCACTGAGTCGGTGATGCCATTCAACCATCTCATCCTCTGTTGTCCCCTTCTCCTCCTGCCCCTAATCCCTCCCAGCATCAGGGTCTTTTCCAATGAGTCAACTCTTTGCATCAGGTGGCCAAAGTACTGGAGTTTCAGCTTCAGATCAGTCCTTCTGATGAACACCCAGGACTGATCTCCTTTAGGATGGACTGGTTGGATCTCCTTGCAGTCCAAGGGACTCTCAAGAGTCTTCTCCAACACCACAGTTCAAAAGCATCAATTCTTCAGTGAGTAATTTCCTGAAGCCCAGCTCTGAATCAGGTAGACCCTAGCTGGGAGTGGTCCATACCTCAAACCTTTTAAAGGATCAGTCCTTCCTTACCACTTTTGCCTATGCTTCCCTGATGTCTTAGTGGTGAAGAAGCCACCTGCAATGCGGGAGCCGCAGGAGACACAGATTCGATCCCTGGGTCAGGAATATCCCCTGGAGGAGGAAATGGCAACCCACTCCAGGATTCTTGCCTAGAAAATTTCATGGACAGAGGAGCCTGACAGGCTACAGCCCATGGGGTCACAAACAGCCGGACATGACTGAGCACATGGCATACCTACACCTGTAGGAATGAAACATTTTAACATTTCTGATCTGTATGCCAGGCAAGGTGCTTGCTTGCGTTCCCTTTCACTACCCTTTCATTGGGCCATTCTGTTACTTCTCTTGTTTTCTTTAAGCCTTCATAGGGTAAAACAAAACTGACAGATTTTCATATATTGGAAATCTAAGCAAAAGAAGGTATGGCACACATCTACTCTCTCAAACTCCCCCCAAAATTAATTTATGGGAAAAATGTAATTGCTCTTTTCTGCCTCAGAATTATTTGGGTAACAGAAAACCTCATTGTCTTCACTTCAGTTTGTTGACCCTTCCCTGACCCCTCAGCCTCCTCCAAAAAGCAAAAAGCAGCATTGAGATAGGTAGGGTGACCACTGTCCCATTTTACCCAGGACTTTCTCAGTTTTACTACTGAAATCCCTACCCTAGGCAAACTGGAATGGTTGACCACAACCCAGGGCACAAATCTGAGGGGATCAGCCAACCTATCGGATTTTCTTACTTTAACATTATTTTGAAATCTTCTCCACCCATCGTACAGTAGCCTTTTCCTCTTAGAAGTCAACAATATTGCAGATTTGAATTCCTGATGACTCTCCTGTCAAATGGAAACAGCATATCTCTATTTTGAACTGTGGGAGGGGTTGTTGCAAAAGAGCTTACATACTATATGACTTCTCAAAGTAGTCGTCTATCACAGATCAATACTTCATATGTTATGCTAAATGTATACTTTGATGGGCTTCTCAGATGGCTTGGTGGTAGAGCATCCACCTGCCACTGCAAGAGACATAGGAGACACCGGTTTGATCCCTGTGTTGGGAAGATCCCCTGGAGGAGGAGCTGGGTATCCACTCCAGTATTCTTGCCTGGGAAATTCCATGGACAGAGGAGCCTGGCAGGCTTCAGTCCATGGGGTTGCAGAGAGCTGGACAAGACTTAGCAACTGAGCACACTTTAATAGCCTTCCAAATAACATAATAATCCTCAGAAATAATGAACCTGGTATGGATTATAAAAGAAGGCATAGGCTATGGCACTAGCAAAGTGGCTTTTTGAAAATAATAAATGTATATTAATGCAGATTTATAATAAAATTGTTCACATATATAATATAAGGATTCTACAATGAAGGCATATCTTAAAGTCCATAATGTCTCAAAAGCTAAGAAATTCCTTATTATTGTTATTGATTTAGTAAAAGCAGCGTGGAAAAGGCACCATCCGTCCACAAAGTTCCTCAGTCACATTCAGGACATGAACAAACAGACCAAACAAGAACAGAAGAATGAGAATCCATATAAACATGAATGACCTTTCAGCTGTCACTGAATACACAAGGTCACAAGCTTAGAGAAATTAACTAGAAAGGTGGACACAGATCCTGCAGATGGAGGAAGGCGACTCAGAGTCAGGTGGTATGAGAAGCATTGGTTTCAGAAGTATTGTGTGTATTATGAAATCAGTCCTGATTCTAAAGGTAAATCTGCCTTTAATTTGTGCAGAGGCAGGAATGTCAAAACACAGGGAATAGCAGTGAAAAGGCGGGTGAGCAGACAACTTGCTAACAAACCCTTGCTCTGAACAGATTTTCAAGGTTCAGAGAAGACTAGTGCAATGGAAATGTACCATGCTTCCAATATCAGTTTGAAGATCTCCCATTATAATTGTACTCATTCGTATGTTTATTATGCTTCAGTAAATTGAATAAATGGTATTCTGATTTACACACCATTTATTCTCTATGTGATATCAGAATTTTTAGAAAAATGAATTCTTTTTTTACTGCAGTGTACTTTTCAAAAACTTCACAACTGTTTGTGCCACTTTAGCTAAGCTTTTATTATGAAATAGATTGATCAGGGGTAAGTACTTCAGAATAAATGTCAGGATGTAATATAAGAAATGCTTTATTTGCTAATAATTAATGTTTGTCATTTTAGACAAAATAAATACTAATATATATATGAGCCAAAAGATAAAGTCCACAGAAGAAATTACAAGGAAATACAATGTGTACCTTGGATTCAGTACAGATGGCATTTCCATCTTACTGATTCACAAAGATTAAAGAAAACTGAACTTCCTTGTCAGTGACTTTTATTTTTCTTTGTTGGGAAAACTTCTATCATAAAAAGACAGGTCTTTATTTTATTTATTCTTAATAATTTTTCAAGAGTTCAATACAGATAGAAAAAAATCCCATTCACCTCCATCCACACTCAAAATCTTTATTAATAGCGTGTGAGTCAAAGTGTTCTTAATGAGGGGAAAAAAGCATAATTACTGAGAAAATTATTAAGAAAATGATATGATACTAGTACCTTAGAAGCTATGGAGAGAGAAAATTTCATCTTAATTCCTTTTCTAATACAGAGTTCAGCCTAGGTGCGTGGAAGGTGTCCAATAAAATATTTCCTTATTTAATTTGTTTATCCTATCTTGGAAAAGTTTCACACCATAATAATGCTAAACCATGCATTTCATTACACCTCTGATACAATGTGAATGCTTATGCTTCAAATTCTACTTATATCCTTTAAATTATATGGGCTCAGAATGGACTAAAATCCCATAATTTGATCCTCATAAATATTTTTTTCTTTTCCCTGTTGTCACTTAATTTAGCTCCTTAATTCAGACAATATAAAACTTGCTGTTACATATTCTTTGTCCTATGTTAGGATTTCTTTCCTGTGTCGCTTAGGCTTACAAAATTTCTCAAGTAAATTATTATGAACAATGAAAACCATGTTTTAAAATTAAAGCTTAAACTAATTCGAAAAGTGATACCAAATGTCAGCATACAAAAGGCTGGACATGTAAAGACTATGGAAGTAGGAACCTTGACAAAAAGGCAATAAAAATTCCCTAAAATGTTAAAAGACTTGTACAGTTAGATCTATAATCCTGGAAAGAATTTTGCCCTCATCACCATATGGTATGTGTTGAGAGACATTTGCTTCTCTTAAAAAAATAAGGATATATTTTCCTATTTTCTCATGAGACTGAAATTAGAAAAAACCTAAAGTCTGTCTATATCAATTGCTTTCTCAAAGTTATTATCAAGTCTTTATTGGGTTGAACACTAAACTTGTGACCTTAAAGTCCTTAAACTACCTATATATCATATAAAAATAATTCCAGGTGGGATTATGGCATCAATAAGGCTTCCCTGAATATCATTTGGGGAAACAAGCCTTCACCACTTAAAACAATAGTTTTTCCTGTGCTCTTTATGTAACAGACCAGAATATCAGCAAGTCAAGTTGCTGACTATTTCCATTAACTTTTGTAGATATAACATTCTCTTGAGTTTTACCTTACTGCATGTAGTAAAGTCCTGAAGGGAAAAAAAAAAGGGATTCACATTTTCAAAATTGTTTCTCTCATTTAAACAACACCCACATGGCAGCTGCGAGTCACTAAATCATTCACAAAATGCTACCTGATGTTCTCTAAAATACCTAGCAGCATTGGACATTCATTTTGGTTAACCATTATAGTCATTTTTTACATTTTTGTATCCTTTTCCAAAGGGGGAGAAATGTGGCCCTTATATAAACCTAATGCCAAGAAAAATGTAAGCTAGTATTCATTAAAATACCCAGTCTTTGCCAAAGCTAAATTCTGCTCAGAATTGCGAGGGCAACGCCCATTCACAATGCCTTTGATGCCACAGCAAATTGTTTCAACCATCTTCATGCTATTTAAAGTGTGAAGAAAATACAGACAATCTTCTGGAATGCATTCATTACCTTGAAAATGCTTGACATGCTGGCCATGCCCAGATGAATGTGATTACAGCTTTTGTGGTACAAAACACTTTTACCTCATTACAGTCTCAAGACAACTTATGTTATAATCTCATTTTCACTTACCGTTGCTCCCAAAACTCTCCATTGAGAAACTTTCATACTAGAAACACAGACTTAAATTTACCTTTTATATTTTTTTAAAAGTGGGGAAAAAAATCTCTCTGCCCCGCCCCCAAAAGTTCTTAAGACTATCAGAAATTAGTTATAAGATTTGAAGATAACAAACTACCATGGACATTTCAATGATTAGAATCACACCTACAGAGCACAAGGAGGAGGAAAAGCCAAAGAAATTCTGAGTTAATCTGTGTTAATTAGCATCTGAGTTGTTAGAATGAAATTTGAAATTCATGTGCAAAAGATATTTTAATTATAAACAAATGATCTATGCCCTCCTTGTGTCATATTACTTGCCAGAAATCATGAAACTGATTTTATTGCCAGAGTAAATGTTCATTAGTAAAGAGAGAACATTCACAATTTAGTAAACTTAAAATGTAAATATTGTAAAAATTTAGAAATATATTTATAAGCTTTGACTGTGTGGATCACAATAAACTGTGGAAAATTCTGAAAGAGATGGGCATACCAGACCACCTGCCCTACCTCTTGAGAAATCTGTATGCAGGTCAGAAAGCAACAGTTAGAACTGGACATGGAACAACAGACTAGTTCCAAACAGGAAAAGGAGTATGTCAAGGCTGTATACTGTCACCCTGCTTATTTAACTTATATGTAGAGTACATCATGAGAAACGTTGGGCTGGAAAAAGCACAAGCTGGAATCAAGATTGCCGGGAGAAATATCAATAACCTCAGATATGCAGATGACACCACCCTTATGGCAGAAAATGAAGAACTAAAGAGCCTCTTGATGAAAGTAAAAGAGGAGAGTGAAAAAGTTGGCTTAAAGTTCAACATTCAGAAAACTAAGACTATGGCATTGGGTCCCATCACTTCATGGAAATAGATGGGGAGACAGTGGAAACTGTCAGACTTTATTTTTCTGGGCTCCAAAATCACTGCAGATGGTGATTGCAGCCATGAAATTAAAAGACACTTACTCCTTGGAAGGAAAGTTATGACCAACCTAGACAGCATATTAAAAAGCAGAGATATTACTTTGCCAACAAAGGCCCATCTAGTCAAGGCCAAGGTTTTTCCAGTGGTCATGTATGAATGTGAGAGTTGGACTCTAAAGAACTGAGTGCCAAAGAATTGATGCTTTTGAACTGTAGTGTTGGAGAATACTCTTGAGAGTCCCTTGGACTGCAAGGAGATCCAACCAGTCCATCCTAAAGGAGATCAGTCCTGGGTGTTCATTGGAGGGACTGATGTTAAAGCTGAAACCAACATTTTGGCCACCTGATTCATTTGAAAAGACCCTGATGCTGGGAAAGATTGCGGGCAGGAGGAGAAAGGGACGACAGAGGATGAGATGGTTGGATGGCATCACTGACTCAATAGACATGGGTTTGAGTGGATTCTGGGAGTAGATGATGGACTGCGAGGCCTGGCGTGCTGCAATTCATGGGGTCGCAAAGAGTTGGACATGACTGACCGACTGAACTGAACTGAACTGAATGGTATTCAAAACTGACTGTAGAGAATCGAGGGGAAAACGGGGTTGGGATGAATTGGGAGATAGGGATTGACATATATACACTATTGATACTATGTATAAAATGGGTAAAGAATCTGCCTGACAAGCAGAAGGCCCAGGTACAATCCCTGTGTCATGAAGATTCCCTGGAGAAGGAAATGGCAACCCACTCCAGTATTCTTGCCTGGGAATTCCCATGGGCAGAGGAGCCTGGTCCTACAGGCCATGGGGTCGCAAAGAGTCAAACGTGGTTTAGCCACTAAACAACAATAACATAAAATAGGTAACTAAAAGGAATGTACTGCATAGCACAGAGAACTCTGCTCAATGTTCTGTGGTGAATGAATGGGCGGGAAATCCAAGAAAGAGGGGATATATGTATACATGTAGCAGATTTGTTTGGCTCTACAGGAGAGAAAAATACAACATGTAAAGCAACTATACTTCAATAAAAAGTTTTAAAAAACTGAGCCATGACTCAAAAATGAGTTTAGAAGATTTCCTATTAATAGAAAAATGTATTACCTTTCCCCATCCTACAGTTATGCTGTCTTCTTCCAGGTAATGAATCTCCTCACAAGCTACCAAATGATCCAAAATCTTCATTGTAACCGGCAATGCCTGACCCTGCTCTGGCTCTTAAATGCCTGCCCTTACTCAACACCCAGCTGACTTTTCTATGCCTTCATCTATGCTGTGCATCTGTCCAAACTACCTTTCCTCTTCTCTACACATCCCCCAGCAGCCCATGAATTTAGACTCTCCTTACAGACTTATCTAGACCGTTACTGTCTCCTTTCAAGCCCTTCCCACACACTCTGAGAAGGATCCACCACTTTCTCCTCTGGGCCTTCTAGCATTATAACTATAACATTTCACCACACGTATCAGTTTACAGATTCCACCCCTCGGCCAGTCCCAGCAATTCTACTTCTTTTTTTAAATTTGTTTTTAATCAGAGGATAATTGCTTTACGATATTGTGTTGGTTTCTGCCATAGGTCAACATGTACCAGCTATAGTCATACCTATGTCCCCTCCCTCATGAGCCTCCCTCCCACCTTCCACCCCAACTCACCCCTCCAGGTAATCATAGAACATGGGTTTGAGCTCCCTGTGTCATAAAGCAAGTTCCCACAGGCTATCTATTCTATATATGGTAATGTATACGCTTCAGTGCTGCTCTTTCTATTCATCCCCCTCTCTCCTTTAGACACTATGTCCACAAGTTTGTTCTCTATGTCTGTCTTCATTGTGCTGTGCTGTGCTGTGCCTAGTCGCTCAATCCTGTCTCATTCTTTGCGACCCCATGGGTTGTAGCTCCCCCAGGCTCCTCTGTCCGTAAAGATTCTCCAGGCAAGAATACTGGAGTGGATTTCCAAGCCCTCCTCCAGGGGATCTTCCCAGCCCAAGGATCGAACCCAGGTCTCCTGTATTACTGGAAATTCTTTACCATCTGAGTCACTAGATTTCATACACATGCATTAATGTACAATATTTGTTTTCCTCTTTCTGACTTACTCTATGCTGTATAATAGGCTCTAGGATCATCCACCTCATTAGAACTGACTCAAAGGCATTCCTTTTTATGGCTGAGTCCATCCTAAAGGAGATCAGTCCTGAGTGTTCATTGGAAGGACTGATGCTGAAGCTGAAACTCCAATACTTTGGCCACCTCATGTGAAGAGTTGACTCATTGGAAAATACCCTGATGCTGGGAGGGATTGGGGGCAGGAGGAGAAGGGGACGACAAAGGATGAGATGGCTGGATGGCATCACCAACTCGATGGACATGAGTTTGAGTAAACTCCGGGAGTTGGTGATAGACAGGGAGGCCTGGTGTGCTGCAATTCATGGGGTCACAAAGAGTCGGACACAACTGAGCAACTGAACTGAACTGAACTGAATATTCCATTGTATATATAGTGGTTATACTTCTGACATCTATCTTAAATTACTCACTTCTCTTCATCTTCTTTACCACCACTCAACCCAACCCATGGCATCATTTCTGGTCTTGTTGATCACAATATTCTCCTAACTTACTCTTTCTTTTGCCCTACACCTTCCAATCCTTTCCAACTCTATGCAGCCTCTAGAGTAATTTTTTTTTAAATGTCATCAGATCAGCAACTGCTTTAAGTCCTTGAATATGTTCCTACAGCTTTAAGAATTAAACCTAAATTCCTCATGGCCTGCAAAGACCTGTAAGATCTGCTCCTCCTTCCTCTCCAACCTCAGATCAGATCACTCCCAACCCCAAAGGCTAATCATTCTCCAACAACACTGGAATTCTGCTCTTCAAACACTCTGATCTCCCCTGTGCTCATTTCTAACTTCTCTGAGCTCACACATGGCATTCCCACTGTCATTCCTTAGGTCTCCCTCGATATCACCCTCAGAAAAGTCCTTTATCACACTGTGTAAAGTGGTCCCTCCTTCAATTAAAACATTCATTTTTCCATATATACTGAATATTCCATTGATTTGTTTACTTGCTCACTCTTTTCCCTCATTCGTAGAACATATGGGCTTTGTGAGGGCAAAACTTTTGCCTGATTGGATATCCTCAGTTTCAGCTCCCTGTCTGACCTACAGCAGATGCTCATTACATTGTTGTTCAGTCACTAAGTCATGTCCAACTCTATGAACCCTTTATGGACTGCATCCTGCCAGTCTTCCCTGCCCTTCACAATCTCCCAGAGTTTGCTCAAACTCATATCCATTGAATCAGTGATGCCATCCAACCACCTCATCCTCTGTTGCTCCCTTCTCCTTTCACCTTCAGTTTTTCCTGCATTAGGGTCTTTTCCAGTGAGTTGGCTCTTCGCATCAGGTGGCCAAAGTATTGGAGTTTCAGCTTCATCATCAATCCTTCCAACAAATATTCAGGACTGATTTCCTTTAGGATTGACTGGCTTGATCTTCTTGCAGTCCAAGGGACTCTCAAGAGTCTTCTCCAACACCACAGCTCATTAAATATTCATTTTATTAAATAATCCATGACTTAGGTTTCTCTCCCTATTACACTATAAACTTTTTGAAAGCAAGCATCGTACCTTATTAGTCTTTGTTTTATTAGTCTTTCTAGGTCCAGAATCTAGAAAAGTGGTTGAGATAAGACAAATGGTCCATAAATGATTGTGGAATAAATAAATTAAAGAATATATTTTATAATTTGATTGGCACCTTTAGAGACACAAAATGTACAAATTGAACCCTTAAACAGCATCTAGACCTTTGAAGGTATTCAATAAACTTTTGTTAAGTGAAGGAATGAATGCAATACACACATAGATAACTTACCCCTCTCGCTGCAGTGGTGCCTTAAAACACTCACGATATACCAGGACATTAAAAATTCCTTATCTAAAGATCAAGTCAGGAAATGTCAGGACTTAAAGTTAGTTTTGTGCAGATAGTGAGAATCTTTTATTCAAAGTCAATGTCTTTCAGGTGTTCCCATTTTCTCTTCTTCCCAATTAGAACAAAATCAGAAAACATCTGGAACTTTATACAACTATGCTCTATAATTTCAGAAAATGTTAGTCAAAAAGTCTGGCCTTGAAAACATTTTTAAAATAAAACAGGCTAATTTGGTAAACACTATTGCTGAAGAATGCATAGTCTTTAATCATAAAAGCCTTTAAATTGTTTCAGTTGTCATTCAGAACAATGAAAAGAATCTCTTTGAACCAAGGTGTTGATAAAGCTCATAGTCTGAACGTGAAGTTTGAGGCTTGGAGGAGTGTGAAGGCAGGAAAAATCATTTTTTATAAATAGTTTATTTTTTTAATGTAAAACATGTGTTTGGATTAAAAGCAATCATCCTTTCATGCTTATATTTTGGCAAAGAATCTTATGTAGCAATCACAAGATTAGGACCATAAGTGATAGACTTAAAAGATCAGTCCACAAAAATATTAGAAAAACAACTGCAATTAAAATTTAATATTTTCCCATTAACCTTGACCCTACCTGGAAACACTTTTTCTGTGCTCATTTCATGGGAAAAAATAGCCACTCATTTTCTTCTTTTTTATTCTGCTTTCAAATGCCTGCATACACCTTAATTAGGGGCCAGGGGAACAAACAAATAATAGTCTACCCAAGATATATTTGAACAAAATAATTTTTAAAAAATATAAAACTTCTATGTGGTACCTATATACAATGGAATATTGAGTGTAAAGTGAGTGAAAGTGTTAATCGCTCAGTCATGATACTCAGCCAAGGTAATGCCATGTGTAGCAACATAGATAGATTTAGAGATTATCATACTGAGTGTAGTAAGTCAGACAGAGAAGGACAAATATCATATGATGCCACCTATATGTGGAATCTAAAACTTTTTAAACATGATACCAATGAACTTACTTAGAGAACAGAAATAAGCTCACAAATTTTAAAAACAAACTTAAGGTTACCAAAGGGGAAAGATGGATTGGGGGGGGGAATAAATTAGGAGTGTGGGATCAACATATACACACTACTATGTATAAAATAGATAATCAACTAGGACCTACAGTATAGCACAGGGAATTCTACTCAATATTCTGTAATAACCTATATGGGAAAAGAATCTGAAAAAAAATTAGGTGTATATAAATGTGCAACAGATTCACTTTACTATACACTTGAAATTAACATATTATAAATAAACTATACTCCAAAATAAAATAAAAGTTAAGTTAAATTAAAAATATAAATATAAATCTTCTAAGAAATCAGAGAAGACTACCAAGATGTTGCTTTATGAAACTCCAGAAGTTCCACAGGTGATTAAAATTTCAGTGTTGCATATTGAGTCCTCTCTTTTGCACCTTGTAATTGTTTGGCTCTTCCCATTGGAGCCACCATATTTTGAGTACCTAATATGAACCAGGCACTTGACATCTGTTATCACTAATCTTTACTCCAGACAGTCATATTAGGCATTATTTCCCTTTTGTCCACGAGGAAATGAGGCAACTGCCAGGCAGGATTTAGTACCTTCAGAATCTCCACAGAATTCTCCAAGCCTCCAACATGGGCAGGCTCCCTCTGTTAGTGGTTCTCAGACCAGTAAGAGAATAAGACCTTGTTAGAATTGCAAATTCTTAGTCCTCCAATGGAACCTCGTGAATCAGAAATCCTTGGGTTGGAAGGTAGAAGTTGGGCATCTGTGATTTCAGAAGCCCTTCAGATGATTTTGCTGAAGCTTGAGTTGAATGGAAAGACTAGTGTTGACATATATACAGTACCATGTGTAGTAATAGGTAGCTAGCAGGAAGCTGCCATATAGCACAGGAGGCTCACTCAGTGCTCTGTGATGACCTAGACGGGGAGGGGGCAGGTGGGGAGGCTCAACAGGCAGGGGATGTATGTGTTCTTATAGCTGATTCAGGAGTTGCACAGCTGAAAAACTAAAACAATGTTGTAAAGCAACTATATTCCAATTTAAAACATGAAATGACTGCTCTAGTTGAAATCATTTGCTTTGAAATGTAGCTTCAAGACCAGCCTCTGCCTCCTTTGCATGTGAGCATCTCTTCTCCTAAGTCGTATGTGTAGACGACCCCCAGCTCTTCCACTCTCTAGTCTGTTGACCTCGATGCTTGTCCTTTCCTCCACACTCCCTGTGTCTTGATCTGTGTCACATCTCTTCCCCTCTTTCTTTCCCTGAATTTCTCTTTCCTTGCGATTTTCTCCTCTGAGATCAACTTTGCCATTCTGAAACTGCCTTTCTGACATCCCAGCCCTGTGATCATCCAACTACTCCTCTTGGTCTTTTTCTTACAGAAGACTACCCCCTTGAGTGTAACCATTAGAAAGCTACAGAGGGCCTACAAGTTTCATCAGAGAATGACAAAAAAAATAAAATAAAATCCTTTCCATGAGAGGCTGCTTCGCCATGGCAGACCCAGTCTGGCTACATGCACAGTGTGCTGACTTCCACTTCCGGGGCCTTGAGAGCTGACTTTGGCCAGAAATGGTTAAACTCAATGTTAGGTTGGGCCCAGGTTCAAAAATAGGACACAAATATTATGGTTTACCCAGATATCTTAATCTGGAATTTATCATCTTATACAAAACTAGCATCAGCTATGCAACTATGTATACTCTTTAGACAGAAAAATCATGAATAATGTCAAGATTATATCATCTTTGTAACCATAAAAATAGGCTCTTTCAAGATAAAGAACAGTGGAGGAAAATGTAAAGTTTTAGATTGTTAATCCAACACCAAAATGGCTAAAGTAGTAGAGTTATCCATCAAATCACATACTGAGGTGCTTAAAATTAAAAATAAATAAACAAATAAAATGATGAATAATCAGTTGGCTGTCTCTTTAATTAGGTATACTATTTTCTGGAAGCCATAATAATTGTTGAAATACTATGCAAAATGGACTGATTATCAGAAAAAAATTGTATGTAATAGTTTCCTAATTTATCAAATACAAATTTAAAGTAAAAAAAATAACTAATCATACAAAGCTGAAGAAAGATCCTTATTGATCTTCCTGGGTTCCTAGGACATGTGTGCTCAAATATTCAATGGAATGCTATGACAATGTGAGGCTATTCTTATATTCAATTGTATGATTCATGTTAAAAATACAGAATGTGATGAAACATAATTGACCTCCCATAACTGCTATGAGAAGAAAAATTATTAATGACAAAAAATCCAAAGTCAAAGAATCTTTACTGATATCACAATTTAGTAGGAGTGAGGAAAAGATAAATGGATGTTCTCACTCCCTCATAACTATATTAGAAAAGAAAAGGCATAATCCACCATGTGCTGTGCTGTGCTTAGCTGCTCAGTTGTGTCTGATTCTTTGCAACCCCATGGACTGTAACCAGCCAGGCTCTTTTGTCCATGGGGATTCTCCAGGCAAGAATCCTGGAGTGGGTTGCCATGCCCTCCTCCAGGGGATCTTCCCAACCCAGGGATCGAACCCAGGTCTCCCACATTGTGGGCAGATTCTTTATCATCTGAGCCACCAGGGAAGCCCAATGCACCATGTACCTCACATTATTTTCTTCTTGCAAAAACTACCTTAAAACACTGGACCAACCAAGAGCAGAGAATGAATAAAGAAGATGTGGTCTATATACATAATGGAATGCTGCTGCTGCTGCTGCTAAGTCGCTTCAGTCATGTCCGACTCTGTGCGACCCCATAGACAGCAGCCCACCAGGCTTCCCCGTCCCTGGTATTCTCCAGGCAAGAACATTGGAGTAGGTTGCCATTTCCTTCTCCAATGCATGAAAGTGAAAAGTGAAAGTGAAGTCACTCAGTCGTCCGACTCTTAGCGACCCCATGAACTGCAGCCCACCAGGCTCCTCCATCCATGGGATTTTCCATACAAGAGTATTGGAATGAGGTGCCATTGCCTTCTCCGAATGGAATGCTACTCAGCCATAAAAAATAAACAACATAGATGATTCTACAGGTTATTATGCTAGGTGAAATAAGCCAGACAAGGACAAATATTGTATATTATCACTTATATGTTGAATCTAAAAAATAAAACAAACAAATGAATATAACAGAAGAGAAACAGACTCGCCGATATAGAGAACACACTAGTGGTTACCAGAGAGAGGAAAGGGAAGAAAGGAAGGGCAAGATAGGGTTAAGGGGTTAAGAGGAACACGCTACTAAGCATAAAATAAATAAATTACAAGGATATATTGCACAGAACAGAAAATATAGCCAACATTTTAAAACAACTTTAAGAGAATATAATCTTTAAAAATACTGAATCACTATATTGCACACTAGAAGCTAATACAATCTTGTAAATCAACTATATTTCAATTAAAACATGGGACCAAATTTTAAGATGTACTCCTATAAATGTTCTAAGTCTGATAAATCTCTAATTCACTTCAGGGTAAGAACAATGGTATCCTGCCATGGACTAGTTTTGCTGTACTTATTGTCAGCATATGATGAAATATCTGAGGCAGAAAAAAGTACTCCTAGGAATTTCCAAATATTTCCACAGTATTTCATGAAATACTAGATCTTGGATGTCAGGGCTAACTCTGGGTAATCAATCTATCATCTAATTAATTTCTCAGGCAATTAGTACCAAGAATAATACTGATGCCTAGTTTTTAAATAATCCCTAGAGAATACAGGGATGGAATACAGAAAAACAGTTCACTGCTAAGTACTGACAAAGCAAAAGAACATTTAAAAAGAAGCCATCAAATTTTGTTTTCAGTGTAAACCACAGAGATTGCTAGAGAAATTTCAACTTCCAGAATTTTTTTGCAGGAAGTTCCTCTACTTTTTACGTTCAAATATGTACAGCTGCTTAGAATTTTAGAATTTTAGGTCTGAAAAAAAATCTATCCATAATTTTTAATGAAATGAATTATCAGCATTCTATCAGCTGAAAATTTCATTAATAAATCATTTTTAAAAGTATTGTGAAACCAAAATATGTAAATATTGTGAAACCAATATACCCAAACCAAACTATTACATATGCTATTGATCTTTATATGACATAATTATAATTAATCAAATAAAATAAACATAACATGAAATGTGCTAATTTGTTGCCATCCAAAGAACTGGCAAATTGAACACTGTGTTTAAATTATTTATCTAGATAAGATAGAACCAGATTAATAACTCCACAAAAAAATGTTTCTTTTTACCTATATGTTTATTTGCTTCTTTGCTTGTTTTATTGTGATATGCTGTGGTTTTATAGAAATATTTGTAGTGCTATCCTGTTATCCAAACATAATCATAATGACAATGAGACACACTAAAATTCACCCAAAAGAGAACATGACTATTATTTGCATTATTTAATACAACCCATTTACAGGCTATATGAGAACATGTGTGACTTAGCAAGTCAACAGATGTTTGGAGAAAGAGCATGTAGTATTTTTTGGAAGTAATAAAATAAAATGGAGAATAACCAAGAGTTATACTTCAGCTATCAATTTTTGCTTCTGAAAAAAAATTATTTCAGAAAAATCTGTTAAATAACTCATGTTCCTTAGCAGCTAATAAAACAAATAATATGTAAGCTCCATGAACACAGAAATCATTGTCTGCTTTTTCACTAATATATTCCAAACACTGATATATTCCAAACTGCTTTTTACATAATAAGTATTCAATAAATATTTATTTAATAAGCAAATCATGATAAAATATCTAAATTTTTTTTTTAATGAATTCTGACCCTGTTGATTCCTAAAAACAATAGCTTTGACTTCAGGTTTTCAACAATGTGCCATACTATTTTGTTACTTTGATAAACATAATATAGAATATAACCACGCTCATGTACAGAAATTACATTTTCAAAGTACTATCATATCTCAAAACTCTCCCTTTCAATATTTACAAAGCTTTCTGAAGAAGCAAGAATTTGATTGTAAGAAAATCATTTTCATTCCCAGCATATATTCACCAATGTCAAATAAACTTGAACTAGGAGACTTTTAAGCCTCAGACCCTGCAGAGAGGGGTCCTGAGTCACAAGAGGAGAAACTGACTTAAAATAGAGCAAGCATTTCAAGTCAGCCTTTTAGGTTATCAGGATTAAAAGCAGGAACCACTGCTCCAGGTGGGACAGGCCAATACTTGGAATGATAAAATTCAAATTTGAGAGTAAATACAGACCTTGGAGATCATCTACCCCAAAGTTTCATCATATGGATAGGAAAAATTAAAGTCCAAGAAGATAAATTAATAGCCTAATATATATCTAACAGTGAAACTAAATTTGAACTCCAGATTTCTTTCCAGTTCCATTTTTACTTCATCCGTACAAGAAACATTAGAAATGGAAAAACGTATTTTTTATAATATCCATCTTGGAAAAAATTATCAAAACCTGAGATAATCTATTGCAATAACGCCAGCGTTTGAACAGACACTACACTCTATGAACTGAAATGGTGAGCATTGCCCATACTTACACAATAGCTGCCCACATACCCTTGACAGTATCCGCTTTGTATTATTTTCCACATCTCACCATCTATAGGTGCTCTATGTGCTCCCCCCCGCCCCCCCCACTCCCCGCCACCTCTGCCATCCCGGCCTTACTTCTTTTCATCTCTTATTTCACGTTGTGAGGAGCTTATGTGTGCTATAACAACCGAAACCCAGCTCAGCGCAAGAATAGCAGCCCATATTTCTGCTATGGACCTGTAATCTGCCAACTGGCTGGCTTCATAAGCTGCCGGAGAAGGGAGATTGAAGCCATGTGTCAAGTCATCTCCTCCAGAAACAGCTCAAATATAAGCCCTGTTGTTAACAGGAAGACTGGCTCAGAAGCACAGAGTCAGCAGTATCACGTGCAACCATAAAACAAGGCGATGGTGAGGGGTGAGTCGGGCACTGAGTAAGAGTAACCTACTTGGGCAAACAGTTGTTTTTAAAATGAGTCACTGATCCTCCCTAACTGACTTCAAGGGGATGATATCACACCGATACCCACTAAAACGAGCAAAATAAGTCCAAGTAATTCCATTTGTGTCATCCCTTGAAAATTTCATTGCCCAGAGAGAGCACTGACACAAGTGAGATCTGGGTACATTCCCTGCTTGTCTTCCAGATCTTCTCTGTGATTTGTCATTACTGCAGGAACGCAGACCACACACAACACTAGTTCTTCCAACACCATCCCAGAAATGCCCGAAGAACTTGAGCATTGTCCCTAAGAATTGGACCCAAAATACTTCACCGAAAATAGATTCCTATTCCTACTTGTAGAATGCTTTTTGGGTGGCTGGAAGGTTGTGGTTCTCCCTAACCTCAAGAAACTTTCTATTTTAGGAGTCATTATAGTTTGGTTTAAAAGCATTTTCATTTGACTTGAGACTGAAGAGAATCATGGGGAACTATTTGGTCTATGACAATCATGTAAAAGGATTAAATTTTGCTTTTGGATACTTTGCATTAAGTTGCAAGTTAGAGTGACTTTTACCTTAGGTTACTTTCACTTTTTAAAGTTGTTTTATTCAGAAGGTCAAAATATAACCTAAAAGTGATTTTGCAAAGTATCTTTATCTCTAAGTTTTAAATCTACATTTCTAGTTCCTTTACACACAGGACATCAAATGTTACTTAAAGAGCAATTTTTATGCCACACAATCTTTTTTCTAGCATTTTAGAGACCCTTTTAAAATAAAGCTTTAAAAACTGGAGGCCATTTTTTATTTTTTGAAACAACATTATGTGAACCAAAATTTAGATCAACCCTACAAATGCAAAAATTTTAGGTGGTCTCCCAGTTATGTAGAAATGAAGTTCTTTCCTGCTAATATGCTTCATTTTTTTTAAAACAATAAGCAAATGGTTTTAATAGGATTTCCCCTCCAACCACCAAAGTTGAAATTTAAGGGCATGCAACACTAATCCATAATTTCATTTAAATTGTTGTTTTTTCAATAGCGTAATTTTTAGTTTCTTTATTATTTTTTTTTAAATTATGAAAGTATAGTACATTTACAGGAAATTTGGAAAATGCAGAATAAGTTTACATACAGTTCCAGTAAATAGCATGTTTTTTAATTTCAAAGGCAATGCATGATACTATAATCTTGCCACACAGATAATCACTCTTAACATTTTGTTTCATATTCTTCCAGCTTTTCTGTAAATATTTATGTATTTTTAATTTAATTTTTATATTTTAATAAATATTTTTCCAGATTTTAAATTTTGAATTTTCCCTATTATAAAACAACAGTATAGTAGAGAGACCTAAAGACTACTTGGTTTTTCAGTTTTACAGATACTCTATCATTTCCACTACCTTGTTTATTATTCAATCAAGTTTATATCTCTACTACTCTACTTAAAATAACCTTTTCCTAAAAACTGTTATTTTACCTATTTCTCATCTTACTTGAGCATTTTTGAAATGTTTCAAAATCTTTTACCTAGTCTTTCTGAAATTGTATGGACTGCTACCATTTTTGCCATTTTTCATTGACCTGTTCTGATGATATTTTCTCAATCTTTTTTACTAATTTCTCTCCCAATGTGGCCTTTTGATCTCAGTAGTCTCAGGCAGTATCTTGACTCTTTTCAGTATTTTCCTCCCTTTAATGATCTTGCCCACTCTCATGCCTTGGAGGTATCATTAAAAGAAGGAAAATATGCAGGTATTATTTTTCAGAAAATTGCAAAAATACTGTGGGCTTAATAGTTCATAACTTTTAAAAATTTAGTATTGTGAACCATTTATTAAGTCATTTACTATTTAACATCTTGAAGTCTAGATAAAATTCTATTATATAAAAATATCTCATTATTTTACTAATCTGTTGTTAATGGACATTAAGGAGTTTTTAACATTTATCCTAAACCATGCTGCTATGAACATCTTTATACAAACATCTTTTTATATATTCTGATTATGCTCTTAATTTAATTTTTAAATGGGTATTTCTAGGCCACTGGCATTTTTTAATATACTTAATTAATTTGGCAAAAATGCCCTCCAAAAGTGAGAAAGTGAAAGTGAAGTCACTCAGACGTGTCCAATTCTTTGCGACTCCATGGACAATACAGTCCATGGAATTCTCCAGGCCAGAATACTGGAGTGGGTAGCCTTTTCCTTCTCCAGGGTATCTTCCCAACCCTGGGATCGAACCCAGATCTCCCACATGGCAGGAGGATTCTTGACATTATTTCCTTTTTCAACTCTTTAACTATATAGATATTAATATTTTATATAACTGTGATGAGGAATAGATAGTTATATGGAACACTATCCTTTCCATGAGTCATGACAGTTGCCCTTCTGGTTACAAAAATCTATTGAGTGAAACTTCAATTCCAGGCACACAGGCTAGCTGGCACCTAATCTCATGATATCTCCTTTTGTCTTAATAGTGGGTACATTCTTCATTAAGGAGAGTTTTTAATGTTTTTTTAAATAAAAATCCTGGTTGTCACAATTCAGACACTTTCTAGAAATATTCTTTTTAAAATTCTGTTTACAAAAAAATAAACTCAAAATGGATTAAAGACTTAAATCTAAGGCCAGAAACTATTAAGCTCTTAGAGGAACCCATAGGCAGCATACTCTTTGACATAAATTGCAGCAAGATTCTCTCTGAACCACCTCCTAGATTAATGGAAATAAAAACAAAAATAAATAAATTGGACCTAATAAAACTTAAAAGCTTTTGCACAGCAAAGGAAACTATAAGTAAGATGAAAAGATAATCCTCAGAATGGGAGAAAATAATTACAAAGGAAGCAACTGACAAAAGATTAATCTCCAAAATGTATAAGCAGCCCATACAGCTCAATATCAGAAAAATAAACAGTCCAATCAAAAAATGGGCAGAAGATCTAAACAAACATTTCTCCAAAGAGAACATACAGATGGCCCATAGATACATGAAAAGATGTTTGAAATTGCTCATTATTAGAGAAATGCAAATCAAAACTACAATGAATTATCATCTCACACCAGTCAGAAAGGCTATCATAAAAGAAATCTACAAACAATAAATTTTGGAGAGGATATGGAGAAAAGGAAACCCTCCTGCATTGTTGGTGGGAATGTAAACTGATACAGCCTTTACGGAGATACTTTCGAACTGTGGCGCTGCAGAAGACTCTTGAGAGTTCCTTGGATGGCAACGAAATCAAACAAGTCATTCTTTTTTTTTTTTAATGTTCATGATTACATATTTTTTTTAAAATTTTTAATTTATTTTAATTGGAGGTTAATTACTTTACAATATTGTGGTGGTTTTTGCCATACATTCACATGAATCAGCCATGGGTGTACATGTGTTCCCCATCCTGACCCTCCCTCCCACCTCCCTCCCCATCCCATCCCTCAGGGTCATCCCAGTGCACCAGCCCTGAGCACCCTGTCTCATGCATCGAACCTGGACTGGCGATCAATTTCACTATGGTAATATACATGTTTGAATACTACTCTCTCAAATCATCCCACCTCACCTTCTTCCACAGAGGCCAAAAGTCTGTTCTTTATATCTGTGTCTCTTTTGCTGTCTCGCATATAGTGTCATCACCATCTTTTTAAATTCCAAACATATGTGTTAATATGCTGTATTGGTGTTTTTCTTTCTGACTTACTTCACTCTGTATAATAGGCTCCAGTTTCATCCACCTCATTAAAACTGATTCAAATGCATTCTTTTTAATAGCTGAGTAATATTCCATTGTGTATATGTAGCACTGCTTTCTTATCCATTCATCTGCCAATGGACATCTAGGCTGCTTCCATGTCCTGGCTATTGTAAACACTGCTGAGATGAACACTGGGGTACACGTGTCTCTTTCCATTCTAGTTTCCTCGGTGTGTATGCCCAGGAGTGGTATTGCTGGGTCATAGGGCAGTTCTATTTCCAGATTTTTAAGGACTCTCCACACTGTTCTCCATAGTGGCTGTACTAGTTTGCATTTTCACCAACAGTGTAAGAGGGTTCCCTTTTCTCCACACCCTCTCCAGCATTTATTGTTTGTATGCTTTTTGATAGCAGCCATTCTAACTGGCATGAGATGGTACCTCATCATGGTTTTGATTTGCATTTCTCTAACAATGAGTGATGGTGAGCATCTTTTCATGTGTTTGTTAGTCATCTGTATGTCTTCTTTGGAGAAATATCTGTTTACTTCTTTGGCCCATTTTTTGATTGGGTCGCTTATTTTTCTGGAATTGAGCTGCAGGAGCTGCTTGTATATTTTTGAGAGTCGTTCTTTGTCAGTTGCTTCATTTGCTATTATTTTCTCCCATTCTGAAAACTGTCTTTTCACCTTGCTTATAGTTTCCTTCGTTGTGCAAAAGCTTTTAAGTTTAGTTAGGTCCCATTTGTTTCTTTTTGCTTTTATTTCCATTATTCTGGGAGGTGGGTCATAGAGGATCCTGCTATGATTTACATCAGAGAGAGTTTTGCCTATGTTTTCCTCTAGGAGTTTTAAAGTTTCCAGTCTTAAATTTAGATCTTTAATCCATTTTGAGTTTATTTTTGTGTATGATGTTAGAAAGTGTTCTAGTTTATTCTTTTACAAGTGGTTGACCAGTTTTCCCAGCATCACTTGTTAAAGAGAATATCTTTTCTCCATTGTATATTCTTACCTCCTTTGTCAAAGATAAGGTGTCCATAGGTGCATGGATTTATCTCTGGGCTTTCTATTTGGTTCCATTGATCTATGTTTCTGTCTTTGTGCCAGTACAATACTGTCTTGATGACTGTAGCTTCATAGTATAGCCTGAAGTCAGGCAGGTTGATTCCTCCAGTTCCATTCTTCTTTCTCAAGATTGCTTTGGTTATTTGAGACTTTTTGTATTTCCATACAACCTGTGAAATTATTTGTTCTAGTTCTCTGAAAAATACCGTTGGTAGTTTAATAGGGATTGCATTGAATCTATAGATTGCTTTGGTTAGTATACTCATTTTCACTATATTGATTCTCCCAACCCATGAACACGGTATATTTCTCTATCTATTTGTGTCATCTTTGATTTCTTTCATCAGTGTTTTATAGATTTCTATATATAGGTCTTTTGTTTCTTTAGGTAGATTTATTCCTATGTATTTTATTCTTTTTGTTGCAATGGTGAATGGAATTGTTTCCTTAATTTCTCTTTCTGTTTTCTCATTGTTAGTGTATAGAAATGCAAAGGGATTTCTTTGTGTTAATTTTATATCCTGCAACTTTACTATATTCATTGATTAGCTCTAGCAATTTTCTGGTGGAGTCTTTAAGGTTTTCTATGTGGAGTATCATATCATCTGCAAATAGTGAGAGTTTTACTTCTTCTTTTCCAATCTGGATTCCTTTTATTTTTTTTCCTTCTCTGATTGCTGTGGCTAAAACTTCCAAAACAATGTTGAATAGTAGTGGTGAGAGTGGGCACCATTGTCTTGTTCCTGACTTTAGGGGAAATGCTTTCATTTTTCACCATTAAGGATAATATTTGCTGTGGGTTTGTCATATATAGCTTTTATTATGGTGATGTATGTTCCTTCTGTGCCTGCCTTCTGGGGGGTTATTATTATAAATGGATGTTGAATTTTGTCAGAGGCTTTCTCTGCATCTGTTGAGATAATCAAATGGTTTTTATCTTTCAATTTGTTAATGTGGTGTATCACATTGATTGATTTGTGAATATTGAAGAATCTTTGCCTCCCTGGGATAAAGCCCACTTGGTCATGATGTATGATCTTTTTAATATGTAGTTGGATTCTGTTTGCTATTATTTCAAACAAGTAATTCTTAAAGGAAATCAACCCTGAATATTCTTTGGAAAGACTGATGCTGAACTGAAATTCCAATACTTTGGCCACCTGATAGCGAAGAGCTGACTCACTGAAAAAGACCCTGATGCTGAGAAAGATTGAGGTGGGAGGAGAAGATGACAACAGAGGATGAGATGGTTGGATAGCACCACCGATTCAATGGACATGAACTTGGGGAAACTCTGAGAGATGGTAAGGGACAGGGAAGCCTGGCATGCTGCAGTCCATATGGTCACAATGAGTTGGACATGATCTGGCAATTTAACAACAACAACAAATCTCTTAAGAAAAAAAAAAAAAAAACTAGGACTAAATCTACCATATGACCCAGAAATCCCACAATACCATGCATATGCCCTGAGAATACAACAATTGTAAAAGACACATGTACCCCAATGTGCATTGCAGCAATATTTACAGTAGTCAGGACATAGAAGCAACCTAGATGTCTATCAACAGATGAACGGATAAAGAAGATGTGGTACATGTATACAACATAATATTACTCAGCTATAAGAAGGAATTAATTTGAGTCAACAATAGCAAGGTGGACGAACCTAGAGCTTCTTATGGAGAGTAAGTCAGAAAGAGAAAACAAATATCATATATTAATGCAGAAATATGGAATCTAGGAAAATGCTAGAGATGAATCTATTTATAGGGAGGGAATGGAGACACAGATGTCAAGAACAGGTTTGTGGACACAGAGGGGAAGGTGAGGGTGGGACAAATTGAGAAAGTAGCATTGACATATATACGGTATCATGTGTAAAATAGTGGGAGCTTGCTGTATAACACAGGGGCCCTAACCTGGTGCTCTATGATGACCTAGAGAGGTGGGATGGGGTGAGGGGAGGGAGGCTCAAGAAGGAGGGGATATATTTCAATCCCTGGATTAGGAAGATCCTCTGGAGAAGAAAATGGCAATCCACTCCAGTATTCTTGCCTGGAGAATGCCATGGACAGGGAAGCCTGGAGGGCTACAGTTCATGAGGTCATAAAGAGTCAGACAGGACTGAGCAACTAACACACACACATACAAATATACATATGTATATATATATAATTATGACTGATTCATGTTGTTGTATGGCAGAAATCAACACAACATTTGTAAAGCAATTTTCTTCCAATTTAAAAAAAAAGTGTTTTTTTAGGAAATGAAAAGGAAAACCCTGTGTATTTCAGTTGATGTAGGAAAAAGATAAAGGCTGGTAAGCAGTGGGGAATGAACAGGAAGAATACATCAAACCAACTCTTGTGGACTGTGTTCCTCCAACTGTTAATAAAGAAGGGGTGGGGGTCTTCTTTGAAGCTGTTCCAATCAAATCCTCAAAAATGTGTTACAAGGCAAAATCTTGGAAGTGGGACCAGTGTTGAAAATGTTACCTGATAATCAATCATCTTCAACTTGATGTCCTACTGGTTTTAAAGTGGCCCTGCCTCCTGATTTTCCCATCACACCCAATAGCATAGCCACTGTCTTACATGCCTAGAATGAAAATTTGGTGTCATCCTTGAATCTGTACTCTCTCAGATTCTATATCCAAAATACTTCTTACCTGTTCCTTCTTTTCCATTCTTCTTATAATCATTCTAGATTAGGATCTCTTTGCTTTTCATTTTGACCAGGGGCTTTCTCTTATTGAGGATACTCAAGGGACAAGGGAGACATGGAATTGGACCAGAGAGGGGCATGTTAACCAGGGCTCCAAGACCCAACTCTGCTTCAACCTGATGCAACTGTTAAGGTTGTGGGTATAGTTGTCAGATTGAGCAAATAAAAGTAGAGGATACTGAGTTATACTTAAATTTCACAGCAATAATAAATAATATTTTAGTGTAAGTATGCATCAACTATTGCATGGGGCATACTTCTACTAAACTTATCTGTTAGTTATCTTAAATTCAACTTGAACTGTATGCATGCTTAGTCACTCAGTGCTGGAATCTTTGTTACCCTTTGGACTGTAGCCCGCTAGACTCCTCTACCCATGGGATTCTCCAGACAAGAATACTGGAGAGGGTTGTTGTGTCCTTCTCCAGGGGATTTTCTGGACCCAGGGATCAAACCCTGTGTCTCCTGTGTCTCCTGCATTGCAGGTGGATTCTTTTACCCACTGAGCTATGAACTGAGCATCCTGTATTTTACCTGACAACCCTAGTTATAGGTTGCAGAAAGCAGGGAAGAGGTGGTATCTGAGTAAAAGTTCAAGGTACCTCAACTGTGTCTTATCATGTCTACTAAATGGCCACATGTCTTGGAATCTAAAACTCCATGGGATATAGATAAATATTTGAATTTTTGAAACCAGGATCGAAGGTCTGTAGAGAATTTATATCACTTTATCTGCTTAATTTGTAATGGTGAGACTTTACTTTCAAAACCAGGGTAGGCTCAAGTCAAAAATAAAAGAGTTTTAGAACATAGATTCTAAAATATTTTACAATACGAAGTTCACTGAAAGAGTAGGATACAAAACTATGTGTGTGTATATCACATATACAAAACAAGATAAATAGATATGTTGATATATATTGTTACCATTACATACTTTATACAAAGCACAATTCATACACATATAGATATAGTAAAAGAATAGAAGAAAAGGCACTGATATGTTAACTAGTTATTTCTGGGTTCAATCCTGGAATGCAAAGTCAAGTGGGGCTTAGGATGCATCATGATGAACAAATCTAGTGGAGGTGATGGAATTCCAGTTGAGCTATTTCAAATCCTAAAAGATGATGCTGTGAAAATGTTGCACTCAATATGCCAGCAAATTTGGAAAACTCAGCAGTGGCCACAAGACTAGAAAAGGTCAGTTTTTATTCCAATCCCAAAGAAAAGCAATGCCAAAGAATGTTCAAACTATCGCACAATTGCACTCATCTCACACAATAGCAAAGTAATGCTCAAAACTCTCCAAGCCAGGCTTCAATAGTAAATGAACCATGAACTTCCAGATGTTCAAGCTGGTTTTAGAAAAGGCAGAGGAACCAGAGATCAAATTGCCAATATATGTTGGATCATAGAGAATGCAAGAGAGTTCCAGAAAAACATCTACTTCTGCTTTATTGACTACGCCAAAGCCTTTGACTGTGTGGATCACAACAAACTGTGGAAAATTCTTCAAGAGATGGGAATACCAGATCGCCTTACCTGCCTCCTGAGAAATCTGTATGCAGGTCAGGAAGCAACAGTTAGAACTGGACATGGAACAACAAACTGATTCCAAATAGGACAAAGAGTATGTCAAGGCTGTATATTGTCACCCTGTTTATTTAACTTATATGCAGATTACATCATGGGAAATGCCAGGCTGGATGAAGCACAAGCTGGAATCAAGATTGCTAGGGAAAATATCAATAACCTCAGATATGCAGATGACACCACCCTTATGGCAGAAAGTGAAGAAGAACTAAAGAGCCTCTTGATGAAATTGAAAGAGGAGAGTGAAAAAGTTGACTTAAAACTCAACATTCAAAAAACTAAGATCATGGTATCCAGTCCCATCACTTCAAGGCAAATTGATGGGGAAACAGTGGGAACAGTGTCAGACTTTATTTTGGGGGGCTCCAAAATCACTGCAGATGGTGAATGCAGCCATGAAATTAAAAGATGCTTGCTCCTTGGAAGGAAAGTTATGACCAACCTAGACAGCATATTAAAAAGCAGAGACATTACTTTGCCAACAAAGGTCCATCTAGTCAAAGCTATGGTTTTTCCAGTATTCATGTATGGGTGTGAGAGTTGGACTATAAAGAAAGCTGAGTGCCAAAGAACTGATGCTTTTGAACTGTGGTGTTGGAGAAGACTCTTGAGAGTCCCTTGGACTGCAAGGAGATCAAACAAGTCAATCCTAAAGGAAATCAATCCTGAATATTCATCGGAAGGACTGGTGCTGAAGCTGAAACGCCAATACTTTGGCCACCTGATGTGAAGAACTGACTCATTGGAAAAGACCCTGATGCTTGGAAAGATTGAAGTCAGGAGGAAAAGGAGGTGACAGAGGATGAGATAGTTGGATGGCATCGCCGACTCAATGGACATGAGTTTGAGCAAGCTCTGGGAGTTGGTGATGGACAGGGAAACCTTGTGTGCTGCAGCCCTTGGTGTCGCAGAGTCGGACACGACTGAGCGACTGAACTGAACTGAATTTCTGAGTGGTGGGATCATGAAAGTATATGCATGATTGCTCAGTCGTGTCCGATAATTTTGCCACATCATGGACTGTAGCCCACCATATTCCTCTCTCCATGGGATTTTCCAGGCAACAATACTGGAGTAGGTTGCCATTTCCTTCTCTAAGGGATCTTTCCAGGGATTGAAGCCATATCTCTTGCTTCTCCTGCATTGGCAAGCAGATTCTTTACCACCACGCCATCTGGGAAGGTGGGATCATGACTGAATAATTTAAATATTGTGGCATTTTTCAAATCTCCTCTACAGTCTTCAAAGAAGAGTTGTTTCATATTGCTCAGTTTCAATGTGGAATTTTTTTTCAAATATACAGCATGACTTTTTAAAACCCCCATTTCCCCAAATACTCTCAAATACCCAACATATCTCCTAAAGTCTTTCTTTTCCCACCCGCATTTCAAAATCTCCGCTGTATTAGTCAAAACATATTCTATTCCAAGTCTTAGATAACCAATTCAGAGTAACATATCATAACTGAAAATTCCAAGAATGGTTTTGACTTTAAGCATAGCTATATTGTCAAACTGAAATTTTTGGATGCCCTAAACGGTGGACTTTTGAGCCAAAACAATTATTCATGGGGAACCTTGGCATATTATATTATCTTTTTTAAACTTAATTCAAAACACTCTTCCTTAATCTTTCAGTTCAACTTATAAATGCTATTATTCCATGTGTCAGTTGAACCTCTTTTAATAATCATTGGCTGCAGAGATTTTATAATGTAATTATTTACATATATTCCCTTCAATATTTTAAAATTGTAGTTAAAAATGTAATATCTTTGATTCCCTTTTAAAAGACATGCAGATGATTAGAGAAGCCTTCATATGTACTTCAGTAATTATCATAAAGACATGCTTATAAATATTAGCTTCAAGATTTGCTACATGGTCAAATCTTACAATGTTGTAAGACTTCAACTACTTATCAGAAATTTAAGCAAATTACTCAACCCATTACTCAGTTATGCATTTGCTGCTGTTCCAGGATTAAAATCTCCAAAAGCTTCTTTTTTAAAGCTTAAGCTGCTAAAATCTGCACAAATTTTGGGGGGGAAAAAAATAGCTAAGATGGCAAAGAATTAGCCTGCAATGCAGGAGATCCAGGTTTAATCCATAGGTCAGGAAGATCCCCTGAAGGAGGAAATGGCAACCCATTCCAGTATTCTTGCCTGGAGAATCCCATGAACAGAGGAGCCAGGTGGGCTACGGTCCATGGGGTCGCAAAGAGTCAGACACGACTGAGCGACTAACACTTTCACCTTTTACTTTTCAAACTGCTGAAATCTGCACAAATTATACCTCACCACAAAAATGTGCAGTCCTATAGATTTGAGCGCTTCATGCCTCCATGCTCAATTCTCAGAGCTAGAATTCCACTTCTTGGAGTTAAAGACATTTATCCCCTAGGAGGCAACCACCTTCTCAGCTGGTGAGGCTGAGGTGGCTTGAAGACCAGGGGGTTCCTCTGGGGTGTGAAATCTGGAATTGGAGTTATCCAAGATCATGACCCTAAAAACTAAGTTAAACTTATTTCTGTGATTAATGTGTCATGGTATCTGCTTAGAAGTCCCCAGGGTCCATACCTTTGGGTTAAATCTTATCATGTCTTAACTCTCCCAGCTTATCTCAGAAAATTAGTGTTTCAGATAAACTACTATTAATGAATGTATGCATGCTAAATCTCTTCAGTCATGTTTGACTCTGTGTGTATGTGAATACACACACACACACTTCCTTAAATATATGATGGTCTTGCGTTCTTCAGCTCTCTAGAAGTATTTATGTCTTTCTTTCAATCCTAATACTGGATGCCATGTATCACAGGCACAACCCCAGGAGGCACCAGAGACCACAATGTGATCCAGACCTTCTGAAATTGTGCACCTCTCAAAGATATTAAAGCTTTTTCATGGAACCACAACATTCTTTTAATTGGAAGAAATCCTGTATTGCTTTATATCATTCTTATCAGCTGGTTTACCACCCTTAAAAATATTAAAATCTACTGATTAAATTCTGTCATGTATCTTAACCTTCAGTGACAAATTCTAAGGTCATTCTAAAGATAACCACAGAGAAAATTAAAAATCCAGGAAACATCAAGTCTTCACCCACAATTTGATCCAGTGCAATCAGAGCTGTATCTTTTCATCTCTCAGTTCTCAATTCTGGTTTTTATCTCTTTCTTCTTTCTATATTGTCCTTTGTTCTACTAGTGTCTTTCTTCTCTTTCTCAAAGAAATTTCCAATCGTCTTTGATTTCTTTCACTTTTTAAAATTCTATTTATTACTCTAGCTTACATAACACCCTCCCTGAAGGTTTTTAGGTAACCCAGAACTTGCCATATTTTATATTGAGAATATGTTGACACTATAATATTTGAGGAACACAAATATCTTTCTTCTAAACCATCTTTAAAATTCTGTCCATAAGAAGAAATTGGATTGAAAAACCAACAATAGAAAGTAATAGCAAACATTTTAGTACCATTTTCTGATTTCATTTACGTTTAGAGGGCTGTCTTTAAAACCCTGGGCTTTGTTGATTTATAGTTGGACAACTTTAGCCAAGTTTCATATGAAATTACTATTTTCTCTGAGCTATTAAAGCATATTAATTTCTTTCCTGTAGATGATAAGAAGTCTAAATGGCAGTCAGGTACCATGATTTTGACTCATCTTTATATTTTCCCCAAGATCTGGCACAGGGCCCATCAAATGCTAGCATGCATTTAATCTCTTGTAAAAACTGTAATAAAAACAGATACTATGCTAATCAAATTCAACAATGACCTGGAACCAAGGGAATCACTTAGTTTGATTAATTGACTGAAATAAGATGCAAAGAGGGTCTAAGTTACAGTAAAATGGAAGGGAAATTTAACAAGACAGTAGGTAACAGAATGAAGTGCTTTCATTTAGGAAATACTGAGAAAGTATGGAGAGACATGTTCAGAAATCAAAATTAGAACCAAGTCAAGAAAGAAGAAAAACTTTTACTCACTGCAAGAAAGAATACCCTAGTAAATATTTAAGGATTGATCAGAACAACTTACTCTAGGATTGTTCACACTGAGAACATTCCCTCAATTTTTCCCTAGCCCTGGTTCCCACTCCAGACCTTCTGAACTCAGTCTAAAGTTGAAAATGACAGATTTTAGGTGGAACACTGTATTCTAAGCAATTTTCTACCATGGATCAGCTTTTCCATTGAAAAGAGAAGAAAAGAGATTACTTAAATAATATATTTGCACAGCATCGCATACATTAACACTATTTTACAAGCGTCGTTTTATTTGATCTTCACAGTAACCTTTTGAAGTATTCAATGGAGACATTATTGTTCTCATTTTTAGATGGAAAATTTGAAATTCAGAGAGAATACGATCTGCCTAAGGGCAGAGTAAGACAGAACCAAGGTCAAAACCAAAAGTGACAATAAAGTTGGTATTAGATTCCGAATATGGGTGTTTCCTAATAGCAAGGGAGTAAAAATATATGCCCTCTTGTGGAAATACAGATGGAACTCATTGACAGAAACACAGAGAAAAGCTGCCCTGGAAAATATCAGCCTTTTTCTAGCTCCAAAAATGACCTTGAGTGAATTCTTTATCTTTTAAATACACTTTCTTGCTTTCTTGTCTGTCTATAAAACATACTTAGTATATAACTAATAAAAACTAGTAGTTAAAAGCTAGAAATAAGTTGATAAAGGGGTTAATGAAGAAATTAAAAGCTCAAAATATGCCTTCTTGAATATTCATGCTTTTTCTATAGAGAAGTTTTTCATATAATATATAATAGTGTTTTATACATTTTATAATAATGATATATGTATTAGTCCTTGCAACAAATCTAGCCCTATAAATAACTCCATTAAACTAAAAGGATATTTTGCTATAGTAATAGTGATCAGTCAACATATAAACAGCTACCATTAAATTCTAGAGAATTTTAGTGTGTAATTTGAGGGCATGGTTTGGCTCGTATGGTTGGGTTGTCCTACCACAAGCGTGACCAGACCATAGGAACTGAGAAACACATTTATGAAAAGTAAAACGTTCAATGACTCCTTTTACTATGTACAAATACTCTGTGTACTTATCATACTTATGCGGTTGTAACTGAACATTGAGTCTCCTGGTTTTGACAAAAAAGTCTTCATTCATATACCAGAGGACATTTTTTTAGGTGATGTGTGAGATTTCCCCAAGCTAAGTAAATGGAGGCTATATAGAACCCATGGAAATAGTAGAGGACGAGTGATAAAAATTTCTATGGAAACAGAGGGAAAGTTACAAACTTGTTATGTAGCAGATGAGAGATATATGGCTCACAAGTGAATTCATCTTCACTTTCATTTACCATCATTTGTTAGCCTATGATTCAAAATGTGAAATCCAGACAGGGTAGGTGAGGCTGACTCATTTCTTGCCTTTAGGTGCCAGGTGTGAAGGAATTGCTTTTCCAACATCTATACAAACTTCATCATGGCTCACTGTACTTTTCCCTCATATCATTTAGCATGGCTTGAACTTTGTGTTTGTGTGAATTTTTTATTGAATCTTATACCTCCCTTCCCACAGCCAGATCCTATGAGGCAGGTACTGTGTGTTTGATTTGTATATCATTGCATTCTAGAACCTAGCAGAGATGGGAAATGGATGGATGACCCGAAGGCAGAAGGTGTGACTTTCTTCAGTGCGTTGGATGCAATAATGGCTCATTTAAGATGGCACACTTGTCACTGGAAGAAGTGATGGCCAAACCCACAGGAAAAATGGATATATATATATGTGTGTGTGTGTGTGTGTGTGTGTGTGTGTGTGTGTATACAATATATACATATGTATTAAATATGCAAGTGTGTGTGTATATATATATATATATATATATATATATATATATATATATATGCTTGCAATGTCATAGGACTTTAGCTCTCCTAGCCATGATTCTCTAGCCTTCTTATTCTCTTTGCTACATTTTGGTTTTAAATATTTTACACTCACCAATAATGTCTATTCCTGAAAATCTATAATTGTCTGTGTGAAAGGTGATGTTGAGGACACTGTAAACTACAGTGATGCTCATGGAAGAGTAATTTAGGACTTCATGGGAATAAAAAAAGTGAATGGGTCAACAGTGTCGTGGCTAGAGGAAGACCAGGGTGAAGTTTTAGAAAAGAACCGAAGCACTGTGTAGGGAATAAAAAGAATCCCAGTATAAACTGTCCCTAAAATTGACGGATGCAGCCACTAGTCTACACCCTCCTCTCATAAAGTACATAGAACACTGAAGGAAATCTTCTGGCTTCTGTGGACCTCAGTCCAAAAACAACTGCAAGAGGTCGTGTTGTATTCTTTATAGAAAGAGACACCCTGTCACATTAACCCAGGTTGTTTCTTTACAATTTTTGAAAACCTCAACATTGTAGACAATGAGTCTTCCTTCTAGGGTGGACTTTTCTACTTGTTCTCAACACACAAACGGGAATTTTAAAAATAACAGGTTCATACTCAAAGGTACACAAGGGTAGTCACCCGTGCTCACAGCTTCCCCACCCTATATTTTTCTTTCCCTTTTTTGACTTTTCCCACTTACAGGAATTCCCAACTATATCAGAATCAGGGTAGCTCAAGATCTGGACTTGCATGAGTCCATGCAGACATTCCTATCATGAAGCTCACAGCCCATTTCCTCTACTCTCGTATCATTTTTAAAAACTCCTCTCTATTTTCTGCATTTTGCATTTCTTCAGTAATATATGAGTTGCATTCAATGGAAAAAAATCAAAGTAAAAATATACCTACTCTGCTTAAGAAACAGATGCATAGCAAGCAAACATATGGATACCAATGTGGAAAAGGGAGACTGGGATGAACTGAGAGATTTGGGTTGACATATATACACTATTGATACTAGGTATAAAATAGATAACTAAAGATAACTTACTGTATAGCACAGGGAACTCTACTCAATACTCTGATGACTTAAATGGGAAAGAAATTAAAAAAAGAGAGGATCTAGGTATACATATGTGATGTTGGAGAAGACTCTTGAGAGTCCCTGGACTGCAAGGAGATCAAATAAATCAATCCTAAAAGAAATCAACCCTGAATATTCATTGGAAGGACAGATACTGAAGCTGAAGCTCCCATACTTTGGCCACCTGATGCAAAGTGCCAACTCACTGGAAAAGACCCTGATGCTGGGAAAGATTGAAGACCAAAGGAGAAGTGGGCAACAGAGGATAAGATGGTTAAATAACATCACTGACTCAATGGACATGAATTTAAGCAAACTCTGGGAGATAGTGGAGGACAAAGGAGACTGGTGGGCTACAGTCCATGGGGTCACAAAGAGCTGGACATGACTTAGAGACTGAATAGCGACCGAACAACAATGACAATAGCTGATTCACTTTGCTGGACAGCAGAAGCTAATACAACATTGTAAAGCAATTATACTCCAACAAAAATTAATTTAAAATATATATAATTTTACTCTGCATAATGGGAAACTGTCTGATCAGGTTCAGTCACCTCCTTGATAGGGCTCCTAATACAAATGCTCCTCAAACATTCTCTCTCTCATATACCATACCTGACATTTCACCTTTATCTTTGTTTTTCTGTTTATGTTGATGGTAAACCTCCATTGTGGTGGATCCAGTTCTTGCTCTAGGACTAATATTTTGAACAGATTTTCTAAAGCTAAACTCCCACTTCAGTCTCTAATCAGGAACTCAGATCTTGTTTTTGTTTTGTTCATGCTTGTAGCCATAGTTTAATCCAATTCCATCAAGCCCCAAATTCTAAGAATCCTTGGATGGGGTACATCACAAAGTCCTTTACTTCCCCAACAGGGCCATGCATGACTGCAGGGCCTGGGAGGGGTCCTAAAATGCTAAGGGTGTCTCTGAGTTTAAGGTTGTGTTAAAATAACACAACATTGTAGTGCAAGTATTCTCCAAGAAAAACTAATTTTAAAAAATCATTCTGAGACAATGTGATACTCTCTCTCTCTCTCTCTCTCTCTCTCTCTCTGTATATATATACACACACACACACACACATATATATATATAAACTTCAAATTTTGTGTGGACCAAAGAAAGCAATCTGAATTGACTTATCTCCTATTCTCATATGTTCTCTGATGACAAAGAATCAAGTTATGGCCTAATGTGCTTCATAAATCCAATCAGACATGGTGCTTAAGAATAAAGTCAGGTAAATGGGAAGACCTTCTAAGACTACCAGTGTTTCTCCACCTAAACTATTTTTAGTGAATAATCCTAATACCTGCCTATCCAGAACAAACATCAGCATTTTTCTTGACATTCCCTTGAGTTGATTATTTTCTGAAGCTCAAAATATAAATACATGGCCCAGACCCAGTAGCGCAGCAAACCACTAACCACTATTGACATATTCCCAAAGGATGCATACTGGAGAGCCCTGAAAGAGCTGAAAACAGGTCAGCATTTAGATTTTCCTAGAAGTTGGAAACTCATTGTACATCATGACATGGGAGGTTGGGCAAAGGAGGAAGATAAGGGTCTTGGACTACAGAAACAAGGAGAGAGAGAAAGAAGAGTAATAACAAGAAAAAGAAGCAGGAGGAGAAGGAAAAGAAGAGGGAGAGGGAGAAGAAGGAGAAGAAGAAAGGGGAGGCAGGAAGAGAGGAGGAGGAGAAAAGAACATTAGAACATTCCGCCTAGCTAAGGCAGCTTCAGGAGGAAGAGTGAAGATCTGTGACCATCACGTGAGCTATGCTTCCCTCTTCATTCGTGGGGGATGCATCAGGCCTGAAAACATCATGAGCAGCCTGAATAGAAAGAGGTTCAAGGACCTCATTGCACAGTGAGGGAACTTGAACTCAGCCACAAGAATTAGGGTCACCGCTGTTAATGTTCGGTGGAATCTGCCAGCTGGTCTTTGAGAGCTGAAGTGTTTTGCTCAGTAACATGGAATGTAAATATGACTGTTTTGAGGCTAGAACTCAGGTCTTCTGACTCCTACTTCTGAAGTCTTTAAAGCTAAGCATGGCCTGTTAAGGAATACATCTCCATCAGCAGACACTAACTTGAGAAGCCTTGATCATGTGACCCTCCACACCGGATACTATGAAGGTATCATCTCTTTCATTTCCAAAGTCAGTATCTTTCACTGTAAGTTGACAACAAAACAAAAATCAAAAAGAGCCTGTGGGATTTACAATAGGGAAGATACAGATCTAGGGTATAGAATGTAAAAACTTTAATGGAGATTTTTTAAAGGCACCATGTAATCTGATTAGATTTAACCTATTCATTATTTTACCTTGATCATCTGGAACTCCTCTGAAAAGTTCCAAAATACACCACACTTGAGCAATTTACAATGGCATGGATTAGTCATAATCAGACTTATATAAAGAAGAAGATTAAAGGTAAAGTTAGTTTAATTGACCTGTACTTTTACATACTTGGGAAATTTAAATTAAAAAGCATGAACCATAAAAAAGAAAGAAGCATGAACCATGACGGTACAATTCCCTTGTTTATTTTAAGATGAAATTATATCAATGGGAAAGTAATCATGATATCAGTCATTTATTGATTTAGCTCCTCATATGTTTTGTGCATTATTTGAAAAATAAAATATATTTTTAATATATTATAAATATAATATATTTACTTTTATTTATGAAGATAAAATATTTTTAGTCCAATGTATGCATTAGACTACTGCTAATAATTTTAAGTAATGAATAAGTTATTAATTTAAGCTTTCTATTTATGTCTGCAGAAATATAAAAGAAAAGCATACACTTTCTAAGTAAAGTAACAGGAATAAAGACAAACTTTTGTAGAAATTTTCATTCCCCATTCCCATTTTGATTTATATTCCAGTGGTTTATGATCACAGCTGAAGTATAACAACAACAGATGTTTAGTGTTAATTACCTGATGCTATCTTACTATGTTAGTTCTTTTTACCCTTCAAGTGCTAAATTCTTGAAACTATAGGTAAATCAGAAGAAGGGAAAACAGGAAAAGTCCTGGAATACAGCAAGTATAATAAGGAGAAGGACCCAAAGGGACATATCAACCCATAACAAGATATTCAACAAAGGATGCTAGATCATCACCATCATCACCATGACACTTCCAGACCTTGCATCACTTGTTAACAATTCAAAATGGAGATAACATTATCACAATATCACTTTATCTAAGAACCACCCCAAAATCTCTTGAGGGCTGAAACAGCAAATTTTGCCAACTTATTCCACCTCTAACACAGAAAAAAAGGAATTAACAAACAGTTCAAATGGTAACTGCTATTTGAAAAAGTATGACATGAACATACTAGATGTTCATCAATGTTGACTCCTATTGTTCTATAGGCATGGAGAACAGCTAAAAATCTTCTGGGCAATCAGAGGGACAGAAAAACACTTTACACCATACCACTCAAATGGCAAGAACTAAAATGAGATTTTTTTAAAAAAAAATTCAATCCTGTTTTCTTCAAGTTTCTTAACTAAACAGAGGCCTGCATCACTCTTAAAAAATACACAGCAGCACATTCTCATACCAGAGTCTCTGGAGGATGGGCCTGTCAGGAGTCACATATTGAAACAATTTGTTCATGGATGTTTAGTTATTGATTTCATATTTTTACCCAGAAAAAGCTTAACAGTATTTCCATGTTACAGAATATGTTGGGTATAATTTACAGTCTGGCATATGCTATATCCTATTCATGATGAAAGAGAATTTGTCAGATGCTTCTAAAACATGTTATTTGCCAGATTATATTCCCTTTCTTATTTAATGAAACCCAATCACCTAAGACAGAAATCTGGAAGTCATTCTATCTTCTTGCCTCTCTCCCATCATCCATTTCACATAGATCATAAAGGCCTGCTTATTTTTCCCCTAAACATCTAAAATCCCTCGTCTTTTCTCCATTCTCACTGCTCAGAATTACATCAGTTTCTCCTTTGGATCATTTAAGAGCCTCTTAAGCCTTCATCCTTCTTTTCTTCTCCCATCCTGTCCACCCTGTACATTCTAACCCAATAGAATATCTCTAGAGCTTGAATATAATTCTTATTCCCTGCAAGAATAAGAGCTCTGCCTGACTCAGTTTTCATTACAGTCTTCCCACCCTGTATGCACACATCTATTGAAATTTATGCCATCCATTGAATGTGCCCTAGTCTCTCACAGCTTGCTACTATTTTTTAAGGCCCTTCCCTCTTTTATTCGCCTTTACCTTGCTTATCCTTCAAAATCCTCTCCTCTATAAAATCTCTTTTGTTCTCCTTTTTCCTGAATTCACTTTCTTCCTCATGTTCTCCAAACCCCTATTTGTCTCTACTCTAGCATTTAAATCCTTTCCCTTGGGAACAATGTGACAGCAGGGTCCCATGGTTCAACAAACGCAACATAAAAAATAGACAATAAGTGGTTGCAAAATTGAGCTGAATAAACCAAGTCAAATATTTATCAAGACTGTTCTTAAGTAGCATCTATTAAATAAAACAAAGATAAACAGAAAAATAATAAAATGACTAAGACTGCAAGAAATTGAAAGTTTATCTTCACTAATACATTATAAGTCAACTGTATTCCAATATAAAAAATTTTAAAACATAAAAAAGGAGGCAAAAGTAAACCTGATAGTTTATCTTCAAACTATTTTGACAGCCATGAACTAACTAATCTGAACTACACACAACACAAACTTATACAGTATGTCTATACAATACAAATATAATAAATAAGATCCCTTTCATGACAACTTATCTAACTTGCTGAAAGTTCTTCTGAAATACTGTTGTTCCCTAGTAACATATGCCCTGAATCTTGAACTTAAATTTATACAGGGTAGTAACAGAGTTATTGAAAGCCAGACCATTTTTTTCTCCTGTGAAAGCCTGGGGTAAAGTAGCCAAAAAGACCTCAAATGCAAGTCCTGAAGTTTAAGTCCAGGTGCATTATTCCTCAGGAAAGCTATGGTCTACTCCCTAGCTCCAGATAATCCCTTTATCCAAGGTTTCCTGAAGTCTTTAAAACTATCCATTAAATGCCTTAAGATCATTCCTTTAAAATACTGCCAAGAGGAATGCTTTCCAGACCTGATCCATGATAAATGTAAGTGGAAGAAGAGCAGATTTCTTTCTTTTTCATTAATTTTGTACTCAGGATCTTGAATGTCTTTTTAGTACTTTTTCCTTATATACTGAATACACATAACAGACTTGGAGACATTGCAAAGTTTTAAACATTTAAATATCTTAAATATTTGGCCCCATTTCTTCTACTTCCCTTCTTCACTAAAATCCATTGAGATTCTGGTTTCATTCTTTGCTTCAGGGGATGAAACTCATGAAAATAGCTCACTTGTTTATATACACTATTGTACTAAAACACTCTGAAAGGTTCTTTGCAGCCTGAATAGCTCCAAAATATTCTTCAATATAATATAATTCAGTTTGTAGAATTATTTTTTATTGAGATGTAATTTATAATAATACATAAGCTTCAGGTGAGCAACATAGTGATTCATAATTTTTAAAGACTGTACTCCATTCATAATTTTAAAAAATATTGGCTATATTCCCTGTGTTTAACAATATGTCCTCACAGTTTATTTTGTACACAGTAGTCTGACTCTCTCAATCCTATACCCCTATCTTGTCTTTTCTCCTTCCCTTACCCGACTGGCAACCACTACTTTGTTCTCTATATCCGAGTCTGTTTTTGTTTTGGTATATTCACTAGTTTGCTTTATTTTTTAGATTCTACATATAGGTGATATCACACAGTATTTGTCTTTTTTTGAAGTATTTCACTAAGCATAATACCCTTCAAGTCCATCCATTTTATTGCAAATGACAAAATTTCATTCTCTTTTGTGGCTGAGTAGCATTCCTATGATATATACATACTACATCTTCTTTATCTATTCATCTGCTGATAGACACTTAGGTTGCTTCCATACCTTGGTTATTGTAAGCAGCACTGTTGTAAATATCAGGGTGTATGTATCCTTTCAAACTGTGGTTTTCTCTAGGTATATGCCAAGGAATGGGATTGCTGGATCATATGGTATTTATCTTTAGCTTTTTGAGGATCCTCCATATTATTTTCCACAGTTGCTGAGCCAATTTATACTCCCATCAACAGTACACAAAGATTCCCTTTCCTCCACATGTTCTCCAACATTTATCATTTGTGTTCCTTTTGATGATAGCCGTTCTGACAGGTGTGAGGTGATATCTCATTGTGGCTTTGATTTGCACTTCCCTGATGATTAGCGATGTTGAGCATCTTTCCATGTGTCTTTTGGTCATCTGCATTTACTCCAAAAAAATGTCTATTCAGATTTTCTGCCCATTTTTGGATTTTTTTTTTCTTTTGCTTCTTTTCTATTTATTGAAGAACAGCTGATTTGCAGTGTTTCAAGTATACAATGTTTCAAGTGATTCAGTTATACATATGCATATCCTTTTTCATATTCTTTTCCATTATGGGTTATTAGAAGATATTGAAAGTTTCCTGTGCTATACAGTAGAGCTTTGTTGTTTTTTTATTATACATTAAGAAGAGGGTATATCTGTTAATCTCAAATTCCTCATTTATCCCTCTGCTCCTTTCCCTTTTGGTAGCCATAAGTTTATTTTCTACATCTGTGAGTTCTCTTTCTGTTTTGTAAATAAGTTTGTGTCATATTTTAGGTTCCACATATAAGTGATATCATATGATATTTGTCTTCCCCTGTCTGACTTCATTTAGTATGATAATTTCTAGGTTCATCTATGTTGCTGCAAATGGCATTATTTCATTCTTTTATGGCTGAGTACTATTCCATTGTATGTATATGCCACATCTTCTTTATCTATTTATCTGTCAATGGACATTTAGGTTGCTGTTTATATATTTGGAGTATTAACCCCATAATGGTCAAATCATTTGAAAATATTTCCTCCCATTCAGTAGGTTGCTTTCTCATATTGACAACGATTTCCTTTGCTGTACAAAAGATTTCATTTAATTAGGTCCCATGTGTTTATTTTTGCTTCTGTTTCTTTTGCCATAGGGACAGATTTTTAAAATGCTATAATTTATGTCAAAGTATGTTCTAACTATGTTTTCTCCTGGTAGTTTTATGGTTTCTGGTCTTAAATTTAGATATTTACTCCATGTGAGTTCATTTTTATATAGGATGTGAGAAAATGTTATAATTTCATCCTTTTACATGTTGCTGTCCTGTTTTCCAGCAAAACTTATTGAAAAGTCTGTCTTTTATCCATTCTTCATCCTTGCTATTTTGTCATAGATTAATTGACCACAACTCCATGGGTTTAATTCTGGGCTTTCTATTCTGTTTAATGAATCTGTGTCTGGTTTTTTGCAGTACCAAGTGTTTTGATAACTGTAGCTTTGTAGTATAGTCTGAGGTCAGGGAGTGTGATACTTCCAGCTCTGTTCTTCTTCCACAAGACTTTTTTGGTTTCTCTAAGTGTTTTGTGTTTCCATACAAATATTAAAATTATTTGTTCCAGTTCTGTGAAAAATTTTATTGGTATTTTGATAGGAATTGCACTGAATCTGTAAATTGCCTTGTGTATTATGGTCATTTTAACAACATTAAACTTTCCAATTCATAAGCATGGCATTTCTTTCCATCTGTTTGTGTTGCCTTCAATTTCTTTCATCAGTGTCTTATAGTTTTCCAAGTACATATTTTCCCCTTAGGTAGAATTATTTCTAGATATTTATTCCTTCTGATGTGATTATAAATGAAATTATTTCCTTAATTTCTTATAGTTTATTGTTGGTGTATAGAAACGCAGCAGACTTCTATAAATTTTCTATTCTGCAACTTTACCAAATTCATTGGTGAGTTCTAATAGTTTTCTGGTGGCATCTTTAGGATTTTCTGTATATAATATTGCATCATCTGCAAACAGTGACAGTTTTATTTCTTTCTTTCCATGTTGGATTCTTTAATTTCTTTTTTTTTCTTATTGCTGTGGCTAGGAGTTCCAATACTACAGTGAGTAAAAGTGCTGAGAATGGGCATTTTATTCTTGTTCTTGACCTTAGAGAAATTTTTTCAGCATTTTACTGTTTAGTATGATTTCAGCTGTAGGCTAATCACATAGGGCTTTTATTATCTTGATGTATGTTCCTTCTGTAACTACCTTATTTTTTATCATAATTCATGTTGAATTTTGTCAAAAGCTTTTTTTGCATCTACTGAGATGATCACATAGTTTTCATTCTACAGCTTGTTAATGTGGTGTATTATATTGATTGATTCTTGAGCTGTCTTTGCACTGCTGGGACAAATTCTACTTGATCATGGTTATAATCCTTTCAATGTATCATTGAATTGGTTTACTAATATTTTGTTGAGGATTATTTGCATCTATGTGCATCAGTGATTTTGTGTGTGTGTGTGTGTGTGTGTGTGTGTATGCTCAGTCATATCCAACTCTATGTAACTCTTTGGACTGTAGCCTGCCAGGCTCCTCTGTCCATGGGATTTTTTCAGGCAAGAATACTGGAGTAGGTTGACATTTCCTCCTCCAGGGAATCTTCCCAACCCAGGGATCAAACCTGTGTCCCCTGCATCTCCTACATTACAGGCAGATTCTTTACCTGTTGAGTCATTGGGGAAGCCCATGTCTGTCAGTGATACTGGCCTGGAATTTTCTTTTTGTGTGATAGCTTCATCGGATTTTGGCATCAGGGTAATTCTGACCTCTTGTAGTGAATTTGGATGTGCTCTGTCCTCTGCAGTTTTTTGCAATACTTTAAGAAGGATAGATGTTAATTAAATAGTATGCCTAAGTACTTTTTCATTTATTCATTTAATAAATTGATACTGGTTAAAGTTGCTTCCTTTGCTGACCATTAATTCTCTGAGAATGTAATGATTAATCCCCAAAAGCATACCCATTCACACAAAATCTCATATATAATTAATTTCAAGTGCTTCAAGGACCCTCTGGAGTTTGACCCCACTGTGTATAGAACTGTTTGTCAAAGTTTTAATATCAGTGTTTCACTTAATGGATTTTGGCACTTCTGCAGAAAAATCCACAATTCAGAAAAATTGAAATATCTAATTTGAAATTGTTGTTATTAACTGTTTCATATCTATGAGAATATTACAAAGCCTTTGGTGTTTCTGTCAGATACTTTTACATAACTGGATAGAAGCATAACCAGGAAAATAGAACAGTATTTTACTGAAGGTTATTTTTAAAGTGCCATTAGTTGATAAGCAGATGACTATTTCCTGTTCAAATGCTGGAATGTTGACTGTCTTAACTTGGAATAGATACAGATACCTTATCTACTCTCTGGTTGAATTTGGCACTGGAAAACCATTACTTCATATTCTGTAAAAACATTTGGATGTGGTTCTAAATTATGATCAGGCATATGACCTCAATTTATCTTTTAGATGAATGAAGAAATTTATCAATCTGTGTCACATGCCTGTAGCAGAAGCTATAATAGTAACCAAACATGCCCACCATTATTCCCTTACATTTCCCATTTTCCCCACAATTAAGTAGAACCATGTGTCTCATTCTGGCCAATAAGATGAAAGTGACATTTATGCATATTATTCCCAAGCTGAGGCAGTGAAAAGCTATGTGTGCATATCCAGGTTTTTTTCTTTTCCACTGTAGTGATTAGAAACTGAGGCAACTAGAGGACAGGAGAAACTCTGTCAGATTTGATTCCTCTGTGGCTATGTGAGGCAGAGCCCTGGCTGTCCCACAATGGTCAGGATGAGGGTAGGAAATAAATCTTTATAATCTTCAGCCACTGGAGTTTCAAGGAAACTTTTACACTGTAACATAAGCCCTAACTTAGTCTAACAGTGGTGTAATAGTAGCTACTGGGATATCTGAACTCAAGTCCTGCCCATTTTAGTAATCCTGATATCCTCAGCTTTTTGTTGAACATATCATGCCTTGTATGTGACCATTGGAAATCTTGGACATGCTCCTATTAGCTCTAGTGTCATTGTTTAATCTTTTAATTTTTTTCCTCACTTCAAAAATATTTTGTGCCTTTTCCCTTCCATCAGCAGGTATAGTTCAATATCAAACAGAGTCATCTTGTATTACGAGTGTCGTTATACTGCATGCTTAGAAGACATAAAGTCTCATGACCAGATTCTGACTAGATTAACAATTTTCATGTTTTGTTTAGTTTTGTTTTTTATGCCACTGAACCAGGATCTGTAGTAAAATTGCTGTCATTGGTATTTAAATAATGTATGGATTGGTGCCTAGGTTTTGTAGCATAAACACTGTGATGAGCAGACCACCAAAATATTTGCTTCCCTTCATGTGTGCCAGATTTGAGACTGGCAAGTGACTGGCCATCCAGGCCTCGTATTTCTCAGTCTCCTTGGAATTAAGTATCACCATATCACTGGGCACAAATGACTGGGAAACTCATGGAAGTAATGAATGCTGTTTACAGTTCAGTTCAGTTGCTCAGTTGTGTCCGACTCTTTGTGACCCCATGAACCGCAGCATGCCAGGCCTCCCTGTCCATCACCAATTCCCGGAGTCCACCCAAACCCATGTCCATTGTGTCGGTGATACCATCCAACCATCTCATCCTCTGTCGTCCCCTTCTCCTCCTGTCTTCAATCTTTCCCAGCATCAGGGTCTTTTCAAATGGGTCAGGTCTTTGCATCAGGTGGCCAAAGTATTGGAGTTTCAGCTTCAACATCAGTCCATCCAATGAACACCCAGGACTGACCTCCTTTAGGATGGACTGGTTTGATCTCCTTGCAGTCCAAGGGACTCTCAAGAGTGTTCTCCAACACCACAGTTCAAAAGCACCATTTACAGTCATAGCCCAAAGGTTCTTCAATGTGTTACTTCTTTATGCTTTATTCTGTTACTGAGAGGCTAGCTAAGATACCCTCAGAGTGACCTTTGAGAGTGCAAAGACTCTATTAATCATAGTCTTTGAGAAGAACTATATAAAACAAGGATACCTCAATATTTTCACCCATCCAATATTCCCCGAGTTGCTAGTAGAACAAGAAAAATCTATTATAATCTATGATAATTAAATACTATGCATATCTGGATCTTGTTTGAGAAGTTAACCTTTTCTAGCATTATTTGTTGAATATATAAATCATGAACAATGGATAATAAATATCTTATACTTTTTCAGGGCTTCTCACTTGGCACTAGTGGTAAAAAAACCTGCCTGCCAATGCAGGAGACATAAGAGACGTAGGTTCAATCCCTGGGTTGGGAAGAGCCCCTGCAGAAGAGCATGACAACCCACTCCAGTATCCTTGCCTGGAGAATCCCATGGACAGAGGAGTCTGGCGGGCTACAGCCAATGGGGTCACAAAGAGTCAGACATGACTGAAGTTACTTAGCACACACCTACACTTTTTCAATTGTATGCTAAAAGCATAACATATATCTTAAACTAATTTTTATTTCTATTTTAAGAAATATTTTAAAGCACTGAAAATGTACATATTAAGCAATAACTCTAACAAAAACATATTAGATCACTGAAGTCTAGGTATGAGCATGCATTCTGCAACTTGAATTTTTCCCTGAATCTTTGTGAAACTCATGCATATTAATATGTGTAGCTCTGGTTCCTTTTTTTATTGCTATTAGTACTCCATTGCTCCAGCATACCACAACTCACTTAACTATTTTCTGATTGATGGGCATGCAGATTGTTTTCAGATTTTTACTATACCAACACTACTGTAAGCAGTGCCTACATATATATATTGGAGTTTTTCTAAGGTATATATTGATACCCAAGAATGGAGTTGTTCTGTGGTAAGGCATGTATATTAACTATTAAATATTGCCAGATTGCTCTCCAAAGTGGTTATACCAATTTACTTTCCAACCAGGAGGGTATAAAAGTTGCAATTTCCCCACATCTTTGCCAATACTTGGATCATCAGACCCTAAACATTAGTCAATTTCAATGATGTGAAATGATATTGCATTGAAGCTTTCATCTGTGTTCCCCTTATTAGTACTGAGATTATATCTTTTCATATGTGCATTAATCATCTTGATTTCCTTTCCTGAAAATTGCTTATTTATATTTTTGCACATTTTTCTAATAGGTTCATTTTATTTATTTTGATGTGTAAGTGTTCTTTGCTAATTTTTTAAAATATTTTCTCATAGCATGAGTTTTCAGTGATGGTTAAATTTAAAAATTATGGGAAGTACCACTTTCTCATATAGGCACCAACCTATCCCCAGAACAGTTTCATATTCAGCACATCACCATATTTGTTTACTCTGTTCTCTCACTAGCATTCTGTTATTATTGTTGGCTCAAATAATTTTCTAAATTGTGGCATGTAGAATACTATTTCCATTTTAGTGATAATGATGATGATGCTTTAACTACTTAGTGGTAAGTACTATTTGTTGTTGTTTAGTCACTAAGACATGTCCAATTCTTGTGACTCCCACAGACAGATTTGAATTTCTGGTTAAATTCGTCTAATCAGATCACTGTTCCTCCCTGGTGAGAGCTGCTAGAATGCCTCACTGCACAAGGCCTTTTGGAAGAAGATTTTGTGATGTGTGTCACCAGCTTACCTTTTAATTTTCCTTCTTGCCTGGATAATTCCATGAACAAATCTGCCTGCAATGTGGGACAGCTGAGTTCGATCCCCAGGTTGGGAAGATCCCCTGGAGGAGGGCATGGCAACCCATTCCAGGTGCCATTCTTGCCTGGAGAATCCCATGAACAGAGGAGCCTGGCGGGCTGCAGTCCATGGGGTCGAAGAGTCGAACCCGACTGAGTGACTAAGCACACACGCACAGCCTATTGCAAACATTTTCTGACAAAAAAAAAAAAAAAATGCACTCTTTTCAAAACAGGGCAGAGGTATTCTTGTACTAAATTTTCTTCAGACTTTAGAGACCAGCATTACAAATTATTTCACTTCAGTGTGACCAAAGTTATAAATCACTTGTGACAAGATAATGTTTAAAAAAAGCTTGCATTTTCTTCTATTGGCAAAGTCACTTTCTTGAAAAGAAAATTAGAGACAACCTAAACTTAGAGAAATTGCCTTACGATTTTCCTGTGATCAAGTAACTAAAGGAAATTGCTGTCCCCTTGCTCTTCTGAGCCCAACAAGTTCACCTATTTTTGTGATTCCAAGTGTGGAAAAAGGAAGTTCCACATAAAACTCTTCATGATAGAGAACAGAATGAGATTCTGAGAGATGTATATTTAATTATATAAACTTGTTCCATGATATACAATCAATGGCACATTTCCAGAAATGCAAAAAGCAAAGGCCTCTTAGCCACAAAGTCAAAAATCACTCATGTGTGTCAATTCAGTTGAATCCTTAGTAAGGTTCAACACATCATTAACCTAAAACTTAGGTAAAACTTTTCTATTATAACTGAGTGAAACATTTTGAGGTATATATAATCTTTTGATTAACTGATAATCATTTGAGAGAAAGTATTGTGCTAAAAGACCTCAGGATTATGCTTTAATCCCTCTTGCTACCAGTTTAAGAAGTGACACTTTCCGTTTACTCATTTCAACATGTAGCCAGTGTAAAGTTTCAAATCTATTGCTTTTTTTGGAGAATGTGACTTTATAGCAATCAAAACCGTATTTCATCAGGCACAATTTTCATAGATGGGGAAATTAGTGGTGATGCTGAAATCTACCATGTGGTTCACCCCAGGATTCACAGCAGCACTATTCACAATAGCCAAGACATGGAAACAGCCTAAATGCCCATCTACAGATGAATGGATAAAGAAATGTGGTACATATATGAGTGTGTATACATATATTCACGTATACATGGGCTTCCCTGGTAGCTCAATAAAGAATTGACCTACCAATGCAGAAGACATGGGCTCGATGCCTGGGTCATAAAGATTCAACTGGAGAAAGAAAGGGCAACACACTCCAGTATTCTTGCCTGGAGAATCCCATGGACAGAGGCGCCTGGTGGGCTACAGTCCATGGGGTTACAAAAGAGTTGGACACAACTTAATGACTAAACAACAGCAAACAACAACAAATATACATATATACATTACATATAAAAAATGCCATTTGGAGCAACATGGCTGGACCTAGAGATTATCATACTAAGTGAAGTAAGTCAAACAAGACAAATATTTGATATCACTTATATATGGAATCTAAAATATGAGACAGATGAACTTATTTACAAAACAGAAACAGATTCACAGACATAGAGAATAGACTTGTGGTTGCTGATGGAGAGGTGGGGTGAGGGAGAGATAGACTGGGAGTTTGGGATCAGTAGATGCTGCTGCTGCTGCTGCTGCCAAGTCACATCAGTTGTGTCCGACTCTGTGCGACCCCATAGACGGCAGCCCACCAGGCTCCCCCATCTCTGGGATTCTCCAGGCAAGAACACTGGAGTGGGTTGCCATTTCCTTCTCCAGGGCATGAAAGTGAAAAGTGAAAGTGAAGTCACTCAGTCGTGTCCCACTCTCAGTGACCCCATGGACTGCAGCCCACCAGGCTCCTCCGTCCATGGGATTTTCCAGGCAAGAGTACTGGAGTGGGGTGCCATTGCCTTCTCCGTCAGTAGATGCTAATATATATAAAATGTTAGTATATACAAAGTGAATAAACAACATGGTCCTACTGTAATAAATCATAATGGAAAGTAATATGAAAATAATATATATATACATATGTGTGTGTTTATATAACTGACTCAATTTGCTTATAGCAGAAATTAACACATCATTTTTAAATCAATTGTATTTCCATAAAGTGAAATTTTTAAAATTCTTGTATGTGGAGTGATACCTATGAAAAAAGGTAGAGTAAGAAAGTCAAAATTCTACCACACCATACACCAAAATAAACTCAAAATGGATTAAAGATCTAAATGTAACACCAGAAACTATAAAACTCCTAGAGGAAAACATAGGCAAAACACTCTGACATAAATCACAGCAGGATCCTCTATGACCCACCTCCCAGAGTAATGGAAATACAAGCAAAAATAAGCAAATGGGACCTAATTAAACTTAAAAGCTTTTGCACAATGAAGGAAACTATAAGCAAGGTGAAAAGACAGCCTTCAGAATGGGAGAAAATAATAGCAAACGAAGCAACTGACAAAGAATGACTCTCAAAAATATACAAGCAGCTCCTGCAGCTCAATTCCAGAAAAATAAGCGACCCAATTAAAAAATGGGCCAAAGTAAACAGACATTTCTCCAAAGAAGACATACAGATGGCTAACAAACACATGAAAAGATGCTCAACATCACTCATCATCAGAGAAATGCAAATCAAAACCATAATGAGGTACCATCTCACGCCAGTCAGAATGGCTGCTATCAAAAAGTCTACAAACAATAAATGCTAGAGAGGGTGTGGAGAAAAGGGAACCCTCTTACACTGTTGGTGAAAATGCAAACTAGTACAGCCGCTATGGAGAACAGTGTGGAGATTCCTTAAAAAACCGGAAATAGAACTGCCATACGACCCAGCAATCCCCCTGCTGGGCATACACACCTAGGAAACCAGAATTGAAACAGACACATGTACCCTAATGTTCATCGCAGCACTGTTTACAATAGCCAGGACATGGAATCAACCTAGATGTCCATCGTCAGATGAATGGATAAGAAAGCAATGGTACATATACACAATGGAATATTACTCAGCTATTAAAAAGAATGCATTTGAATCAGTTCTAATGAGGTGGATGAAACTGGAGCCTATTATACAGAGTGAAGTAAATCAGAAAGAAAAACAGTATATTAATGCATATATACGGAATTTTAAAAGATGGTAATGATGATCCTATATGGGAGACAGCAAAAGAGACACAGATGTAAAGAACAGACTTTTAGACTCTGTGGGAGAAGGTGAAGGTGGGATGATTTGAGAGAATAGCATTGAAACATGTATAATACCATATGTGAAATAGATTGCCAGTCCAGGTTTGATGCATGAGACAGGGCGCTCAGGGCTGGTGCACTGGGATGACCCAGAGGGATGGGATGACCCAGAGGGATGGGATGGGGAGGGAGGGGGGAGGGGGGTTCAGGATGGGGGACACATGTACACCCATGGCTGATTCATGTGACTGTACCGCAAAAACCGCTACAATATTGTAAAGTAATTAGCCTCCAATTAAAACACATAAATTAATTTACAAAAAAATACAAATTCTACCACTTTTTAAAACCAATGACAAAAGGGCACAACTATCAGCATTAACTTATTTGGAACTCTGGAAATTAACTAAAGCCTTATAACAGCATGGGTAGCACTTATTCAAGAAAAACAGATGATTTTCAGTAAGAATAGTAAATTTTGTGGTATTTTAACTTACCCCACTCTCATTTACCTCACTTCAGCTCAGTGGTAGCCTTAAAAATAACAGTCTGCATTCCTGTTCCCAGAGGGAAAAGAATAAGCCTCATTCACAAAGAATTACAATTATTTTTCACCTGTCTGATGGCTCCCCGGAGGGAAGTCCAAAACATTTCCCTTTACTTTGCCTAATTTGAAACTGACTCAGTGCTAAAGTTGCTTCCTGGGGAATGTTTGTCAAGAAACATTTGTAGGCTGATATCTTGGCTGCTGCTGTCTGAGGCAATCGGCAAGAGTTGGAACTATTGTAGACCATTGTAGACTAGCCAAGGAGCTTGAAAATTAAGGCTGAGGAGTAAGACATACATGGGGACTTTAAAAAACTCCAATATACTGTTGAGAATATAGAAGACTATACAGATGATTAGACCTGTGCAAATGCTCAAGAAAGACCTAGAGATTCTATGGAAGCAGGAAAACCAAACATTGAAACCCAGGACAAAAAGAGAATATCGAAAGCAGCAAGAGAGTAGTGACTCACACACACAAAGAATGCCTAATAAGATTAACATTTGATTTCTCGTCAGAAAACAGAGAGACCAAAAGGCAATGAGGTTACATATTTGAAATGCTAAAAGAAAAAGCAATGCCAAATAATTTTATATCTGGCAAAACTATTCTTCAACAATGAAAGCTAAATTAAGACATTCCTCAATAAACAGAGTTTTGTCAAAAGAACACACTGGTCATAGCAAACACCCTCTTCTAATAACCCAAGAGAAGATTCTACACATGGACATCATTAGATGGTCAATATGAAATCAGACTGATTATATTCTTTGTAGCCAAAGATGGAGAAGTTCTGACCAGTCAGCAAAAAAAAGACCTGGAGTTGACTGTGGCTCAGACCATCAGCTCCTTATTGCAAAATTCAGACCTAAATTGAAAAAAGTAAGGAAAATCACTAGGCCATTCAGGTATGAACTAAATCAAATCTCTTATGAATTATATAGTGAAGGTGATGAATAGATTCAAGGGATCAGATCTGGTAGACAGAGTGCCTGAAGAACAATGGACAGAGGTTCATAACATTGTATAAAGGCAGGGACCAAAACCAGCCCAAAGAAAAAGAAATACAAGAAGACAAAGTGGCTGTCTGAGGAGGTATTACAAATAGCTGAAAAAAGAAGAGAAGCATAAGGCAAAGGAGAAAAGGAAAGATATACCCAAATGAATGCAGAGTTCTAGAGAATAGCAAGGAGAGATAAGAAAGCTTTCTTAAGTGAATGATGCAGACAAATAGAGGAAAACAATAGAATGGGAAAGACCAGAGATCTTTTCACGAAAATTGGAGATACCAGGGGAACATTTTAGGCAAGGATGGGCACAATAAAGGACAGAAATGGCAAGGACTTTACAGAAGCAGAAGAGTTTAAGAAGAGGTGGCAAGAGAAGAACTATATGAAAAAGATCTTAATAACCCAGATAGCCATGATGCTATGGCCACTCTCATAGAGCCAGACACTCCGGAGTGTGAGGTCAACTGGGTCTTAGGAAGCATTGCTACAAACAAAGCTAGTGGAGGTGATGGAATTCCAGCTGAGCTATTGAAAATTCTAAAAGATGATGCTGTTACATTACTGCACTCAATATGTCAGCAAATTTGGAAAACTCAGTAGCGGCCACAGAACTGGAAAAGGTCAGATTTCATTCCAATCTCAAAGGGCAATGTCAAAGAATATTCAAACTTCCAGACAACTGCACTCATTTCACATGCTAGCAAGGTCATGCTCAAAATCCTTCAACAGTACATGAACCAAGAATGTCCAGATGTACAAGCTGGATTTAGAAAAGATAGAGGAACCAGGGGTCAAATTGCCAATATCCATTGAATCATTGAAAAAGCAAAAGAATTCCATAAAAAAAATTTACTTCTTCTTCATTGACTATTCTAAAGCCTATGACTGTGTGGATCACAGTAAATTATGGAAAATTCTTCAAGATATGGGAATAACAAGCCACCTTATCTGTCTCCTGAGAGACCTGTATGTAGGTCAAGAAGCAACAGTTAGAAACTTACATGGAACAACTGACTGGTTCAAAACTGGGAAAGGAGTACAACAAAGCTATATATTGTCACCCTATTTATTTAACTTATATTCAGAGTACATCATGCAAAATGATGGTCTGGCTGAATCACAAGCTGGAATCAAGATTGCCAGGAGAAATATCAACAACCTCAGATATGCAGATAACATCACTCTAATGGCAGAAGGCAAAGAGGAACTAAAGAGCCTTTTGATGAGGGTGAAAGAGGAGAGTAAAAAAGTTGGCCTGAAACTCAACATTCAAATAAGTAAGATCATGGCATCCAGTCCCATCACTTCATGGCAAATAGATGGGGGAAAAGTGAAAATAGCAGTAGATTTTATTTTCTGAAGCCTGCCGTGCTGCAGTCCACGGGGTCACAGAGTCAGACATGGTTTAGTGACTGAACAACAACAGAGAAACAAAAATTGTGAGAAATCATTGCTGACATATCTGCCCTACAAGAGATTCCAAAGGCAGTCTTTCAGGCTGAAATGAAAGAATGCTAGGAATGGTAATTACACAGGTAAAGATAAAAGACTGTATAAATGTATATTTTGTTTTTAACTCCTTTCTATCTGGTTTTAAAAAGAAATGCATAAAGCAAAAATTTTAAATTAAGATTGATTGTCGTGCAATGTATAAAGATGTAATGTGCAACAATAACAGCATAAAAGTTGAAGGACAAATTATACAGAAAAAACTTTTTACTATTGAAATTAATTTGCTATTAAGTTGAACTTTATTGTTATAAATTTCATAAATGTTAACTGAAATCCCCAGAACAACTAGAAAGAAATTAACCAAAAAAAAAAAAATAGTAAAAGAGATGAGAAATTAAAAAGGTACAATACAAAATATCCATATAACACAAAGTAAGGCAATAGTGGAGAAACCAAGGAACAAAACAGGTCAAACAAATTGAAAAAAAAATCTAGTGTATGAGCATGGGAGTGAATGAAGACTCATATAGAGAAAATGATTATTGGAAATGAAAGTCAAGGAATGAACATATGGGGGATATTAGAGCATTTAACCACGGGAGAATTAAAGTAACAGAAAAAATAAGAGGTATTAAGGAGAAGGTAATGGTCCAGGAGCAAAACTCCACTGAGAGAGGAGGAGAAGTGAAACCAACGGGGAGAGAGAGAAAATGTTCTAGTCCCTAAAGTTAAGGAGGACAGCCCCAAAGTTATGGTTAGTGGCAGTAAAAAGAAGTTGCCAGCCTGTGAGATGAGAGAGAAAAGAAATAAGATGCTCAGAAAGCAGAGTCTTCCGGGCTGGACAGGCTGGGTCTCAACTAAAGCAAGTAGGTGACAGAAATAGTCACACACACACACACACACACACACACACACGCACACACACACACTCACTCCTGATTTGTCTATTTTCTTCCTCTTCAAGCACTATTCCTACAATGTTTCCTTCTCAATATGCAGCAGTGTTAGGACTTGGGTTCTATAAGTAATAATCATTAAATACTGCATGAGAAGAAACACAAAAGCAAAGAAATATTATGGACTCGTTTCATTAGCATAGTGTTCTAAGTAGCAAAACTAAAATAAAAAAGTAGCTCTGTTTTCAATCAAACAAAATAATCTCAGCATACCTATATTAAGACACCAGATACTGTAGTAAAAACAAAGCTATTTGGCAAAGAGTAAATATTCCATATTCCAAAAAAATCACATTACTTCTGGTTGAAAAAGGAAATCTGAACAGCAAAATAGTTTGATAGGCTGAGTGATCATGCAGAGAAAACTGCAGTTGAATAAGCAAAGGCGTTCACTAAAGATGCTAATAATGTTATACTACTGTTCACTTTCAAGAAACTAATCTGTTGTAATGAGCTTATAAGGCTAAATGTGCACAAGAGAAAATAGAGGGGTATTCCAATGAAACGTCTCTGTTGCACCATTGGAGTGCATTTAAATGTTGTCTGCTTCAGTTCTTGTTCCTGGCAGCTCCTACACATAAATAACATCAAATCAGAAGGGAGTTTTGTTTATTTTCCCAGTGAATTATTCAAATTACAAAACAATCTCCATATCCTAAAGTGTTCTATTCACATTTTGAAACAACCACCTTCTGTTCATTCTCTGAATTTTATTACCTTAGTGCACAGTTAAAGTCATAAGCTAGGCAAATGACATTTAGTATATATGTAACCTTGGCTTAGGTTCTTAACTTTCCTGTAACTCAATTTCCTCATAGAAAACATGCAGAAAATAATGCAGTTGTCCCTCCCTGTCAGCAAGTTCCATACCCATAGATATGAAAAGTCCACTGACCATTTTTCATCAGGGACTTAAGCATATCATGTCCCTGCAAACGTGTTGGTATCTGCAAAGATGTTGAAATCAACCTCCTCCCATACCAAGGGATAACTGTATCTCACAATATTGTGGTAAAACTTCTAATACTAATACAAATACAATATTTTGCAAAGGGCTCAGACATGTAAGCATCAAATGTTAGTTGATACTGTTTAATACTTATTTTCTATTTTTTTTATTTAAAAGTGTTAATGCATGTAGCTAAAAGCACATTTTTAAATACTTTTCTATATCTAGACTAATTTCCCCAAAGCAACACTCTAGGCCAATGATAAAAGCTCAAGACATAATGAAGCTAACTTGTATAATTTTGTCTAAGGGAGAATATCACCAATTTTGGTCCCATGCAAGACATAATTGTAAAGGACACAATTTATTGGCTTGTATGACATTAAGCAGTTTTGTATTTACTCAGCAATCTTATCCTAGTATTTCTTTCTTAAACTGCCTACCAATATTTATCTCAAATGCTCTTTGAACCAGTCATGCCATCTTACTAGTCTGCTCTTCAATTAATGAGCAGAGTAATACAACATATTTGACATGTTTTCATTTTATTGTTGTATGAGAGACATCCTTTTTAAAAATTACACTTTACACAACTAATCCTAATTATTTAACTGTCTTCTCTTGTGGTTACCCAACGTATATAAAAATAATTCTAGTGCTATTCCTTAATTTATTAGATTTAGATATCTGAGGACAGATTTCTTTATCTAAGGACTTCCTACTGTGATTGATGGGGATTCAATCTCTGTAGACCTGCAAGTTTTAATATATTCTTTTTTTTAATTATTTATTTTAATTGGAGGCTAATTACATTACAATATTGTAGTGGTTTTTGCCATACATTGACATGAATCAGCCACGGGTGTACATGTGTCCCCCATCCTGAACGCCCCCCCACCTCCCTCCCCATACCATCCACAGGGTTGTCCCAGTGCACTGGCTTTGAGTGCCCTGTTGCATGCACTGAACTTGGACTGGTCATCTATTTCACATATGGTAATATACATGTTTCAGTGCTATTCTCTCAAATCATCCCACCCTCGGCTTCTCCCGCAGAGTCCAAAAGTCTGTTCTTTATATCTGTGTCTCTTTTGCTGTCTCGCATATAGGATTGTCATTACCATCTTTCTAAATTTCATATATATGCATTAATATACTGTATTGGTGTTTTTCTTTCTGACTTACTTCACTCTGTATAATATTCTTTATGTTATAATATTTTATTTCCCTTCTGACTTGCTGTTATAACATTTAAGTAACAAAATAATTTTATTGTTCAGTTTAAAACAGTGATTTAACCATTCTAGAAGATGAGGCTATTAATACCATGTCTTATCTTTCAAATCTTTATTCCTTTCTATCTGTCTTAATATTTTCTGATTATCTTTAACAAACAACATTTGAATAGCATGCATATAAGTTGACTGTGTGTGTGTGTGTGATTAAATGCCTTTGATTACTGGAGGAGAAATTCTCAGTTATGATCTCTTTATATATTTTCTATTGCCCCAACATCTTTCTTGGACTTTAATACTAAAGACAGTTTGATATTGTTTCATATCCCATGAATGTTCTGTCTTTTTTTAAATGTATTTTCTCTTTGTGTTTTGATTTCAATAATTTCTGTTGACCTGTCAAGTTCATCAATTTTTTTCCTCTTCTATACTGAATTTAATAAATATGTCACTAAAATTTTTCTTTTCGGATATTCTGTGTTTTGAAATTTCTATTACTCCTATAGAGTTTCTATAGTTTCCATTTCTTTTTTCTTTTTTTTTTTTTATTATTATTTTTTTTTTCCAGTGGGTTTTGTCATACATTGATATGAATCAGCCATGGATTTACATGTATTCCCAATCCCGATCCCCCCTCCCACCTCCCTCTCCACCCGATTCCTCTGGGTCTTCCCAGTGCACCAGGCCGGAGCACTTGTCTCATGCATCCCACCTGGGCTGGTGATCTGTTTCACCATAGATAGTATACATGCTGTTCTTTTGAAATATCCCACCCTCACATTCTCCCACAAAGTTCAAAAGTCTGTTCTGTATTTCTGTGTCTCTTTTTCTGTTTTGCATATAGGGTTATCGTTATCACCTTTCTAAATTCCATATATATGTGTTAGTATGCTGTAATGTTCTTTATCTTTCTGGCTTACTTCACTCTGTATAATGGGCTCCAGCTTCATCCATCTCATTAGGACTGATTCAAATGAATTCTTTTTAATGGCTGAGTAATATTCCATGGTGTATATGTACCACAGCTTCCTTATCCATTCATCTGCTGATGGGCATCTAGGTTGCTTCCATGTCCTGGCTATTATAAACAGTGCTGCGATGAACATTGGACACCTTATCTTTGACAAAGGAGGCAAGGATATACAATGGAAAAAAGACAACCTCTTTAACAAGTGGTGCTGGGAAAACTGGTCAACCTCTTGTAAAAGAATGAAACTAGAACACTTTCTAACACCATACACAAAAATAAACTCAAAATGGATTAAAGATCTAAATGTAAGACCAGAAACTATAAAACTCCTAGAGGAGAACATAGGCAAAACACTCTCCGACATAAATCACAGCAAGATCCTCTATGACCCACCTCCCAGAATATTGGAAATAAAAGCAAAACTAAACAAATGGGACCTAATGAAACTTAAAAGCTTTTGCACTACAAAAGAAACTATAAGTAAGGTGAAAAGACAGCCCTCAGATTGGGAGAAAATAATAGCAAATGAAGAAACAGACAAAGGATTAATCTCAAAAATATACAAGCAACTCCTGCAGCTCAATTCCAGAAAAATAAATGACCCAATCAAAAAATGGGCCAAAGAACTAAACAGACATTTCTCCAAAGAAGACATACAGATGGCTAACAAACACATGAAAAGATGCTCAACATCACTCATTATTAGAGAAATGCAAATCAAAACCACAATGAGGTACCATTACACGCCAGTCAGGATGGCTGCTATCCAAAAGTCTACAAGCAATAAATGCTGGAGAGGGTGTGGAGAAAAGGGAACCCTCTTACACTGTTGGTGGGAATGCAAACTAGTACAGCCGCTATGGAAAACAGTGTGGAGATTTCTTAAAAAACTGGAAATAGAACTGCCATATGACCCAGCAATCCCACTTCTGGGCATACACACTGAGGAAACCAGATCTGAAAGAGACACGTGCACCCCAATGTTCATCGCAGTTTCCATTTCTTTTCTGAAATTCTCCATCTGTTTATGAATTTATTTATCCTTTTCCACTAGATATTTAACAAATCATCCAGTCATTTTAAATTCCATAAGAGTTCATAAATCTGGGTCGTTTCTGTGTCTAGTTCTGTTGTTTATTTCTTGAAAATCTGTTGAGTTCTTTTTTCTCATGTTTTTGAGTGTGTCAACTGTTTTTTTTAATTAAACGCAGTTTTTAGTTCATTGTGTTAAGAAAAGTAGAGATCAAGTTAAGTGATATTATGCATGCATATGTCTCTTCTTCTATGTTCCTCTGTAGGAAATCTACTATCTATACTCTTAAAATATGAGCTTATTGATACCTACTATCACATTTACAAGTAAAATTTAATTTGCAGAATAACTTGTTTCATGCTTAGAACTACTTTATTTCTCTAGAAACATCACTCATGCTGCTACTGCCATCTTTTTTTGACATGTGTTGAATTGCTAGAATTCATTAAATATTTCCTTTGCTTAAGTTACTCTATATAAATTTAAATCAATTTTTATTTCCAAGAGAAAATAAGTCATCAACAAGATGCTCTGAATCAATATTTCCAGACACTACACAGAAGTGCTTATCAAGTATAGTTTCACTCCAGTATAACCTCATCTTGTACATAAGTGAATAGTTCTGAGAAAATTAAGTATATGAAGTCAATTTGGCAATGTTCTTCTCTGCCAATAAGTCAATAAGTCATGAAAAATAGTCCAATATTTCTTTTCAAAATACTCTACTGTCTATTCTTGGAACAAATATAAATCATTTACAGAAGATTTAAGGTATCTATGTTAAAGAGGGGAAAACTCAAAGATTTTGAACCATTTGGAAATTGATTAGGACATGGAACAATTTGCTTTAGATTTGTAGTCATTGACACCCCAAAATTATGTAAATAGAAACTATAAAAATATCTCAGACTCATGTGATTTTCATTCCACAGCACTAAAAAGTTACAAAATAAAAACTAAATTGAATCAGCTTTCTAGAAAAATTATCTGTATAAGTGTAAACTAAACAAAACAATATATTTACCAGATAAAATATATGCCACTCAGCTGATTTTCAGATAAACAACAAATAAAGTTTTAGTACACACATTCCCCCAAATTACAAGCACCATACATTTTGCATGAAAAAATGGTTGGAAATGAAATCATAGATAGATAGATATAATGGAAGAAGAATTATAGTAAGACAGATTTGAGTTCTGTCATTTACCTAACAACAAATACAAGAGCATCCTTCAACTTCTCTGTAGTTCAATATCCACAGCTGTCAGGTAAGAATAATAATATGTTGCAAATATTTTTGTGAGAATTTAGGGAAGACTTGGACATATATCCTGTAGTGAATATTATAACTGAACTCATGTGAGAGAAAACATGGAGAAATTTTTATTGATGCTTATTTCTTCCTACTTTATTCTCTTTATATTGAGACTATATCATACTCAAGGATGCTCAATGAATGAAACTAGAGAAGACCACATATTATAAAACTTTCAACTGACCTGGACTTTCTATTGACCTATATGTTAAATGAAGTGCTGTGCCTTGTATTATGCCTAATACATAATTAATGCTCAATAATAAACAATAATATATATTTAACTTAAGATGCATGTGTTTATGAGAGAGACACAGATTGAGCTAAATTTCAAATCCTTCTTACTAAAATAATGATGCAAACTGTAAGGCAAGGCGATGCAAAATGTTACAGACATTCTGAAAACCAGTTTGGAAGAATGTCATAAACTAGACATTTACTGAAACAATGGCAACAATAAACTCTCTAATATACAAGCAAATGGATGGGGAAAGATATACCATGCAAAAGTTCACCGATTAAAAACTGTTGTGATTATATTAGTATCAGAAAAAGTAGATTTTAGATCAAGGAATAATTCAGAATAAAGATGAATTTTCTAGTGATAAAGAGACTGATTTAACAAGAAGGTAGAAAAGATCTGAATGTGGATGTAACTAATAAAACAGTCTCAAAGTGCATTGAGGAAAAACTGACAGAAATGAGAGGAGAAACAGAAAAGTTGGATAAAACTGGGGGGGAAAAAAGCACCATTTATGTTTCTGGGAACATGAAGGCAAAGAAATTGGCAGGAATAAAAGTCTTGTATGATATTATCAATCATCTTCATATAACTAAAATTTATATAACACTCCCCTGACAAATAGCAGACTGCACATTTTATACAAAGCATATATTTTCCAGGATGAAATATATGTCATAAAGTAAATCTCAGTAACATTGAAGGGATTAAAACTATGCAAAGAACATTCTTTGACCATCAGGTAATTAGATTAGAAATCAGCAACAGTAAACCATCTGGAAAAATCTTTAAATACTTGAAAATTAAAGAAAAAAATTCTAAATACCCAGTGAATCAAAAAATAAATCAAAGAGCAAATCAGAAAATATCTTGAACTGAATGATTATGAAAATTAAACTTTTCAAATTTTGTTGACTGAATATAAAGCTGTCTTTATGCAGAATTTATAACATTAAATGCTTATTCAGGAAAAGTAGAAAGGTCTAACATCAAAGATTGATAAACTTAGAAAATTTAAAGCAGATGAGATCCAAAGTAAGTAATAGCAGAAAGAAAAGAGCAAGTATCAATAAAATTTTTAAGAGATAAAAATCAAAATTTAATGTTTATTATTGACAGTGATCATAAAATTGATTTATCTATATTTAACCTTAGAGATAGAGATAGAAATAGAGATGGTAGTAGAAATATAAGAGAGAAAGCATAAAAATCACCAATATCAGGCCTGAAAACGGAAACTTTCTAAAAGAAAATTTGATTATAGAAATCTATAGACTTCATACGGAGAAGGCAATGGCAACCCACTCCAGTACTCTTGCCTGGAAAAATCCCATGGACTGAGGAGCCTGCTGGGCTGCAGTCCATGGGGTCGCTCAGAGTTGGACACAACTGAGCGACTTCACTTTTACTTTTTACTTCCATGCATTGGCGAAGGAACTGGCAGCCCACTCCAGTGTTCTTGCCTGGAGAATCCCGGGCACGGGGGAGCCTGGTGGGCTGCCGTCTATGGGGTCATACAGAGTCAGACACGACTGAAGTGACTTAGCAGCAGCAGCAGCATAGACTTCATAAACATTATACTAAAAATTAAAAGAAAGTGATATTGATGAACATAGAAACATGCCTAACAAAACATCACCAAATTAAATTTAGCAATATATAGGAAAGAATACATCATTGCCAACTATAGTTACTTGGCAAATAAAGGAAATAATAATGTGTATTATAAGGACAGAAGTAAAACTATTGATTTTCATAAGACATAATTATATATATTAAAAAATGTAAAGAATATACAACAAAAAGCTGCTAACAAGTGAATTTATCAAGAAAACAGAATATAAGTTCAATGTACATAACAATAATTATCTTTCTATACACTGGAAATAAACTGGAAAGTAAAATAAAAACTGGTATTTTACAATAGCATGAAAAATACCTAAAATACTTAGACATAAACTTAATAAAAATTGTGCAAATTTCCACAAAATCTAAAAACATTGTTGAAGGCTATTATAGAATAATTAAATAAATGAAGCCATAGGCTAGGATTATGAATTTTAAAAGTTAATATTATTAAGTTGTCAATTTCACCTAATTTCATCTGTAGATTCCAATCTCAAACAAACTCCCAGAAAGTATTGTAAAAATTCACAAGCTGAATTTAATATTCATATGCAAGTACAAAACACCTAAATACCTGAAACAACTTTGAAAAATAACAAAACTGAAAAATTTATAATTACTCAATAAACCTATAGAAGACAAGACAGTGTGGTACTAGGATATAGATAGATATATAGGTCAATGAGATAGAATTGAAAGTAAAAATAGACATACACACACAAGGTCAGCTTATTTTCAACAAAGGAACTAAGTTAATTTAAAGGAAGAGGATAATCTTTGCAATAAATGGTGCTGGAAAATCTATAACCTGTCCAAATAAAAAAAGTGAATGGCAACACTTACTTCTCACTTTGCACAAAATCTAGCATGGACTCAGTCATATTCCTAATCCTAAAGCTAAAGGTATAACCAGAGGAGAAAATAATCTTTGCAATATTTAGGAAGACAGAGACTTCTTAGAGAAGACACCAAAAATTCTAACAATAAAATAACAAAATTCATAAGGACTTTTTGAAAATTAAAATTTTCTGTTCTTCAAAATAAAAGAGCAAACCCTAAACTTGGAGAACATATTTGGTATACAGAGTATAAGTTTAAAACTTATGAATAAGATGAAAAAAGAAATAACACATTTCAACAGCTATTTCATAAACAAAAAGATATGAATGCTAAATATGTATGTGAAAAGATTCTCAATATTATTTATCATCAGGGGATTAGAAATTAAAGTCATAATTAAATACCATTACACACATATCAAAAAAACTAAAATTAAAAAAGCTAATGAGTCTTGACAAGAATATGGGAAAATAAGAATTTTCATGCATTGCTAGTGTAACATAAAATGGTATTACCACTTTGGAAAACCACTGCTGGGAGTTTCCGTAAACTACCCCATGATAGTCTTTTCTTGGCATTCTTTTTGTGACCAAGCAGTCTGCAGGGACTTTGAACTGACTCTAGCCCCTGCCCCAAGCTCAGGCCCTAGATAACAGCCCAGAGAAACACAAGTTCCTGATATGATTCCGCCAGTGGTGGCACTAACCAGTTTCCCCCCTCCTCTCAGGGACTATCCCTTGTACATACACTTTTAAATAAGACCCTCAAAAAGCTAAGCAAAACCCAGGTCTTCATAGTTTGAATTGATCTATCTAATCTTAGCCCAGGAACCCCAGAGCACTCCATCCAGGTACCCTAATATAGGCATGTGCCCCAGTTCCTGCCTAGTTCTCTGCCTTCATGCTGCCTTGACCTCCCTATGTGATCAATAGGTGTGCCCTGTTCTTGCTCCAGGTATTGTGAGTAATAAAGCTCTCTATTTCAAGTTCCTTGTGGTTTCTTGTTGAACCAGCTTATATCCCGCTGCCTGGGACTCTCCCTCACAAATGTTAATCTAACAAAGTCACAACAACCTTGTATAAGATTATTATTTTTTATTATGTGAAGTATTATGATACATCTCTCAGCTATAGCCTTCTTAGGAATTACTCAAAGGAAATGAAGACAAACGTCCACACAAAGACTTGTACTCAAATGTCCAAGGCAACGTTATGCATCAAATATTGACCCTCAGAGGGCTTCCCTCGTGGCTCATCAGTAAAGAATCTGCCTGCAGCCTCCAGCTGGGAACTTCCCAAATGTCCATCAAGACATGAATGGAATGCATGTTTGCAGTAGACAAAATACAGGGCTAACTGTGCATACGGCTTTGATGTGCCCTAAATACAGCCTCATCAAGAAACAGCAAATTTATTGACTGACACTGAGGGAACAAAAGTTTCACCACTTGCTAATAAAGATTGGGAGCAATATAAAGGCACTTATCAGGCCAAACATAAATAATAGTCTGAGGCTCATTGTAGTTGTTTAGTCATTAAGTCTTGTCCAATTCTTTTACAACCCCCTGGCCTGTAGCCCTCCTAGTCTCCTCTGTCCCTGGGATTTCCCAGGTAAGAAAACAGGAGTGGGTTACCATTTCTTTCTCCAGGAGATGAATCTTCCCAACCCGGGGATCAAACCCTCATCTCCTTCATTACAGGCGGATTCTTTACTGATGAGCTATGATGGAAGCCCTCTGAGGCTCATTATGTGATCGCAAATGTAAGTTCCCATGGGAATTTCTAATGTGTAGACCAAATTATGGCCTTAACCAATAAAGAGGAAAATGCCATGAATTATGACCAATAACAGTTTATGTGAAGGCAATGGTGCTGATGGCAAGAAAAATCCATGGATGTCCAGGAAGAGTAAAAAAAGTGACCCAATCTAGTATACGTCTCTGTGAAGATTTAACCAGCATGAACCTGATCATGGAAATTCACACCTTTTTCTGTTAATTCTCAAGAGTCTCTATTTAGTGTGGGTCCATAAATATGCCATGATATTCTCTAAGCAGGGACTGAACCGGTGCTCCCTGCATTGGGAGCTGGGAGTCTTAACCACTCGTCTGCAAGGGAAGCCCATATTTTCACCCATTCAGAACAGTTACTATATAGCATACATTTTCTAAAACTACTTATTTTACAAAATGATTTGCACAAAAGGAGAGTAATTGCTGGGGAATTTCCATGTCCCCAGAAATGATACATAAAAGAAGAGAATCCAAGTCAATTGAATTATTTTTGCTTCTCTGAATTATAGTCAGATTTAGTTTCAGTGTGGGTTTGGTCCTGGTGGCTCAGACAGTAAAGAATCTGCCTGCAATTTGCAGAAGGCCTGGGTTTGATCCCTTGGTCAGGAAGATCCCCTGGAGAAGGGAATGGCTACCCACCCCAGTCTCCATCTGGGCTTCCCTGGTGGGTCAGTGGGTAAAGAATCTGCCTGCAAGACAGGAAACACAGGAGACGCAGGTTTGATCCCTGGGACAGGAAGATCCCCTGGAGGAGGGCATGGCAATCTGTTCCAGTATTCCTGCCTGGAAAATCTCATAGACAAAGGAGCCTCTCAGGCTAGTTCATGGGATCTCAAAAGAGTCAGGCACAACCAAGGGACTGAGCATTCATGTACACTGTCTCGGTCTAGTCCCCAGAGTCATGATAAACTAGTTCATCTAACATCAACCTACTAAATAATTTCTCCACTAAAATAAATTTGGCAGGCATTACCCAGTGTGATGAAGACAGGAAAGGCTGATTCAGAAGTAGGTGGTAGGAACTATGAGCACAGTCAGGCAACACTGGCAGTCCGTTTGCCCTCTTAGTCATAATGAGGAATGAAGGAGGGAACTAAAAATAACTGCACCACAGACGGTAAGAGGCATCGCAACAGCACCTGATCATCTGCAATGCTTTTTGTGGATGCTAACCTGTATATGGCAGAAAGAGAAAACTGATGAAACTTAAAAAATGAGACAGTGTTCAGGAAAACCTAGAGTAGCATAATAAGCATGGATGACTTGCCCCTAGCTACTGGCTAAGATTTTAAATTCCAGGAGCTTAGGAAACCCAGCCAAAGGATGTAGTCTTTCTTCAGTGTCTGTGACAGGATCGTGCAGCTGCTCCAAACACAGCACACACCACATAACCAACGTGTAGAATCCCATCTTGGCAACATACCCTAATGTGAAATGTTACAACTTTGACACAGCAGCCAAGAAAAATATGAAATGAAATGAAATGTATAAAAACAAGCTCGTGCAAGCCTGAGAACAGACTCTGAAAAAATTAAACTCTTAATCTATAACTTACTCAGGCCAAGAAAGAGTCAACCCATTTGAGGTTGCTTTCGTTGTGACCACAGTTTCAATGACAGTCCTACTCACTAAGTTATCTGCTTGTTGCATCCTCTGTCCTGCACTTTTCTGCTCTTATTTGGCCAGAGATATGGATACTACATTGTCAGGATGATCTTGTGCTTTAGGGGGAATAAAAGAAAGATCTTAATAGCATTTTTTTCTCTATGATTAAAAAAATCTTGTATATTTGAAGAACAATGGAAATAAATGCCACTATTACTTGAGGATCTATTACTAGTTATCTAAGCGCTGGATGTTATGAGTTGTACATTGGTGTGCAGTTGGACAGGTCAGCCCCCAGCCAAAGTGCAAGTGGGGACTGAAATCTGCCCACAAGATGAAGAGATTCCTTCTTCTAATTTGCATGTCTGAAAGGGGTGCCTATTTGCAATTTTTCTGTTGAAGGGGATTCTTGTGGTAGCATGGCAGGAAGGAGGACCTCGGTCCTTGTCTTCTTTGAAGAAAGAATTCAACAAAGAGACTAAGATTGTGAGTACCATTGACATATATACATTACATTGTGTAAAACAGACAGCTAGTGGGAAGCTGCTATATAACACAGGGAGCCAGCCGAACATTCTGTGACCGCCTAGAGCGGTGGGATCGGGTTGGGGGGGAGACTAAAGAGGGAGGGAATATATGCATGCATACATACTAAGTTGCTTCAGTTGTGTCTGACTCCGAAACCCTACAGACTGTAGCCCGCCAGGCTCCTCTGTCTATGGAATTCTACAGGCAAGAATACTGAAGTGAGCTGCCACCCTCCTCCAGGGGATCATCCCAACCCAGGTGTCAAACCCGGGTCTCCTACATCTCCTGCATTTGCAGATGGGTTCTTTACCACTAGTTCCACCTGGGAAGCCCAGATATATGTATACTTATGGCTGATTGGCATTGTTTATGGCAGAAACCCACTGGAGAAGGAAATGGCAACCCACTCCAGTGTTCTTGCCTGGAGAATCCCAGGGATGGGGTCGCACAGAGTCGGACACGACTGAAGTGACTTAGCAGCAGTATGGCAGAAACCAACACAGCACTTAAAGCAATTATCCTCCAATTAAAAGTTTTTAAAAATATTGTTAAATGGAGACAGTGTTCACTAGAAGCAAAGTACACAGGGGTGAGCACCTCATAGCCAGTAGTGCACAATAGGGGCGGCTTCAGTTGTTTTTATGGGGGCTGTTTTCCATTTTCCAGACTGTCTCAGGCCAGTCATCTGGCCAGGAGAGGCCAGGACCTCTTCTCTGCCTGCCTCGGTCTGGGAAGTTCCCTTGACCACAAGAACGAGAAAGTTATGGTCACTGTGTCTTTCACCTAATAAGGGCCCGGTGCTCCCGTGTGTCAGTGGGAGACCAGCTGCAGCTGCCCAGCTTGGGGCCTTTCTGTCTCCTCCCTGCAAGTGGGTGTCTTTTATTAAGTGACACCAACATAGTGGTGCGCCATCAAGGATCCTAAAATGTGAAAAGAGACTAATCAACCATAAAAATGACAACAATTTTGACAGGTTTATAAGGGTCAGGGAAATTTAAAAGGGAACTGAAAGTGGAGAGCACAGTTTTCACACAAGGTCCAGAAGGCTGGGCCATGAACAAAGAGCAGGATTGGGTATCTGGAGAGAAGGCTGCACGTGAGTATCACAGGACATTGGAGCTGGATGGGGGATCCCAAGGGCTACATCATTCATTCAGATTTGCATGAGATTAGAACTGTGCTCCACAACTGAGAAGATACGTGTTCCTGTTCATATACTTTTATTGGTACAGGAAACATTTTAAACTTTTTAAGAAAAAAAAATCCCCCCCCCCAAAAAGAAGAATTTTTAACACTTAACTGAAAATATATTTTTGCTCTGAATTTTGCCCCATAATAGTACAACAATTCAGGGTTTAAGAAAAATAAAAATTGTCAAAGAAGAGAATAGTTTGACTAGTTGCTTGTGGGGAAAAGTACAGATTCCATTGAACATGTGAAGTGAGGTGTCAGTCACGTCCGATTCTTTGTGACCCCATGGACAAAGAGAAGCTTATCAGGCTTCTCTGTCCACGGAATTCTCCAGGCAAGAGTACTGGAGTGGGTCGTCATTCCCTTCTCCAGGGGATCTTCCTGACCCAGGGATCAAACGTGGGTCTCCTGCATTGCAGGCAGACTGTTTACCAACTGAACTACCAGGGAAGCCCCTGGTTTAAAAAAAAAAAAAAAAAAGATTAAATAAGATAATCAAGAAGATGGAGAAAAAGATTAAAAAAAAAAGACATGGGGATTTGCAATGTACCAATGTATTAATAAGTGATTTTTAATGTGAGGAAAATGTATCTTTTTTTTTTCTTTGCATAGATGTAGCAGTTTAGAATAGATTTTTAATAACAAATCTCACACCAATGACAGGGATTGCTGCATTTCTTTTAATTCTCAAAGCCATGCTGATCACACCAATTCAGTTCATCCATGTAAGAGGCACCTAATTCATTTTCTTCCAGGCTTCTCATCCTTTTAACAACAATTACCAACTCCATTTTCAGTATCGTCATTTTCTGCTTGCCTTTCCACCATATTTCTTCCTCCCTATAATATCCTAACTCACTTCTTAACAACCGAAACTGTTAAAATCCAACCTAGTACAATGTCTTTATTATCCTCAAATATGTGTAGAAATAAGGTCAACTATTTCTGTGCTCACTGGATTCCATTTTCACAAATCGGCACATCAAAGTCCTAACGTGTTTCCAGATTGGAACAGATCCAAAGGAAGCAACCATGATGGAAAGCACAATATAAATGAGTCCTCCTGAGGAATAGAAGGGTTCCTCCAGGGCCACACATATGCTCCTGCTTTCTCTATTTGGAACATCTCTCTCTCATGACGGGTTCCACTTGGCAGGCTTTCCTACCAGTCAATCTCTAACTTGGTGTCATCCCCTCTGCAGAGGCTCACCTGACCTCCCACTTTGGGGGCTCTCTCAGCAGACTATTTAACTGTTAAACATTTAGCATGACTCCTTGGTGGAAGAACATCATGCCTACCCCTCTCATCCACAATTACAACATGGTAGGAAAAGGAGGGAGGGAGAGAAGGAGGAAGGAAGGAAATGGGGGAAAGGACAAGAGGAAAGGAGAGAAAAAGAAAAGGAAGGAAAAATGAAAAAAGGAAGGAAAAAGTAAAAATGTTAATTCCAAAGAAGAGGAGCTCTTAAAACTGTAATAGCTCTATGGAGACATTTAAACAACTGTCACATTAAAAAAAAAGAAGCCTCATTCTACATGGTTTAGAAAACAGAAGAGTTGACCAATGATAAGAAGATTCAGAGAGGCAGTTTTTGACTCACACTCTAAGAACAAACTTTCTAAAATTATATCAACAGTTGTCCGAAATAGGATAAAGTACTATGTTCCTTGTCTCTGGGAATGTCCCTATAGAGCCTAGAAAATTACTTTCAAGAGATGCTGGTGTGAGAATTATATAGTAGATTTTGACTGGACCGGATTGACATTGAAGATTCTTTCAAGTTTGGATTATATTCTTTTTTTTTTAATTTAAAGTTATTTTTTTAATTGAAGGATAATTACAATATTGCGTTGGTTTCTGCCATATATCAAGATGAATCAGTCATAGGGATATACATCACCCTTCCTCTTGAATCTCCCTCCCTCCTCCCACCCTACCCCACCTCTCTAGGTTGTCATAGAGCACTAGATTTGAGCTGCCTGCATCACATGGCAAATTTCCACTGGCTTTCTAATTTTTCACATGGTAATGTACCTGTTTCATTGCTACTCTCTCCATTTGTCCCACACTCTCCTTTCATCCCACCCTCTCCCGCTGTGTCCACAAGTCTGTTCTCTATGTCTGCGTTTCCACTGCTGCCCTGAGGACAAGCTCGGATTGTATTCTTTTGTAGAACTTCAACATCTTTACGTCATGTAATACATTGATTATGGCTATATATTCTCGCTCTCTTTTGAAGTCGTTGAGCCTTGCATGAAGGATAATATTGTCAACAAATATTTATTTTACAAATCTGCATTGGCCTTCTGGAAGAATAAAACACATTTCATGAAATCCTTATGGTAAGTTATCACATTTCAGATTGACATCTGAAAATAGTTTTCAAAAGTACAAGGCAATGAGATATACCAAAAGCAAATATTTTAGTGCCTACTGTACATGAGAGAAAGAATTTGAAAATAAATAAGCCATATTTCACAGGAAAGTGTTTGTGATGGGTAAACAAAAGCTGAGTAGACTACATGAAATAATAATTTCTAAATATAGTCATTACACATTTATATCATATTTTAGCTTGTTACATGTGGATATATCTAGGTTGTTTTGTCTCAATCAAAAGTTGTCTGACTTTTGGCCAATATTTGGAAATTGGCAAAACTTAAAGTGAATTTTTTCATTATTTATTAAGCCCATGTGAATTTCAAAGATTGTTTACAAGCACAGTTTGAGTCATTTAGAAGTTTTCTAGTGATGGATTTGTTTACAAAGTGTGTTAATGCCTAGAAAATGTACTCCACTGAGCAAATTTTTCATATGAAATTTTCCATCAAAAGGAACAAAAGGTCTGAACTTATCCTAAGGACTTGGATTCTAATATCTGTTTGGCCTGCTTTCCTTAAAGATTAGCCATTTCCTGAGCACTGTCTCCATGCTAGGGATTTTAACGTGTACCAAGGAAGCCCTGGCTGAATTCAATCCTGAAGAAATTTCTTTTTCAGTTGAGAGAAGACTAATTAGCAACTGGACTGGGCTTCATGTAGCCCCATGTGAACTAGACATCTGATGTCCCACAGATGGTCTTACATCAGACTAAATAGCTTAGATTTTAGGAAAAGAATCTGACATTCAACTACTGTGGGTACTGGGCACTACATTGTTGACACCACGGGTCCATACTGGAGTTTTACCCCTAAAAATTGGTTATGAAAATCTAGCATTCTCTATAGATCTTGAAACCATGCCTTTCATCCTGAATGCCAAATAGTTCAAAATTGTGAGCATACTTCATTAAAAATTAACTAAAGACGTGAATCTATGAATAACTGCTAATTCTTGTAAGCTCCTGAACATGAACACAAAGGATGCTTAGAGCTACATTTAATTGTTAAGAAGAAAAAGAAAGTAGTGCATAATTTTAAGAATAAATACAAAGAAATGTTGAGAAACTTTAAAAAACATTTTCCATGAAAATGCTATGCTAAATTTATGATTCAACTTTCAATAGAAGCCATCTTTAACATTTTTTGTTCTAATTTGAGGGGAGTTAATTCAATCAAATACCATGGTCTGGAATATTTTTGACCACTTCCCTCTCCCCACCCAAACTTTTTAAATACATTAGTGGTATTTTATTCAATTCTGGAACACATGTCAGCTTCAGTGCTCTGACTGTTACACTACACTCTGTATCAGACTCAGAGCAAATGATTTCCCTGTTGGTCCAGCGGCTAAGACTCCAGACTTCCAGTGCAGGGAGCTCTGGTTTGATCCCTGGCCAGGGAACTAGATCCCACATGCCTCAACTAAGAGTTCGCTTGCCACAAGTGAAAGATCCCACATGTTGCAACTAAGACATGGTAGAGCCAAAAAACAATCAAATAAACTTATCTAAATAATATGCTGTGTGAAAGGAATCATTAGGCATAGTAGTCATCAATTTGAATACATAGAAATCTTGGTAGACAGAGATGAGGGCCAGGAGGTTGAAGATTTTTAAAAGTCAAGAGATGATACGATTCTTAATAATATGATTTTGAAATGAATTTATAATTTTGAAATTTTCAGTTTTAAGGTTTTTGTTGTTTTTTTTTTTTTTTTTTTACTTCCTTAACCACTGAGTTACTAGCTTCCATATATCTTTTTTGTTCTCTCTTTCTCTCAGGGTTTTGTTTTTCAAATGTCATGAAATCCTCCTGGGAATATAACCTTTATAACATGAGTCATGTTTTAGAATCAGATCTAATTCAGTGACCATGGGATCAGAACCATTCTTTTTTTTGTCATGGAACATAATAGCAGTAATCACATTTTAGAACAAAACAGAAAGGTAAATAAAACACTTCTCCAACTTTCAATTACATACAACATAATTCTGGACAGTTGAACTTTGGACTCTGGACTTTATTTTTCAGTCTAGAAACTGTTTCAACGGCATCACCATCCTTCTGCTGCATTGATATCTCTCCTAATTTGCTGAGGAGCAGTGTTGATGGCCGGAGATGAAATCCAGGAAGCAGTATATAAGCCACAGTTACTATCATCTTCCTTTGAGGAAGCGTGGTATTCTAGGGATAAGGAAGATGTCTGAGCTAAGGTTCGAATCTTTACTAGATTTACTTCCGTCCCCATATACGTCTCATCTTTATGCATATTACCCTGACTCTGCACACTCTGCTCCTCCATTCCTTGTCTCCACTAGACAGTAAGCTTCTTGAAGACCCAACATTGTCTTCTTTTCCTTCTGAATGTCCTTCAAGTTGCCATCAGCATGCTTTGTACATAAGCGCTTATTGAATTCTTGAATTACAAATTTTGCACTAATGAAAAGGAAACCATAAACTACTACTATCAAAGAAGTAAAATTTTCCAAAGGCTGCTAGATTTTAACAGGATTCCTATCAAAAAGGAAGGTGTTTGTACTTAATTTCCTATGATGTCATGGGCACAGTAAGCCCACTCAGTGCTGAACTTTCCACTGGTGAGATAAGGCTTGTGCGGGGGCATTAAAACAAGTGAGGAGAGAGGCACTTTGAACACATCAATTAAAAATTACTCCTCAGAAAATCTATAAGATAAATCTATTTTTATTTCACTGTAGGTGGCAGATATTGTAGGATGTTGAGCAAAAGCTATTCCTCTCCTCCTATTCCACTGGTCATCCTCTCTCAATGCATGATAATTTGAAAATGCCAGTTGTTCAAGTTACCAGCTTCACCTGCCAGTAGATGGGACTTCAGAAGACTCTGCCGAGCGGCTCTCCATGAGAACATTCACTCCCTGATAAAAAGAGCCAGGCCTGTGAGGACATTTCTCTCACCCACGGTCCCTTCCCCTTGTATTTCTGTGGGTCCTGCAGGGGCAGGTATCTTGCAACCATGAGAAAACAAGCAGAGAGTGAAACACAGCACCCAGAGCCTGGCGAAGAGTTAAGACTGAAGGAGGTTGGCCTCCTAATGCAGGACTTCTGAAGCGAGACAGTGCAAAACCCCATTTTTTAAGACACATTTATCCAGGGGTTCTGTCCTGCTTATGAGGTGCTCTGCTACAATATACATCAGCTATTATAGTATATGATTATAAATATTATGAATAATTATAATTATAAAAGGAATTATAATTATAAATAACTATAAAGTATGATGAAATATACTATTTATAAAATATTATTAAAAAGTATAATTACAAATAATTATAAAATATGCATCACATCATTTTGTTCTTTTCCTTTTTAAATTTTTATTTTATTATGGAGTATAGTTGATTTACAATGTTGTATTAGTTTTCAAGCGTACTGCAAAGAGATTCAGTTGTACATATACATATATCTATTTTTCATATTCTTTTCCCATATAGGTTATTACAAAATATTCAGTAGAGTTCCCTGTGCTATACAGTAGGTCCTTGTCGATTACCTATTTATATATAGTAGTGCATATATTGCAGAAGGCAATGGCACCCCAATCCAGTACTCTTGCCTGGAAAATCCCATGGACGGAGGAGCTTGGTGGGCTGCAGTCCATGGGGTCGCTAAGAGTCGGACACAACTGAGTGTCTTCACTTTCACTTTTCACTTTCATGCATTGGAGAAGGAAATGGCAACCCACTCCAGTGTTCTTGCCTGGAGAATCCCAGGGATGGGGGAGCCTGGTGGGCTGCCGTCTATGGGGTTGCACAGAGTCGGACACGACTGAAGTGACTTAGCAGCAGCAGCAGCAGTGCCTATATGTTAATCCCAACCTGCTAATTTATCCCTCTCCTTCACCTTTCCCCTTTAGTCATCATAAGTTTGTTTTCTAAGTCCATGAATCTTTTCCTGTTTTGCAAATAAGTTCTTTGGACAGGTTTTTTTCAGATTCCACATATAAGTGATAGATGTAGCACAAATACACAAAGGAATATTACTCAGCCATAAAAATGAATGCAATAATGCCATTTGCAGCACAACATGGATGAATCTAGAGATGATCACACTAAGTGAAGTAAATCAGACAGAAACAGACAGGTACCATTTTGTTCTTAAAACAGCCCTATGAGAAGATGTCTGCAGTTTGTTTTAATGAATAAGGAAGACAGGGTGCAGCAGGTGGAGTTCCACCCCAAGGCCATCCTAAATGCCAAGGTTGGGGTTCAAAGTCACAGCTACCTGAGACCAGACTGTTTCTCAATTTCAAAAGGAAAGCATGCACAAGCAACTAGTTCAATGCAATTCAGCTTTATTTTACTTTAAAGAGATGGAAGAAGACAGCAAAATTGGGCAAAGGTCTTTGGGGATGCCTAACAAATCAGGATTCATCATGATGAAAAGTCTTCTTATTTCACACTCTATAAAGTGGGCAGATAACATAATCCCCAAGAGACTCAAGTCTGGGACAATGCATTTGCAGTATTCAATAGAGGCATCTGTATAGGAGGCACTTATTCATAGTAAATATGCATGTATGAATGAATAAGTGAATGAATGCTGACTATTAGGGTGAGTTAGGAAGTACACACGTGAGGATCAGTTCAAATTAATTCTCTGAGTAGCCACGGGAGGCTCAGGTAGCCTGTAGTATGTCAACTGTATGTTGAATGAAGGAAAGGAGACAAGGAGAGAAAGAGATGGAGGCAAGAAAGAAAGAGCCTAAGAGATGGCACTATCATAATTGAAAGGCAACCATATGTGAATGTTGAAGCTGGTCCAGCTCCCTATCATAACTCTTATTGATTTTTAGGATCCCAGTTACCACATAGACAATACTTCAGTCCTACCTTCTCTGACAGTGGCTTTCCTGATCTTGGCTTCTGATCTCCTTGATCTCCAAAGGCTGGAGACATAACCCTACAATGAGGCCTCTTTGATGCCATTTGCTTCCATGTGAGCTTCTGCAGATGGTTACTATTTGGTCATGGACCTGTCTGCTCAGGCTTATATAAATTTTCTGATTGTTGAATCTGTATTCATGACTTTAGTGTAATATACTCCTGTCCTTTTTACCTTTATCCTTTTATTTCTTTCTCCTGAGAGTTGTTTCTGCACCTGTGTCCCAGCATGTCCTCAGGTATTGTATCTCATTCCCATTTGCGAAGGTCTGAATGTCCATCCTCCCAAAATTCACATGTTGGAGTCTTAATGCCTAATATGGTGCTATTAGAAGGTGAGGCCTTTGGGGATGATTAGATCATGAAGGTGGAGCCCTCATAAAATGTTAAGAGTGCTTTTATAAAAGAGGTCTTGCTGTATCCACTTCTATATGTATCTGGTGGCTCAGACTATAAAGAATCTGCCTGCAATACAGGAGACAAGGGTTTGATTCCTGGGTTAAGAAGATCTCTTGAAGGGACTGGCTACCCACTGCAATATTTTTGCCTGGAGAATCCCATGGGCAGAGGAGCCTGGCAGGATACAGTCCATGGGGAATCAAACTGTTGGACACAACTGAGCAACTAACACTTCATTTCATATATAAAATAGATAACTAAGAAGGACCTACTGTATAGCAAGGGAGCTACACTCAATAGCATGTAATAACCTATAATGGAAAAAAACTTGAAAAGGAATACACACACATGCACATATGTGTGTGTGCGTGCTCAGTTGTGTCCAACTCTTTGCGGCCCTGTGGATTGTAGCCTGCCAGGTTCCTCTGCCCATGGAATTTTCCAGGGAAGAATACTGGAGTGTGGTGCCATTTCCTCCTCCAGGGGATCTTCCTGACCCAGGGATTGAACACACATCTCTTGCATCTCCTGCATTGGCAGGTGGATTCTTTACCACTAGCACAACATGGGAAGCCCATACACATGTACATAACTGACTCACTCTGCTGTACACATAAAACTAACACAACATTGTAAATCAACTATGTTTCAAAAAAAAATATTTTGAGAGAGAGAGAGAGAGATCCCACTGAATTCCCTAGCCCCTCCACAATGTAAGGATACAGTGAACAGTCTGCACCCTAGGAAAGGGATTTTATCTAATCATGCAGATATACTGATCTTGGACTTGCAGCCTCTTGAACTGTGAAAAGTAAATTTCTGCCATTTATAAGCCACTATATCTGTGGTATTTTATTATAGCAACCTGAATTGATGAACACATCATTCATTTTCATTTAAGGTGTAGCTGGAACCTTAGGTATACTTAGCTAAAACACTCTAAGGCAGTGGTTCTCAGGGATTTGGTCCCAGAAACAGCAGAATTAGCATCACCTGGAAACTGGTTAGAAATGCATATTCTTAAGCTCTACATCAGACACCCCAATCCTACTGAATCATGGGAATAACACTCAGAAATCTGTGTTTTAACAAATCCTCCAACAGATTCTCATGAGTTCTAAAGCTTAAGAACCACAAATGATACTGACAGATATTTATTTTGAAAAAACACATTTGTCACTATCTTTCAGGTTCAGAAACTATGACAAACACTTTTGTTCACTTCAGTTCAGTCACTCAGTCATGTCCGACTCTTTGAGACCCCATGAACTGCAGCACGCCAGGCCTCCCTGTACATCACCAACTCCTGGAGTCCACATAAACCCATGTCCATTGAGTCGGTGATGCCATCCAACATTCTCATTCTCTGTCGACCCCTTCTCCTCCTGCCCTCAATCTTTCCCAGCATCAGGGTCTTTTCAAATGAGTCAGCTCTTTGCATGAGGTGGCCAAAATATTGGAGTTTCAGCTTCAACATCAGTCCTACCAATGAACACCCAGGACTGATCTCCTTTAGGATGGACTGATGGGATCTCCTTGCAGTCCAAGGGACTCTCAAGAGTCTTCTCCAACACCACAGTTCAAAAGCATCAATTCTTCAGCACTCAGCTTTCTTTATAGTCCAACTCTCACATCCATACATAACTACTGGAAGAAACATAGCCTTGACTAGACGACCTTTGTTGACAAAGTAATGTCTCTGCTTTTTAATATGCTGTCTAGGTTGGTCATGACTTTCCTTCCAAGGAGTAAGCGTCTTTTAATTTCCTGGCTCCAATCACCATTTGCAGTGATTTTGGAGCCCAGAAAAATAAAGTCTGCCACTGTTTCCACTGTTTCCCCATCTATTTCCCATGAAGTGATGGGACTGGATGCCATGATCTTAGTTTTCTGAATGTTGAGCTTTAAGCCAACTTTTTCACTCTCCTCTTTCAATTTCATCAAGAGGCTCTTTAGTTCTTTGCTTTCTGCCATAAGGGTGGTGTTATCTGCATATCTGAGGTTATTGATATTTCTCCTGGCAATCTTGATTCCAGCTAATGCTTCCTCCAGCCCCACGTTTCTCATGATGTACTCTGCATATAAGTTAAATAAGAAGGGTGACAATACACAGCCTTGACATACTCCTTTTCCTATTTGGAACCAGTCTGCTGTTCCAGGTCCAGTTCTAACTGTTGCTTCCTGACCTGCATACAGGTTTCTCGAGGACAGGTCAGGTGGTCTGTTATTCCCATCTCTTTAAGAATTTTCCACAGTTTATAGTGATCCACACAGTCAAAGGCTTTGGCATAGTCAATAAAGCAGAAATAGATGTTTTTCCGACACCCTCTTGCTTTTTTGATGATCCAGTGGATGTTAGCAATTTGATCTCTGGTTCCTCTGCCTTTTCTAAAACCAGCTTGAACATATGGAAGTTCATGGTTCACATATTGCTGAAGCCTGGCTTGGAGAATTTTGAGCATTACTTTACTAGCGTGTGAGATGAGGGCAACTGTGTGGTAGTTTGAACATTCTTTGGCATTGCCTTTCTTTGGGATTGGAATGAAAACTGACCTTTTCCAGTCCTGTGGTCACTGCTGAGTTTTCCAAATTTGTTGGCATATTGAGTGCAGCACTTTCACAGCATCATCTTCCAGGATTTGAAATAAATCAAGTGGAATTCCATCACCTCCACTGGCTTTGCTTGTAGTGATGCTTCCTAAGGCCCACTTGACTTCACATTCCAGGATGTCTGGCTCTAGGTGAGTGGTTACACCATTGTGATTATCTGGGTTGTGAAGATCTTTTTTGTACAATTCTTCTGTGTATTCTTGCCACCTCATCTTAATATCTTCTGCTTCTGTTAGGTCCCTACCATTTCTGTCCTTTATTTAACCCATCTTTGCATGAAATGTTCCCTGGTATTTCTAATTATCTTGAAGAGATCTCTAGTCTTTCCCATCCTATTGTTTTCCTCTATTTCTTTGCATTGATCACTGAGGAAGGCTCTCTTATCTCTTTGCTATTCTCTGCAACTCTGCATTCAAATGGGTATATCTTTCCTTTTCTCCTTTGTTTTTTGCTTCCCTTCTTTTCACTTTTTTAAAAATCTCCTTTGCTTTTTGCTTCACTTCTTTTCACACTTTTATTAAATCATTGCAAAAGATATATAATAGACTGAGTTACTGGGTTTAGTTTGGACTTGAAAGCAAAGCCTGAGACAAGAACGAAAATGCAGGTAGTTTTCTTGGAAGTAAGACCAGGAAGTAGGAATTGAGAAGAACTGAGGTCATTGTCATTAGCAACAGAAATTCAGCTTTGCCAGGGCTTCTCAATAGAGGCGGGAATAAAACACAGTAAACAAAATGACCTACAGATATGGAGAAAATATTTGCAAATGATGAATCTGGATAGAGCTTAATTTCCAAAACGTACAAATAGCTCATACAAATCAACACAATCAAAAAAATAAACAACACAAGCAAAAAATGAGCAGAAGACTTAAGCAGATATTTCTCCTAAGAATACATAAAGATGGCCAATAGGCACATGAAAAGATGTTCAACATTGCTATTTCAACAGTGTCTAATACAGCGTGTTAGTAGCTCAGTTGTGTCCAACTCTTTTGAAACCCCATGGACTGTAACCTGTCAGGCTCCTGTGTCTATGGAATTCTCCAGGCAAGAATACTGGAGTGGGTTGCCATGTCCTTCTGCAGAGGATCTGCCTGACCCAGGGATTGAACCCAAGTCTCCTGCATTGTAGGCAGATTCTTTACCATCTGAGCCACCAGGGAAGCTAATTCTTAGAGAAATGCAAATCAAAACAACAATGAAGAATCACTTCAAAACAATCAGAATGGCCATCATTAAGAAGTCTACAAATAACAAATGCTAATGAAAAGACAAACTTCCTGTACTGTTGGAAGGAATGTAAATTGGTTCAGCCACTCTGGAAAACAGGATGGAAGTTCCTCAAAAAAATTTAAAACAGAATTGCCATATGATCCAGCAATCTTAGATATTAACATATCTGGACAAAACTATAATTCACAAAGATATATATACCCCTACATTCATAGTAGCACTACTCACAATAGCCAAGACATGGAAGCAAAGTAAATGCCCATCAAGAGGTGGAATATAAAATGTGACAAAAATGTGCTTATCTATGAAACAGAAAACAGACGCACTGACATACAGAACAGATGTGTGGTTGCTAAGAGGGTGTCAGGTTAGGGGAGGGATGGATTGGGAGTTTAGGATTAACAGATACAAACTACTCTGTGTACATAGAATTGAATCACTTTGCTGTATACCAGAAACTAACACAACACTGTAAATCAACAATACCTCAATAAAACAATTAAAAAAAAAATACATGTAACTCCATGGCTGATTCATGTCAATGTATGACAAAACCCACTGAAATGTTGTGAAGTAATTAGCCTCCAACTATTAAAAAAATAAATAAATAAAAAATAAACTATCTAAAAGGGAAAAAAAAAATACAGTATTTCATCCAAAGTCTAGAATTGTGGAACATGCATCTACAGATTTCTGTCCCCCAGTCATTTATAGTTTGCCCAAGGACTACTAATGCCTTGCATTATGACTGTAGCTGTATGGACCTGAGGTTGACAGCTTTGATTAGAGGAAGTCCTGAGGCAGAAAGGTGAAATGAAGCTTGGGAAGCCCCTGAGGCAGGACCCTTGCTATACACAGATATGCCTAGCACAACTAGGACTCATTCCATGTGGGCTGAGAGGTTGGAACAAAGTGGGGCATCAAATACTTCTGCTATTATTTCTGTCATAAAATTACTCTGAAGTGTTTTTAGGGCTGCAAAAGGGCAGGTCTTAGTAATAGGAGAGAAAAGATTGATACGTTGCTTTTCTTGTTTGTTTTTAACTCAATAGTTTGATTTTTACTTTAGTTATATTTGACATTACTGATGAGAGGTACACTTCATGAACAATTAATATTTCCTATATGAGCCATGTTTTATAAGCAACCACAGTTATCTAATACGTGTTTCACAAACCTTGACAATCAAACAAATTTAGATGGGAGTCAAGGTTTGAGAACCTGGCTCAGATAATGGTGGATAGTCACAAAACATGAGTAATAAGTCTACTGATTAAAATATTTTTTTTACTACATCAAAAATTTCAAGTATTTTCCACTATGTATATAAAATAGATAAACAAGTATCTACTGTAGAGTACAAGGGACTATCTTTAATACCTTATAATAACCTATAATGGAAAAGAATGTGAAAATGAAAAGATATTTCTCTTTCCTATGTTAAAAAAAAAAAAAGAATTCAATGACAGAGTAATCATGCTCAATCACATCAGTAATTCATTTCTACTGCCTCTTCACCTACACACTGTACACTAAACATCAGAGCCTGTTTGTTGTCCTATAGTGTTATGTTCCCCTTCCACCACAGAGAAAGAACCTCCAATTTTTACCAGGCATTTGACTTATCAGCATGAAGTCTGCTAATTCCAGTTTCCCTTGCAGCTAGGTATGGCCATGTGATTAAATCTGGCCAATGAGATGCAAAGGGAAATATCACATGGCAGTTCTTGGCAACCTTTCCTAAAATCCAGCCTGAACATGCCCTTTGCTCCCTGTTTCTTCCTCCCCACCTTCCTGCTGACTGATAAATCTGTGGTGCTTAATTAGTAACCATTCAATACTTTAGATGATCTGGGGCAGGGGTCAGCAAACTACAGCCCTGGAGACAAATTCAGTCAGGTGTCTATTTTTACATAGTAACAAGCAAAGAATGAATTTTACATTTTTAGATGTTGAAAAAACTCAGAGAAGAATAGCGTTTCATAATACATGAAAATCTTTTGAAATTCAAATGTTAGCATCCATTTTTAAAAAAGTATCATGATACAACCATATTCATAAGTTTACTTACTATTTATGGCTGCTTTCACACTACAATGGCAGCATTGAGTGGTTACAATAGAGACCTTCTGAGACACAAAGCCTAAATATATTTGTATCTGGCCCTTTATAGAAAAAGGTTGTTGACTCCTTACTTTTGGCAATGGAGGACATGCCAAGCAGAGTAGTAAGACAGAAAATAGAAGGAGCCTGGGTCTTTCAGGACTTCATGGAGTGAAACCGCCATGCAATCCTGGATCAGGTACCTCTAGACTCTCTGTGGTAGTGAAACAAACACCTCTCTTTTTAAGCCACTGTTGCATAACTTAGTAGACTCAATAGTGGCCCTAATTCCTCAACATTTCTTGAATCCCACCTGCTATGCATCTTTATAGCTCCTCCCACAAAAGACAGAGGATTCTTCCCCAACCCTTACCTTTGGTCTTCATCAACATTAACATCAGAGACTTGAAATGTATTTCTGCAGTCGAGCTTGTCCTCCTGTGCTTGTTATTGCCACGAGGAGAAACTGGCCTATTAACCTGCAGGTCCCTGACTAACTGGGCTTCCTCATGATTCAGCCATAAAGAATCCATCTGCCAATGGAGAAGATGTGGGTTCAATCCCTGGGTAAGGAAGAATACCTCAGAGAAGGAAATAGCAACCCACTCTAGTATACTTGCCTGGGAAATCTCCTGGGTAGAGGAGCCTGGTGGGCTACAGTCCATGGGGTCGCAGAGTCAGACATGGCTGAGCAACTAACACTTTCACTTTCTTTTCAAGAGAAATCATCCTTTGCTATCTGGTAAGCCAAATTCACCACCAAATGTTGACTCTGAAAGCAGAGAGTCGATCCCCACCTTTTTTAAGAGCAGACTTGGTAGCACCCAGGTATACCTCAAACTAGTGGTGTCCTGGTAAACATTTAACAACTAACTCACCTTCCGACTCCCCACCATTTATAGCAGTTATAGATGTCCATGGTGCAAATATCACCAGGAATGATTTCAAACTACCAAACTAAGGGTTCCTGATCATGGTTGGAAAGAACGTGCACAATGGACTGTCATATTTGGTTGGCATACTGCTGCTTTCAAACCCACTGTGTTAAGAGTCTATTCACATCTAGAAAGAGTCAAAGGAATGAGTGCAGGCAATTTAACTTTGTTTTGGATGCCAGAGGCAGAAATTAGCCTGACTGGACACAAATTTGCAGATAAAAATGCTTCAAAATCTACACAATGAATATCATTGTATTGCAAAGCAAAAGTGTTAAGATAGGGAACTCCTTGGCAGTCCAATGGTTGGCACTCTGTGCTTACACTGCAGGGGACCCAGGCTCAATCCCTAGTTAAGGAACTAATCCTGCAAGCTGCATGATGTAGCCAAAAAAAAAAAAAAAAAAAGACAGGAGACATGTTTGGGGCCAGGGGTGAGTCAAAAGATAGTCTCAGTTCAGTTCAGTTCAGTTGCTCAGCCGTGTCTGACTCTTTGAGATCCCATGAATCTCAGGACACCAGGCCTCCCTGTCCATCACCAACTCCCGGAGTTTACTCAAACTCAGGTCCATGGAGTTGGTGATGCCATCCAACCATCTTATCCTCTGTCGTCCCCTTGTCCTCCTGCCTCCAATCCTTCCCAGCATCAGGGCTTTTTCCAATGAGTCAACTCTTTGCATGAGGTGACCAAAGTACTGGAGTTTCAGCTTCAGCATCAGTCCTTCCAATGAACACCCAGGACTGATCTCCTTTAGGATGGACTGGTTGGATCTCCTTGCAGTCCAAGGGACTCTCAAGAGTCTTCTCCAACACTATAGTTCAAAAGCATCAATTTTTTGGTGCTGAGTTTTCTTTATAGTCCAACTCTCACATCCAAACATGACCACTGGAAAAACCATAGCCTTGACCAGACAGACCTTTGTTGGCAAAGTAATGTCTCTGCTTTTTAATATGCTATCTAGGTTGGTCATAACTTTCCTTCCAAGGAGTAAGCATCTTTTAATTTCATGGCTGCAGTCACCATCTGCAGTGATTTTGGAGCCCCCCCAAAATAAAGTTTGACACTGTTTCCACTGTCTCCCCATCTATTTCCCATGAAGTGATGGGACCAGATGCCATGATCTTAGTTTTCTGAATGTTAAGCTTTAAGCCAGCTTTTTCACTCTCTCCTTTCACTTTCATCAAGAACTAGGCTACTACAAAAAAGGCTTCCAAAGTCATATTTTTTAAGACACATGATGACTGTATACACACACACAAACACACACGTTAAAATATATACAGGAATGAATAAGGTGTTTTCAAGTTCTGCTTCTCTGTGACTCAAAGACTGAGTAATTAGACTCTGTGTTTGAAGACTGTGTGTAAAACAATTACTCAGGAATCTTTGAAATTAATTCTGTCCATGTAGTCTTTATCATGAGCCTATGAAACAATATTATCTTCTCTGTAACAAAACAAACTCTTAAATGACAAAATTCTACTGATGTCTGCATTCCCTGTTATCCTTAATTAACCCAATATAATAAGCCAAATGTCTGCTTTGAATTTCAAGTGGTTTTTTTTTTTTTTTGAAGATTCTATATTCCTTGTGAACAAAGGTGCCCTGCTTGAAAATGTTAATCTCCAAAGCAGTATTAGTTACTAAGCTACCAGCTCTATTTCCATGGTTTTTAAAAAATACCTCAGACAGAGATTTGGAATGAAGATTTCCAAAATCTGGGACCAATCAAGAAATCACTCCCTAAAAATCTTGTTAGCTCCATTAAGAGTTTCCATCTAAAAAAACGAGTTTTACTTTAGAACAATGCCAAATCCTCTGAATTAATTTTCCATTTTCCCTTTTCACTGTTCCAGGACTTCTTTTCATATATGCCTCTGTTTTTTCCAGCATGGCAGATGTTTAAAAATTTTAATGAGGAAATTCAAGTCCTTAAGTTAATTCAGAAGGACAGGACTATACCAATCTATTTTGGCCAGTAAATTATCAATTTAAACACTAAGCAACCAGAATCCATATTACTATTAAAAAAAATCATCAAAATACACCAGAGACTGTCTAAACATTTCATAACGTGGGGGGGATTTGCTGTTGCCAGTTTTCAGAATCGATATAAACACATGGAATTTTGCCAGTGAATACAATTTTGAATGGTCTGCTGTCCAAATCTTATCAAACTCCATGTGAAGGAGAGTGATACTTATGGCATATGGTTTGAAGCATAGGCATAGGCAGGCACCTATCCCTCTAAATCAAGACCTTCCCCATTGTGTTCTAGAATTCTATGGTTGGGTTTCAAGAACACAGGCAGGCCAAGGTGGTGGATTTCAAACGCACTCCCATGTCAATCAAGGGAGCTTGGTTTTATACATTGACATTCTGCTAAAGATTTCACTTGAAAAGAGAGGAGGGATTCTGATACTTTAATGAAATCTAGTGCTGTTATAATGTCAGACTTTATACTTAAATCAATCCCAAGCATCATAAATCTGTACCACACTGATTTCAGGATAGTAATAATCTTGATTCTGTTATTAAGGAACACACCAAAAAACAAGGTTATGAAACCTTAATATAATTACTGAGATTAGTTACTGAGGTCTCTGTTCACTGCATATGTCATGGCAACATTTGTCATATGTCAAGTAGCAACATCTGAAAAACTTGTGTTAGATTTAAGTCATAGCCGAGCTTTCCCTTATAATTGGAGAAAATACTTTTAACTATATATACCTTTTTACTTCTACTTTATAGAAACTTGGAACCAGGTGTGTGTCCTAGAGATAACCAGTTTATATAAATAACTTTGTATAAATTACTTAATTTTTGTATAAATGACCAGTTTGTATAAATGACTTAAATGTTCTGGTTTCTATTCTGATTGTCATATATTAATTTATATTTTCACCAGACTACATGCTTTATTTTATTTTTTACAATTTTATTAAATGTTATGCTATTTAAATATAGCTTGATAGCATATGATAGAGATCTGAAATATAAGAACTGGATATAATGGCTCTTTCTCTCTCTTGTAAAAGGGCTCTAGAATGTCCAGGGACTCAGACTCCCTCTATTTTGTCGCTCCCTCAAACAACGGTGTGGTCCTCATTTGCATGATTCATGATGGTGCACCCACCATGTCTACATCCCATTCATGCAGCAAGATGAAGGCAGGGCCAGAAGAGTGGCTCAGTCTGTCTCTTCAAGGACAATACCAGGAAGTTGAACACATGACATTGGCCATATCTAGTCACACAAACAATTTTTATAACCATCTTCATCTGTAGGTTTCATTGATATAAAAAGGAAGCAGAGAATAGATACTGGAAAAAGAAAAGAAACATCAATTTTCATAATATTTTAACCTAAATCATTGATTCTTGAACACTAGCAGGCACCAGATTCACCAGGAGCTTGAAACACAAATTCCTGGGCAATTAACACTGGCTTTACAAACTAGGATTTCAAGGCAAAAGGCCTGGTAATCTGCATACTTAACAAATATTTCAGATGATTTTGATCATTTGAGAAACTGAAGAGTAAATTATCTTTCTTGTTTTCAATAAAATATCTGTGCTGAACTAGGTAATTCAGGTATATTGTTATTTCTTTAAGTCATGTTGGAAGGGAAAAAATAACATGATAAATAATACCCCCACCCCCAGGCTGATCTGCAGCAGCCAACACACACTCTTCACAGGGTCTCTTCTCTTTAGTTTTTTTTTTATGCATGACTGCCATTTCCTCCTATATTAGGCTTTTTCATTCAGTCCTACTTGAGTCCACCTCTTTTCTTCCTAAAAGCAGCCCCATAGTTTCTTCAACATTACCCTTGACAGTATGTGGTATCTTGAGAAATTTAACAAATAATTACATTGCAACATGACAACTTCAATTTCGGAGGCAAGGATAAATTGCCCAAGATAATGAATAAAGTGGTGGTATCATGGAAGCCTCAAAGTGGAGGTCCATATGAAGCATGGTTGTAGTAACTGGAGAGAGGAGGAAAGAACAAAAAGCCCAGGCTATGTGGACAGCAGTCACAGAAGGCCAAAGGGGAACCAAGGCTTTTTGCAGCTCACAAGGCTACACCAAAACCCTGATCAGACACCTACAGGGAAAAATCAATATGCTCCTCTAATATCCTTTTCCTGCTATTGTCAGGATGGCTCAGGGACTGACATCTCCCTAAAAAGCCTCTGCATCAGCTCCCCATGGTGCTGACAAGGTCAACAGCAGAATGGATCATCTTTCTTGTCTGAGTTCTTAAGCCAGACCATTCAGAGAAGTCAAAGGAAAAGTTCCCACTGGCTCTTAGGAGCCTCCCAAATCCTGTGGGTTCTACACAAGCAGATGTCATGGCCAGAGCAAACAGTGCTCCCTCCCACTGCCCGCTGAGCCAGTTCCTGATTTGCTTCAGTAAGTTTGTACTTAATCACATTGATTGTGTTTAAAACTCCACAGTATTCTAAAGTTTACTTACATTTGAAAATTATGTCTCATTTCTAACTTTACAAAGAGATCATGAGAAATCTGAATAGTATTACAGAGATACATTTAATGTCACATTTTTAGGCTCATACACCCCAGAAAGATCAACTTATCCTTCTAACATCAGACAAGAAACCATGTAATGCACTCTCAAAACCACACGTCCCAGGAGGCTAACAGTATAGAGGCTGATTTATGCATTGTATGTATGGGGTTAAGGTTGTGTTACTAAACAAGTGACAAAGAAAATAAGATTCCCATTCTAGGTGTCCTAATAGACCTTAGCATAAAAAAGAGTCATGAAAGAGGAAAATTTTCTGAAAAATACAACCTTTTTAACCAATATAGACAGAAATGATAAAAAGGATTTGGGAGCTGATGCCCAGGGAAGTACATTCAAAATGCTGTCCCTGGTATTAAAAAACATTTGACTTGAGTCATTTCTTTATGTGCAATTGTAGCACCGAAGAAGGTGATACTTTATATATAAATATATGTGTAAGGTGACATTTATATACAACTGAAATTAGTTTGTGATACACAATTTAAAAACACAGAGATCTTTTAGTAATAAAGCTTCATCTCATTTTCCACTGTGAATTTGACATTCAAGATACTCACTAGAGCTAAAATAATTCAAAAATATTTTGCCATTTACTATTTCTCCAAAAATATACAATGATTCTTAATTAGGAATGAGTTAAAAGCATCATCTTTTTAAGATGATATAATTATTTAACAAAAATTTCATATAATCAACATAAAATTATTAGACAATAAGAAACGTGATTAAGTGATTGGATATCCAAAAAATGAACAAAAGTAAAGAATTTTGCTATCATTATCTAGAATATTGAGTATGAAATACTAACCTAAATATGAAGAAAATACAAAACAATTATATAAAACACCTGGGATAAGAAACATATTAATTTTAAGGAATCTATAAAAATAAAAGTCTAATACTCTACTGATGATGTAAAAAAGATTTCAATAAGTATTGAACCAAACTATGTTGATAATTTGAACATTCAATGTTGTGAAAATATTGATTCTCTATGTATTGGTTTTATATATTTATATATATATATATTCCAGTAAAAGTCAAGATGGGACTTTGGCTTATATTGAGTTGATTCTGAAGTTTCTCAGGAAAAAAAGACAATATAAAGGAAAAAAATAGGTGGTAATGAGCAAGGAAATGTTAATTACCACTTTAAAAGATTTTAAAGTATAATATAAAATCAAAATATTATTACTATGGTCAATAATATGCAATGAAATAAAGGAGATGCTGAAAATATAATGTAAAAGCACATATTCAATAAATGTTATAATAAATAAGACTGGTGACAGATAACTGATTTTAATATAAAAAAATGTAGCCTTCATATTACTTATGTTTCTTAGTGTTGCCATGTGTTATGGGGTTTTTTTCTTCCCATTTTTTATTGAGGTATAATTGACATACAGCACTATATAAATTTGGGGTTTCCCAAGTGGCACTAGTGGTAAGGAACCTGCCTGCCAATTCAGGAGATATAAGAGGTGCTGGTTTGATTCCTGGGTCAGGAAGACCCCCCCAGGAGGAGAGCGTGGCAACCCACTCCAGTATTCTTGTCTGGAGGATCCCATGGACAGAAGAGCCTGGAGGGCTACAGTCCATGGAGTTGCAGAGTCCGACATGGCTGAAGCGACTTAGCATGCACGCACATACTGTATAAGTTTAAGGTGTATAGCATAATGATTTGACTTGTGTACATCACGAAATAAGTTTAGTGAACATCCATCATCTCACATAGATACAAATATTAATAGAAAAAACATTTTTTCTTGTGATGAGAAATTTTAGGCTTTACTTTCATAGCAAGTTTTACATATAATATAAAGCTATGTTAATTATATTTATCATGTTGTACATTACATCCCTAATACTTATTGATCTTATAACTGGAAGTTTGTACCCTTTGACTGCCTTCATCCAGTTCCCACATGCCAACCCCTGCTCTGATAACCATAGATCTCATTTCTTTTTCTATGAGTTTGTATTATTGTTTTTAAAGTATGATTGACCAACAACAGTTAGTTTCTATTATACAACAAGTGATTCAATATTTCTATACATTTCAAAACGATTGCTATGATAAGCCTAGTTATGATATGTCACCATAGAAAAGATTATTACACAATTATCATTACACAGTTATTACACTCTATATTCCCCATACTTGCCTCCATGACTGAGCTGCTACATCTCACTCATTTCTCCAGCACCTGCACTGGAATTTTCACCATTTACCACCCTGGTTCTCAGACCTTCAGATTTGAACTGACTCACACAATCAGCCTGCCAACTTTCCTGGTGGCTTTGCTTCTTTAAAGAAAATGGTTCATATAACACCTATAAATCAATCTAAACACTGGAGGAGATGCACAGATTCCTGTGCTCCTAATTTAACCAAGGAAGTTTAAAAAAAAATGGTTATTAAGCTTAAGCAACTAATCCAGACATTTAGCACCACTTAAAAATAAATATCTAAATAGTTGGCTGGGTTTTCCACTTGAAAATTGTTGGTCTGATATTATTTAGGCACAAGCTGACCTGGAAGTTCAGAATGTGTCCAAGTACCACTGACCATCTGACTAGATCCACGTATGAAACAACACAGTCCAACAGCTAACATTTTCCCCATCACTCCGTTGTGCCTAAAGAAATCACATAAATCATTTCAAATCAAAGTGGGAGCTATTCTCAGCAGGACTCTGCTCCCAACAGGGGAGCCAAGGGAGGTGCTGACTGAGTAAACAACTCAGCAACAAACTGGAAAATGAAAAATCAGATTGCTGGATCTTGGAAAGAGTGCAAGAGTAACACCCATAGGATCAAGCAGAAAGTTTACATGTTATCAGCTCTGGAGCTGTTGGAGATACACGCTCTGTGCTACAGCTGCATAGAGTTTCTTCTGCATTAGCTGATGCTTATGCCGAAGAGTGAGAAGCTCTACAAATTTTATCTTGTATGTAACTCCACTTCCCCTGTTCTCATTCAGGAGATTTACTTTTTACCTACTTTCTGCCATTACCTTCTCATCCATCTCCCTTCCACACTCTATCACATCCCTAATCTAGGGGTCTCCAAAGTGAGGCCCATGTAGCCCATGGAGGATGAGGTGAATCTCTTGGAGTATTAGTAGAAATATAAAATCTTCTCTTTACATTTACTTTTTACCCTTCCCCCCAAATTTAACAAAAATAAAATTAAAATGATACATTACTTTATATATAATAGGAGGATAATATTAGTCCTTTTCTCATTAAAAGAAAGAAAAGCTGTGAGAACTGATTAACCAGTCCTGAATATCATTGGAAGGACTGATGCTGAAGCTGAAACTCCAATACTTTGGTCACCTGATGCGAAGAACTGACTCATTTGAAAAGACCCTGATGCTGGGAAAGATTGAAGGTGGAAGGAGAGGGGGACAACAGAGGATGAGATGGTTGGATGGCATCACCGACTCAATGGACATCAGTTTGAGTTAACTCCGGGAATTGGTGATGGACAAGGAGGCCTGGCGTGTTGCAGTTCATGGGGTCACAAAGAGTCGGACATGACTCAGCGACGAAACTGAACTGAACTAAGATTATCTATAATTATGAACAGGTAGGGTTTCCCTGGTAACTCAGCTGGTAAAGAATCCACCTGCCATGCAGGAGACCCTGGTTCAATTCCTAGGTTGGGAAGATCCACTGGAGAAGAAATAGGCTATCCAATTCAGCATTCTTGGGCTTCCCTGGTGGCTCAGACAATAAAGAATCCACCTGCAATGTGGGAGACCTGGGTTAGATCCCTGGGTTGGGAAGATCCCCTGGAGGAGGGCATGGCAACCCACTCCAGTATTCTTGCTTGGAGAATTTCCATGGACAGAGGAGCCTGGTGGGCTACAGTCCACGGGGTTGCGAAGAGTCAGACATGACTGAATAACTAAGCCCAACACAGCACAGCACATGAAAAGGTAAGTAATGCTAGTACCAGACACCACCTTTGCCAGCTCTTTCCTCTGATGTGGTAATTCTCCTTCGGGAATAGAGGGTACTCAGGAGCAGAGAAGTTGACTAGTGATCGTCCCTTCAGCATATTGTTTTGCAAAGTACTTAAAGTAGGGTTTTGATGATATTCAGTTTTTTTTAAGATTTTTTTATGTAGATCATTTTTAAAGTCTTTATTGAATTTTTAGCAATACTGCTCCTGCTTTATGTTTTGGTGTTTTGGCCCCGAGTCATGAGGGGTCTTAGCTCCCTGACCAAGGATCAAACCCACAGCCCTTGGATTAGAAGGTATTTACCACAGGGCCATTAGGGCAGTCTCATGATGGCATTCAGTTTTAATCAAACTGTTTATCACGGAAGAGCAGTAAAAATATTTCCACATCAAAAATAAATAAATAGAAAATTAAGCAGTAAACTGAAGAGAGCACTAAACTGTCAAATGCCAGGACCAGAGATGAAAATTAGAACATCAGTGTATTTAAGCAGCCACATTCTGAGATAGAAACACTATGAACTAAACAAATGTAGCATGATTATATAATTTTCCCACAGATAGTAATACCAAAAACTATAAAAACTTTTACCACACATTTAAAAATTCAAGATGAGTCTCACTTACTTATTAAGAATTTTTATAAATAGTATCAGTGGGTACAGAGCTATTTTATTCCAATTAGCTTGTAACAACTACCCAATACTGGGAAATACTAGTCAAATTTTAATACAAAATTTTTCTTAATTGGAAGACAGAATTCAAAATTGAATGAACATGAAAAGTGAATAAATATAACAACTGTGACATCAGTGGAATTAAAGCATCAAGACAAACTAAGACGAGCACTTCATATCAGCTCTGTGACCAAGTGCAAACTGCAGAACTGTTGGGGTTTTATTTAAGAAATATATTCAATCACACTGATCACAATATAAACACACATAAATTATATATAGTAGCAAAACTATATGACAATCTTAATTTTATATTAAGCAAAAATATTTTACTGTTAGTAATAAAATTTTAAAGAATTTAACATGTAATCCTTTTTATTTCTCTTGTATAATTTGTAATATTGTGAGGCTGTCACGGCTAACGCCATGACAGGCAGCCTAGATTAGGAGTAGGCCTGGTTTCCCGGGGTAACATAATTATCAGGCCTCCTGGAGCCAGCCAATCAACATATGCCTAGCAAGAAAAAGGGAACCTATCAGGGGAAAGCTGAAAGCCCCACATTGGGCCAACAAAAATTGCCTTGCAACTGTGTAACCAATCCGCTTGCGCCAACTACCTGCTGCTTTTTTTGACCTAATAAATACCCGAGAGAACTGGGGCTCGGGGCCTTTTTGTCCTCACACCCTTGGTGAGGGCGGGAGGCCCTGGCTCGAGTCAGTAATAAATTCCCCTATTGCAAGTTGCATTGTTTCAAGGAGTCTTCTTTCCCGACCGGGGACTCGGACTACGGGCAGAACAAATATACATAATTTTAATATTATAATATAGTAATATAATTTACAAACAGTAAATATGTAGTGGGCTCATGAGCAATCAAAACAGCCAGAAAAATAAACACTGTTCCAGTCTTTAATTCTCACAGCTGCTAAAGTTAGTCTCTTAATACACAACTGAACCATGACTTGTGCTTCTTTAAAAATCTGTTAATGGCTCCCTATGGCCTAGTGAACAAAATGCAAACTTCTTAGCAAAATATATGAGTGACCAGGTCAAACATTTTCAGCCTAATATCTATTTGGCCTTTCTCACTCCCTCAGACATGATTAATTCCCCATATTTCCATAGCGCTTCACCTGTAACTCCAGCAAAGAACTCATTTCACTTTGCAGTATTAAAAGAAGTCTGTGTGGAGTAGTGAATAGAACACAGGACAGAGTCAGGAAATCTCTGGTTGCACACAGTTCTACTATTGCTAAACAATGAGACCCTGACTTGGCATTTTATCTGACATTCAGTTCCTCATCTGTAAAAATGAGGTAATAAGAGATTGTTAGCAATAATATACATACATTTTCTAATTAAGTTGTCGGTTTCCGGAAGTCACTCAGTAGATACTAGTTGAATCAATATATAAATGATTCAATAAATCATTCAAGAAATGATTGCTCAATAAATCCGTGAGTAAATGATTCATTTTGAGAAATGGATTTATATGCAGAATTTGACCCAAAGTAAATTACATTCTTATTTTTATAGATCTCTAAAGGAATTATGGATACCAATTAATTAACATGTATAATTTAATAGAAGTACTTACATGTTACGTGGGACAATAATTTTCAAGAAATGTAAATGTAACAAACTCACAACACTTGCAACTTCATTTAATCATCTTTCATTATTTACAAATAGTGTTGGCATTTAGGGATTAAAGCATTTGATTCTACTTCCTGTTTTTGATAAATACTTCCTGTTTCTGATAAATGTATTTTAGGGTTAACAGAGAGGGATTAAAGCATTTGATTCTACTTCCTGTTTCTGATAAGTTTGTTTTAGGATTAACAGAGGTTTTACCAATTTGGTTTTCCAGAACTTTTACCACTTCTCACCACATATCCAGAAAAAAAAGGGGGTGGGGGGGAAGTGTGGGTTTTAAACCATCTAGAAGTCTGTCTACTGTAGAACTTCTCTCTAATGCTCCTCAACAAACAGCAGAAATCACTCTAGATGAAAGTAATCTTAGACCATTGCTAGGAAATTTAGCTAACAAAGCAGTCAAATTAAGTGTGACTAAATTTTTATAAGTATATGACCATGTAGCCTGGCAGAGGAAGTAAGGTTTTGGGAAATGATTAGCTCCTTTACTGATGCAAAGCACTAAAGATCCCACCTGTGGACTAGGTTAATTGGTGATGCTTTGAACCTCTAAAAAGAGCAATGAAAGAGAGTTGTTTCTGACTTAAAATCATTGTGGCTTTTCTCTACACTCCATAAACTAAGAGGAGAAACCAATTTAACCACACCACTCTTCCCAAACGCATACATATATTAGAAATGAGGGGAAAAATACAATAAGCACATATATGACTTAAAGGACAAATAAAACTTTCAAACTTTTAGCTGGGCTCACGTTGATGACTAGAAACAATGTTTATGGCATGCCATGAAAGCCTCTGTTTATATATATTTATGTATTAAACAAATGCACGTGCTTAGCCACTCAGTCATGTCTGACTCTTTGTGACCCCATGGGCTGTAGCCTGCCAGGTTCCTCTGTCATGTAGTGTGATCCATATTTAGAGTAGGATAAAATATGAACATATGTCTGTAAATGTTACAGAATCATTCCTATAGGTGTATTGCATGGATGCATTTTGCAGAAAAATGTAACAGGAATTCATACATGGGTGGGGTGGATAGAAAGAGAAAAGCAGTAACTCAGTTTCTATAGAACACTGAATGGTTTTAATGCGCCTGGTGAAATCCAAGCCAGGAATATAACTGAAATCCTCTGGCTAAAGACATTATTAAGAAAATTATTTTTTTTGAAATCCTTTCTTGTTTCTAAAAAATGCTACAATACTCCAGCAAGCCCACCATGAATCTTCACTATCATCCTTCAGATTTAAGAGCATTCATCTTCATTTATCTACCCAGCAGAACAAACACAAATCCTGAAACTCATGGAGTTTGGAAACAGAGAAAAAAGATGTGGAGAAAGGAAAATAGACAATAAGATTTTGATATCATTTACAGATTTCAACTTTCACTTCAGTAAGTAGATAGAAAAATCTCTGACCACAGATTGAAGATGTACCCTTTGCTATTGGTCTTCCCTGGTGGCTTAGCTGTAAAGAATGCACTATCAATGCAAGAGTCACATTTTCGATCCCTTGGTCAGGAAGATCCCCTGGAGAAGGAAATAGCTACCCATGTCACTATTCTTGCCTGGAGAATTCCATGGACAGAGGATCCTGGCAGGCTACAGTCTGTGAGGTCACAAAGAGTCAGACATGACTGAGCACACAGCACGTGTGCACACACACACACACACACACACAAAAACACATTTATATATATATATATATATATATATATAATAGAGAGATTTATTGATTTTCTAATGCTGCTGTAACAAATAGCCCCAAACTTGGCAACTTAACAACACACCTTTATTCTGGAGGTCAGAAATCCAACGCATGTCTTACTGAGCTGGAATCAAGGTATTAGGTGCGTTATATTCCTTCTGTGTGTTCTAGAGGAGAATTAATTTCCTTATTTTCTCCAAATTTCAGAAGCCATTTGAATTTCTTGGCTCATGGCTTCTTCAACATCTTAAAAGTCAGCAGCAAAGCATCTTCAAATGTTTCTCTTACTCTGAGTCTCCTGCATCCTTCATGGATGATAAGGGGCCCCTGTAATTACAGTGAGTACACTGGGATGATCCAGAATACTGTTCCCATCTCACAATCCTTACATTAATCACATCTGTAAATTCCCATTTCCCATATAAAGCAGCATATTCATAGGTTTTAGAGATTAAGAGATTAAGGTGTGAATATATTTGAGATGGAAGCATTATTCTCCCCATCACAGATATACAAGTATATATTTTTCTAGAGATATATTAAAACTGGCAATACTGGATTCATCTGGGGAGAAAGGCTATGGCACTGGTGATCTAAGACAGGAAAGATATTTGCTACTTGCTGTGTGTCATTTTGCCCTTTGAATCTTTTCCTCGTGTATGCATAATTTTAAAGCATTCTGTTTAAAAGATTCCCATTCAGATAATGTTTTAAGAAGTTGTATTTGTACCTGTCAAAAAACTCAAGTAAAAAGCTATAATTTTTAAAAAACTGCTTTCATACAAAGCAGACCCTTAAGAGATGGCTATTAATTTTAAATACTCCTTAAATTCTGAATATTTTATAGCCTTTGTCTCCATTTATTTAAAGATGATCATGGTCTCTTTAAGCTGTAATGGACATTTAGAAGATCTAGCCACAAGCTTAAAAATAATCACCCTGAGGTTAGGATGTACTTCTGAAGAAGTACCTCCCACTAAATTATTTACTGCTTAATTAATTCAAATGAGTATTATGTTCTTGGAAGCACGACAAAGGAAAAGTTGAGTAATAGCACAAAGGAGTTTATTACAGTCTCATGGATAGGGGGGCCTGGCGTGCTGCAGTCCATGGGGTTGCAAAGAGTTGGACATGACTGAGTGACTGAACTGAACTAAACTGAACCCCAGATATTACCACTACTCTCAGATATGCAAAGTGGTAGGTGCTAGGGTTGAAAGAGCAAAAATGTGTTCTCATTGACGGTGAAGACAATGAAGTGTTACTAACAGCTACTCTGGTTATGAAGATGGATGGCATATGTGGAAGCAGGCAGGGTAGCTGAGGAGAGAACTTCCTGGGTCAAGATTATAGGGAGAAGAGTCAGAACCATGAGCTGCAGTGGATGGACCACTGGCAATACTAACAGGGCATGTGCACAAGTGTGAGTTGCTAAGTCTTAATAGAAAAATAACCAGAAGTCATGTATTTTATTTAGCTTCCTTTAATTCTTCAGTTCAGTTTAGTCACTCAGTTGTGTCCGACTCTTTGTGACCCCATGGACTGCAGCACGCCAGGTTTCCTTGTCCATCACCAACTCCCAGAGCTTGCTCAAACTCATACCCAGAGAGTCAGTGATGCCATACAACCATCTCCTCCTCTCTTGTCCTCTTCTCCTCCCACCTTCAATCTTTCCCAGCATCAGGGTCTTTTCCAATGAGTCAGTTCTTCAAATCAGGTGGCCAGAGTATTGGAGTTTCAGCTTCAGCATCAGTCCTTCCAATGAATATTCAGGACTGATTTCCTTTAGGATGGACTGGTTGGATATCCTTGCAGTCCAAGGGACACCACAGTTGAAAAGCATCAATTCTTCAGCTCTCAGCTTTCTTTATAGTCCAACTCTCACAGCCATACATGACTACTGGAAAAACTATAGCTTTGACTAGACAGACCTTTGTTGGCAAAGTAATATCTCTGATTTTTAATATGCTATCTAGGTTGGTCATAGCTTTTCTTTCAAGGAGCAAGTGTCTTTTATTTTCACGGCTGCCGTCACCATCTGCAGTGATTTTGGAGCCCCCAAAAATAAAGTCTCTCAGTTTCCATTGTTTCCCTGTCTATTTGCCATGAAATGACGGGACTGGATGCCATGAGCTTAGTTTTCTGAATGTTGAGCTTTAAGCCAACTTTTTCACTCTCCTCTTTCACTTTCATCAAGAGGCTCTTTAGTTCTTCTTCACTTTCTTCCTTTAATTCTTAGTACCTTTATTTTTTACAATGGCTAAGGAATTGCCAAATCTTGTTTCTATCGCTTCACTCCCATTTCCCTAGATGTTGAATGATGCAATAAAAACATTCATTTTAAAGGTTGTTCTATTTCTGTTTTTGATCATTAATGTTCTACACAGCATGTCTCAGGAAGCATAAAATGAGATGTTCAGATTCTAATTTGCATGAATGAATTAATGAGGGAGCCAGAAAAAGGTGGTAGCTTAGATACCAGATTCAGGAATGAAGAATGTCACTTCTCAGTGTAAGACTGATATCTCAGCTGCAATTGCTCTTGTTAACTTCATTCTGAAATCTTATTCAAATATTTCCCATGTTTTAGAAAAGATAAAAATTCATTCATGGATTTAAGTAAAGCTTGGACGGATGCCAATTTTGTATTCTAATATGAAGATAAGCAAATCTTGTTCAGATTTTAAAATATCATCCAACATTTTTGAGATTTTATAAATAGTACTTAAATAAGTGAAAATGAAGTAAAGTCACTCAGTCGTGTCCGACTCTTTGTGACCTCACGGACTGACTATAGCCTATCAGGTTCCTCCGTCCATGGGATTTTCCAGGCAAGAATACTGGAGTGGGTTGTAATTTCCTTCTCAAGAAGATCTTCCCAACGCAGGGACTGAACTCGAGTCTCCGGCATTGTGGGCAGACGCTTTACCGTCTGAGCCACCAGCTCCCTCATTAATAGTACTACTTAGATAAGTAGTACTATTTAAATCTAAGCATAGTATAATCTAAGCATTTATTTGCATAAATCTAAGCATTCAATTGAAAATACTTTCATTTTGTTTCATCCTATGGGAAGATGGGCATATCTTAGTGGCATACAGTTATTTTTCATTAATACATTCTTTTCCCACTTATTAGTAAATTCAGTCTATAAGGGATTCTACCCTAGAGAATAAAATGGAAAATAATATTTTGAGCCCATGTTAGGTGCCAGTACTATGCTCTGCTATGAAATACTCATGAAAGCTTGATGAAGTTAGTGTCATCATCAATTTAAAAATGAACAGTACAAAACAAGGGAATTTACTTGAGAGTGCTCAGCTAGTGATTTAAACCCAATCTAAAGAAATTCAAGTCCTCACATGCCACATCTAAACACCAAACAATCATCCCCATAATATTTTTCATGTGGAACCAGAAGTATGTCTACCAAGAATCATTTAATTTATTCAAGATTAAAACACACACCCATGCACCTATATAGGTAGTCAATAATTTTCTGCTCTATTAAAATTTTAGATCTTAATTATCATTAAAGTTTTTATTAATAAAGAGAATAGGAACATAGTAATGATAATTCCATCTTGATATCACTTTAAAACATTAAAATAATCACTGTGATTTAAATTATACCTAGAGTGAGCATTATAGTATACAATAATCTAAACAAGAGACTGAAATTTAACAGCAGATGGCTAAGGGTGAAAAGTTCAGTGAACTGATGTATTTTCTAGAGGTTCTTGGTTGAAGGCACAGAAATTGCTGACTTCTACCAGGATAAAACCACTGTCAGACAAGACCCTCTTATCTCTACAGAGGCCATTCGGACTTATTCCTTTTATCTATTTGGGCTATCTACTTGGGCTATTCCTTTTATCTATTTAATAATTTATCTATTATATATTTGGGCTATTCTGAGCCAAACAAGAACCACCCAGGCAGCACTTTCCTTAAGGAGTGAGCAAGTAGCATTGTAAGATGATCCCTAGACTACCAAAAACTTGTTTCAATTAATGGTTCCTTGCTATTTCTATTGTGTTTGGATTATTAGCTTTTACTACTCCCTTTCGTATTGGTTTCCTATAGCCTTTGAGAAGACTTGCACTAAAAGCCTGCTGAGAGAGGTAGGCTGGGAAAACCACAAGCATTTCCCACAATCACTATGCCCAGAGAGCAGGGAGAATCTTCCAGCTGAGATCTGAGCTGAAGGGCCTAATGTGTCTGCTGGCAAACAGGCTTCAGTGTTTTACCCTTTCTCATCCCTTCTCTCCTGGCCCCAACCATGCAGTGACATTCCAAAAGTGTCTCATCATACTCTTCAATTCTAAATCAGTCTTCATAAATCTCTTTCACAGCTTCATCTACTTTCATCAGCAATTTGGGACTGCCCTTTCAAAACCTCCTGACACAGTTCTTTCTCATCGCTGACTCAGAGTGCAGCTGTCACCATCAATGAGATGAAACCCAGTGAACCTCTGAATGCCAGCCCTTCTACCAGATTTTGGTGTCATTAGAGGTAGACACTCATCTACCCAGTACGTGCTCTCTGTGGGCAGGCAAAGGAAATAATTTCCAAGCGGTGTTTACGAGTTGCATGTGAAAGTGATATGCATGCCATTATTTGAGCTATATTTTTGTTCGAGAAAGCTTTCCATGAAAACTATGGTCGCCATTACATTTGGAAGAGATGGTCAACATGTAAGTAATCACACTGTGTGTGCAGGCATGCTAAGTCGCTTCAGTCATATCTGACTCTTTGTGAGTAGCCTGCCAGGCTCCTCTGTCCAGGGGATTCTCCAGGCAAAAATACTGGAATGGAGTGCCACACCCTCCTCCAGGGCATCTTCTGGACCAAGGGATCGAATCTGCTGTGTCTCTTATGTCACTTGCATTGGCAGGCAGGGTTTTCTTGTTTTTTGTTTTTTACCATGAATGCCACCTAGAAAGCCCAAGTAATCACACCAAAGAATGTGTAAATAACAGTAGTAAGAACTTGAGCAAACTTATCTTCCAAGCATTATCTAATAAGTAGGTAGGGGCTAGTTCCCACAGATTTCCATCACCTAAGTAGCTTGAAATGTTCTGAACCAGTCTTCCAGATACAATTATAAAAGAGACATAGGGAGGAGATGAATTGAAAAGAGGTTCTATGTCCACATCAGACCAACCCAAAGCCTTGGTTCTTCTCACTACCAGTTCAAATCAGTGCTAATGAGCTTTATTACTCAGTCAACTTCTCACACCAAGGATGAAGCTAGATAACCATGGATGAAGGAGAGTTGGCTTTTATTTTAAGGTCCATCTTGGATTAACTCTCACCTTTCCCCTCCATCCTACTTGGATGCCATTATTACCTTCAAGATTCATGATATTTTGCTCTTTGGGATGATTATAATGATAATGAAGGGTAACATTAAATTTTCCCATATAGATAAATTTTTATTTATTTGGTTTTATTTGGTTTTATTTATTTACCTCCAAGTAACCTAGTTGGAATTTTCATCATCCATGTTATAGATGATAAACCAAGGCTTATAGAAGGGTAGGTATCTAAGCTAAAGTCACTCAATCATTAAGTATAGAGTCAACTCAAGCCCATATTTTATTTCAAAATTCTCTACTGCTTCCACTATGCTATACAGCTTTCTTTAGTGGAAGGATGTGTGATCCACTCAGCTAGATTCTTATTGAAAACTGAATACCTTTTGATTCTGAATGTGAATCTCTATTTGAAATATATTTAGTTCAATAGTTCCTAAATATGGTAGTAGTATTTTACTATATGCTAATATCCTTAATTAATGTTGATTTTTAAAAATCTGTTCAAAATGTTTAAATGACTTGTCAATGGACTAGAAAGCTACTGTGCTTTTCCTGTGCCTGTAATGTCTACAATACAATCTGCTAAATTTTTTTCTAAAGACTCATAACTCCTGAAGAGAAAATATATAGCAGATAAGCAGCTTAGTTTCCTCAAAGAACTTAGATATCACACTTGAACTTGTTCAATGAGACACTGGGAAAACTTCTTATAAAAGCCAAGGTAATAAAATAAATTTAGAACTTCACTGCTGCACTTTTATAAAAACCTTAATGACTCAAAGCTAACATTAAAAAAATTATACTCTAGGAAACAAAGTAAGGACTTATGATACTACTGTGTCGTTAATGAAATGGAACAAACATCTATTAAATCCATATTAAATAGACATTCATAAACAACCCTAACAGATGGGGCTTCCCAATTTCAAAGGAGTTGAAGAATTTTCCAATGGCCTTATAAATCGTTAATGGCATACCTCTAATTAACACATAGCTTTAACAAGATTCTCTAGGGAAGGGAAAGGCTACCCATTCCAGTATTATGGCCTGGAGAATTCCATGGACTGTATAGTCCACAAGGTTGCTAAGAGTCAGACACAACTGAGTGACTTTCATTTTATTTCACTTCTTTTTTTTTTCCAGTTTAATATTCTAACTTTTATTAATGATTTAGCTTGATTCTTCTTTTCTACTTTTTCCAATTGAATTTCTGAGTTATATTTACTTTTATATTTATTTCTAACAAGATTAAAAACTATATGCTCTTTTAAAACTATGGCAAACCTAGACAACGTATTAAAAAGCAGAGACATCATTTTGCCAACAGAAGTTTATATAGTTAAAGCTATGGTTTTTCCAGTAGTCACATATGGATGTGAAAGTTGGACCATAAACAAGGCTGAGCACCAAAGAATTGATGCTTTCAAACTGTGGTAATGGAGAAGACTCTTGAGAGTCCCTTGAACTGCAAGGAAACCAAACAAGTCAATCCTAAAGGAAATTAACCCTGATTATTTATTGGAAGGGCTGATGCTGAAGCCTAAGCTCCAGTATTTGACCATCAGATGTGAAGAGCTGACTCATTGGGAAAGACCCTGATGCTGGGAAAATTGAAGACAAAAAGAAAAGTGAATGTTGAGGATGAGATGGTGAAATAGTGTCACCAACTCAATGGATATGAACTGAGCAAATTCCAGGAGATAGTTAAGGACAGGGAAGCCTGACATGCTGCAGTACATGGGATTGCAAAGAGCTGGACATGAAAGCAACTGAATAACAAGATGCTCTTTTTTTAAGTGTCTTTAGCCATGGTGCTAACACTGTTTCCTCAAATATTAAGTGTTTTACACTCTGCAAGTGAAAATAAACAAGTTCCACAAAGTGGCAGACAAAATTTTTCTTTAGTTGGTTTCTTCTTTCTTCTGGTATGCTTCTGGCTACTGTCACCACACCTCCATGCCCTACTTTTGCCTTCCTGATGTCTATTTATGTTATCAACACAGTGACTCTTTTAGATACGGTCTATTTGGTTTATTATTAGAGTTCAAGATCAAGTTTTTCTTCCCAGAAACTTAGCACATTAAAAACTTGCTCAAGCTAAGTGAGAGTTTAATGGTGGACATTTCCTATGCCACAGCCATCTAAGTAGACAATTTGCTTTCAGAAAGCCTTCTGGAGAAGGTATGGTGCTATTCCAGCCTCTTCTTCACAAATATGTGCATGCTTAGTCACTCATGCTTGTGTCCAACTCTTTGCAATCCCATGGACTGTAGCCCGCCAGGCTCCTCTGTCCATGGAATTCTCCAGGCAAGGATACTGGAATGGGTTGCCATTTCCTTCTCCAGGGTATTTTCCCAACCCAGGAATCAAACCCCGGTCTCTTAAGTCTCTTGCATTGGCAGGTGGGTTCTTTACCTCTAGTGTCACCTGGAAAGCCCTTCCTTCACAAATACAGGCAACCTGAATACAGAAACGAGGGGAACAGGGCCTGAGTTAGTGAGTTTCACAGACTACCATTTTCCAAAGTCATTTCTGGGTCATAGTCATGTTGGAAGCTAAGTGATGTTTTTATTTATCTACTTATCTTTAGAGAGGCAAGATGGAGTTACACATATTTGGGGTTAAATCTCAGCTTTAGCTCTTATCAGCCAGGTTATTAAAATAGTCATTAGTTTTCTCTCTGTCTGTCTGTCTCTCTCTATCCCCATCTCTCTTTCTCTTTCCATCACTTTTTCTCTTTTTCTGAAACTCTATTTTGCTTTGATCTGTAGAAAGATGATAAGACCACCTACCTTGCGTTGAAGCTTAAGCAAGGTCATGTGTATAAAGTTTCTAGTACCTGATCCATAGAAGATGTTTTAAAATGTCCACTCTTCATATCTGAGTTTGCATATAAGTATTCTGACAACTCACTGACAAAATGTAGCATATTGTCTTATTTTCATGATGCCTATCCTACACATTGGAGGACATTCATTTTACTTTTTTATGATTTTTCCAGCATCAAATTTATAATGATGATCATTAATCGAAATGCCTTAGATTTATAAAGCCCCTTCACCCTAAGAATCTCTCTTCTAGAGATTGTCTTATTTATCCTCATGGATCCCAAGGGATCAAGGGGAGGCATTACTATCATTTTTACATTATGGATGGCCATGATTAAGAGGTTTTCATTGCAGTATCTATTTTTAGGTGAAATTCTGTTAGGTACCACATAAAGAGATTCCACTAGTTCATCCAGTATTGTTTTGAGTGACTTTTATGTGCCAAAATAACCATGTGATGCTGACATTATATTGTCCCATGTTATAGACGAAGAAATAAAATCTCAGAGAGGTTAAGCAACTTGCTTGTCAGTATATACAGATAACTGAATAAAATGTGGTCCCTGTTCTCATGAAGAAGACAAGTCTTTGTTGAGCATTTACTGTGTGCCAGGTGATATGCCAAGAAAACTACAGGAGTTATTTTGTACATTCTTTTAACAGCCCTACATATTTGTTATACTTTAGTGATCTATGATTATTATCTCCATTTAGCAAGTGAGGAACAGAGAGGGTGAGGACCTTGCCCAAAGCTGCATAACTGGTGAGTGGCTGACCTTGAAGGGGAAAAGTGCAGAATGGAGCCAGGTTGACTGAGTAGGATTCTAGCTCCAACAATTTCTGTGTGATTCTGAGCAAGCTGCTTAAACTTTCTATGTCCCAGAATCCTCACCTGGAAAATGAGAAGGATCAAATACAAGAATATATATATATATATAATTCTGCCTTGCATGTGTTAACTGTAAGTATCTGGGATTCAAATCTAAGAACTCTGATTCTAGAACTATTATATTATTCTGCTCCAAAAAGAATTCTTCCAGGGCAAGAAGCAGTAACACTTGAGCTGACTTTCCAAAGAATACACAGTCAAAAGCTTGGTTCTAGGAGTCTAGCTGAAATTCACTCAATGGAGAGCTGCCTGTAAAGACTCAGATGTCAGGAGGCAGAGTAGCCTTTTCCATTTTTCTTTTTTCAACTTGTACTGGAGAATAGTTGACTGACAATGTTGTGTTACTTTTGGGTGTACCACAAAGTGATTCAGGTATTGTTGTTTCATCGTTCAGCCATGTCTGACTCTTTGTGACCCCATGGACTTAGCCCACCAGGCTCCTCTGTCCATGAGATTTCCCAGGCAAGAATATTTGAGTGGGTTGCCATTTCCTTCTCCTGGGGATCTTGTCTTTTTACAATATTTTAGAATTTGGATGTTGGGATCTAAGTATCTGTATTTCCTCCGTCTGGGTTATTTACTTCCTTAGATACATGGAAATTCTGCCATCCATGAATGTTTTCATCTATCCTCTAGTTATTCAAAGATTTTTTTTTCCCTTGAGGAGATTCCAAAATTGTGCTTAACTATGTGTTGACAAAATGATATTTCTTTGAAGATTCAGCATTATGAACATGGGCCAATCCCCTCATTACAAACAAATTTAAAAAACCCCAGAAATTGCTGCATTACCTTCAGAGAAAAGAATAGAACAACTTAAATATGGAAGCCCTAAGCTTTGTGGAGGGCATTCATTTTAAATGATTAGTTTAGCTTTAGGAATGAGTACTCATTTTTTTTTTTTCAACTCACTATGATAATTTAACTTCAGATGCAGAAGTGGAAAGTAAAAAGAAAGCAATCTGGGAGAGAAGAAAATGTAGGATTGTGAAGATGGATTAATAGTATTGGCAATCAAAATGATTTTGGAAGTTACAGAATCAGTGAAGAAACACCCTCCTGTCTAAGCAAATATCCTCTAACTGAAAACTACTTGTGTATTTGCAGATCATATTTAAGCCATCATGGATTTCAAAACTGAAGACCTTAAAAATGGAATAATTGTTCAACTGCTATTATTTTAGTGTGAGATCTTACATATGAACTATAATGAAAAATTCATGTTTGATTATAATATAATTAAAAATGCTAGGAGATATCCATGCCCTTTGACATAAGACCCAGCAAAAATGCAAGAGCAACTATCAGTACATGCCCATCAGTGTTCAGTTCAATTCAGTCGCTCAGTCATATCTGACTCTTTGGGACTCCATGGATGGCGGCACTCAAGGCTTCCCTGTCCATCAGCAACTCCCGGAGTTTATTCAAACTCATGACTATTGGGTCAGTGATGCCATTCAACCATCTCATCCTCTGTCGTCCCCTTCTCCCACCTTCAATCTTTCCCAGCATCAGGGGCTTTTCCAAGAAGTCAGTTATTCACATCAGGTGGCCAAAGTATTAGAGTTTCAGCTTCAGCATCAATCCTTCTAATGAATATGCAGGACTGATCTCCTTGAGGATGGACTGGTTTGATCTCCCTGCAGCCCAAGGGACTCTCAAGAGTCTTCTCTAATACCACAGTTCAAAAGCATCAATTCTTCAGTGCTCAGCTTTCTTTATAGTCCAACTCTCACATCCATACATGACTACTGGAAAAACCATAGCTTTGACTAGATGGACCTTTGACAGCAAAGTAATGTCTCTGCTTTTTAATATGCTGTCTAGGTTGGTCATGACTTTTCTTCCAAAGAAAAAGTGTCTTTTAATTTCATGGCTGCAGTCACCATCTGAAGTGGTTTTAGAGCCCCCAAAAAGTATCTCACTGTTTTCATTGTTTCCCCATCTATTTGCTATGAAGTGATGGGACTGGATGCCATGATCTTAGTTTTCTGAATGTTGAGTTTTAAGCCAACTTTTTCACTCTTTTCTTTCACTTTTATCAAGAGGCTCTTTAGTTCCTCTTCACTTTTTGCCATAAGGGTGGTGTCACCTGCATATCTGAAGTTATTGATATTTCTCCCGGCAGTCTTGATTCCAGCTTGTGCCTCATTCAGCCCAGCATTTCACATGATGTACTCTGCATATAAGTTAAATAAGCAGGGTAACAATGTACATCTTTTCCTGATTTGGAACCAGTCTATTGTTCCATGTCCAGTTGCTTCTTGACCTGCATACAGTTTTCTCAGGAGGCAGGTAAGGTGGTCTGGTATTCCCATCTCTTGAAGAATTTTCCAGTTTGTTGTGATCCACATAGTCAAAGGCCTTGCCTTGGCATAGTCAATAAAGCAGCAGTAGATGTTTTTCTGTAACCCTTTTGCTTTTTCAATGATCTAGCAGATGTTGGCAATTTGATCTCGGGTTCCTCTGCCTTTTCTAAACCCAGTTTGAACATCTAGAAGTTCACGGTTCATGTATTGTTGAAGCCTGGCTTGGAGTATTTTGAGCATTACTTTGCTAGCGTGTGAGATGAGTGCAATTTCCCATCAGTGTGGAAACAGCCAATGAGGCATCATAGGTGATGAATTGCAAATACACCTCTTGGGACATTCATTTGCCATTTTTCTAGTCTCTAATAAAGAGAATAAGCAATCAAAGCCTTTAAGTTTTTCTGGGTGAGGGACTTCTCTTTTAGCCCAGTGGTTAAGAATCAGCCTTGCAAATTCAGGGGACATGAGTTCCATTCCTGGTCAGGAAACTGAGATCCCACATGCTGTGGAGCAATGAAACCCGTGGACTGAAACTACTTAACCCAAGCATCACAACTGGAGAGTCTATGCTTATTTGCTGCAACAAAAGATCTCACATGATGCAACAAATTTCCCACATGCCACAAGTAAGATCCAACACAGCCAAATAAATAAATTAAAAAAAAAAAACAAACAGTAGTAACAAGAAAATAAGGTGATTCCCTGGTAAATAATCCACCTGCCAATGCAGGAGATGTGGATTTGTTCCTTGAGTTGGGAAGATCCTCGGGAGAAGGAAATGGTCACCCACTCCAGTACTCTTGCCTGGGAAATTTCAAGGACAAAGGAGCCTAGTGGGCTGCAGTTCATGGGGTCACAGAAGAGCTGGATATGACTTAGCAACTAAAAAACAACAGCAAGAAAATAAATTGACAGAAATAATTATAAAAAATTGAGTTATGAAAAAAACTCATTTTTTTTTTTCTGAGTGAGTTTCATACATTAGCGAAGTGGAAAAAAATTATCCCTCTGCATGATAACTAGCAAACAACCCTTCTTAATGTCAGTGGAGGCTAATGGGCCAGGACCTAACAAAAGCTTTCAAGTACATGAGAAAAGACAAGGAAAAGCAGAACTCTTGAGTTCACTACTCAAGCCCACAGAACAATTTAGCAGACTTCTCATAATGTTCTAGGTCACACCAGTACGCACGTACAGAGAAATCATGAAATTTCACACCACATCTGGATGTGCTAGATCCTCACAGCTGGATTTCAGGAGTTAGAACCACATTGTAGAAGATGTTGATGTTTCTGTTTGCTCATGCTTTTCTCCTTCATAATCCAAGAGCAGATGAAGTGAACTTAGCATGAGCACCTTTGAGGATACATAGGCCAAAGGAAGATCAACTAAGCCCTTAGTTTAAAACCAGAAGCTATAAAACTCCTAGAGGAGAACATAGGCAAAACACTATCCGACATAAATCACAGCAGGATCCTCTATGACCCACCTCCCAGAATATTGGAAATAAAAGCAAAAGTAAACAAATAGGACCTAATTAAACTTAAAAGCTTTTCCACAACAAGGGAAACTATACACAAGGTGAAAAGACAGCCTTCAGAATGGGAGAAAATAATAGCAAACAAAGCAACAGAGGAAGGATTAATCTCAAAAATATACAAGCAACTCCTGCAGCTCAATTCCAGAAAAATAAATGACCCAATCAAAAAATGGGCTCAAGAACAAAACAGACATTTCTCCAAAGAATACATACAGATGGCTAACAAACACATGAAAAGATGCTCAACATCACTCATTATCAGAGAAATGCAAATCAAAACCACAATGAGGTACCATTACATGCCAGTCAGGATGGCTGCTATCCAAAAGTCTACAAGCAATAAATGCTGGAGAGGGTGTGAAGAAAAAGGAACCCTCTTACACTGTTGGTGGGAATGCAAACTAGTACAGCCGCTATGGAGAACAGTGTGAAGATTCCTTAAAAAACTGGAAATAGAACTGCCATATGACCCAGCAATCTCACTTCTGGGCATATACACCGAGGAAACCAGATCTGAAAGAGACACGTGCACCCCAGTGTTCATCGCAGCACTGTTTATAATAGCCAGGACATGGGAGCAACCTAGATGCCCATCAGCAGACGAATGGATAAGGAAGCTGTGGCACACATACACCATGGAATATTACTCAGCCATTAAAAAGAATTCATTTGAATCAGTTCTAATGAGGTGGATGAAACTGGAGCCCATTATACAGAGTGAAGTAAACCAGAAAGATAAACACCAATACAGTATACTAACACATATATATGGAATTTAAAAAGATGGTAACGACAACCTTATATGCAAAACAGAAAAAGAGTCACAGATGTACAGAACAGACTTTTGGACTCTGTGGGAGAAGGCAAGGGTGGGATGATCTGAGAGAATAGCATTGAAACAAGTATACTATCAAGAGTGAAACAGATCACTGGCCCAGGTTGAATGAGACAAGTGCTCAGGGCTGGTGCACTGGGAAGACCCAGAGGGATGGGATGGGGAGGGAGGAGGGAGGGGGGATCGGAATGGGGAACACATGTAAATCCATGGCTGATTCATGTCAATATATGGCAAAAACCACTACAATATTGTAAAGTAAGTAGCCTCCAACTAATAAAAATAAATGAAAAAAAAAAAACAAACTAAAAACCTGCACTGGCCTCTCATAAGTGTGTTGTGATGACCTCACAGCAGAGAGTATGCTATTGTTAGAAACATCCACCAAGATAATGTTGCCAGAGCCTTCAATTGCCTCATTTACCAACCTTCACAAGACTTCACCTTTGGCAAATTTGGGTTAAGCAGAGTTGGCATCAAGAGTTAGCTGTAGGATAATCTGTAAAGCACATGAAATTTGACTGCAAACACGCTCAATTGTCTTTCCATCATTATCTTTCATGTCTATATTCCGCAACCCCTGTCAAGCTTTTATGAGCCTTCTCTTTCCCCTTCCACATACCCAAAAAAATGCTAACTGTCCTGGGTTTCATTCAATAAGCAATGGAGTACATTGGTTTAATCAACAACCTGTTTCTAAGCACTTATGTTCTGAACCCATAGGAAACAACAGGAATACAATGTTGTTAAGACCTCCCATCTACCCTAAATGACTTTTACAGTTAGTTTGGAGAAGAAGGTTACTCATGAAAGAATTAATGAGCAACAGTGTACAGTAAGATGTTAATGTCACTCATGTCCCAGGCACAAAAGGGCTTAGAGAAGCAAGAGATCAGTATGAGATTGTAAAGTGAAATAACTTTTTGCAGAAGTGAGACAACAATTGAACTCGGAAGTATGAGGAAAATCACATGATATGTGGAGAAAGAATTGTCAGTGAGAAACAATGAAATCATGATACGAATAGAATAGAAGCTAGTGGATTTGATATTTTTGCTTGAGCAAAAAATGTGGCTTTATATTGAAGTTTCATTTCTTCAACTCACACAGATACTAAAGGCTAGCACAATATTTTGGAGGTGAGCAGTCTTGGAAATCTTTGAACTCATGCCTTGTTAAGGTTTGTCCAACTCTCTTGCCTATGCAAACAAGCCTGGAGAGCTTTGAAAACAGAGTCAACTTTTGAAAATGTCTGGGCCCCATAGAAGGTAATGTGTCTTCTTAGGATCAGATGTGTATCTAATCCTATTTGTTTTTGTTGCTTTACCAGGAGACAGCGCTTTCTCTCTTAAACCAGTGCATGCTCACTCACACACTCACACCACACACACGGACATATACACACACCCATGTTTTATTAAAGATCATGTCCTAAAGTATCTGGACAGGGTGAAAAGCAAAAATCTTTAAATAATATGACATTTTCACTTGCAAAAATGTCAATGCCTTGCTATGTACTAACCATATTTGCATGCGTGCTAAGTGGCGTCAGTCATGTCCGACTCTTTGCGACCCTATGGACTGGAGCCCACCAGGTTCCTCTTGTCCGTGGGATTCTCCAGGCAAGAATACTGGAATGGGCTGCCATCCCCTCCTCCAGGGGATCTTCCTGACCCAGACATCAAACACAAGTCCCCTGTGTTTCCTTCATTGTAGGCGGATTCCTTACCACTGAGTCACTGGGAAAGCCCTACTAGCCATGTTTATATGAGACTAAAACATGCAACTCCATGGCTGATACATGTCAATGTATGACAAAACCCACTGCAATGTTGTGAAGTAATTAGCCGCCAACTAATAAAAATACATGAAAAAAAGAAAAAGAAAAAGAAAAAAAAAAAAAAAAACAATGAACTGAAAGGTGAAAATCAGAGTCAAAATAGTTGTTGGCAGCAGTGGAGAAAAAAATGAAAAATGTAGTTGTTTTCTGCATTCAGAATCACTCCAGAGGTTGGTTTATTTTTAAAGCTGAATTCAATCAAACAGGTATTTGTGTGAAAACTCTTTCCCTATGGAATTACTTATAGGACCAAAGGACAGTTTTCTTATGAGGAACTTGGTGAAATGCAGAGGCCAGTGCAGCAGGTCTGAGAGACTACAGATTTCGCACGCTCCCAGGTGATCTATGCAGCTGGTTCATGGGCCATACCTTCAGCAAGGCTGGAGAATATGGAGCATGGGTTTATTTTCTTTCTTATTTATTTATTTAACTGAGCTGGATCTTAGTTTGCAGCACACAGGATCTTTGGCTACAGCATGCAAATTCTGAGTTGCAGTATGTGGGATCTAGTTTGCTGACCAAGGATCAAACCCAGGTCCCCTGCATCGGGACCACTGAGTCTTAGCCATTGGACCACCAGGGAAGTCTGTGAAGCATGCTTTTCAATCTTTTACACTGATGTTCACTTTATAAGTTGTTTATATTTCAGCATAGATAGGTTTGTAATTATACAATCACAATAATAAGTGTTGTTCTTATTGTTCAGTTGCCATTTCGTGTCCAACTCTTTGCAACCCCATGGACACCAGGCTTCTCTGTCCTTCACTATGTCTCACAGTTTGCTCAAATTCATAATCAGCAATGCTATCTAACCATCTTATCCTCTGCTGCCCTTTTCTTTTGCCTTCAATCTTTCCCAGCATCAGGGTCTTTTCCGATGAGTTGGCTCTTCACAACAGATGACCAGAGTATTGGAGCTTCAGCTTTAGCATCAGTCCTTCCAATGAATATTCAGGGTTGATTTCCTTTAGAATTGACTGGTCTGATGTCCTTTCAGTTCAAGAGACTCTCAGGAGTCTTCTCCAGAACCACACTTCTCAAGCATCAATTCTTTGGCTCTCAGCCTTCTTTATGGTCCAGTAATGTGTATGCTTTGTCAAAGTACACTTCCTTCAAAATATTTCTACTGCATCTTAGTGTGTGAGGAACACAGAGAGATCCCCTAAGTAGATAATAGCCAAAAGGAGATGCCCCAAAGGTACCTTGAGGCCCAATTCAATACCACTCACTAGCTGAACCTCCAGAAAGTACTAAAGTAAATGTTATGAAATATTTCATTCTTGTCTCCCACTAACTCCATTCAATGTAAGCTCTGTGAAGCCAGAAACATTCTTGTTTGTGACTTTTTCTCAGCACAGAAAACACAGCTGGGTATCATTGGTGATATGGACGGGTTGATTGAATGAATAAATGGAAAGCAAAATTAATAACTCAATGCCTTCACCTTGCTAAAATTTCTTTCATGCTAGTAATTATTATAGCTTTCTAAGACTGTATTTAAATCCAATTCTTCCAATAAAATCTACTATAATGGAGGCAGCTTGTGTTCCTTTAAACGTTGAAAATCAGTGGTGACCTCTCTTCATTTCTATCAGGCAAAGCAAAAACTGAAACATAATCTAGACTCTGTTTTTCCTTGAGTATCTCAGCACAGTGCCCTAAGCCGAACACACAGCTCAATTTCCCTAACATTTCTTAATTAACTTATAAAAGTATGAAAACAAGTTAAGCAAGTTTAATTTATCAAGGAATTCAAGATTCACACATTCTAATATTGAGCGCAATTGTTTCATCTACACTTTCTCTGCATTCTCCTACTTGACATGATGGAGGTTTTGTATTAAACTTCTTTTTTCCTTTTTCCCACAACTCCAACCCAACAATGAACCCATTTTCTCAGTTTAAAATATTTAGCCAAGTTTAAAGAGTTGGTTTTTGTTTGTTTGTTTTTGTCACTCCATATTTTTAGATAGCAGAAATAAAAATATGAAAAGACATTTGAACATTTTGGCCAGGGGCCATGTCTGACCCAGAAGAAAGCAGAAATGAAACCTACAGAACTGTATAAATACTTCTTTTCCCCCCAACTTAGTATCTTCTTTGCTATTAATAGTATGAGGTGATGCCGGTAAAAGCAGTAAAATGTCTTGGTTCAGAACATGAATTACAGTATCAGACAGACTTGAAACTCTTTTGGTTCAATCCACTGACCAGTTGTGTGCCTTTGGGTTACCCCTTTATCCTCTCTTCCCCAGCTCAGCTGCCTCACATTTTAACATGAGAGAGACACCAGCCCCACATTAGGGTGCTGTTGTGAAAATCAATATGATGGTACCTATAGAGCACTAAGCTTCATGCCAGGCATGTGATCGTTGGTAAACAGTCAATAAACATGAGCTTATGTTAGTAGTATCAGTAATAATATAATAAATAGCTCTGTAAAAGCAGGACAAACCAGCAAGGCAGTCACCAAATATTAAACCACACACCAAACTGGTAGGCAATTATAAGTGTGATGCTAGCACTATTTGTTAGCATAAAGCTCCAGTGTGAAAATGATTATTGTCTTATTTAAAAGAAAAATGACTTGCTTCAAATACTGGCTCCTATAAGTTTTAAAACCACAGTTCCAATTTCAAGGAAGAAATGCATCTTGACAGAGGCATTTACAGTCTATTCATAATGTTGACATCTAACTGTCCATGTTTCTTTTTTTTTTTTTTTCTTTTTTCGAGTCCATGTTTTTTTGTGCTCAAAACGTTGAGGCTTCAGAACCACCAAGTTCAGTGAGAGTCAATACAGGGTCCACTTCCTAAGGCAACAATTCCCTAGATTTGGGTAGGTACAGGTATTGACTGTGATCAAAAGACTCCAAGCTCATTGCAGTACAGACAAGTTACAGGACTGCTCCCGCAGAAATCTGGATGTACCAACAGGGTCATAGATCTCAGCTACTCTCCCTACCTTTTACCATAGATAGCCCATATGCCTGTACTTCTGATTGAACTGTTCATACACCAGTCAATAGAGCTAGCACGATCATTTTGATAACTTGATAATTAATTGCTTGCTTAGTCAATGAGTTTAAGTGATCCGTGTGAGAAATCCAACCAGGTGTTAGGAGAAACTCCATAGGAGAGACTCCCATGTAGAGTTCTTCATCCTAATGTTGGAGAGTCTAATGTGATCATTTCACTTTACTGACTAGGAAACTGAGAGGCAGAGATGAGCAGTGACCGGTTCAAGGTCACCCAGCTAGTAAGTGCATAGCTGAAATGATGTCTTGGTTTCCTGGTTTCTAGTCTCAGAGAAGTATTTTTTTTTTTCACCCAGCTTCTATATCCTCTATATATCAAGTAAAAATGCCTATTTTACTTGATAAGTAAAACATTATTTTAGTAAACTATAACAAAACTGTGCAGTGGTACAACAATTGCAACTGCTTACTAATGAGTATTAAAGACTTCTCTGCCTTATTAAGGTATAATTGACAAATAAAATTGTAAGATATTTAAAGTATGTATAGTAATGATTTGATATTCATATACATTCTGAAAGGATTATTTTCATATAGTCTATTAAAACATCTGCCCTCCTCGCAAACTTCAATTATACAATACAATATTATCAACTATAGTCACCATATTATACATTAGATCCTCAAGACCTTTATATATACACACATTTACTTTATTCATTCATCCACTAACAGACAGTTGTTTCCATATCTTGGCTATTGTGAATAATGTCGCTATGAACATGGGGACACAGATGTCTCTTCAATATCCTGATTTCATTTTCTTTGGATTTAAACCCAGAAGGGGACTGCTATATCACATCAAGTTCTAATTTTTTCTTCCAGATTTACTGAGCTATAATTGACAATATTGCACTGCATAAGTTTAAGGTATACAGCATAATGATTTGATTTACATACACCATGAATGATTATCACAATAATGTTTAGTAAACATCTATCATCTCATATAGACACAAAATTAAATAGAAAAAAAAAATACTTTCCTTGTGATGAGAACTCTTAGGATTTACTCTCTGAGGAACTTTCATGTATAAAACAGCAGTGTGAATTATATTTATCACATTGTGCATTGCATCCCTAGTACTTATTTATCATATGCAAGTTTGTACCTTTTGACTGCTTTCATCAAATTTCCCCACCTCCCACTCCCTTTGCCCGTAACCACAAATCTGATCTCTTTTTCCATTTGTTTGTTTTTGAAGTGTTATTGACCTACAACACAATGCTAGTTCCTATTACTTGACATAATGATTCAATATTTCTATGCATTTCAAAAGGATCACAATAAATCTAGATATGATCTGGTGCCATACAAAGCTATTGCACAATTATTAACTATATTCCCTGTACTGTGCATTTCATACTCGTGACTCATTTATTTTGTAACTCAAAGTTTGTGTCTCTTAATTTCCCTCACCTATTTCTTTCCCTGCCTGCATCCTGCTTCTTTTCTGACAACCGCCAGCTTGTTCTGGGCAGAGAGTCTGAATAGACATTTTCCAGGGAAAACATACAGATGGCCAACAGGTAGAAAAGAGTCTCAATATCACTTATCACTGCTGCTGCTGCTGCCAAGTCCCTTCAGTCACGCGGGACTCTGTGCAACCCCAAAGACGGCAGCCCACCAGGCTCCCCTGTCCCTGGGATTCTCCAGGCAAGAACACTGGAGTGGGTTGCCATTTCCTTCTCCAATACATGAAAGTGAAAAGTGAAAGTGAAGTCACTCAGTCGTGTCCGACTCTCCGCGACCCCATGGGCTGCAGCCCACCAGGCTCCTCCATCCATGGAATTTTCCAGGCAAGAGTACTGGAGTGGGGTGCCATTGCCTTCTCCGATCTCTTATCACTGCTACTGCTGCTACCTCGCTTCAGTCCTGTCCGACTCTGTGCGATCCCAGAGACCAGGGAAGTTCAAATCAAAACCATTATGAAATACCAATTCACAACTGTCAGAATAGCTATTATCAAAAAGTCAACAAATAACAAGCATTGGCGAGGATATGGGGAGATGGGAACACTTGTGCACTGATGGTGGGAAAGTTAAATTGTGCAGTCACTATGGGAAACAGTATGGAGAGACTTCAAAAAATTAAAACTAGAACTACCATGCTGCTGCTACTAAGTTGCTTCAGTCATGTCCGACTCTGTGCGACCCCATAGATGGCAGCCCACCAGGCTCCTCTGTCCCTGTGATTCTCCAGGCAAGAATACTGGAATGGTTTGCCATTTCCTTCTCCAATGCATGCATGCACACTAAGTCTCTTCAGCCGTGTCCAACTCTGTGTGACCCTATGGAGAGCAGCCCACCAAGCTCCTCCATCCACAGGATTCTCCAGGCAAGAATACTGGAGTGTGTTGCTATTTCTTTCTCCAGGACTACCATATGATCCAGTAATTCCATGCCTAAGTATCTATCTGAAGAAAATGAAACCACTAATTAGAAAAAGTGCTTGCACCCTTATGTTTATTGCAGCTCTTTTTTTTCAATAGCCAAAATATGGAAGCAACCTAAGTGTCCATCAATAAAAGTGAGGTGTATATACATATCAGAATACTATTCAGCCATGAAGAATAATGAAATCTTGCCATTTGCTGCAACATGGATGTAGCTTGATGGTATTATGCTAAAAGTGAAATAAGTTAGACAGAGAAAGACAAATAGTGTGTGATTTCACTTGTGTGTGGAATCTTAAATAAACATAAAATAGAAATAAAGTTATAAAGAACAAACACATAGTTCTATCTTTAGTTTTTTGAGGACACTTCATGGCTGCACTAATTTACATTCCCACCTACAAGGGTTCCCTTTCTCCATGTCCTTTGTTACACCTCTTGTCTCTTTCAGGATAGCTGTTCTAAAGGTATGAAGTAACATTTCATTGTGGTTTTAAGTGATTTCCCCTGATGATTTCAGTGATGAGCACCTTTTCACATAGTTACTGGGCACCTGTATGTCTTCTTTGGAAAAATATCTATTCAGGTTTTCTGTCCATTTTTTAATCATATTATTTGGGGTTTTGCTGCTGAGTTATGTTAAAGTTTTCAGTAACTGTTTCTGTGTTATTTGTTCAGATTGAACACAGATTGCATGAAAAACTCTATTATTCCATTTAATCTCTCTCTATTTGCCTTCCCTCCCAAGTGGAGGAGCAAAAACAGAAAGAGAGAAAAGAATCTTGGCTTAGACTGTGGAAGGAAGAGTCTGACTTCATTTTGGGGGTTTGCCGACAGTGGTCAAGAGCCCCCCACCCACTCACCTCCTTCTCTTCTGCTCCCCAGTAGGCAAGCTGATACAAAAGCACATGTGTTTCCTTCTTTTGTGCCAACAGGAAGTTCAAACCACATAGGCCCCTATTCTCAAGGAAACCGCATCCCTGCTCCTCTCCCTAACCACAATGAAAAGAAAACCCCAAACCACTCTCCTCTCTCTGCTCTCATAGGTCATTTCTGGACATGCTTGGAGCTTCCTTGGCCTCTCTATAAAGCCTCATCACATTGAACTAAACTCCTGGTTCATGTGCAGTATCACCACTCTGGACATCTGAACCACACTTGGGGTGAGAGTCGTTTTGTCTCTGCAGAGTGTTCTAACAGACTGCTTCCAGGCATTTGTGTAGCCAGTAGCAAAAAGGACTACAGTGAATGGATCCCTAAGATGCAAAAGTGATAAAAAAAAATTTTTATGAAATCTGCTCATTATTTCACCAAAGGATTAGAAGCAAATAATTTACCAACGCAAAGCTAGAAACAGGATTAGACAAATATATATATATATATATATATATATATATATATATATATTTTAACTCCCTCTGGGCTGTGAATCCTCAATTAAAAAGTTATATTTATATTAGGAAGAAAAGCAATTCCAGTCCAAGTGATTTGATGTGTATACTTTTAGTATGACAAGCACTCTGCGTAACTTAATAGTGTAAGAAACGTATCTGACAGACGATCTACATTTTCAGTCATACCAGAAGTATTATGCTTTTGAATAACCTATCTCAACTAAAAAACCCATCCACAAATCAAGTTTTTCCAGAATTTTTAGGTTTTTCTTTATAAATTTATCATACTCCTCCGTTTAATCCTCACAATATATATATAAGCTATAAGAAGGAGTTTGTTGTCTTAACTTTCTAACTTATCCTGAAAACCTAATACAATTCTTGGAAAATAACACTCATTCAACTCAAATATTTGTTGAGTGAAACACATCCAACCAGATGTATCAAATACCTAAGTGTCAGGCACTGTTCCAATTACATCTGCTAAATATTTTGGATTCTTTATAAACACAGAATATTATAAATAAAAATTAACTGGATACATTTGGTTACAGTGATTTTCCTTTTACTGAGAATGTTCCAGAAACACACAGAGATGTGGTGACCAGAATCAAGACTTATTCCATGACCCCAAATCCATAGCCAAAATGTTGAAAGGGGGAGGTTTAGACTGATAGCCAAGTCAGCCCAGTCAGAAACATTTGGCAGAGACTTTTCTAGCAAGAACAAAAGGAAGATGGCCAGCCCAACTCTGATGTGGAGGCTACAGGATGTAAAGTTCAAGAGTTAATGATAGCTGTGTTTTTTATCCTGTGGAGGAAATCTCAAGTGAGAGAGGATAAAATCAGATAAAGAGAAAAGAGCATCTAGACCACATTAGTAGCATCCTTCTTTATCCATGTCAGTAATGATACCCTCTACTTTGTGACTCTGCAGTTTTCACTAAAGGGGCCAGAGTCTTCAGGGCCCATCCCCTGAATCTGAGCTTGACTATATGGTCAATAGTCAATAGTCCATACAATAAACAGCTTACCATGCACTAGTTCCAAAGCCTCATGTATTCTTATTCTCACTCTTGTGACTCTGTTCCTCCCACAAGAAAAGTTTCAGACATGACGCAACCTAAATGTGCATCAACAGATGAATAGATAAAGAAGATGGTGTGTATATAGAAGAAGGTGATGTGTATATATATATATATATATGTATGTATGTATATATATATATACACAGATGTGATGTGTATATATATATATATATGGAATATATATTCCATATATGGAATATTATTCAGTCAATAAAGGAACAAAATTGGGTCATTTATAGTGATGGGGATGAATTTAGAATCTGTCATACAGAATGAAGTATTTCAGAAAGAGAAAATCAAGTATTATATACTAATGTATATATATATGTAGTATCTAGAAAAATAGGACTGATGAACCTATTTGCAGGGCAGGAAGAGAGATACCGACATAGAGAATGAACTTGTGGACATGGCAGGTGGGGAAGGAGAAGGGGGAAAGAACTGAGAGGAGCACTTACATACACACGCTACCAGGAGTAAGGTAGGTAGTAGGAAGCAGATGTGTAGCACACAGGGAGCTTAGCCTGGTGCTCTGTGATGACCAGGGTGGTGAGATGGGTGGAGGGTGGGAGGGAGGCTCAAGAGGGAGATTTTATATATATATAGCTGATTCATGGTGTTGTACAACAAAAACTAACACAGTTTGTAAAGTAGCTATAGTCCTATTAAATTTTTATTTTTTAAAAAAAGAACAGGTTCAGGTTAATCAGCTATAGCAGAGTCAAGGGCCCCAGTATCCTCAGCTGACAGCCAGAAGCCCTCAGACACAGGAGTGAGCCCAGGCAAGGTGAGCAGAGCTTCCTTGCCGTCCTGTAGCTTATCCCAGACACAAAACCAATAAAATAAACTTATTGTTAAGGAATCCTCAATTGGTCTAGAACAACAATACTGCACAGTATTCTTGTGGGCATAACCATAACAATACTGCCCACATTCTTGTGAGCATAACCAATAAACTCTCCTTTCCCTATGTTTAGGGTCATTTGGATATCCTTTTGTATGAAGTGTCTATCCATTTAAGCTCTCTGATGGCTTCAAGAAAATCTATAGGCGTGATTTGTCGGGCTTTTCATTATTGCAAGGATGGGAGCTAGGTTCTTGCTAGTCTCTCCCTTCCTGAATCAACTACAGACATCCTGATGTTTCATTCTCTCCTAAATTGAATATTTGGATGACTCCTGAGTCTGTCTGTATCACCTGTGCTTTTTTATCTTGATTATCAGCTATACCTTTTCATATGCCTGTGAATATTTATTAGATGCAGAACATAGCATAAATTTTAAAAAGGTATAGGCTCCAAATGGTATTATCTGTTATAATATTTGGGCTTCCTGGGTGGTGCCCAGTGGTAAAGAACCTGCCTGCCAATATAGAGACACAAAAGATGTGGGTTCTAACCCTGGGTCAGGAAGATCCCCTGGAGGAGAACATGGCAACCCACTCCAGTATTCTTGCCTGGAGAATCCCACGGACAGAAGAACCTGGTGGGCTACCGTCCATTGGGTAGCAAAGAGTCGGACACGACTGAAATGATTAGAATACTACCAGACAGAATTCCCCCACTCCTTTCAGATACACAGAAGAAAAGGCTGAGGAACTGAAATCACATTAGACACTGAGCTTGCTGGGACTGAATTTCAGTTGTAACAAATCTCTGTCTATATCTAGCTTTCTCTCTTTCTAAGATGGAACCCTTCCGGGATTCTGATTAAGAGTGCATTAGAGAGCCTTCTCCTCAGCACTGAGATTCCGAGGAAGATCCAGACCTAGATCATCCCTTCAAGGTCTCCCAGTTCAACATTCTGTCCTCCAACACCCAACCATCTTCAAAATCTAGTGTCTTTAAAAGGATATTGGCTAAGTCCCGATTCTCGACACCACTTGGGGTAAGTCTTGTTTCCTACAAGCACTGTGAGCCTGGGAGCTTTCACTGCTCCTTGCAATGGTTCCAGCCTAGCTCCTCATGGTACGAGAACTCTGCAGAAAGGCCAGCTCTGTGGGCCTATTGTTTCCAGTTTATGACACCGGCCCTGCATGACCAATGAAAGCATGGCTGATTTCACTTCCTCCCAGCAAGTCCTAGGAGGAAAACCAATGGACATCGGCTCACCTCGGAAAATCCTGTCACCTATTCAGTGTGGCTCATTTAGTCCTTACTGTTTTCCATGTTCTCTGATGCCTGAAAAGTATCATGTTATTATTTACCTGGCCTTTTATAGTTGCTTCCATGAAAGCAATCAGTTCAGTTCAATTGCTCAGTCGTGACCAACTCTTTGCGACCCCAGAAATCACAGCACTCCAGGCCTCCCTGTCCATCACCAACTCCCAAAGTTTACCCAAACCCATGTTCATTGAGTTGGTGGTGCCATCCAACCATCTCATCCTCTGTCGTCCCCTTCTCCTCCTGCCTTCAATCTTTCCCAGCATCAGGCTCTTTTCAAATGAGTCAGCTATTCGCATGAGGTGGCCAAAGTATTGGAGTTTCAGTTTCAGCATCAGTCCCTCCAGTGGACACCCAGGACTGATTTCCTTTAGGATGGACTGGTTGGATCTCCTTGCAGTCCAAGGGACTCTCAAGAGTCTTCTCCAACACCACAGTTCAAAGCATCAATTTTTCAGCACTCAGCTTTCTTTATAGTCCAACTCTCACATCCATACACACAGGAAAAACCATAGCCTTGACTAGATGGAACTTTGTTGGCAAAATAATGTCTCTGCTTTTCAATATGCTATCTAGGTCGGTCATTACTTTCCTTCCAAGGAGTAAGCATCTTTTAATTTCATGGTTGCAATCACCATCTGCAGTGATTTTGGAGGCCCAAAACACAAAGTCTGACACTGTTTCCACTGTTTCCCCATCTATTTCCCATGAAGTGATGGGACCAGATGCCATGATCTTAGTTTTCTGAATGTTGAGCTTTAAGCCAACCTTTTCACTCTCCTCCTTCACTTTCATCAAGAGGCTTTTTAGTTCCTCTTCACTTTCTGCCATGAGGGTGGTGTCATCTGCATATCTGAGGTTATTGATATTTCTCCCGGCAATCTTGATTCCAGCTTGTGCTTCTTCTAGCCCAGGGTTTCTCATGATGTACTCTGCATATAAGTTAAATAAGCACAGTGACAATATAAAGCCTTGACGTACTCCTTTTCCTATTTGGAACCAGTCTGTTGTTCCATGTCCAATTCTAACTGTTACTTCCTGACCTGCATACAGGTTTCTCAAGAGGCAGGTCAGGTGGTCTGGTATTCCCATCTCTTTCAGAATTTTCCACAGTTTTATTGTTATCCACATAGTCAAAGGCTTTGGCATAGTCAATAAAGCAGAAATAGATGTTTTTCTGGAACTCTCTTGTTTTTTCGATGATTCAGCAGATATTGGCAATTTGATTTCTGGTTCCTCTGCCTTTTCTAAAACCAGCTTGAACATCTGAAAGTTCACGGTTCACATATTGCTGAAACGTGGCGTGGAGAATTTTGAGCATTACTTTACTAGCGTGTGAGCTGAGTGCAATTGTGCAGTAGTTTGAGCATTCTTTGCAATTGCCTTTTTTGGGGATTGGAATGAAAACGGACCTTTTCCAGTCCTGTGGCCACCGCTGAGTTTTCCAAATTTGTTGGCATATTGAGTGCAGCACTTTCACAGCATCATCTTTCAGGATTTGAAATAGCTCAACTGGAATTCCATCACCTCCACTAGCTTTGTTCGTAGTGATGCTTTCTAAGGCCCACCTGACTTCACATTCCAGGATGCCTGGCTCTAGGTGAGTGATCACACCCTCGTGATTATCTGGGTCGTGAAGATCTTTTTTGCACAGTTCTTCTGTGTATTCTTGCCACCTCTTCTTAATATCGTCTGCTTCTGTTAGGTCCGTACTATTTCTGTCCTTTATTTAACCCATCTTTGCATGAAATGTTCCCTTGGTATCTCTAACTTTCTTGTTGAGATCTCTAATCTTTCCCATTCTGTTGTTTTCCTCTATTTCTTTGCATTGATCGCTGAGGAAGGTTTCTTGTCTCTTCTTGCTATTCTTGAAGAAGTGTGCTGGCTGCAACGGACCGCGCACAAGCGCGGCCGGGAGGAGCTACCCTTTGCTCAAAGTCAGGGGCTGCGATGGCGCAGGAGGGGCCGAGAGGAGCTACCCCACGCTCGAGGTCAGGGGCAGCTGTCGAGAGGAGCAACCAAACATCCAAGGTAAGGAGCAGCGGCTGCACTTTGCTGGATCAGCCGTAAAGTGATACCCCACGTCCAAGGTAAGAGAAACCCAAGTAAGACGGTAGGTGTTGCGAAAGTGAAAGTGAAGTCTCGCAGTCGTGTTCCGAGTCTTTGCGACCCCATGGACAGTAGCCTGCAGCAGGCTCCTCCATCCATGGGATTTTCTAGGCAAGAGTACTGGAGTGGGTTGCCATTTCCTTCTCCAGGGAATCTTCCCCACCCGGGGATGAACCCAGGTCTCCCACACTGTAGACAGACGCTTTACCGTCTAAGCCACCAGGGAAGTGGGCAGACACATTGAAACCATAATCACAGAAAACGAGCCAATCTGATCACAGGGACCACAGTCTTGTCTAACTCAATGAAACTAAGCCATGCCATGTGGGGCCACCCCAGAGGGATGGGCCATGGTGGAGAGGTCTGACAGAATCATAGGCTTATGAACAATTAAAACGATCTGCCTCATTCTTAATTAAAAAAATGAAAACATCTTGTTTTCTGGCAAAATTTTTTAAGCTTAATCATATCCACTCCAGATAAATTTAGGGGAAAAGGCACTCTTCCTCTTCAGGTTGGAATATGATTTAGATTAAACATTTTGGAGGAAATCTTTGATCAAAAATTTTTATATAACAGTCATATTTCTACAACTTTACTATATATATTCTCAAAGTTCACCAAGACCCAGTACAAGAATGTTCATTATATGGTCTCTTATAATAGAAAAAAATTTAAAACAATCTAAATTTATATCAGTAAAGCAACAGTTAAATGATGTTTAGTGTATCCAATTAATGTAATTATATACAGCCATTGAAAGAATGACCCAGGTATATATGCACTTTAGCATTGTAGAAAGAAGTCCAAGATTTGTTACTAAGTGAAAGAAAAAAAAGACACAAATAATATGGTGTACTTTATTGGTACTATTTTCAGGAAATAAAAGAGGAATAGAAACAGATATTGAATAAACAGGTGGAGGAGACAGATAAGCTTGGTATTTGGGATGCTGAAAAAGGGAATGGCACCCCTTGGTGCAGCCACAATGGAAAAAAAAGAGTATGAAGATTCCTCAAATGCTAAAGATAGAACTGTGAATTTGTTCCCTATAATTCTTCTTCTGTTTTATGCCTGTTCATTTTTTTTTTAGATTCTACATATAAGTGAAATCACACAAAGATATTGTCTTTGTCTTTCTCTGACTGACTTATTTCACTAAGCAAAATACTGTCTAGGTCCATCCACTTTGTTGCAAACTCTTCCAATCCTCCTGCATAAAAAGAAAAGGTATCCCCTCTTGGATGAGGTCTACTTAACCCCCAACTGGTCATCATCATCATCAGTAGCTCCTTTCCTAGCCCACAGCCTTACTCGAGATGAACATTTCAATTGAGTTCAGTCGCTCAGTCATGTCTGACTCTTTGTGACCCCATGGAATGCAGCACCCAGGCCTCCCTGTCCATCACTAACTCACGGAGCTTGTTCAAACTCATGTCCATTGAGTTAGTGATGCCATCCAACCATCTCATTCTCTGTCGTCCCCTTCTCCTCCTTCAATCATTCCCAGCATCAGGGTCTTTTCCAAGGAGTCAGTTCTTCACATCAGGTGGAAGTATTGGAGTTTCGGCTTCAGCAACAGTCCTTCCAATGAATATTCAGGACTGATTTCCTTGAGGATTGACTGGTTTAATCGCTTTGCAGTCCAAGAGACTCTCAAGAGTTTTCTCCAGCACCACAGTTCAAGAGCATTAATACTTCAGTGCTCAGTTTTCTTTATAATCCAACTCTCACATTCATGCATGACTACTGGAAAAAACATAGCTTTGACTAGACAGACCTTTGATGGCAAAGTAATGTCTCTGCTTTTTAATATGCTGTCTAGGTTGGTCATATCTTTCCTTCCAAGAAGCATGTGTCTTTTAATTTCATGGCTGCAATCAGATGCCATGAAGTGATGGGAGTGGATGCCATGAACTTCATTTTTTGAGTGTTGAGTTTTAAGCCAGCCTTTTCACTCTCCTCTTTCACTTTCATCAAGAGGCTCTTTAATTCATTTTTGTTTTCTGACTTAAGAATGGTGTCATCTGCATATCTGAGGTTATTGATATTTCTCCTGGCAATCTTGACTCCAGCTTGTGCTTCATCCAGACAGGCATTTCGCATGATGTACTCTGCATATAAGTTAAATAAGCAGAGTGACACTATATAGCTTTGATGTACTCCTTTCCCAACTTGGAACCAATCTGTTGTTCTATGTCTCATTCTAACCATTGCTTCTTAACCTGCATACAGGTTTCTTAGGAAGCAGGTAAGGTGGTCTGGTATTCCCATCTCTTGAAGAATTTTCCAGTTTGTTGTGATCTACACAGTCAAAGGCTTTGGCATAGTCAATAAAGCAGAAGTAGATATTTTTCTGGAATTCTCTTGCTTTTTCTATGACCTAATGGATGTTGGCAATTTGATCTCTGGTTCCTCTGCCTTTTCTAAATCCAACTGGAACATCTGGAATTTCACAGTTCACATACTTTTGAAGCCTGGCTTGGAGAATTTTGAGCATTACTTTGCTCGCATGTGAGATGCATTACTTTGCTCGCATGTGAGATGAGTGCAATTGTGTGGTAGTTTGAACATTCTTTGGCATTGCCTTTCTTTGGGATTGGAATGAAAACTGACCTTTACCATAAAGAGATACTGTTATCATATTTTTATGGTCCTGTAGGTATGGTTGAATCCATCCTCCAGGTTGTTTTAAAGTCAGCTGAAGTGGCAAGATAAAAGTTGCATGCAGGATAAAATAAGAGAAAAATAAATGGCTGATTAAGCATCAGCATTTATATGCACAGCTAGGTCCATGATGAGTACCCAAAAGAAAAAGAGAACGAATTGGCAGGGGTAAAGATAGAATGCATGCAGGCTAAGTCACTTCAGTAATGTGACCCCATGGACTGTAGCCCACCAGGCTCCTCTGTCCATGGGGATTCTCCAGGTGAGAATATTGGAATAGGTTGCCATGCCCTCCTCCAGGAGATCTTCCTGAAATACAGAGATTGCCTCACAAATACTGAAGCAGCTCCTTTCAGTTTAGACTGAGAAGTTAAATAAGAAGAGTGAAAAGAGCTGTGGTTCAGGGTTGCTTTGCTTTGATTTCTCTGAGAGACCACAGTTATAACTGCCAGGAAGGCTTTGTATTAATAAAAGGTCTGCTTCTAAAGCCTACCCATCTTTGCAGTATTAAGTAATTTTACCACTACTCAATTTAGATTGATATGTCATTTGTCATATGTCATTAAGTTTCCTTTCCATTAATGTTGCTAAATATTTTAAATGTTTTTAATACCACTTATATGTGGAATATAAAAAATAAAGCAAAATACAGCAAACTATATTCACGTATAACAAAAAAGAAGCAGACTCACAAATATAGATAACAAATTTGTAGTTACCATTGGTGGTGGGGAGCAATATAGGAATAAGAGGTACAAACTATTAGGTGTAAAATAAGCTATAAGGACATACTGTACAGCATGGGGAATATAGACAATATTTCATAATAACTATAAATGGAATAAAACCTTAAAAATTGTGAATCACTATATTGTACACCTGTAACAAATAATATTGTACATACAGCAACTATACTTTAAAATAAAATTCCTTCCAATTAGATTTACTCCCATCTGGGAGTGGGCTACTTTGGTAGGCATATTTAAGATTTGGCACTTTTAGGACTACAGTGTTAGTCATCACATTCTCAAAGTATGTCCTTCAAGAAATTAATTAGAGGTAATACCCATCAGGCTCAAATATTTATTAGTCAGTGTCCCTCCAAACTTGTAAATATTTATTAACCTTTCAGTCAAATTTTTCTTACTACACAGTGTAGAATAACAATGCTTTGCCTAAGCAATGGGCTTGTTTTCATCCTACAGACACTGAAGGAATAACTCATCATGTTGTCCTAAAAGCTGAAGTCCTAAAAGCTCAAAGCCAATTCCATGGCCCCTCTTCTGTGCACATTAGGGCAACCTCAACTATGCAAAGTGAAAACTAGCCTCTTTCCATATTCATTATTTTTCCATCTTTCTCTTTTGCTCAACTGGCTCACTTAGTTGTATCACATCTTATTTCAAAAATTGGCTTAAATAACTCTGGGAACCAAGCAGAATATAAGTAAATAAATTAGACTCCAGCATTGCAAGAACTCCCACAGAAGCAAAGTTCTTCCTTACGATGCTCAAACTCCTCCTGGTTGATAAATATCATTCTCCAAAATGAAAGCGGCCCTCGGTGAAGACTTAGCCATCCCTCAAGGCTTCAGCATCATTTGTTCAGTAACACAAACTTGAAATCACCATTTGTTTCCATTAATAGCCCAAGTACACAAAATATTTCACTGCCTTCCCGCAGGCTAATCAGGAAGCTTTGTACCAGCTGCTGCTTGCTGACTATTCAATGCTATGGAGCTTTCCTAGGAAAGCCCTGGAGCCACAAATGTCTCCTTGCTTTCTGCCATTTGCAGCATCTGTGATTAGGAATGGACCAAACAAAAATAAATATACAAAATCCCACCGAGCAAAGCTCCCATGGGGCAGCATTTACTGATGTCCTACTCTTAGCTGTTCAGTGATTCCTGCCTTACCAGGCTCTGCAAGGCATGTTTCATTATATTTGTACCAAAAAAGCAGGCTTGTTCTCAATTCTATTTGTTTGGCTTTCTGTTATCAATCAAGCAATATCTTTAAAAGGGTCTGTGCTCTTAGTTTAATCTTATCATTGAAGAGCATTTCAACCTGGATGATAAAACCTCAATAGGAGGAGGTAGGTGCGAGGATGATTTCAGGAGAACAAATCAGTGCATCCTTTTAATGGAGCACCTTCCGATCAGCTGTCTCCCAGCAGTGGACAACTGCCAACCATGACTTTTGCTCAGGCCAGGAAGGAACAAGTGTCAGTGCTGACGCAGGAGGCCAAGCAGGCTAAATGGACAAGTGACTCACATCCATTTGCGCACCAGCTCGCTTTCAGTTTGCTCATTAGCATCAGCGCTGGGGGCTAATGGATACTTGGGAGGAAGTCATTTTTCTCTGCAAATGCCTGGTGGAAAATGGAAACGAAAACCTGATGAGTGCTCTGTTCCTGACAAAGCTTTCCAAGGCTGATAGGGATTGCGTTTGGGGAGGGCCGGTTACAAGATTCACCTGTGAATTTTGTGTTCTTAGGACAGTCTTCCTCCTGAGCTAGGCCTTGAATCACAAAAAAAAAATTGTATGAAAAATAATCATAGCTATCAAAGAGGATACATTTATCTCAGTTTTCTGTTTGTTTTGCTTAAAATTATCAGAGGGAAATTTTTAACTGCTGGGTATTTGTTATGTATTCCAGCACCTAGTGGTGTGCTCATAAATATTGACAATTACTCTGGGGCAAAAGGCCCTGATTTCCACTGTTTCCTGATTTCCGTGGTGTGAATACACTCACCATGGCCAATTTCAAGCTACAACCGTGAGTCACTAAATGTAGAATGGAAAAAATTGCAAACAGTCAGCAGTCTTATGAGCTATAAGATCCAACCCCTCTGCCCCTCTAAATCCAAATGGGGGCTCATCTTCATGTAGAATAAAAGATCATTATCCTTTTTTACAGAGGTACCCCCAAAATCAAACTATGATTCTCTCTGTCTAAAGGAGGTAGATAAATAGAGATATACAGAGAGATACATATAAAATAGAAACTTTTTCAAGTTATGTATATGTATATCGGACTTCTCTGGTGGCTCGGTGGTAAAAGAATCCACCTGCCAATGCAGGAGACTTGGAGATGCAAGTTTGACTCCTGGCTGGGAAGATCCTCTGGAAAAGGAAATGGAACCCACTCCAGTACTCTTGCCTGGAGAACCTCATGGACAGAGGAGCCCGGCAGGCTACACTTCATAGCATCACAAACAGTCAGACATGACTGAGCAACTGACAACACACATATGTGTATACATATATAGGTATAGAACTTGAAAAAGTTTCTATTTTTTTATTCTCATTCTTGACTCATTCAGCTCTCTTGGGTCCCTCGAGTTGCCCTGCAAGTAATACTTTAAAGGTTATAAAAACAGTCAATTCACTGAACATAAAAACTGAAGTGTCCTCTGATATTAGGATATTTTTTTAAATGTTTTTCTGCACAATTAAACTTATCATGGAAAAAAAACCATCGACATACTAACCATAGGAAGTAATGTACTGCCTGCCATTCCAAGTTTTTCTTCAATTTTTGGTTTTGTATCCAAATATTTAACTTTGGGGTGGTAATTATTTTCATGAAAGTTATAAGAGTTGCTGTTGTTTAGTTGCTAAGTCACGTCTAACTCTCTGCAACCCCATAGACCACAGCTTGCCAGGCCTCCCTGTCCTTCATTACTTCCCAGAGTTTGCTCAGACTCATGTTCACTGTCAGTGATGCTATCCAACCATCTCATCTTCTGTTGAAGAGATGATATAATTCTGGGGTACATCCGTGTGTTTCTAGAAACAGAGACTGTATGTCCTTATTTGCCTTTAGAAAGTGAAGTGAAAATATTGCTACTTAAATAAAATCTCACCTGATCAATTTGATATCATGGCTGTGAATCTATTGTGCAGAAACAAGTTGAGCTGTAGGTAAAGTACTATCAACATACTCTGTGTTAAAATTCTAGAAGGCAGAGGATTTTAAGATATAATACAACTAACAAGATTCTGTGTCAGCCTGACTGTATTTTCCTCAAGGCTTAGAGCAGTGGCTTAGGGCTTGAACCCTGGAGTCAGACTACCTGGTCTAAATGCTAATTCTCTCACTTGCTAGTTCTGTGATTGTAGGCAGGTTTCTCATCCTTTCTGTGCCTGTTTCCTCCACTGTTAAGTGGTGATCATGATAAAATTTAATTCATTGGGCTATAATTAAATTAAATCTGTCAATATTTTTAATAAAAAGGCATTTTATAAATACCACATTGTGTTTTCTAAATAAACATAAGGAAGAATTTTCAAGGACTACAAAAAACACATGGAGATCTAACCTAAATCTTTCAAGGGAGCTGATTTGTAGAAGAAAGTGCAGCTTAGTCTAACAAATTACATGACCACTCAGTATTGCTCCCATCCTTCTAAGTATGAAAATTAATGCAAATGGCACACTCTGGGTTGCAAGTTTTTAACAGTCTAGGTGAAAGAAGTTCCCTCTCTCTTTCAATCAACCTGGAAAAATGTCTTCAATGTGAACATTCGGGCAGTCTTACAGGGTACCATTCTGATGATCACGAAGACATTTACAGAACCTTGAAACATTCCCATCTCCGCAGTTTGTAATGGCAGTGGTGGGGGGTAGGGGAGGGCATGGATAAGGCTCTAAGGAGTTCTGTGGTATTGCTATCATATCTGGAATGGTAGTCATATCTGGAATGGTCCTCGAAGTATTTCATGGAGCAATGATTCATAGTTCCTGTCAAATATCAGAGTCCTTGTGTTGGATTTAAGTCAATCATTCTTTCTACTCCATGAACCAACCCTAGGTGATAAGAAAGTACTTAAGTGTTAGTATTGCACCTGAATGCACTGAAAGAAGAGATAAGCTATGGCGTCTAGGTGTTTGACCTTTCTAATTATTATCTGCCCTCTTTTGTTTCCTCCTAATTGCTTCATACTGCTGAACTCCCCCTAAGTTTCAAATCTTCCTTTCTCCAACCAACCAAAATGGACTTTGCATCTACTCAGTTCACAGCAATCTATTCACTATGGAACTGAGGAGGACCCTGTGCCTAAGGGGCCTTTCTGTTCAACCTCCATGACCTTCTTTGAGCTCCAAAGGGAAGGTTCAAACAGTTGCTAATGAGGGAAGAGAGAGAATGGAAAGACAAGGGAGGAACAGCCAAGAAACAATAATGCAGCCTTGGGGCAGGGTCCTGGTTTTACCTCAGTTCAGTTCAGTTCAGTCACTCAGTCATGTCCGATTCTTTGCAACCCCATGGACTGCAGCACGCCAGGCCTCCCTATCCATCACCAACTCCCGGAGTTTACTCAAACTCATGCCCATTGAGTCGGTGATGCCATCCAACCATCTTATCCTCTGTCATCCCCTTTTCCTCCTGCCTTCAATCTTTCCCAGCATCAGGGTCTTTTCAAATGAGTCAGCTCTTCACATCAGGTGGCCAAAGTATTGGAGTTTCAGCTTCAACATCAGTCCTTCCAATGAATGTTCAGGACTGATTTCTTTTAGGATAGACTAGTTGGATCTCCTTGAAGTCCAAGGGACTCTCAAGAGTCTTCTCCAACACCATAGTTCAAAAGCATCACCTCTTCTGTGCTCAGCTTTCTTTATAGTCCAACTCTCACATCCATACACGATTATTGGAAAAACCATAGCCTTGACTAGACAGACCTTTGTTGACAAAGTAATGTCTCTGCTTTTTAATATGCTGTCTAGGTTGGTCATAACTTTTCTTCCAAGGAGTTAGTGTCTTTTAATTTCATGGCTGCAGTCACCACCTACAGTGATTTTGGAGCCCAAGAAAATAAAGTATGCCACTGTTTCCACTGTTTCTCCATCTATTTGCCATGAAGTGATGGGACTGGATGCAATGATCTTAGTTTTCTAAATGTTGAGCTTTAAGCCAACCTTTTCACTTTCTTATTTCACTTTCATCAAGAGGCTCTTTAGTTCCTCTTCACTTTCTGCCATAAGGGTGGTATCATCTGCATATCTGAGGTTATTGATATATCTCCCAGCAATCTTGATTCTATCTTGTGCTTCATCCAGCCCAGAGTTTCTCATGATGTACTCTGCATATAAGTTAAATAAGCACGGTGACAATACACAGCCTTGACTTACTCCTTTTCCTATTTGGAACCAGTCCATGTCCAGTTCTAACTGTTGCTTCCTGACCTGCATACAGGTTTCTCATGAGGCAGGTGAGGTGGTCTGGTGTTCCCATCTCTTTCAGAATTTTCCACAGTTTATTGTGATCCACACAGTCAAAGGCTTTGGCATAGTCAATAAAGCAGAAATAGATGTTTTTCTGGAACTCTATTGCTTTTTTGATGATCCAGCAGATGTTGGCAATTTGATCTCTGGTTCCTCTGACTTTTCTAAAACTGGCTTGAACATGTGGAAGTTCACGGTTCAGGTATTGTTCAAGCCTGGCTTGGAGAATTTTGAGCATTACTTTGCTAGCATGTGAGCTGAGTGCAATTGTGCGGTAGTTTGAGCATTCTTTGGGATTGCCTTTCTTAGGGATTGGAATGAAAACTGACCTTTTCCAGTCCTGTAGCCACTGCTGAGTTTTTCAAATTTGGTAGTCTGAGCATTCTTTGGCATCGCCTTTCTTTGGGATTGGAATGAAAACTGACCTTTTCCAGTCCTGTAGGCACTGCTGAGTTTTCCAAATTTGTTGGCATATTGAGTGCAGCACTTTCACAGCATCATCTTTTAGGATTTGAAATAGCTCAACTGGAATTCCATCACCTCCACTAGCTTTGTTCATAGTGATGCTTCCTAAAGCCCACTTGACTTCACATTCCAGGATGTCTGGCTCTAGGTGAGTGATCACACCATCATGATTATCTAGGTCGTGAAGATCTTTTTTGTACAGTTCTTCTGTGTATTCTTGCCACCTCTTCTTAATATCTTCTGCTTCTGTTAGGTCCATACTATTTTTATCCTTTATTGAGCCCATCTTTGCATGAAATATTCCCTTGGGAGAAGGAATTGCCAAATAAAGTACTAAGTAGTCACACATAACAATATCTTTACTTTTCATAGAACTAAAATTCAACAGATGGAAGATGTCAGCACTCTTCATACCAGAGAAGACAACCTGAGGCCATAATTAATGGAACTAGAGAAGCTCATCAAGAGATTACTTGAGGCCAGATTAAAGGAGCATAGTCTCTGCAAACACCCTAATCTTGTCAGCAGGCCCACCCTTGAACTACTGCTATGAAATTCTTCTTTACATCTTCTCAGGTTGGGACACACAGTTTTCCAGGGCAAGAGCCTGCTGTGTCCCACTTTGCCTGGCAAAGCACTGAAGCAATTCTTTTCTACTTCACCCAAAACTCTGTCTCTGAAATTTGATTCAGGACTGGTGCTCGGAGGCTGAGTTTTCAGCATCAGCTATAATTGATAATATTTTTTAAACATGTGTTTCTCTGTGTGTGTGTGTGTGTGTGTGCTCAGTCATATCTGGCTCTTTTATATATCCTTCCAGATAACACATTTTCAAAGGACACTTGTGGAAATATATTCTTATAATCATTTTAAACCAAGGGCATATCAGATATGCGGCAGACTAACAAAAGGACTAGGGGAAATCATCTTGGGTAAGGAGGCATTTCCAAAGAAAATATGCTCTCCAATTTCCTCTGAAACCGCACTACACAAGGGGTCACTCATTCTAACTGACAGGATTTTCTCCCATATTAAGACTCCCCAAAGTATTAAACATTTCCCCAAGTTAATTTGATTGTATTGTTCATTTAAATTTTTCACATTTGCAAATAATACATATTTTTGTAATCTATTTATTTCTTTTTATTTTTAATATATAACAGATTCAATGAAAATGAGGTAGGTACCTGATTCTTGAACTACATTGGCTAACAAAACAGAACTGATGCAAAATAGCTGGGAAGCAGACATTTCTTACAATTTTTAGACATATAGATTTTCAATATAAAGTAATTAAATCACTCAAGCACCATTTTCATGATCACTGCAAATAGTCACTTCAGCATAAAATAGTAATAACCACAAAATTGGAGTGGCCATTCTTTGAGTGCCCAATGTGTATTCTGTATCTCATACAATATGTATTCTGTATTTCACTTGTGTGGTTTCATATAACTTCACAACCAAAGGAAGTTAAGTTTTCCTGATTTCAGGCATCAGTGTTGCCTACACATTATCTATTCCCACCTTGTTTCTGACTAGCCAAACTCAGATTTTATCCAGGATGTCAATATGTTCAGAAAAGCTATAATGTCCTAGATTTGCTCATCGCTGAGGATAACATTGTGTCACAGTTCTGGCCAGTGAAGCAGAAGTGGAAGACTCTTGGGCTGTGAGATTTGTTTTCCCCATGAAAATTCACCTGAAATGCCCCTTTTGGGTTCCACCCTTCCCCTCTTCTTGTATAGAATGTGGATGCTGCACTTGGTGGTGCCATCATAAAGATGAAAACCACACACTAAGGATGGCAGAGCAAATGCATAGAAACAGCCTAGGATAATAACTACATGAAAGAGCAGATGCACTAACTCTAGACTGCCTATTTCCAGAAACATCAATAAATGAGAAAAATAAACCCTTTGTTTGTCCTGTTCCATGAAACCAAACACAAAAACATCTCTATCCTCTTTTTACCCATAAAAAAATACAAGCTTGGAGAGTTCTGGTCCAACATGGCAACCTCAGAGGATGCTGAACACACCTCCTCCCACAGACACACCGAATCTACAGCTACACATGAAAAAATCCTCTCTAAAAGAATTCCCTCTGATGACTCCTACACGTTGGGTGAACAAGAAAAAACCCACATGGAAATGGGTAGGAAAAGCTGAGACACAGGCTTGCCATAAACCCCACTCCTGGCACAGTAACATACAATTGAGAGGGAACTCACAGTTCCTAGTTTCTCCCTGAGGAGCGAAGGATTTGGACCCAACATCTAGCATCCCAATTTTTAAGACTTCCACCTCAAGAACTGAAGCCCAGAACACCTATAGCTCTGATAGCCAGCTGGGCTTGCATCCATAAGACCCAGAAGATGACAGCAAACAGTTCATAACAGATTGTAGAAGATTTATCATGGCTATCACCCTGAGGCTCAGCACAGAGGGACAAGGAAAAAAAAAAAAAATCCTACCTCCCAATCTTTCCCTGAAAATAGTCTGTTCATTTATGTTAAAAGCTGCTGCCTGAAGATGAGGTTTCTAGAGCACACATCTAGGAGCTGATTGCCATCCTTCTTGGAGACCAGAGCCTGGGGAGGCCAGCGGAAGTCATCTCTGTGATCTGTCTGCCCCATCCCATGTCACTGGTTTCTCCCAGGTCTGGTGCCCCAACTTTTGCTCCTGCCACCCAGAAGATGCACCTTTGATCACATGACCCTGGTGGCCAATGGGACTTGTGTTTCCAAGTCCCACAGGACTGCAGCAAACAAAGAATAAGTTCTTAACTGGTTATCTCCCCCAGGGCTCAGCACAGAGGGTGAAAACAGAAACTCCCCAACCCCAGGTCTTCCTTTAAAAATATCTATTTGCATGCTTTTAAAGCTGTTGCCTAAAGGTCCAGTTTCCAATCGGCCTTCATCTAGGTGTTGACTGAAATCCTTCCCCTTGGGATAATGACAGTCTTGACATACCCTCAAGTACTGGGAGCCACCAGGAAAGAAGAAGGTGGTTTGGACAATCACAAAGGTGTGAAAGACAAAAAAAAACTAAGGTCAGGTTGAAAGATAAAGTTCATCTTCTATACAAGATCTCTCCATCAAAACTGGGAGGGGTGGCTCTTTCATCAAAGGCATGGAAACCAACAGAAGAGAACAAAAAAAAATGAAGAAACATAGGAATATGTTCCAAACAAAAGAACAAGATAAAACCCCAGAAACAGACCTTAATGAAATAGAAATCTATTATTTACCTAATAAGAAGCTCAAAATCAGGAGAATGCTCACTAAGGTCAGGAGAACAATGCATAAACAAAGTGAGAATTTCAACAAAGACATAGAAAATGTAAGAAAGTACCAAGCAGAAAACACGGAACTGAAGAAAAGAACTGAAAAATTCCAAAGAGGCATTCAACAGCAGACTAGATTAGGCAGAGAAAGGATCTGCAAACTCAAAGACGGGGCAGTGGAATGCATTCAACCAGAGGAGCAAAAAGAAAAATCAATGGAAAAAAAAAATTACACATTTGAAAACAGTAAGCAGCAAAGTCAGTCACGGAGCTCCAAGATTTGCACTCAGCTTTCTTTGATGCAAAGCCTGAATTCTTTCCATTCTTCCATACTGCTCTTACAGACATACAGGCATTCCATATTAGCTCTGGAAAAGACCTTAGGGAGGATACAACCAAAATCATCCTTTTAATCATAAGGAAACTGATGTCTAAAACAGTTGAGTGATCTGTCTTCTAAAGCATGATCAAAAATGAGATAGAACAACTCAGTACATCATCACTGAATATACTCAGAAATCATTGAGATAAAACAGATGGAAAGTTCAAATAAATGTTCAGGAAAAAGTCAGTGAGATTAAGAATCCTGAAGAACACTAAAAAAAAAAAAAAAAAATGCCAGTTCATTACAACAGATTATATTGGCACTGGTAAAGTGTGGTGTTGCAAGAAGCAGATATTTTGGTATCACAGAGGAGGATCTGAGGATTTCCAGGAAACAAAGAAAGCTGTAACTGAGGAGCACAGCCTCTGAATGACCCAGGTTGGGTCTTGCCAGGAAGGCCCTGTTAGTAATTCCACTTGTATGCTCTTACACAGGCAAAGCCAAACAAAAATTAGTTTCTTAAAAAGTCAGCATTTATGATATATCTTTTGAACATGTTCACAGTCCAAGGCCCTTTCTTGCTTCATAATCACATCACTATACATATCCTGTGTATACCTGTGGATGATTCATGTTGATGTTTGGCAGAAACCAACAAAATTCTGTAAAGCAATTATCCTTCAATTAAAAAATAAATTAATTAAGAAAATAATCAGTTACAGTATACTTATTCACCACCCTTTTTGATAAGAAGAGAAAAATCAGATATTGTTAAAGATTTTTTTAAAAAAATCAAATCATTATTGTTTTGTTTAATTTTTCAAGATTGTGAGCTAAAGTACAATCCTCTGTTATATTTGAACATTTATATGCCACACAAAAATTTAAAAGCCATCTACTCTCATGTAAAATAAATTATCATTGATGTAATTTATTAAGCTTTAAAATCTTTATTAGTAATTGTTTAGAAAAGTGCATTTGACCTTAAAATCTCTAACCTAATATTAAGAAGGAAGTGATCATGGCATATTCTAAAGGAATCTTGTCTCAAAATATTGAAAGTAATCTTTTCATCTAAACAGCTTGAATGTTTATTATAGAAAATATTTACTATTGAGAAAATAACCAGGTGAATGTCAGTGAAAATACTATTTAAATCTAAAAAATTACATTCAATTCATAAACTTACAGATTCAGGAATATTTTATTTTCAAGAAAGCAGCATAAAGTATAAGGAAAAGGCAATAACAAACTTTTAAAAACCCTCTAAATATTGATGCAAGGAAAAATATGCTATGGTAGACATTTATCATTTTGGACTACCCAGATATCTTCCTATTTGAGGGCATCTCAAACAGACTAAAGGAGCAAAAGAAGGTAAAATATTCCCTTTTTCAACTCCTAGGTTTGACATGTCAGATGCTCAAACCTAATACTTTATTTTGCTCTAGGTGACTCACAGACTTGACACTGTCTGCATTATTTGTAGTGCCTGATGCTGAGTGCAAAATATTTTGCCATGATGCTGAATTTCTCTGGGGACCCAGGTCCAGAGGCTTCAGCAAGTGGTTATTAGTGATGGTACTAGTATTGGCATCAGAGACAGGTTACTCCTACATTTTTAGTTGATTTTGTGTTCATTCGTTCCTGACATTTTCCAAGTCTCAGTTAAGTTCAGTTCAGTTCATTTCAGTCGCTCAGTCGTGTCCGACTCTTTGCGACCCCATGAATCGCAGCACGCCAGGACTCCCCGTCCATCACCAGCTCCCGGAGTTTACTCAAACTCATGTCCATCGAGTCGGTGAGGCCATCCAGCCATCTCATCCTCTGTCGTCCCCTTCTCCTCCTGCCCCCAATCCCTCCCAGCATCAGGGTCTTTTCCAATGAGTCAACTCTTCGCATGAGGTGACCAAAGTACTGGAGTTTCAGCTTTGGCATCAGTCCTTCCAATGAACACCAAGGGCTGATCTCCTTTAGGATGGACTGGTTGGATCGCCTTGCTGTCCAAGGGACTCTCAAGAGTCTTCTCCAACACCACAGTTCAAAAGCATCAATTTTTCAGCTCTCAGCTTTCCTCACAGTCCAACTCTCACATCCATACATGACAAGTCTAGCTCCCATCAATTTTGTGAACTACTCAACAAATATTATTCTCCTATTAAGAAAATGCTCATGCACTTTTAACTGTCCTGGTCAAGACTAAATACTTAACCATGAGCTATCTAACCAAGTTGCTTCTGTCATTTCTGACTCTTTGTAACCCTATGGACTGTACCCTGCCAGGCTCCTCTGTCCATGGGGATAGTCCAAGAAAGAATACTGGAGTAGGTCGCTGCGCCCTCCTCCAGAGGATCTTCCTGACGCAGAGATCAAACTGCATCTCTCACGTATCCTGCATTGGCAGGCAGTTTCTTTACCACTAGTGCCACCATAAAACCCTGTAATCCAAATTGTGCCAGATTAGGCAAAAACGTTTGGATGCAGTGGAAGAGGTTATAAACAAAAAATGATGATGATTGGGGTAGCCAAGGCAGTGGACTGTGGTAAACACTTGTCATTTTGGAAGCCCAGCAAGCAACACCCTTTCTTTCTGGTGTCAATCCCAAAACAAATGGGAATCAGAGCCTCAGCTCCCAATAGTGAAGCCAGAGAGCCTACTTTCAGATTCCAGAGAACCAGTACTTAGGCTCAGCCATTCAAATACTGCCAGCTAGGACTTGGAACATGGAAGTCATGACCCCAAGCCTCAAAAAAGTCATAGCTTACTGATTATGAGTTTGGCAGAGTTGAAAGTACATCCACAGAGCAACAAGTATCCAAGAAGAGCAGAGTTGAGTCATGGCAGCTGTCCTTCAATGCAAAAGCGCAAGTGGTGGTGCCCTGAACATTGCTGTGGAACGATGATAAATTCTACTGGCCTCCCTTGGTGCCTGCTCGTTTTCTGAGCTTGGTACTCCTTGTCCTGTTGCTTTCATGAGTTACCCAAGTTTCTTATACAAAATTCCTCTCCATCTATTTAGATGGCTATTTCCATTGCTTGCAATCCTTATCCTTTACTTCTCATCCGATCACTGACCCATTAGTGAGTTTCTTGCTCATTCTTTTCCATTTACCCAAAGTGCTCTTCCCTTTCTTTATCCTCTGATTAATGTTTATTCATTCTCTACTCTTAGCTCAATGTTTACATCTTAGGAAGATTTCCTGATATACCCAGACTAGGTCAAGTCTATCCAGTCTATCTATTTGTATACTAATAGCCCTAAATCCTCTTAAGCATAGAGCTTAATTATTCTTTCATTTAACAAGTATCTAATACATGCCAAACACTATTCTGGTCTACAAAATAACTAAAGTGTAATGGCTACACAATAATTAACATCTCAGCTTCTGTATATTATGTATTCTAGAGAGTGATTGCCCATCAGTAAGGAAACAAATTTCATCTAGGAATAAATGATGTAAAGACATTTTAATAGGAGATGAGATTAAGAAGACAAATCTTTATTTGGTATATGACTTTGCATATACCATGAGCATACACATGCTCATCTTAAAAGTGACTTTTGAGCTGAGACATGAAAAGTGGAAAGAAATAAGAGACATTCTAAAGGAATAACATTTCAGGAAAGGGAAATAAAATATACAAAGACCCTGAGGCAGGCATGGGTCTGGCAAGTTCAAGGATCTCAAAGAAACAAGTGTGACTGGAATGTAGTGAACAAGAAGACCAGTTTGAGATAAAATCAGATAGAGAGAACATAGAATACCACTGCCCAACAGAAATACAATGGGAGCCAAAAATTCCAGTTATATTTGTAATTTTAAATGTTTTAGCAGTTATGTTTTAAAAGAAGTGAAAAGAATCAGGTGAAATTCATATTAATACTATATTTCCACCATAATTCCAAGATATTATCCTTTCAGCCTGTAACCACAGTTCAAAAATTATTAATAACATATTTTACATTCTTATTTTGTTACCAAGATTTAAATCTGTGGTAGATTTTCTATAAACAACACATCTTGTTTTGGAGTAGCCTTATTCCAAGTGCTCAATAGCCATCTGTGGCTAGTAGTTACCCTATTAGACAGCACAGGAGATCAAGTTGGTTTTCTAAGTCATTGGAAGCTTTGGAATTTAGTCTAAATAGAATGAGAACCCATTGGATGGTTTTTCCATAGGAGGATAATGCAACTTATGGATTTTTTTTCCTAAAATTCAAACATAACTAAAACAATATGCTAGAATGTATTTTGGTATGGTATATGAACCTAACTTTTTTTTTGGTTCAAAGTATGGTCAGTGCTAGTGTACCACTTATTTGGAATAATAGAGTATATGAAGACACCCGCCAATTCTCACCACCCCCACCACTGCTATTCTGGGCCAATGCCCATCATCAAATCTTATTAAATATCTGAATCAGAGGCCTTCCTCTCTGCTCTATTACTCTCTGCAGTCTATTCCCAACTCAGGAGTCAGAATGATCTTATTAAAACCTAAATCAGATCCTAAAACCTTCAATGCCTCCCCATCTCCCTTCCTACCTGCCTTGGCATTGAGTTACATTCATGACTTCATCAGATACATGTTTTCTGCTTGCTCGCTCTTCTTTGGCCTCTCTGGCCTTCCTGGCGTGCTGTGAATCCAAGTGTCACCTGCTCAGGACTTTGCCCTTTTCTCTTCCCTGGAAAATATGACTCTTGCCCTCACTTCCTTTTCTTCTTTGCTCAAATGTCACATTTTCCATGAAACCTTACTGACTCCCTTATTAAAAACTGCAACCATATGTCCTACCACTTTCTATATCGCCACCTGCTTTGTTTTTCTCCATTCTTTTGTTATCATCTGACATCTTACCTTTTTTTTCCCCACTGTTTTTTAATTCTTTTTAGACTTTTGCCTCTCATAAGAATATAAGCTCAATGAGGCAAAGGATTTTTTGTAGATCTTTTTTAATCTCTACATCCTCAGTGCCTGAAAAACTGCCTGGCACATATATGTACTCGGTAAGTATTTGTTTAATAAATTATGATTTGACCAATGTCTATCATCCCACTACATTCTAAGCTTCCATGAGGAAAGGACCATAGCCTCTTTGGTTCACAATTCTCTCTAGGGACTAGTGTCCAATAAATATGTATTGATTTTGTAAAAATGTAATAAACAGCTATTAAACAAACAAAACAGTAACTCTTCTGTTATATATATATTACATACTATTATCAAAAATAATAATTCTTCAGTGAGAGGTGGACAGAATGACTAAAAACATGTTGTAAATAGGAATTAAATCAGCTTTCAGTTATGGCACCTCGAAGATGTTGTTCAGTCGCTAAGTTGTGTCCGACTCTTTGCAATCTCATGGACTGCAGCATACCAGGCTTCCCTGTCCTTCACCATCTCCCAGAGTTTACTCAAACTCATGTCCATTGAGTCCATAATGCTATCTAACCACCTTATCCTCTGCCTCCCTCTTCTCCTTTTGCCTTCAATCTTTCTCAGCATCACAGTCTTTCCAATGAGTTGGCTCTTCCCATCAGGTGGCCAAAGGATTGGGGCTTCAGCTTCAGCATCAGTCCTTCCAATGAATATTCAGGACTGATTTCCTTTAGAATTTACTGGTTTGATCTTGCTGTCCAAGGTACTCTTAAGAGTGTTTCACAGTATCAAAATTCAAAAGCATCAAGTCTTCAGCATTCAACCTTCCTTATGGTCCAACTCTCACATCCATACATGACTACTGGAAAAACCATAGCTTTGACTATATGGACCTTTGTCAGGAAAGTCCCATCTCTTCAAGGATTTTCCACAGTTTGTTGTGATCCACACAGTCAAAGGCTTTTGCATAGTCAATGAAGCAGAAGTAGATGTTTTTCTGGAATTCCCTTGCTTTTTCCATGATCCAACAAATGTTGGCAATTTCATCTCTGGTTCTCTGCCTTTTCTAAAATCCAATTTGTATATCTGGAAGTTCTTGGTTCACATACTGCTGAAGCTTAGCTTGGAGGATGTTGAGCATAACCTTACTAGCGTGAGAAATGAGTGCAATTGTTCAGTAATTAGAACATTCTTTGGTACTGCCTTTCTTAGGCACTGGAATGAAAACTGATCTTTTCCAGTCTTGTGGCCACTACTGAGTTTTCTAAATTTGCTGGCATATTGAGTGCAGCACTTTAACAGCATCATCTTTTAGGATTTGAAATAGCTCAGCTCAAATTCCATCACCTCCACTAGATTTGTTCATAGTGATGCTTCCTATGGTCCATTTGATTTCACATTCCAGGATGTCTGGCTCTAGGTGAGTGATCACACCATCGTGGTTATCTGGGTCATTAAGATCTTTTTGTATAGTTCTTCTGTTTATTCTTGCCACCTCTTCTTAATATCTTCTGCCTCTGTTATATCCTTATCATTTCTGTCCTTTATCGTGCCCATCCTTGCATGAGTTGTTCCCTTCATGTCTCCAATTTTCTTGCAAAGAGAGCTAAATGCAGAGTTCCAGACAATAGCAAAGAGAGATAAGAAGGCCCTTCTTCAATGAACGATGCAAAGACATAGAGGAAAACAATATAGGTTGGGAAAGACTAGAATCTCTTCAAGAATACTGGAGATATCAAGGGAACCTCAAAAATAGTGGTAGTTAATTTATGTGGACTATGTATTATTTTGGCTGCAAAGGGAAAAAAAAGAGTCTGAAAAATATTAACCTGAGTTTCCTTATTTTCCTCCAATTACAACAGCTGTACTTCAAGTATGTGAAAGTGAATCTACTATCATTCACCTCTGATTAAAAGAATTTTAAGAAACAGGAAGATATGCACACTCTGAGTAAAAATGCTCTAATAGCTGACTATTAACCATTCCAATCTAGATACATTATATTTTTCTTTGTAAAACTGAAGCTATCAGTATAGTTCCTGTTCCATTTTCACCTAAACCTGTTCTCTCTCCTAATGTTTTATTTTTTTTAATTCAGTTAAAGCAATTTTATAAAGTGGATTGAAATCTGTATATGATTCATGGCATTTTGTCAAATAAGGATGTTTTCAGAAGAACTGAAAACAATCAAAGGTTTAATGACGACTTGCCCAGCTTCTCTGCCAGCGTCAATAGGACATATCTGTTGGGCAATTTCTTCCAAGTGTAAAGAGGGATTTGCTTTTTTCCATTCACATTGCACTTTGCCTTCAGCTAATAGTATTCATTAGCAAGGATAGACTGAGGTCAAGGGTGCAGCATGACCAAATAAACTGGCCCACACAGGCACTGAACCCATAAATGTGACTTAATTCAACTGAATTAAGCAACCACAGTTCATTAAAGATCTAAACGTCTCTGTCACTCACATATGTCTGACCTACACATCAATCCATATGTTGTCTCTCTGCACCATTGAAATACTTGGTTTCGGGATAAGCTTAATTAACAGTCAATACCAGCAAGGAACCATAAAAAACTATGTCACATAGTTTTCCCTTACTGTTCTATGCAGTGGAACAAGAGTATATTTTTTTAAAAAAATTGCTACTTTCCCAAACTGACCATTTCATGAGTGACAGAAACATCAAAATGAACACAAGTTGTAACATGATCTAATTAGATCTTGAAGAAGAAGTGGAGTGGAATAGAGAAGCAAACAGGGTTTCAGAGGTTCAGGGTTCAACTCTGTTTCTGCCTCTTCTTACTGTGTGAACTTTGGGCAATTTGGTTTCTCCTAGCTATACTTTCCTTATCTAACAAAATGGAATAATGATATCACCATGAGAATTAAAAGGACTGATGAATATTGAGTGCCTGGCATATAGTAACCAGTCAATGCATTTTGTTATTATAGACATTTACTCTGGAAGCTGTTTCAAGAACAGATTCAATAAATCAACGATGGAGGAAGAGGAATTAGAAAAGTGTTGTTGTAAGAATTCTGGTCTCAAAGACAGATTTGAGAGATGTTGAATGGACAGAATTGATCACTGTCTGGCATGTGGTGGCAGGGAGTGATAGAAACTGAAATTCAGGGAAGGGGTGACAAAGAAAGAAGAGTCTGAAAAGGCTTTCCTAAAGAGGATATTTTACAGAGTTCTGGAAGAGAAAGGTGATTCAGCCAGCAAAAGGAACAGTGTTGTCTTTATGCTAAAATCCAGTCTTTCCAGACTCAGCTCTGAATCCTTGGGAGCTAGATTCATCATAAGAGATATATATATAAATCTATAAGAACTCCAAGCTATCTTTGTAAATGAATTAAATACTATTCTTTTCATATAATTTGTCATTATTTTTCTAATTCATGTCAATGCTGTAGTGATTAATAAATGATAATTTCTTACACAGATTTTTTAAAGTAAATTTTATCCTTATTTACACTTTTTAATTGTCAAATATGTCATATTTTGGTAAATGAGCCAGAATATAATTCTCTTATTTTCTTTAAGAAGAATCCTTATCTTAAAATATAATAGTAACTATGTATAGCCAGTTCTTGGGAACCACTTCTCAATCTCAGAATTTTTTTTCTGATTGAGATTTAATAAATACAATCATAAAGGAATTAAAAGAGAAGCCATGGAATATTCTGCTATATCCAAACAATGCCATTTTTGCTTCATAATTACTCCTATTTGCATCTATTCTGTGACTATTCCCAGAAATATTTGTATATCAGTTCAGTTCAGTCACTCAGTCATGTCTGACTCTTTGCGACCCCATGAATCGCAGCACACTAGGCCTCCCTGTCTGTCAGGAATCCTCTAGCCCTTATTAATTCCTGAATAATCAGGAATTAAGAGGAGAGGCACGCCTTTTCCAGGGCTGAGGAATCCAGGCATTTCCTTTGTTAGTTTCTTATTGTGGTGATAAGTAACCTCTTCTCTCTTTAATAGGGATCACCTTGTGTTTTGTAAATCTGGAATTTTAATCTTTATCTTTGATGAGAATAACTACCTTGTAAAACAGTATGTATGCCCACGCCATGTTGATTAAAACACCTTTGCTCCATCAGAGCTTTGGTCCCCGTGTCTTTCTTTCTTTCTCTTCCTCTCTTTCTCTTTATCTCTCTATTTCTGGCTGATTCCCTGGAGCATGAAAACCGGCGGCATAACCCAGGGAATATTAGCCTCTTGCCTTCTTCACTCTCTCGTCAACTCCGGACAACCAGGTTCCGGTCCACTAAAGGATCAACACCTGTCCATTACCAACTCCCGGAGTTTACTCAAACTCATGTCCATCGAGTTGGTGATGCCATCCAGCCATCTCATCCTCTGTCATCCCCTTCTCCTCCTGCCCCCTGTCCCTCCCAGCATCAGGGACTTTTCAAATGAGTCAGCTCTTTGCATGAGGTGGCCAAAGTATTGGAATTTCAGCTTCAGCATCAGTCCTTCCAATGAACACCCAGGACTGATCTCCTTCAGGATGGACTGGTTGGATCTCCTTGCAGTCCAAGGGACTCTCAAGAGTCTTCTCCAACACCATAGTTCAAAAGCATCAATTCTTCGGTGCTCAGCTTTCTTCACAGTCCAACTCTCACATCCATACATGACTACTGGAAAAACCATAGACTTGACTAGATGGACCTTTGTTGGCAAAGTAATGTCTCTGCTTTTAAATATGCTATCTAGGTTGGTCATTACTTTCCTTCCAAGGAGTAAGCGTCTTTTAATTTCATGGCTGCAGTCACCATCTGCAGTGATTTTGGAGCCCCAAAAAATAAAGTCTGACACTGTATCCACTGTCTCCCCATCTATTTCCCATGAAGTGAAGGGACCAAATGCCATGATCTTAGTTTTCTGAATGTTGAGCTTTAAGCCAACTTTTTCACTCTCCTCCTTCCCTTTCATCAAGAGGCTTTTTAGTTCCTCAATATTTGTACATAGCTAGATATAATTCTGCAGTGCTTAATTCTCTCTTAAAATCTCAATTCAACCCAAAGGGCTTCCAAAAAATATTTGAGAGGCAATCCCTCCAGTTAATTGCAATAGAATATGTATCTGTCTGTGAAAGGACTTAGATTGATGAGTTAAGAGGACACTAACATTAATCTAGAAACAGAGGGAAATCTAGAAACAGAGTGATGAGTTATAAACGTTTCCTTCCTGCCATTTTTACACACCCAAGACATTAGTCATTGGATCTGCGTTTTCAGTTAGGTTGTACACAAATAAGAAAAGCTAGTATTATCCACGTCAGTAAGGATATGAGGAAATAATTGCTACCAGCTCAACTTTCACCATCAACTTACTTCGCAGCCTATTTAAAGCTCTCTAGAAAAGGAAACGAGTATGAAAAAATACATAACAATTGTTCAAACAGGATGACATTTCTACTTATTTTATTCATTTTGTTCCTGAGGCACAGAACAAGGGTATTCTTAGTCTAAACTCAATTAGAGTGTGAATTTCCCTTTCTTGACCACCCCATCACCACCACCACCACCTACACATACACACACAGAGACAACACACATATAGGACAAACAGACACTTTATGTTTAGAAATATTTTGGTGAAATTTGATATTTGGGGGAAAATGTTTACTACATGCTATGCATAGTCAGGGAGAAGACAATGGCAACCCACTCCAGTACTCTTGCCTGGAAAATCCCATGGATGGAGGCTGCAGTCCATGGGGTTGCTAGGAGTTGGACACGACTGAGCGATTTCATTTTCAATTTTCACTTTCATGCATTGGAGAAGGAAATGGCAACCCACTCCAGTATTCTTGCCTGGAGAATCCCAGGGACGGGAGAGCCTGGTGGGCTGCCATCTATGGGGTTGCACAGAGTTGAACACAACTGAAGCGACTTAGCAGCAGCAGCATGCATTGTCAGCTCTACAGCTGTGCTTTTCAAAACCAAGGGCAACAGCTGTGGACTTTTGTTTTTGGTGAGAATAGCAGAGGCGAATTTGCAATAAGGTACACTACACCACCAGAGATCTAAGAGGCCTCAAATTTAGGAGGAAAGTTAAAGGACTAAGAGTCAGGAGACCAAGCTTAAATCCAGCTCCATAATGACTGCAGCCTAAGCTGAAGTCAGTCACCTTGGTAACCTAGACCTCTGATTCCTGGCAAAAGATGGAACACTCAGCCTGGATGGCATCTAGTCTCTTGCAGTCACTGAGTTCATTGCTTCTCTGAGGTGCCTGTCTCACACATTTTGTATTTTGCCAATAAGAGACAGCCAGGCTCAGCACCATCCAGATCCTAAAATAATCCCTAGGCCTCATCCAAAATACACAAGTTTAAATCTTTTCTACGTTTGTCTTTTTTGCCTTTTCACACAGTTTATGGGGTCCTTGAGGCAAAATCAATCCAAAGAAATAAAGAAAAACAATAGAATGGGAAAGACTAGAAATCTCTTCCAGACAATTGGAGATATCAAGGGAATATTTCATGCAAAGATGGGCACAATAAAGGACAGAAACAGTAAGGACCTAACATAACCAGAAGAGATTAAGAAGAGGTGGCAAGAATACATAGAAGAACTATACAAAAAATGTTTTAATGACCCAGATAACCACGATCGTGTGGCCACTCACCTAGAATCAGACATTCTGGAGTGTTAAGTCAGGTGGACCTTAGGAAGTATTGCTACAAAGAAAGTTAGTGGAGGTGTTGGAATTCCAGCTGAGTTATTTCAAATCCTAAAAGATGATGCTGCAAAAGTGCTGCACTCAATATGTCAGCACATTTGGAAAACTCAGCAATGGTCACAGGACTGGAAAAGGTCCGTTTTCACTGCAGTCCCAAAGAAAGGCAATGCCAAAGAATGTTCAAACTACCAAACAACTGTGCTCATTTCACATACTAGCAAGGTAATGCTCAAAATTCTTCAAGCTAGGCTTTAGAAGTACATGAATCAAGAACTTCCAGATGTACAATTTGATTTTAGAAAAGGCAGAAGAACCAGAGAACAAATCTCCAACATCTGCTGGATCACAGAGAAAGCAAAAGAATTCCAGAAATGCACCTACTTCTGCTTTATTGAGTACACTAAAGCCTTTGATTGTGTGGATCACAACAAACTTTGGAAAGTCTTAAAGAAATGAAAATACCAGATCACCTTACCTGGCCCCTAAGAAATCAGTATGCAGATCAAGAAGCAACAGTTGGAACCAGACATGGAAAAATGGACTATAGGTAAAAATTAGGAAAGGGGTGTGTCAAGGTGTACACTGTCAGCTTGTTTAACTTATATGCAGAGTACATCATATGAAATGCCTGGCTGGATGAATCACAAGCTGGAATCAAGATTTCTGGGAGAAATAGCAACCACCTCAGATATGCAGATGATACCACTCTAGTGGAAAAAAGCAAAGAGAAACTAAAGAGCCTCTTGATGAGGGTGAAAGAGGAGAGTGAAAGAACTGGCTTAAAACTCAACATTCAAAAAACTTAAGGTCATGGTATCCAGTCCCATCACTTCGTGGCAAATAGATGGAGGAAAAGTGGAAACAGTGGCAGATTTTATTTTCTTGGGCTCCAAAATCACTTCAGATGGTAACTGCAGCCACAAATTAAAAGACATTTGCTCCTTGGAAGGAAAGCTATAACAAACCTAGATAGTATATTAAAAAGCAGAGACATCACTTTGCTGACAAAGGTCCATGTAGTCAAAGCTATGTTTTTTCCAGTAGTCATGTATGGAGCTGGATGATAAAGAAGGCTGAGCACCAAAGAATCGATGCCTTCAAATTGTGGTGCTGGAGGAGACTCATGAAATTCTCCTTGGACAGCAAGGAGATCAAACCAGTCAATTCTAATGGAAATCAACCCTGAATATTCATTGGAAGGACTGATGTGGTGCTGGAGGAGACTCATGAAATTCTCCTTGGACAGCAAGGAGATCAAACCAGTCAATTCTAATGGAAATCAACTCTGAATATTCATTGGAAGGACTGACGCTGAAGCTGAAGCTCCAATCCTTTGGCCACTTGTTGCAAAGAGTTGACTTAATAACAAACAGATCCTGATGCTGGGGAAGATTGAGGGCAAGAGGAGAAGGTGTTGAAAGAGGATGGGATGGTTGGATAGCACCACCGACTCAATGGACATGAGTTTGAGCAAACTCTGGGAGATGATTAAGGACAGGGAAGCCTGGCATGCTGCAGTCCATTGAGTCACAAAGAGTTGGCACAACTTAGCAGCTAACCAACATTTGTGTTACCCTGTGCTGAGAACCTAAGTCTATTTTTCCATAGAAGGATGCATGAGAAATACATATTAGAATGTGAGTAGAATGAAGTTAGAATGAAGTAGAATGAAGTATAGACCATGCCAAGACCTTTGTTGACTCAATAGAAACAGTGAAATACCTGAAATACATAGGGAAGAGGAAACTGGAATAAATGACCCATTCTGTTCAAAGTTAGAGGTTACAACAGAGCAATAATTACCAAATGTGTTCCACAAGATGTTAAAAGTGTTCCTGTTAGAAAGATTGGGTGTGGTTATTACGATCAAGTTAGTTTGGGAGTAGATGGATTAAATGAGTTAAGCAGATTATTTTTGCTCTAGAACCTCTGAGAATATGGTATGAAGCCTTTCCCAAACTCACTGTCAATGGAACATTTCTTTCCCAGAGAATATCACAGGATCACTTTGAAAGAAAGATACTTTAGAATATACTGTCTAAGACAGATTAAGGAAAATAAAATATATTGACAAAACCTGTCAATTTGCTTTCTGATACTCACTAATGTATTGACATATCATCTTTTAGAGATGCATCCAAATTTGATGTCTCCTTGAAATTTTACCCAGCCAGGAATAAAATCATTTGTTTCAGACTGACATTTGTCAAATGTCTGAATGGTTCTCAGAATCCCTGCTATTATATTCCAATACAAATATGGTATGTGTACCTTTTGAAAGTGGGCTTTGATATTTATGGACTGAAGAGCCAAAAAGAATTGGGAGAAAAATGATTTTTAAAGTGATCTATGTTCGTCTTCCATGGAATTTTTTCCATCTTTTTAAAAAGGAGCTCCTTGGCCAATTCTGGCTTCTCTCGAGAAACCACAAGCCAGGGTAAACCAGGAGCCTGCTATAACACTTCATTCTTATGCATCATTTAAAAGGCATGCACCCTTCCTGTGATTCCAATAACACTAGGAATCAGAGAGCAAGGGTTATGTTGGGACCCCATAAATAATGCTTCATCTCGCCTTTTAGGTTCCATGAACAAAGAAACCTTGCAGAAGAGAGTAGTTACATTTTAGAATAAGCCATCTTACTTTGTGAATACACTGAAGAAGTCTTCAAGCCCACAACCACAAAGATGCACAAAAGTCTATAAAACAACAACCTTACTGAAAAACGTTGAGATAGATAGTTTTTGCCATGATGATCGCTGAAAGGGCTGTCCGGGACCCATACATGTACGAAGTATTGTATTAACATACACACGAGAGTCCTCTCTAAGAATCAAACTAAGGGAAAAACCTCGAAGTTGGCATGATCAAAAGATTTTAGGAGGGTAATCGGGTAAGAGTATCAGTTTTAGCTAGACAATATTCGCCTGTGTCTGGTAGGGCACTAGAGAGTGCTGGTGGGAAGTATTACATGGGCCATTAAAACCGCTCCTTGGATGAAACTCAAAGAGAAAAAGAACTGCAAACATGTTTGGTTCAAGGATGATGTGCCAGAATCAAAGGAGAGAGGTAATTAGGAGGACAACACAATGTCAGTCTCTCACACTTCCATCTCCCCAGAGCTTGCAGACTTGTATCCAAGTTCCAGACTGCAGACGCATCCACTGAAGAACAAGTGAAAACAAGAACATCTGGCACAGATGTGCAGCTCTCAAGCAACGGCAGCCCCGGGGCCAGCCTCACCCCCACAGTAGGAGACATTGGTGGCGGATGCTCTGACAGATCCATCAAGATACTCAGCAATAGACACTGGCAGCCTAGATGCAGACTCTATTGCTCCTAGAATCATCTCCATAGGGTGACATTGGCAGCAAAGTTGCTGCTGTTAATACCACAAGGCAATGAGCATCCTCTACAGAATCAGGGTAAGAGAGAAAGAAAACAGAACAGGGGATGCCACTGGGTGGTTAAAAGGATAAATTTGCTGATGGTATATGATGTACATCTTAAGAATGCTACAACTATTTAATACACATATAAGGGTGGTCTAGAGTTCTCATATAGGGAATAGAAGCAGAGCCAGAGAAATTCCATTGGCAACAATCCTAATATTCTATTTTTATCTTAATGCAAGTATGGCCTGAGAATCAAGAATTACATAAGGAAAGATTGCATAATATCGAAACTGCTTGTATTGGAATGGAGTCCTGGCTGACTGTGGTCATCTTTGTAAACAATGGAAAATCTCATTTAATTGAATTGGCTTAAACTTGGTCCATTGTGTGAGGCTGTGAATTTGATAGCCTTTTAAGGTCATCTCCCTAATCATTACAAAGGTTATGCTTTGTACAAATGAATGCTGCATTTTTTTCATCTTATTCTCAAAGATTAGAGCACTTTGGTATAGTCCTAGTTAAGTTTTATTATTTTCAAACAATAGATTGTATTTGAAAAAGCCATATGATCATCTTCTTGAGTGTTTTTAATAGCAACAAGTAATTTTTATAAAGGTAGCTCATATTTTTATAGGTATTTTCAAAGTTCCTCTGTCTGATCATGTTATCCTATAAAAAGAGGTAAGATATTTGGCAGGTAAGGAAACTAATGTGTTGAACTGGTCAAGGATGATCAATTATTCAGTGATAAAGCTGGGTATAGAACTGACACCTCTGGACTGTTAATCCAAGCCAACTCACTGAGTCACACGAGACCACCTTTCTCTTCGTACTTTCTCTCAATCTTTGCATCACTTCAACAAGTTCAAATGTTATCCCTGCAGTCTCCTCCAAAAAACTTAAAACAATGGGCTTATCTAAGCTACATTTAGCCAAGAAATACCAGGCAGTTATATTTCCCGAGGGCTTTAAATTCTTTTCAAGGAAAAGACACTTTTTGACTTTGAGTTTCAAACTTTGCTTTATTAGTGTCTTTCATGAAAAGAATGCCAACATTAGTTTATTTATTTCTGTTCTGGATGTTCTTATAAAACACTCTATGGAGTATTCTCAAGCCATACGCTATTCTTTCCATGAATTGCACAACCCAGCTACCCCGCCAAAAGACAGACAAGGTATCACCCATAAAGTTTCAGTTACTCTGATTTTATGCCTCCAGCACAAGGAATGACCACATTCTAATAAAAACTAATTCACTACAGGATAGAAAGAAACAACAGAGGGAAAAAGACTCTCACAATAATTATAAAGTTTGTTTCTTTCTTGAGGAAGCAAATATTAAACTTATTTCTGTTGATCAGTCACCCTGCACGCGTGCACACACACTTATTCAATTTACTTCCTCATAAAAATAATCTCATTAGTATCAGTCAGGGGAACCTTTGTATGACTTGTTTTTTGAAGATCAACTTAAATAACTAAATCTAATCTAATTCTACTTAGAGTAAAAAAATGATAAGAGTGATGAAGATGTCCACTAGGCCAGGATATCTGGAAATTCCCAAGTTTATGTTATATTTTGTTGGTATAAGACTTTATACATCCCCAACACAAAAGAAGCTACACAGACATTATTTATAATTATTTTCTCTTTAAAAATGAAACACTTCCTGTTTCTCATATCCTTCAGCAGATGAATAAAATGATTCATATTAAACTCACATTAGCTCTGCATTATCACAGATTTTTCTTCTTTATTTTTGCTTCTTCACTTCCCTGGTGGCTGTGCTTTAATATAACTTTATTAAATTCAAGGAACAGTTTGGGAAATTAGATCTTATATATCCAAGGAGTCTTCATGTTGAACTCCCCCAAAGAATTCAAGAAATGACATTGCTAAAGCTTTGCAAGGGATGCTGTAAGCCACACAGAAGTCTTTGGCCATCTTCATGATTATACATGACAATTATATAAACCAAAATGCTCAGGACAATGAGAAGCTCTTTTGGCCTATAATGTTTTGATAGACATTTTAAATGGGAATGTAGACAACATATATAGTATAGGTACTATATGTGTATACATATAGTATAGGTACTACGTGTGTATACAATAGTATAGGTACTCTATGTGTATACAATAGTATAGGTTCTACATGTGTATACAATAATATAGGTACTATATGTGTATACATAAAGTATAGGTACTACATGTGTATACATGTGTATATATACATACACACTTAAATACATCATTTGAAAGATTCTTTTCAGAATTACCTTCTCTATGTTATTTTCCTAATCACACATAAAGTGCAATTTTATCATGAACATAGTAAAATCCCCAATGCAGAGTTTGTGTGCAAATCTCTTCAAAAGTTTTAGACAACATGTGCGAGCGTGCTCAGTCCCTTCAGTCATATCAAACACTTTGCAACCCCCTGGGCTACAGCCCTCCAGGCTCCTCTGTCCATGGATTCTCCAGGCAACAATACTGGAGTGGGTTGCCATGCCCTCTTCTAAGGAATCTTCCCAACCCAGGAAACAAACCAACATCTCCCATGTCTCCTGCATTGTAAGGGGGTTTTTCAACCACCGAGCCATCTAGGAAGCCCTAGACAACATAGATCATAGCAAAAATTTATTAAAATCATTTATCCTAGGTAATAGCTAGAAAACTAATTTTTTTAATTCATTTAAAATCCCTCTGTCATCATTTCTAAACTACCTAGAATTTTGAAGTCCTAAAATGTTAGGCCTGAATTTTTACCTTGTACCTTCAGAGGTTTTCATGGGACTCAAAATTGTAGAAAGAAATCCTTTAGGTAGAATCTCTTAGAACTGACTTCACAGGTGCATGGTAATTATAAAGCAGCATTTCTGCCTTGGGATTAGGGGGAATATATATTTAAAACACAGCCTAGCTCTAGACAGCAATCATCCTGGAAGGTCCGCAAGGACACTTAAACATCTCTTTTGCTCCCTCTGCTGGTTGCTTTCTGAAATAAAAAAATGGGTGTTTTGACCTCTTTCCAGAAAGGCTGATGTATTTTAACTTTTCTAGACTTTGGGTGTCAAGACTTATCTATTTGGTCCATTATGACTAAGTATTCGTGACTGAGTTGCTATGATCGAGTTGAGGCTTTACTTGTCAAAGTAACAAATGAGTATGAAATATTACATAAAAAGAGATTATGAAAATGGAAGTTCCATTATATTAACAGCTCAAAGATTTTGAACATGGTACAAGAGAGAATATAAGATATCCTCATCTCAAAATAATATATCAAGGAAAATATAAGCACTTACATATAAAATTAGTTAAGAAAAAAGTATATAATTAAGGAATAAATTATTAGCTATATAGTGTTATAGACTTCAGAGACTGGAAAAATTTCATAAACAAGAGACAGTAGTTATACTGAGACTCAAAAATGACTGATATAGAACACAAGCTGGAGTGTGATAGGAGTGATTACTGTCACAGCACAACAATAAGTACCATCAATAATCCAGTCCAATATTCCAATAGAAACATAGCCTTCTTCCTATACATGTAATTGCAAGCACTAGTAATAAAAACAACAGCATGCTCATACCTGGCATAAAGAAAAAAAGCTATGTTCCAAATTAAAGTATGTGCCTCTTCTCCCCAAAAGTGAATATCCACAATCATTCAGCCATCATAGCTTTCTAAACTGGAGGGTAGTCAGCCCTTCTTGATCAAATTCAATCACAAGCCCATTTTGACACTCAGCTACCTATCGCTTAAATAATAAGTTTAATCACTAGTAATACACTCTTTATGAAATGCTAAAAAATGACTAGAAGGGAGATATATTTGAGACTACTGCAGAGTTCTTCCTCAGTAAGACAGATCTTTCCCTTCATTCAAGGAGCTCTGAGTCTATGATTTGTATCATGTCAGAGAAGTGTGGGAAGGACCACGAATGTCTATTGTTCTGAGTCACTCAGGTCACTGTCAAACCTAGAGATGTTTTAAGTAGGACCTTGGTAGGATATCATCAATTTCAGTCCTAGAATCCCTCATGATCCATTAGCTACTTCCAAAGTCTTCCGCATGTCAAACTTCATTATTATCACTCTCACCCTGGGGATTATTACAGGCACAACACCACTTTAGTTGGCTAATGAAGTGCTGCTGATTTGTCCTCAATAGACATGAGCTACAATATACCTGATAGTATTATCCTATTCTAGAGAGGCTAGCCACTGCAGTCTTTTTCAAAGGTGCTGCACTCTCCTCACCAATGAATTTCTTCACGTTTACAAGTATTTTCTTTAAGTTAATTTTTTTGAAGGATAATTTCTTTACAGAATTTTGCTGTTTTCTGTCAAACATCCACATGAATCAACCATAGGTATACATATATTCCACTCCCCTTTGAAACTCCCTCCCATCTCCCTCCCCATCCCCCCACCAGGTTGATACAGAGCCCCTGTTTGAGTTTCCTGAGCCATATAGAAAATTCCCATTGGCTATCTATTTTACGTATGGTCATGTAAGTTTCCATGTTACTCTTTCCATCCATCTCACCCTCTCCTCCCCTCTCCCCATGTCCACAAGTCTATTCTCTACGTCTATTTCTCCACTGCTGCCCTGTAAGTAAATTCTTCAGTACCATTTTTCTAGATTCCATATATGTGCATTAATACGACATTTCTCTTTCTCTTTCTGACTTACTTCACTCTGTATAATAGGTTCCAGGTTCATCCACCTCATTAGAACTGACTCAAATGTGTTCCTTTTTATGGCTGAGTAATATTCCATTGTGTATATGTACCACAACTTCTTTATCCATTCATCTGTCGATGGACATCTAGGTTGCTTCCATGTTCTAGCTTTTGTAAACAGTGCTGCAATGAACAATGGGATTACATGTGTCTTTTTCAATTTTGGTTTCCTTGGGCCATCTGCCCAGGAGTGGGATTTCTGGGTCATATGGTGGTTTTATTCCTAGCTTTTGAAGTAATCTCTATGCCATCTTCCATAGTGGCTGTATCAATTTACATTCCCACCAACAGTGCAAGAGCATTCCCTTTTCACCATACCCTCTCCAGCATTGATCGTTTGTAGAATTTTTGATGATGGCCATTCTCACTGGTGTTAGGTGATATCTCATTATTGTTTTGATTTGCATTTCTCTAATAATAAGCAATGTTGAGCATCTTTTCATGTGTTTGTTAGACATTTGTATGTCTTCTTTGGAGAAATATCTGTTTAGGTCTTTTCCCCACTTTCTGAATGGGTTGTTTGCTTTTCTGGTATTGAGTTGTATGAGCTGCTTATATATTTTGTAAATATATCCTTTGTCAGTTGTTTCATTTTCTACTATTTTCTTCCATTCTAAGGGTTATCTTTGCACCTTGCTTATAGTTTCCCTTGCTGTGCAAAATATTTTAAGTTTAATCAGGTCCCACTTGTTTACTTTTGTTTTTTCCATTACTCTAGGAGGTGGGTCATAGAGGATCTGGCTTTGATTTATGTCATCAACTATTCTGCCTATGTTTTCCTCTAGGAGTTTTATAGTTTCTGGTCTTACATTTAGGTCTTTAATCCATTTTGAGTTTATCTTTGTGTATGGTGTTAGGAAGTGATCTAATTTCATTATTTTACATGTAGCTGTCCAATTTTCCCAGCACCATTTATTGAAGAGGCTGTCTTTGCTCCATTGTATATTTTCGCCTCCTTTGTCAAAAATAAGGTACGCATAGGTGCATGGGTTTATTTCTGGGCTTTCCATCTTGTTCCATTGATCTATAGTTCTGTTTTTGTGCCATATCTTACTGTCTTGATGACTGTAGCTTTGTAGCATATTCTGAAGTCAGGAAGCTGATTCTTCCAGCTCCATTCTCCTTTCTCAAGAGTGCTTTGGCTATTCAGAGTCTTTTGTGTTTCCATATGAATTGTTAAATTTTTTGTTCTAGTTCTGTGAAAAATGTCATTGGTAATTTGATAGGCATCACATTGAATCTGCAGATTGTGTTTGGTAGGATAGTCATTTTCACAGTATTGATTCTTCCTACCCAGGAACATGGAATATCTCTCCATCTGTTTATGTCATCTTTGATTTCTTTCATTAATGTCTTATAATTTTCTGTGTACAGTTCTTTTGTCTCCTTAGGTAAGTTTATTGCTAGATATTTAATTCTTTTTGTTGCAATGGTGAATTCCTTAATTGCTCTTTCTAATTTTTCATTGTTAGTATATAGAAATGCAATGATCTCTGTGTATTGATTTTTTATCCTGCAACTTTGATAAATTCACTTTTAGCTCTAGTAATTTTCCGATACTGTCTTTAGGATTTTCTATGTACAGTATCATGTCACCTGCAAACAGTGAGAGCTTTACTTCTTTTCAAATCTGGATTCCTTTTATTTCTTTTTCTTCTCTGATTGCTATAGCTAGGACTTCCAGAACTATGTTGAATAATAGTGGGGAAAGTGCACACCCTTGTCTTGTTCCTAATCTTAAGGGGAAATGCTTTCAGTTTTTCACCACTGAGAATAATGTTTGTGTAAGCTTATCATATATAGCCTTTACTATGTTGAGGTAGGTTCCTTCTATGCCCATTTTTTGAAAAGTTTTAAATATAAATAGGTGCTGAATTTTGTCAATGGCTTTTCATGCATCTATTGAGATTATCATATGGTTTTTATCTTTCAATTTGTTAATATAGTGTATCATATTGATTAATTTTGTATATTGAAGAATTCTTGCATCCCTGGAATAACCCAACTTGATCATGGTGTATGAGCTTTTTGATGTGTTGCTGAATTCTGTTCACTAAAATTTTGTTGAAGATTTTTGCATCTATGTTCATCAGTGATTTGGCCTGTAGTTTTCTCTTTTGTTGTTGTTGTTGTCTTTGTCTGGTTTTGGTATTAGGGTGATGATTGCCTCATAGAATGAGTTTGGAAGTGTTTCTTCCTCTGCAATTTTTTGAAAGAGTTTTTGAAAGATAGGCATTAGCTCTTCTCTAAATGTTTGATAGAATTCTCCTGTGAAGCCATCTGGTCCTGGGCTTTTGTTTTTTTGGAAGATTTTTGATCACAGCTTCAATTCCAGTGCTTGTAATTGGGTTGTTCATAATTTCTATTTCTTCCTGGTTCAGTCTTGGAAGACTGTACTTTTCTAAGAATCTGTCCATTTCTTCCAGGTTATCCATTTTATTGCTATATAGTTGTTCATAATACTCTCTTATAATCATTTGTGTTTTTGTATTATATTTTGTATTGTATTATTTTGTATTTGTATTTTTGCATTGTCTGTTGTAACCTCTCCTTTTTCATTTCTAATTTTGTTGATTTGATTCTTTTCCTTTTTTTCTTGATGAGTGTGACCAAAGGTTTGTCGATTTTGTTTATCTTCTCAAAGAACCATCTTTTAGTTTTATTAATCTTTATTATTGTTTCTTTCATTTCTTTTTCATTTATTTCTGCTCAGATCTTTATGATATCTTTCCTTCTACTACTTTTGGGGTTTTTTGGTTCTTCTTTTTCCAGCTGTTTTAGGTGTAAAGTTAGGTTGTGTATTTGATGTTTTTTTTTTTTATTTCTTGAGGTAGGATTGTATTGCTATAAACTTTCCTCTTAGAACTGTTTTTGCTGCATGCCATAGGTTTTGAGTTGTTATTTCTTCCTAGAAATTTTTTATTTATTCAGTAACCTGTTGGTTATTTAGAAACGTATTGTTTAATCTCCATCTGTTTGTGTTTCCTACAGGTTTTTTTTTTTTTTTCTTGTAATTGATATCTAGTCTTATAGCATTGTGGTTGGAGAAGATGCTTGGTATGATTTCAGTATTCTTAAATTTACTGAGGTTTGATTTGTGACCCAAGATGTGGTCTATCTTGGAGAATGTTCCATGTGCACTTGAGAAGAAGGTGTATTCTTCTGGATTTGGAATGTCCTGAAGATATCAATGAGCTCTATCTCATCTAATGTATCATTTAAGACTTGTGTTTCCTTACTAATTTTCTGTTTGATTATCTGTCCATTGGTGTGAGTGGGGTGTTAAAGTCTCCTACTATTATTGTGTTACTGTCAATTTCCCCTTTTATGTCTGTTAATGTTTGTCTTATGTATTGAGGTGCTCCTATGTTAGTGCATAGATATTTACAATTGTTATATCTTCCTCTTGGATTGATCCCTTGATCATTATGTATTGTCCTTCCTTATTTCTTGTAATCTTCTTTATTTTAAGGTCTACTTTGTCTGATATGAGAATTGCTACTCCAGCTTTCTTTTGCTTCCCATATGCATGGAATATATTTTTCCGTCCTCTCACTTTCAGTCTATATGTATCACAAGGTCTGAAGGGGGTTTCATGTAGACAGCATATATATGGGTCTTGTTGTGTTTTTTTTTTTTTTTTTTTTTTTTTTTATCCATTCAGCCAGTCTGTGTCTTTTGGTTGGGACATTTAATGCATTTACATTTAAAGTAATTATTTATATATATATGTTCCTATTGCAATTTTCCTAATTGTTTGGGGTCGATTTTGTAGATCTTTTATCTTCTTTTGTGTGTCTTAACTGTATTAGTCCATTTAACATTTGTTGTAAAGCTGGTTTAGTGGTACTGAATCCTCTTAACTTTTGCTTGTCTGAAAAGCTTTTGATTTCTTTATCAATTTTGAATGAGATCCTTGCCAGGTATAGTAATCTTGGTTGTAGATTTTTCCCTTTCAGAACTTTAAATATATCCTGCCATTCCCTTCTGGCCTGAAGAGTTTCTGTTGAAGGATCAGCTGTTAAGTGTATGGGGTTTTCTCTTGTATGTTACTTGTTGCTTTTCCCTTGCTGCCTTTAATATTCTTTCTTTGCATTTAGTCTTTGTTAGTTTGATTAGTATGTGTCTGGGCGTGTTTCTCCTTGGGTTTATCCTGTATGCAACTCTTTGAACCTCTTGGACTTGATTGACTATTTCCTTTTCCATGTTGGGGAAATTTTCAGCTATAGTTTCTTCAAATATTTGCTCATACCCTTTCTTTTTCTCTTCTTCTAGGACTCCTATAATTCAAATGTTGGTGCCATTTGATATTGTACCAGAGGTCTCTGAGACTATCCTCTGTTCTTTTCATTCTTTTTACTTTATTTTTGCTCTTCAGAAGTTATTTCCACCATTTTATCTTTCAGCTCACTGATTCGTTCTTCTGCTTCAGATATTCTGCTATTGATTCCTTTCAGACTATTTTTAATTTCAGTAATTGTGTTGTTTTCTCTGTACATTTATTCTTCAATTCTTCTTGATGTTTGTTAATTGATTCTTGCATTTGTTCCATTTTGTTTTCAAGGTTTTTGATCATCTTTACTGTCATCATTCTGAATTCTTTTTCAGGTAGTTTGCCTGTTTCCTCTTCATTTATTTGGACTTCTGTGTTTCTAATTTTTCCCTTCATTTGTGTAGTATTTCTCTGCCTTTTCATCATTTTTTTTTAACTTCTTGTGTTTGAGGTCTCCTATTCCCAGGCTTCAAGGTTGAATTCTTTCTTCCTTCTGTTTTCTGTTCTCCTAAGGTTGGTCTAGTGGTTTGTGTAAGCTTCATATAGGGTGAGATTTATGCTGAGTTTTTGTTTGTTTGTTTTTCCTCTAATGGGCAAAGCTGAGTGAGTTCATAATCTTGTCTGCTGATGACTGGGTTTGTATTTTTGTTTTGTCTGTTGTTTAGATGAGGCATCCTGAACAGGGTGCTACTGGTGGTTGGGTGACGCTGAGTCTTGTATCCAAGTGGTTTCCTCTGTGTGAGTTCTCACTATCTGATACTCCCTGGGGTTAGTTCTCTGGTGGTCTAGGCTCTTGGAGTCAGTGCTCCAACTCCAAAGGCTCTGGGCTTGATTTCAGGGCCTGAATGACTCCACACAGCAACCATTCCTGGTTTTCAGCCAGTCTCTGCCAACAGGAACATCACACATGCAGTGCAAGTCAACATCTGTGCTTTACCTCCCATATGCCAGGCACTGGGTTTGGTTCTATTCAAAGGAAGTGCTCCCTCCACCTATGCAGGTCATGCTTTCAATGCCAGTGTTATTAGCCTTTGGTTTAATATATTTAAAACAAAAATAGCAAAAATAGGAATGGTACGATAATCCTGGTACCCACTATCTCATTTTAAACCTTCACTGTACCTGTGATGCATAATCACCCCAGGTGAGAAACAGAGGCTCAGAAAGGTGAAGTGACTTATTCAAGATCACCTAGCCAGCAATTGTCAATGTCTAGAAGTATTTTCTATATCTTCTTAAGGAACAAAGTTGGGATATACCAAACCTCCCTAAATTCTTTGGCTTTATCTTTCCACAAGACACCAATTTATTGAAATTCTCTGGTAGCATAGTGGTTAGGACTTGGCATTTTTCATTGCCATGGTTCACTAGGTTCAGTCCCTGGTGGGGGAGCTCCTGTAACCCACACCATGCAGCCAAGAAACAAACAACAAAAAAAAGATAGCAATTTATTTCTGGCACTTTAGCCGCATCAGGCACATTCCATTTGATAAGTCCAGGTTTGAGGCTATCAGCCAAATAATCAATTAGAACCATTTCCAGGCATTCAAGCTAGTCCACTGAACCTATTTATTGAAGCATTTTGCATTCATTCAAAATATTTATTCAGTTTTCATTAGGTATCTGACAATATTCTAAGCCTGGAAAGATGACAGCATTGAATAAAGCAAATAAAAGTAAATTAAATAAATAAAGTAAAAGTACCTGGCATTCTAGAGTTTACATTTGATGGGAACATTTGAGAGGAGAAACAAAAAACAGAAGTGTTTTTAAATGCACAGTGCTTTAAATGATGCTTAGATTGGGGCTCTAGAATGAAACAGAACAGACTAAGGGAAATTAGAAGCACCGGGGTGTGCAATTTTAAGTAGGGGGATCAGAGGAGGCAACTCAGAAAATGACCAAGAGCAAAGTCTTGAAGGACATGAAGAAATGGGTTGTGCAAATATGGAAGAGGAGAGCAGGCCAGGCAGAGGCCACAACAAGTACAAAGCCTCCAAGGCTTGTATAAGAACAGAGAGGAGTTTCTTCACTCTGTATAATGAGCTCTAGGTTCATCCACCTCACTAGAACTGACTCAAATTCGTTCTTTTTCATGACTGAGTAATATGCCATTGTGTATATGTACATCTTCTTTACCCATTCATGGACACGGGTGGATGGACATCTAGGTTGCTTCTATGTCCTGACTATTGTAAACAGTGCTGCAGTGAAATTGGTGTACATGTGTCTTGTAGAACTGTGATTTCCTCAGTGTGTATGCCTAGTAGTGGGGTTTTTGTGTAACACAGGGGTCCAGTCTGGTGCTCTGTGGTGATCTAGAGAGATGGGATGAGGGTAAAGGAGGGAAGCTCCGTAGGAAAGGGATATATGCATAATTGCAGCTGATTCATGTCGTTGTATGGCAGAAAAGAACATTGTAAAAAAAAAAAATTCTTTTTAAAGAACAGAGTGCAGACCAGTCATGCCAGAACAGACTGAGCGGATGGAAAATGACTGTTAGCATGATAAACTGTTAGCGTGATAACTTCAGATAAAATAGATTTGGAAACAAAGGTGACTAAAAGTCGAATTTTCCTCAGTCTCCCAACTCAGTTGCAGGTTTGTTAATAACAAGTGAAAAACTTACCATTTTATATTAGCAAATACTTCATAGCAACCAGTATTTTTGGTTCTCTCAAGTATATGGCTTAAATTAGCTAGACTAATTCAAAGTCATTTTTTTCCATCTTAGTCAACTCACAGCAAGTTTATAAACTGTCTACTACAATGCCCCCTAAGCACCATAACTATGGGGGAATCATCAGTGAGAACTGGGTGTGTATTACTAAGTACAAAAATAATGCTAAGACTTAGGCAGCCTTTGCAAGAGTAATTAAAATTTCTTCTCAAGTAAAGCAATGGTCTTCAGAGAGCTTATAAAAAAAGCCTAGCAACATCTTCCAATTTGTCAATAAACAAACTTTTTATAGCCTGGCTTTTCTATTTTTAACTGGCATGCTTTAAGGGACACACCCAAGTCATAGCTTTTAAGTGGGTAAATTAATTATTGATCTCCCTTGAGGCAAATAATTAAATCTGTGTGCTAATTGACTAGTTAGTTTAAGAAACTGGATGCAAAAACTCACTTCTTTTTTAAAAATTGTGTGATTCACCTCAATTATCAAAGCAGATTACATGTTATAAAAACAATAGATAGGTTATAATATGGAAAAAGCATGCACTAATAAGCAATAACAACAATAACTCCTTTTTTTTACAGAGCAAAGCCTCATTCCCTAGAGAAGGGAAAGGCTATCCACTCCAGAATTCTGGCCTGGGGAAGTCCATAGGGTCACAAAGAGTCAGACACAACTGAGTGACTTTCCAAAGAAAAAGCCTCACTGGAAAGTCAGAACTGCAACTTCACATTAATGGATGATGTTACAGAGAAATAACTCTTCACTGAAGTTTTCTGAAAATAAACTCATGATTTAGGTCTAGTCATTAATATAGAAAGACTAAATAAATCAAGACAAAAATAACAGAACTTCTTATACTCCATTTCAGTGGAAAGGTTAATTTTCACTTTATTGGTTGACTCTAGTGTGTTTACCTGTCCCTGTTATTATATTAAACTATTTACAAATGCAATCTGATGCCATCATCATAACAGTTTGCAGGGGCAGGTATCATTATCCCCATTTTACAGATGAGGAAATTAGTTTCCAAGTTAGCTAGACAGTCCCAAGATCACACATATAGTAAGTAGCAGAACTTTTGATGCTGGTTGGATGACATCACCGACTCAATGGACATGAGTTGAGCAAGCTCCAGGAGTTGGTGATGGACAGAGAAGCCTGCCGTGTTGCAGTCCACGGGGTCGCAAACAGTCGGACATGACTGAGAGACTGAACTGAACCACACCTCAAGCCACCCCTGCCACTCTCTCTGCCTCCTGGAATCAAGTGCATTTCCCATAATGCCTTTATCAAACTATCACTTAACATCTTCCTGTAACATTTCCTACATATTTTTCAGGTTGATATTAAGTCATTGCTGCAGAAAACTATTCTGGCTTCTTGCAAGCACTATATTGGTCTAAGTTATAGTAAAGAATTTAACAATCAAACAAGCAAGCAGTCTTACTTGAAATTTAAACAATGGGAAGCAATCTTTTGCTCAAATACCAAAGAAAATACTCATTTATAAATGTTCATATACAAAATATCATGAAATATTAAATTAATGTTTTGGCTACAATAATATCTAAGAGATTCTATTCTATATATTTTCTTGGGCTTATATGTCTCTGTATTGTTAATTATACTATAACTGGTGCCATTCCTAAAAAAACTATTGGTTTTTTAGTCTTTGAGTATCATCATTATTATTATTACTACCAGTATTATTATTAAAAGTTAGACCTATGATTTAGATATACTGTTTATGTAATTTTTAGTTAAACAGCTTCCTGACTGTATCAGGTCAAGAAGCAACAGTTAGAATCGGTTATGGAACAATGGACTGGTTCCAAATTGGGAAAGAAGTATGGCAAGGCTATATATTGTCACCTTGCTTATTTAACTTATATGCAGAGTACATCATGCCAAATGCTGGCCTGGATGAATCACCAGGTGAAATCAAGATTGTCAGGAGAAATATCAATAACCTCAGATGTGCAGATGACACCACCCTTATGTAAGCAGAAAGTGAAGAGGAGCTAAAGAGTTTCTTGATGAAGGTGAAAGGAGAGTGAAAAAGCTAGCTTAAAACTCAACACTCAAAAAACAAAGATCATGGCATCTGGTCCCATCACTTCATGGCAAATAAATGAGAAAACAATGGAAAAATGGAAACAGTGAGAGACTTTATTTTCTTGGGCTCCAAAATCACTGCAAATGGTGACTGCAGCCATGAAATTAAAAGACACTTGCACCTTGGAAGAAAAGTGATGACAAACTTAGACAGCATATTAAAAAGCAGAGACATTACTTTGCTGACAAAGGTTCGTCTAGTCAAAGCTATGATTTTTCCAATAGTCTTGTATGGATGAGAGTTGGACTATAAGGAAAGCTGAGAGCCGAAAAATTGATGCTTTTGAACTGTGGTGTTGGAGAAGACTCTTGAGAGTCTCTTGGACTGCAAGGAGATCCAACCAGTCCATCCTAAAGGAGATCAGTCCTGAATATTCATTGCAAGGACTGATGCTGAAGCTGAAGCTGCAATACTTTGGCCACCTGATGCAAAGAGCCGACTCATTTGAAAAGACCCTGATGCTGGGAAATATTGAAGGCAGGAGGAGAAGGGGATGACAGAGGATGAGATTGTTGGATGGCATCACTGACTCAATGGACATGAGTTTGAGCAAGCTCCAGGAGATAGAGAAGGACAGGGAAGCCTGGCATGCTACAGCCCAAAGGGTCGCAGAATAGGACACGACTGAGCGACTGAACAACATACAGAGGAAATATGTATGCCCTACAAGCATTATGTGTGTGTGTGTTTGTATTACAAAGTAAGAAACAAAGGTTAAGGGAAACTAAGCAATGTGCCCAAAGTTACACAGATAGAGACTGAATCAGAATTTGAACTGAAGCCTCTCTGATGCCAAGTATATGCTTTTACCACAGCAATGCACTGCTTTCCTCAAACTTTAATGAATCCTTATAGATATCTCCAGCTCTATAGATATCTCTAGTTACAATCAACGGTGTATATTTAGAAGGCAATGTTACACATATCATTTTAGCAAAAATAAAGGGCCAGCTGATGTTTGGTACATGTATTTACACTGACTTTACAATATTAGATTGTACGTTTGTATTTGGAAAAAGCTATCGATTTGTCTAAGACACAGTCACAGTTTGCTTCATAATTTATTTTTTATTAACAACTAAACATTTAAGGAAAGTTTAGGAAAGGAAATATTGTTCCCAAAGATTTCAAGCATCTATAAAGAAAACCCAAATGGAGAATAAATTTAAAAAAAGAAAAACTTAGGTCTAAATATCAAGGGAAGCTCCACTATCTGTAGTAGCAAAATATTAGGAAAAGTCAGACACTCAGAAAACTTTCAATAAATTATGGTACATGGCATGACAGAATCTGGTACATTATTAAGTAAATTGTAGAATATGGTTACCTATAAAATGCTGTCTTAGTTTACTTATCAGTGAACAGAAAATGTCCATGACATACTGTTTAAGGTATTGGGTTAAGATCTTATAGAAAACACTAAATGAGCTGTTAAGCCAACCCAATAGGTTAATTCAGTAGTAAAATCAAACATCAATTATACCCTTCAGTCTAGAGGCAGAGGCATGTTTTTCAGAGTAACATATTGTGATCTATTGATAACCAAAAGATATGAAAAATAACCTGTCAATTATATACATTTAATTAAAAACATAAAATACAAAAAAAAATAAAAATAAAAAAAAAATAAATATCAAGGGAAAAAAATCCCTTAAGAAGTCAACTGTCACTATTAATAACACCAAGAACCACTTTCGGTCGATGACCAGCAACTCAGGTAAGAGAAACTCATTTTCTCTCCTTATCTTTCACCTACATCCACCCACACACAATAATTCTTTTGCATCCCACCCTTCTTTCAATTCTTTCTCTCTATGCATAGTAACAATATTTTGTTGGTCTGATGCCTTCTCCTCTTATCTATGCTTCATTTCAAGCATGACTTTATTATTCCAAAGTCTCCTCCAAGTCACACTTACTCCTTGTTCAGACCTTCAATCTCTGAGATGCCCATCAATCCCTGTGCCTGGCAATACACAGCCTGTAAATCAAACGAGACTCGGTAACCATACACACTTTGAAACCTGTGCATGTGATCAGATGAACTTGAGAAAGAAACAGATGTGTAGAAATCTGGGAGGAGGTGTAACCCTTGGGAAAATAAAATTTGCCTCTGCCAATCTGTTACTCATAGCAACTTCTCCACACAACCTGTAAATTATTGCCAGAGGACTTTATTTTCCTTGGAGATAACACTTTCCAAATTGCTCAGACGTGATTTAGGTTACTTATATTTTTTTTATCTGACTTCATTAAATGAACGGCTAATGAGTCAAACCATCATTATCATTTCTTTCCATCATCATCAAAATAAAAGTTGGTAGTTTCCTGGACAAGAGGGTGGAGGTTAGGAACAAAATATCAGACAGTATTAGCCTGACAACAGTGGAGGATAAAACAAAGTAGCCTTATAGTAAGTGATGCTTAAACACAGCTTCCTTAAATCACTTATTAGCACCATTTTTCTTCAGAAAAAAAGCAACCTTCCCAAAATTGACTAAACAGACATCACAGACAACCCATAACAAAGAAGCAGTAAAACAAGATAATCAAGATAAACAGTAGAACTTACATGAGTGACTGGTTTACACATAAGTAGCGAAAAATAAAGGTGTTTGTATTCTGTTTTAATGTGGTAGTTATAAGTAAGTGCATAGATAGGAAAATGCATGTGTGTGTGTGTTAAGTCGCTTCAGTCGTATCTAACTCTTTGCGACCTCATGGAGTGTAGCCCGCCAGGCCCTTCTGTCCATGGGATCCTCCAGGGCAAAAATACTGGAGTGGATTGCCACGCATCACCCTAAACCCCAAGTAATATTTATCACAACTCAGATGCATCTTTGGGAGGAGTAGGGTGTGCAGGTGGTTAAAAGGTGAAAACAGCTCTTGTACAAGATCTGGCAAGGGTGCTGTTAATTTAAGTGCAACCAAGGACCTCTAATTGCTTCTGAAAAGGACAGGTAGCAATTGAGTACATTAACTGCCACCAAATATCTGCTACAAGTGGTAATTAACATCTTAAGGCTCATGGAACTCAAGACAGACACCAGCTCAGGCATGTAACAACACAGTAAATGTTTGCTGGGACATCAGACTGTCTTAGCCTGAAATTTTTTCTAATTAAATTCACCTGCTTAATAATCTAAACTGCTTGATTCAGAAAAGCATGACGTATCAAAAGTCCACACTATTGGGTGTTTTTAAAAACTAAGGTCACTGGAATATTTGCAGTCAAATACTAGGTGTCACGAAGAAGGAAATGGCAAAACACTCCAGTACTCTTGCCTGGAAAATCCCATGGACGGAAGAGCCTGGTAGGCTATAGTCCCTGAGGTCGCAAAGAGTCAGACACGACTGAGCAACTTCACTTTCACTTTTCACTTTCATGCATTGGAGAAGGAAATGGCAACCCACTCCAGTGTTCTTGCCTGGAGAATCCCAGGGACGGAGGAGCCTTGTGGGCTGCCGTCTATGGGGTCGCACAGAGTCAGACACGACTGAAGCGACTTAGCAGCAGCAGCAGCAGCTAGGTGTCATGTTTCCAAAAATAACCTAATAACAAAAAGGGAGAAGTAACTAAACAGTCAAAATGGTCATCACATAATCCATCTTCTAAAGCCCTAATGTAATCTTATCAAGAAACCACTAAGCATCTATTACTATTATTTTAAACACCTTTTCAACAGATTGTTAGTAGAGAGCTTCAGGGCCCACATTTGAAAGTGGATTATTACACTCACAAGAAAAGAAAAGTCAGGTGACAGCTTGTGTCTGGCCTGGAAGAGAAGAAAGAGAAAAACCATAATGACCATAATGAGCACTTAAAGAGTTATTGAAGGCAGTCACCATGACAGCTACTGAAAGACCCATGTTTTTTCAGAAAGTCACTCAGGTCTGTATCAATCAGCTGAAAGTTCCAACTTCCCAGATCCCTCTTCAACTTCCACACTGCTATTGTTGCAGCTTAGTCACACTAAATCGTGTCTGACTCTTGGCAATCCCATGGACTATATCCCACCAGGCTCCTCTGTCCATGGGTTTCTCCAGGCAAGAATACTGGAGTGGGTTGCCATTTTCTCCTCCAGGGGATCTTCCCAACCCAGGGATCTAACCCATGTCTCCTGCGTCTCCTGTATTGCAGGTAGATTATTTACTGCTGAGCCACTTGGGAAGCCCTTAATTTCCATGAGACTATTTCATATATGCCTGTGCATATAAGTAACTGGAATTTTATAGGAAATATACACATGAATGTTACAGACTAGAAATTGCATCTTATTGACATGGTGTTTGTATAATAATATTTGTTTACATACACTGCTTGAGTTTTCTGTTCAATTACATTTGGTACTTCATTTAGCATAAAGGTGTAGATGAAAATTGGTATATACTCAACATCATTAGTTATTAGGAAAGTACTAATCAAAACTACAATGAGATAGTCTCCAGAATGGCTATAATTTAAATAAAACAAAATCAAATAAAACAGAAAATAAATGTAGGGGAGATGATGGAGAAATTGGAACATTCACCGTCATATATTGCTGGTGAGGATGTAAAATGGTTTGGCGACTGTCCAACTGGACAGTTCCTCAAAAAGTTAAAAATAGAGTTACCATGTGACCCAGCAATTCTACTCCTATGTACATAACGAGGAGAACTGAAAACATATGCTCAGATGAAAACTTGTACAAGAATGTTCATGGCAATATTAACCATAATGTCAAAAAGCGGAAGCAATAAAAATAAATAAATAAAAATAAAAAAATTTAAAAAAAAAGCAGAAGCAACTCAAATATTCATAAACTGATGAATAAATAAATGAAATGTGGTGTATACAACAGAATATTATTCAGTCATAAAAAAGTAATAAAGTTAATGGATATAGTTGTTTTGCTAACAGCTTGAATTTTAATAAAACAAGAATAGTGATTACTTAATTTATTAACAAAGGCCAAAACATTACCCTCCTCTGTGCTTTTAAAAATCATCAATGAATAGAGTTATTCAAGTAATCAAATAAATAGAAATCCCTGGTTACTATTGTATTGCATGCTGGTAGTATTTCTTTAGCTTCTTCAGGATCACCAAGCTCAGTCACTCAGCAAACCATCCCAATTTCTGGAGAGTACCCTGACCCATGGGTAAACTGGGACACACTATGCTCCCTTCACCTCAGTAACGTCCCTATTTGCCATATTCTTTCAGATCAAAATTGCTTCTCAACTCAAGTGGCAACAGAGTGACAAGAGAGTGCTTAGGTCTGACTCTCAGTTTGCAGTTCTGAAAGAGGATCCATTTTATAGCCCCGGGATATGTCTTTTGTCTTACTTGGCTTAGTCTGAGTCACTTCCCTTTGCTCCTTGCAAAGAACTTAACTCGTGTCTCAGGACTCACCTTCAGAGCATTTTGCAGCAGTGCAACTGGTAGGAATGGCTCTGGACTTGGTTGGGGTTGCGGGGGAGAGCACAGGGGAAAAAAAAACAATCCCAGTCTTGGCTGAACCCGATTCCTTATAACACTAAGCAATCGGGACACTTCTCTGAGGCCTGTGTCTCGCAGCTACCAAATAAGGAGCTGATCTTAGAGATGCCTTCTTCCAGCTCAAAAATTGGACAATTTTATGAGTGAAAGGGAATCGAGTGACGGGACAGGGGGGTATGGTGTGACGTAGACCTGCTTGACCAATACGACTTCAAAGGACTTGGAGGAAATTTTTTGAAGGTATTGTGGGGCACTTAGCACTAATGCCTTCTACCACCGAGAGGATTCAGCTATGAGCCAATCTGCTGAACGCTGCTGCGAAAGGGCACCTGGCCAACAGGGCCTGCTGCCCCAGGCAGAGGCCTTACCCACTGACCGAAGTTGCTGCCAGTAAGGGGCCGCTGCCTCAAAACCTTGCTGGGATCTTACCAACAGTTACCATTTCTAGAAGGGTGTCAGCCATGGTGACTCTAGCCAGCTCTGGCCACCTTAGTGTGAATCACTCTTAAAATCTGAAGGAGAAAAGTGACTGCTGGCTTTTGGCATACATTTCCCGAGGAGAATAACAGAAATTTCCTACCAGAAACACTTTGTGAGTTTGATTAGGGGACGATGTGTGCAACCATCTGTGGATCTCACCAGGCCCTAGGGTCCCAGTATGCTGTGCCCAGATTTTTTTTCTCAGGTGGCTCACGATGTGTGACCATGGCACACCATACCACAGGAGCACAAGAGAAAAATCAGGGTTGGTAGAAGCTGTCACACCTTCTAAAGAAGAGCCTGGGGAAATGGAAGGAGAAGTCTGCCCAGAAACAATGAGCCAACTTGCTCCAACAAAGACTATTAGCCCCAAGGAACACTTAACTTCTAGAAAATGTGTATGTGTGTGTGTATGCTGGTTGCTCCGTGTTCTGACTCTGTGACCCCATGGACTGCAGCCCACCAGTCTCCTCCGTCCATGGAATTCTCCACGCAAGAATACTGGGGTGGGTTGCCAACCCCTTCTCCAGGGGATCATCCCAACCCAGGGATTGAACCCCAGTCTCCTACATTACAGGTGGATTCTTTACCATCTGAGTTATCAGAGAAGCCCCTAGAAACTGTGTAACAGAATGGAAATAAACAAATGGTTATTCAGGGCACCAGCCAACTCAGGTTCTGCTGACCACATGGTCGAAGAAATTCTGAAGAGTGAAAAGATGTTTTGGAAAGTAAGTCTTCTCAAGTTAACTGGGACCCCCAGAAAGCAAGAATCCAAGAAAAGGATATAGTACATTTTAGACATGTCTCCTGTACATTTCTCTCTTCCGTTGTTGTTCAGTCGCCAATAGAGTCCAACTCTTTTGTGACCCCGCTCCTCTGTCCATGGGATTTTGCAGGCAAGAATACTGGAGTGGGTTGCCATTTCCTTCTTCAGGGGATCTTCCCCACCAAGGGATCAAACCCACATCTCCTGCTTGGCAGGCGAATTCTTAACCACTGAACCACCTGGGAAGCCCTATTCTGTTGTTAACTTATTCCAAAGCCCCATCGAGGTATAATCAACGAGCAGAAGGCTCATTTACAAGCCAAAGATAAAAGTGTTTGTTCAAAGCAAATTGTGATGTTACCTATGAGGCCAGAATAGCCCTACTTGAAACTCATCCATAACTTTTGAATCAGGTATAAAAGACAAAACTGCACAAAGAAAGACAAGAAAGAGTTAAACAGCAAACAACAAAGAAGAAGATGGACAGATCTTTGTCTCTTCCTTAGTCCCAGATACTGAAAATGAGTAAGAAGGGATAAAAGAGACATATATTTGTAAGTATAACCTACACATCAACACTAAGGGATTTCTAAATATTGGAAGGAAAGCTAAATGTCACTCACCCTGAATATTATATTTTACCACCAAAATTCAAATTACAGGAGTTCCTTCAAATTGGGGCAGCACAGAAAAGAAAGTATTTTGCAGTAAGCAATAACCAGAGTGCATTCTCATAGAAGTATCATAAACTCCCTGCACTCTATGAACCTGGGTAGTATGCTCATAGGAACTGAAATAACTAAAGCATCATTTCTAAAACGTTCTCTATAAAAATTAGTTCATTGAAATATTACTAGGTGTTTCACAACAGTCTCTCCACTGATAAAAATAAGCTGAAAACATTCACCTCCTGCAGATGTTCAATGCACATTAGAATTTTAAAGACTTTTAAGAAGCCCTGCATTCAAATAGCTTATTTATCATCATATAACCTAGTGTTTCTAAAAATTATTTGGCCATGGGACCATTTTTTGTATAAAAATTGTTTAAAATGTTCTGGTATAGTTTTCCAAAGAATATAATTTAGAAAATATATATCTACAAAAATTAATGAAGCTGGTGTAAAGGTTAAATTTTTAACAACTGTAGACAAGGAGATTTCTTTTTCAGTTTGTACATGATACTAAATACAAGAAAATTACAACTTCAGTCTAAGCTTTACTGAAGTTGTCTGCAACTCGGCATCAGTCAAGAAACAAAGTGCTAACTCTGTTTTGGTCACTCACTGGCTTGTACATTGGACAACTTAACCTCAATGACTTTCAGCCTTCAAAACTGAGAAAATCAGATGCCCAACATTGCTAATTATTACAGAAACGTAAATCAAAACTACAATGAGGTATCACCTCACACTGGTCAGAAGGCCCATGATCAAAAAGTCTACGAACAGTAAATGCTGGAGAGGGTGTAGAGAAAAGGGAACCTTCCTACACTGTTGGTAGGAATGTAAATTGGCACAATCACTATGAAGAACAGTGTGGAGATTCCCTTAAAAACTAAGAATAGCTACCATATGATCCAGCAATCCCACTCCTGGGCATATATGCAGAGAAAACATAATTCAAAAAGATACATGCCCCCAATGTTCACTGCAGCACTGTTTACAATAGCAAAGGCATGGAAGCAACCTAAACGTCCTTCAACACAGGAATGGATAAAGAGGATGTGGTGTATATATATACAATGAAATATTATTCAGCCATGAAAAATAATGAAATAATGCCTTTTGCAACAATATGGATAAACCTAGAAATTATCATAAGTGATGTAAGTCATACAGAGAAAAACAAATATCACATGATATCACATATACGTGGAATCTAAAAAATGATACAAATGAAATCATTTCCAAAACAGAAAGAGACTCACAGGCATAGAAAACAAGCTTATGGTTACCAAAGGGGAAAGGTAGGAGGGGAGGGAGGGATAAATTGGGAGTTTGGAATTAACATATATATACTACTATATATAAAATAGAGTGTCAACAAGGACCTACTGTAGAGCACAGGGAACTCTACTCAACACTGTAATAATATACATGAGAAGAGAAGCTGGAAAAGAATAGATATATGTATAAGTGAGTCACTTTGCTGTACACTGAAACTCACACAGCATTGTAAATCAACTATACTCCAATATAAAATACAAATTAAATTAAGAAAATAATTTTTAAAATGCTGATTTCTCGGCAAAAAAAAAAAAGACTGAGAAAATCATTAAGTAAGATATGTGTGTACATGGAAATGTAAATTGGTACAGCCACTATGGAGAACAGTATGGAGGTTCCATAAAAAACTAAAAATAGAGCTGTCATGGGACCGTACAATCCCACTCCTGGGCGTATATCCAGAGAAAAACACGGCCTGAAAAGATCCATGCACCCCAGTGTTCATTGCAGCACTATTTACAATGACCAAGATATGGAAACAATCTAAATGTCCATCAAGAGGAATGGATAAAGAAGATGTGGTGTATATATATACAATGGAATATTGCTCAGCCATTAAAAAGAATGAAACAAGACCATTTACAGAGACATGGACGGACCTGCAGAGTGTCATGCTGAATGAGGTGAGTCAGATGGAGAAGGAGAAATATCATATGACATCCCTTACATGTGGAATCTAAAAAGAAATGATACAAATGAACTTACTTGCGAAACAGAAAGAGACTCACAGACTTAGAAAATGAACTCATCGTTGCTGAGGGGAATGGATGGTTGGGGATTTGGGGAAGGACATGTACACACTGCTATGTTTAGAGTGGATTAGAAACAGGAACCTACTGTAGAGCGCATGGAACCCTGCTTGCTGTTACATACCAGCCTGAATGAGAGTGGGGTTTGGGGGAGAACGGATATATGTATATGTATGGCCGAGTCCCTTCGCTGTTCACTTGAAACTATCACAACACTGCTAATCAGCTATACCCCGATACAAAATATTTTGGTGTTAAAAAATAAATAAAATAAATTTTTTAAAGATATGGGTGTATAGAATTTAGCACTATAGGCTTCCTTGGTGGCTCAGTGGTAAAGAATCTACCTGCCAATGCAGGAGATCTGAGTTCAATCTCTGGGTCAGGAAGATCCCCTGGAGGAGTAAATGGCAACCTACCCCAGTATTCTTGCCTGAGAAATCCCAAGGACAGAGGAGCCTGGCAGGCTACAGTCCATGGGGTTGCAAAAGAGTTGGACACCACAGAGCGACTAAACAGAAGCAACAATTTAGCACTATATTCAGCACATACTAAGTACGCAAAAACAGTTTGTATTAAGGTAAGAAAATCAGTGGGTAGCAAAGAACTAGATCCATGAAAAAAGAAAATGTCCTACACAGAACTAGGACAATTTCTCTAAGAAAGCCCATTTCTCCAGTGCCCAATATAGAAGAATTCACACTTAACAACAGACCTGGAGACAGGCATGCCTAGACACTCTTTACACATGTTAACTAATTTATGTAACACTCCAGCAAACTTTTTGAAACAACTGTGTGTTCCTAAATCAGGCCAAGTTTTTTCTTGACTTAAAGTCTTCATACTCCAGCAACATCCTGGATGGATCCTGAAAGTATTATGCTAAGTAAGATAAATCAGATAGGGAAAGACAAATATTGTATGATATCACTTACATGTGGAATCTAAAAAAGCCAAACTCAGAGAGTAAAATGGTAGTCACCAGGGGAAGAAGCCTGGGGTTTGGGATGAAAGTGAAAGTGAAAGTCACTCAGTCATGTCTGACTCTTTGTGACCCCATGGACTTTACAGCCCATGGAATTCTCCAGGCCAGCATACTGGAGTGGGCAGCCGTTCCCTTCTCCAGGGGATCTTCCCAACCCAGGGATTGAATCCAGGTCTCCCGCATTGCAGGCAGATTCTTTACCAGCTGAGCCACCAGGGAAACCAAGGGGTTTGGAATCAAAGCTGTTTAAGGATACAAACTTGCCACGAGTAGTCAGTAAGTCCCAGATATCCAGTCCACAGTGTAGTGAATATGGGCAACAGTATTGCCTTAAAATCACCAAATTGTGAAAAGACTGGAACTTAATTATTCCAACAACTAAAAAGAAATGATAATTGTGTAATGCGTTAAAGCCTTAATTATACACTACAATGACAATCTTCTTATATAAATGGATCAATTTTTTTAAGTCTTGATCCTCACATGTATATATGGCCTGTACCCTCAGCTCAGAACCCTTATCTGTGAGTCACCTACCCTCTGAGGTTTTCCATGATAACTTAATATAAAATTAACAGTCCCTACCCTACCCATCCACCCAACCTAAAGAGCAATGTCGGCTGTTGTTCTCCACAAGTATTTTCTGACACCGTCTGACATACTCCTCCATATCGACTTGACATTTGCCTGTTGTCTGTTTCCCCTACAAAAACATAAGATCTATGAAGGCCTTGTCCGTTTTGTTCATTTCTATGTCTTCATCTCCTTGAATGGCTCCTGACCCATAGTGAGAATTCATAAATATGTGAATAAACAGTATGAAGATAAGCATCTTCCCTTCACCTCCTTTCATTAGTCTTCCAGGGACAAAAGGAAACACTCGATGCCATTTCTTAAGTCATTATTATTATTCTTATGTTCCATTTTTTTCTAAGAATGTTTTAAACTGTCAAGATGCAATTTAGAGCCTTAAATTTAAAATACAAACCTATGACATTAATGTAGAATTTAGGCCTTATAAATCATGAAGTTATTCTTGATGCTTTTACTCCATGCAGTGCACAAAGCACCCACCATTAATTAACTCAAAAACAGTTTCCTGAATTAAATACACTTACTCTCATCAATCGCCTTACATTCCTTAAATTTGAAACAGAACAGTGATTTGGGGCTTTGTCCTGAAAATCATTAAGCTTCTCTTTATCCTATATAAACTCGTAACCCTGTGAGTTAAATCAATATTTATAAACAAACTGTCCTATGAACATGGTTTATTATCCCCTTACCTAGAGAACACTTTGGTCTTCAGTCAGGCTAATATCTCACCTGACCTTCTTCCAACCCTTCTAGTCAGCCATTCTTGACATAGACTGGGTTCTATCTAAGAGAGATTACCAAATTTTGCTTAATGTTGCAAATACTCTCCCCCTACCCAAATTAACACATCAACATTAAATATATATCTATATCATAAATAGATTTAAAATATCTAAATAAGGTCATTTCTCTTACACACTCACACAGAATATCTCTGTCTGGATCAAGAAGCATGCAGTTTTCACAATAAGTAGTAGGGTACTTCATGAAATGTCCATGAAGTTAAGTGTGAGTTACTGCTCTTATCCCATCAAACGATAGTTCTAGTCTCTGGCTTCAGGAAAAAAAAAAAAAAAATGGAGAAGATATTTTGGAAACATTCCGTGTGATAGAGAGAGAGAACTGCTAATATGTGAGGATCAAGGCTGCAGGGTGTCTACCTCCTTGGGGTCCTGAAGCCTCAATAAAGATAGATTCTGGACCCTGTCAAATAAAACGGGCTGGCTTTTCTGTGGTATCAGCCTTATGTGCCAGCATCTGCAGGGTCCTCACTCCTTTCTGCTGCATCTCAGAGCTTCAATTTTCACAGAGCAAAGTCCAGTTTATACAATCACTGGCTTCACATTACAGAATATCAGAGAGACCAGCAAAAGGTCTGACTTCTAAAATGTATTACTGCCATTTTTGTAACAATTGAATAAGACTATTCAATATCCTACCCTGGGCATAATGAGCTAATTTACAGCACACACTAGCCTGGTCCAGTAATAGAGAAGAAAAAGTAAAGACAAAATTTCATTCTTTTAGCTGTCTGAGAATATTGTCATGCCAAATGAAAAATACCTCTTAAGTTTAGGGCATTTTGTGTAATGCTTGTATTTTTTTATATGCTCAATTTCAACATGTAATTTAGAAATCTGAAAATCAGGCTCAGGTCTTTTGTTCTTACTCTTTTGTGCCCAGAGTAATTCATGTTGTTGAAGTCATATTTGCCATTACTTGGTGGATTTTTTTGTTGTTGTTGCTAAAGGCAGGTTATTTTTCCATTCTCTACGATCTTCTGGTCCACAGTTAGTGTGCTAAGGAAATAAAAGCATCAGAAATAAAGCATCAGAATTTTTGCTAGAGAATATGCTCAAATCTAAATTCTAAATATGTAAATATGAAAGTATTAGATTGAAAGACAAATCCTGGTACATGACTACTAACCACATTCATAATAAATAAGATGTATTGTAACCTGGTTTTATGCCAGGCACCTGCCAGGCCACTTCACATAAAATAAACTTACACTTCATACAGGGCCTTTCTCTCCAGACATTTCTGCAAATATTCACTTAGTTTGTATTTCCATGTGATAACTGGAAGGCAAGTACTATTTCTCTATCATTTACATAAAAAAAATTGTGACAAAGTTCATATTTTGCTACTGATAAATTCAAGTAACAGCTTAACGTTTCAAGGAAGTCCAGTGTCTTTATATGCTTCTACTTTTCCCTCATAAAATATTTTCTATGAAATTATATTTACCAAGTATTAGACGTCTCAAGTGTTTTCTTATACAGTATCTCATTGGAACCTCACAATCCCTCTCCAGTTTGAACAGTAATATTTTGCCCATTTTCCAAAAGTAAGCATAACTCTATTTTTTGTGTGTGTGTTAAACTTTTTAATCCATTTATTTGAAGTAGTCTTTCAAAGGCCCAGGTAAGCTGTAGTTTTCATATTTGTTTAGAATAAACACATTTCTAAGGTATCCAGATCCCCCGTCTTCCATCACATAGAAGATACTAGCACAGACTGGAAAATGAGCTCTGTTTTGATAAAGGAATATATCTGCAGGAACATGGAGTTACAAAGAGTCAGACATGACTTAGCGATTGAACAACAGGAATGCATGCAGATTAGCAGATGTTCTTCAAAATTGCCACACTTGAAAATCTGCTATTTATTGACATTTCATTTTTTGTTTTTCTTGTATTTGTCAGTTTTGTAAGATGTGATATATCATTAGTTACAACTCCACTAGTCTTAAATTTATGTCATATTGAAGAAAGAGTTGGCTGCTTCTTTCACCTACCTTTCCTTCCCTCCTTTTTCTTTCTTTTCTTCATTTTCTTTCTTCTTACATTTTCCCTCTCTTTACTTCCCTCCCTCTCTCTTTCTGCTTTCTTTTTTATAATTTTTAAAAGTCTTTCACTTTGACTTTTTTATTTCATCTTTATCTTTGGAGTATAACTGATTTACAATGTATTAGAGTCAGTTGTATAGCAAAGTGAGTCAGTTACATATACACATCCATTCTTTTTCAGATTATTTTCCTATATAAGTTTATTACAGAATATTGAGTAGAGTTCCCTGTGCTATACAGTTAAATCCTTGTTGATTATCTGTTTTATATATTCTGGTATGTATATGTTAATCCAAAACTTCTAATTTATCCCTCCCCAACCTTTTTTATCAAAGTGACTGATCTGAGTTTCACATAGCCCCAGCTCTGGCCTTCCAATGGGTACCATACTCTTTCCTCTATATATACTACATCAAAAACTTGACTCTTTATTGTTCTATAAAAATTTAACTGTGTATTGCTCCATGTCTTAAAATCATCAAGAAATTTTCACTAGACATCAACACCCTCTACTTCTCTCTCTTTATAAGTTAAAACCATAAACACCATGAGACTGGCTCTCTAGCCAACATACTGGAACTTATACTAAATTTATCTTTCAAAGCCATCACCTTGAGAATCCTTTGTCCTGTAACAACCATACCTCACTGATCAAAGTATGTTTCAAATGCTTTGGGAATGACTTTGAAAACCAGATTACAAGCCACAAAAGAATGTCCCTTTCTTGACTTAATATTTACACCCCGTTTTTTAAAAAATTAGTAACAGTTTAATCTCTCACTTTCTTTACCAGCTGAGACTCTGATTTCTTTGGATCTCTCCCAAATGTAATATTTGCACTCAAAGTATGAACATTTTTCTCTGTTAAATATAATTTTTGAAGCTTGCCATGGTCTTGTGGGACAATTCCACAAGAGAAATTCCAAGAATGACTTATCCAAAGGCAGGATCCCTGAAATGAATATAGAGGCTGCCAAACTGATGTCTCGGATGGGACTATGTTTCCCTTAGCTTTGAAATTTTATTAAAAAATAAATTTTTGAACCTTATATCACACATCAAGTATAATATGAGTCTGCCTATACACACAGGGCTTACATCTATTCTACACTGATGTCTAGAAAGGAGAGACTGTTCCCATGGCTGCCTAAACAAAATCCTCTAGAGATAGACAGTGATTTTCTGAACTAGCGATGCTTCAGTTGACAAATGACATCTGTTTCTTCCCATTAAGCAAGTTTCAGTTCAATCTACCCATTTTCCCATTATGCCACTTTTAAGAGAAAGGATCGTTTTAACCCCAGTAAAACATGTCAATAAATTGCCCACTAACAAAACGCAAAGGATGTATTATAACACCTCTTTCCTTCCTCAGAAATAATACCTTTCTGACATTTTGACAAGTTAATGAAGCATCTCTTTCCCATCTAAAAGAGTCAGTTGGCATTCTTTCATCAAATAAGTTTCCAAGTGTTTCTTCATTTGACCCTCAAAACACCTTTTAACACATTTTTATGAGTGATGTCAACTGGTATGCAAGCCACTTGGTATATTCCCAGACCCTTTAAAATAATTCCATCATATTGGCTAATCCTAGGGGGTCTCTCCAGAGCTAAGTGCACTTGTAAAACTATTCATAAAAAAGAGTCTCTTATTTCTGTCTCTACTTCCTTTAACACCCTGGTTTTATTTTACTTGGACCAAGAAATACATCAAATCTCAAAGCTTAGAATATTGGTCTATTTTTCAACTGCTTCAAGGAGCCTGTTCTCTCTACCCTCATCCTTCTTACTAATAAATTTGATTAAAGCAAATTCCCCTTTGTGAAACCAGAAACCAAATTTTTCTGCTATACTCGCAATGCTTGCATTTGGCTTCAGTCTTCGTTAATTAACCACTTGAATCTTTAAAAGTCCTCACCTCTTTTTCCCATATGTATATATTCTTCAAAATTTTCTCAGCACTTGGTTGAAATGTTTAGTCTTGCTTGAAATTAATTTTCCACTTTTATTGTTCCAATTATTTGGCAGGTTTTAGGTCTTTATAATAAGTCCCCAGAACCCTTTGAACTTATTATGCTTTTTATGTTTGTGCTTGATATGTTTCCTTAGCAACAATTGAATTCTGCTAACCCTGTTCCAAGAGATTTAAAGAGTGAACATGTCTGAGATATGAATATGAAGATGACTGTCATAGGTTTTGATGTTTTGATGAGCCTCAAAATAGTTTTTGAGTTATGGTTGCAATCAGAACGTATACTTTTATTTCAATCCTATTTTTTTAAACCAATGTGCTTCCCATATTTCTTTGATTCATTTCTAATTCCTTTACTAAAACAAGTTTTTAAGATTTGGTTAATTAATAAGGTCATGGAAATATTACAATAGGAAGATTCTATCAATTCTAGAAAATCCAATATTTTCCACAAATCTCACTATTTTAGCTATTTTAAACACATAAATTAATCAAGAAGACTTAATTAAGATTTCAACAATAAATTAATTGAAGACTTCCCTGGTGGCTCAGACAGTAAAGCGTCTGCCTACAATGTGGGAGATCCAGGTTCGATCCCTGGGTAGGGAAGATCCTCTGGAGAAGGAAATGGCAACCTACTCCAGTATTCTTGCCTGGAAAATCCCATGGACAGAGGAGCCTGGTAGGTTACAGTCCATGGGGTCGCAGAGTCAGACACAACTAAGCGACTAAACTTTTCAAGCCCTGATAATATCGTTTGACAGGAGAAATAGCATCTGTTCGTTCATTTAGCAAATATTGTGCTGTACTGTGCTTAATCGCTAAGTCGTGTCCAACTCTTTGCAGCCCCATGGACTGTAGCCCACCAGGTTCATCTGTCCACGGGATTCTCCAGGCAAGAATACTGCAGTGGGTTACCATACCCTCCTTCGGGGATCTTCCCGACCCAGGGATCAAACCCAGGTCTCCCGCATTGCAGGCAGATTCTTTACTGTCTGAGCCACCAGAAGAAACCCTGACAAATACTAGGTTCATCAAAATGTTCATTCAAGGTTTTTCAAACCATCTACTTACAACTATTTTAACAGCGTGGAAGAACTCTTAAACAAACTTTTTGGTCAACCCATTATTAGTACGGTAGTATTCCATGTCCGGGCTATTATAAACAGTGCTGCAATGAACATTGGGGTACACGTGTCTCTTTCAGTTCTGGTTTCCTCGAAGCAACCTAGATGCCCATCAGCAGATGAATGGTTAAGAAAGCTGTGGTACATATACACTATGGAATATTACTCAGCCATTAAAAAGAATACATTTGAATCAGTTCTAATGAGATGGATGAAACTGGAGCCCATTATACAGAGTGAAGTAAGCCAGAAAGATAAACACCAATACAGTATACTAATGCATATATATGGAATTTAGAAAGATGGTAATGATAACCTTATATGCAAGACAGAAAAAGAGACACAGATGTATAGAACAGACTTTTGGACTCTGGGAGAAGGCGAGGGTGGGGTGATCTGAGAGAACAGCATCGAAACATGTATATTATCAAGTGTGAAACACTTGATCGCCAGCCCAGGTGGGATGCATGAGACAAGTGCTCGGGGCCAGTGCACTGGGAAGACCCAGAGGGATGGGATGGGGAGGGAGGTGGGAGGGGGGTTCAGGATGGGGAACACATGTAAATCATGGCTGATTCATGTCAATGTATGGCAAAAACCACTACAATATTGTAAAGTAATTAGCCTCCAGCTAATAAAAATAAATGAAAAAAAAATACAGTAGTATTAAATATAGACTTTTAAAATCATAGTATGCTTTCCGGAAAATTTTTCATGGTTTCTTGTAGGTATTTAGACTCTGCTAGTTGGAGAAGGAAATGGCAACCCACTCCAGTGTTCTTGCCTGGAGAATCCCAGGGATGGGGGAGCCTGGTGGGCTGCCGTCTATGGGGTCGCAGAGAGTCAGACAAGACTGAAGCGACTTAGCAGCAGCAGCAGCAGTCTTTGTGAATCCTAATGAATGGGGTTCCCACTGGAAATAAGTGGGATGGTGTTTAGTAGTTCTCTGAGGCAGGATTGGTTAACCAACACATAGTACTACTTCCTATGCAAACTCCTTGATGATTCAGAGAATGACTATCACTTATATGGAGACCAAAATTACAGTTATTAAAAACATGTATATATTTCAAGCCAACAGATCTGAGTTCAAATCTTGTCTGTCCTCCCTACTGTGTGAATTTGGGCAGGTGTGTAATCTCACTGAGTCCTAGTTTTCTTATGGGTAATCAACCAGTCCATCCTGAAGGAGATCAGTCCTGGGTGTTCACTGGAAGGACTGATGCCAAAGCTGAAACTCGAATACTTTGGCCACCTCATGTGAAGAGTTGAATCATTGGAAAAGACCCTGATGCTGGGAGGGATTAGGGGCGGGAAGAGAAGGGGACGACAGAGGATGAGATGGCTGGATGGCATCACCGACTCGATGGACATGAGTTTGAGTAAACTCCGGGAGTTGGTAATGGACAGGGAGGCCTGGCGTGCTGCGATTCATGGGGTCACAAAGAGTCAGACACGACTGAGCAACTGAACTGAACTGAACCGAACTGAATGTGAATTATTATGCTAATTAATATATATGAAGTGTTTGGTATGTAGTTGGCACATACTAAATATTTCTTGAGTAAATATTTTAATTAATACTCCTGAATGCATTAATGTTAGAAATTAGATTTTTATCTTCACAAAAACTGTACAAGTATTAATGGTTTAAATATTATATAGTAAATCCTTCTCATCCATGGAATTTAGATTTACGAACATTCCAGTAGTAAGAGAATCCCTGTTGAGAAACTTAAAAGCTTACAATAAAAAGTGTTCGGTTCTATCCATTTTTGTTGTATTTTGAAGCTGAGATGTTAGCTGCATAAACATTTTGGGTAGTTGGATTCTTTGGATAAATCAATTATCAAAATGTGATCTCTCTTTATTCCTGGTAATATTTCTTGTTCTAAAGTCTACTTTGACATTAAAATAAAGTTTTCTGGTTCCTTTTGACGTGTTTTCATGATGTGTCTTTTCCTATCCTTTTCCTTTAATGTATCTATGATCTCATATTTAAAATCAGTCTCTTGTAAACAGGACATAGCCGGGTCTTACTTTTTTGTCAATCTGCTTTTTACATGTGATACCATTACATACATTTATATCTAATCATAAAAATATAAATATGATTTGGTTAAAAGTCACCCATCCTTCTAAAGGTTTCTATGTCCCATCTGTTGTTTGCACCTTGTTTGTCTTAAATATTTTTTATTCCCTTTTATCTTTTCTACTGACTTACTAGCCACGCTTCTTTGTTTTTTCCTTCATAATGGTTGATCAGGGATTGCAACGTAACTCTGTAACCTATCATGTGCTGACCTTATGTCACGACTTTACCATTATAAGTACTGTAAAAAAGTTTATGGCAGTATACTTGCATCTCCCTTTTCTATCTTTTATGCTGTTATTATCATGCATTTTACTTCTATGTATGTCATAAATCCCATAATTCATCACTGTTGAATTTAAAAATAAATTATTCTTAAAGATTTTTTAAACAAAGAAAAATGTCTTTTGCTTTTACCACTTCTAGAATTCTCAATGCTATTGCCCTTCCTGCAATAAATGTACAATCCCATGAGCAAAAATTAAAGTTATAAAATTTGTAATCAGACTCAATATAGGTCCACATCTCATCAAATAATCCAATGTCCAAGATACAATATGGCATACATTGGTAGTTGTTTGAGATTTTCAGGATATTTCCAAACCTTTAAAATAAAATCACACCACAACAAGAAGTTTGCTCACGTGAAGTCTAAATTAGTTTAAAACAAGCAAGCGTTTATTAAACTAGGTCAAATCTACCATTACAGAATCACTGGTGTGTTTTACCTCTAAAAGAGCAGTAAGAAACAGGGTCCTTTTCATCTCCAAGGAAATCCAATTAGTTTCTCACTTTCTACTGTTTAGAACAGCAATATATGCCATCATTTCTGATTCTAAACTCCCAACTTACTGATGATTTTTTTTAATTATCTTCATAGAGAGGCAACGATGAGTCTGACTTCCTGTATCCATCCCCTTTCTAAAACTTAAGAAGTCAAAAGCAAGAGAAAATCTGTTTTCTTCTTTAGTTACCCAAACTATAAAACAAAAGCAATGCTTTCTATGAAATAATATCCTATCAGCCAAATAAACTGAGCAAATTAGCACCTGCTAATATGGTGGTCATGATAGTGTATGCTACACACTTTCATTCAAGTCTGGATATTATTTGAGACATTCAGTACCAAGATTAATTTTGTTTTCCACCCAGAGCTTTCTGTGTATTAAAAATAGTTATATAGATTTTGCTAAATAATCAATGAAATAATAGTGACTTTTAATTATATCCTGGTGAATTCTGATCAGGTTATGGTAGAAAATAAGTTGGAGGTTGGGGCGAGGAGACTCAGGTGATAAGTATAGAAACATGGCACAATATTTCTAGCGGCACAATATTTCTAGCATCTAATTCCATTGCAAAGATTAAGACATATGGTGAAGCTGTTTTCAGTCAATAATCACTGACTCAGAGCCCACAGTGCTCTGGGTGCTGACAAACACCAGTGAATAAGACAGACAAAAATCCCTTCCCTTAAGGAGATTTTAATTCTAATTTTTAAGAAACACAAACACAAATCCTTCTCTCTTTAACATTTCACAGTACATAATGAAACGTAACCAGGGTAACCATGTCCCAGTCTGAAATTTCATCCGGTGCCACTTAGGAATCTTGACATAATGAAGAGGAATAAATCTTTTCAGACTTGTGCTTGGATACGTGAACAAACTAGATGCACTCAACATAGTAACCACCTTTTAAACCATTCACAAATCATAGATCTGATCAACATATTTTTTTCTACTCCACTGTGCATGAAAATAATAGGAGAACTGTTTCCATAACTGAAAGTCCAGGTACATGGACTGGTTTTAGGGCCAATGGTAGTGTGGAAGTGTGTCGAGATGTGTTGGAAGGTTGGTACCCAAACAGGTGGGCACCTAATATTTAGATGTGGTGAAGTGGAAATGTCATGGTAATGGAAACCAGAAGATTTGCCACATCTTAGGGAAGTCTTCAATTTGGGGTTTGCCTGAACTCATTCCTTTAAAAAAAAGTTCTGAACTATCGTCATCTTCATCTCTAAAACTGTGACTCCAGATTCCCTGGGCAAAACCTAAAGTTCCAACTCTTGAACTTTACCTACAGGGTTCAGAAGACAGTCCTGTACACTAAGAAAGGAGTAAACAATGAGGGTAAATGATCAATAATCTCAGACATACTCGTCTTTCCACCACTCAGTTCATTCCAAGAGTTTGTGTATCTGGCAAGTCTGATCAAAACACAAGTTGCAGGATTAGCATGTGCAGGAGATGATGAACTGAGGAAGGAAGGGGGTTAATGAACAGGAGGGCATGGTAGGGAATCCTTAGAACTTTGATGAGGTAAGCGGAAGGCTGCAGGGTACCATGAGGAAGTGGGGTGGGCAGTGAAATTACGGCAATAACAGACAAAGCAATGATATGAAATAAAAAATGACTGCTCTTGGGGACTTCCCTGGTAGTTCGGGGATTAAGAATTTATCTTCCAGTGTAGGGGACAGGTTCAATTCCTGGTTGGGGAACTAAGATCCCACATGCCCTAGGGCCACAGTTCACCCCACATGAACTACAACAAGAGTAGCCATAAGAGTGACACATCTAGAGAAAACCCGTGTGCCACAAAATAGACCCCGGTAGGGTCAAAAAAGTTTTTAATTAATCAAAAAAAAAAAAAAAAAAAAGACAACTCTTATCATAGCACCCTCTTAAGGATCCATAGCACCCTCTTGAGGCTCTATGGCACCCCCCAGGTTCCATCAGACTTCCTCCCAGTGACTATTCATCAGTGTCATTCATCGTAGTCTATATCCTTCTCTAATATATACACATATATATTAATATACATATTCTACCTGGGGAAGAATTTAATTAGTGAATGCTCACTAGGTATTAGTAATTAATTTGATTATTAATCCCAGGAGGTTGTGCATTTTAACAGTCATTACTTTCCCTCAAAGAGTGTTAAAAGTGGGAAAAACTTTAATTTACAAAGAACTGAAGCCAAATTCATCTTCCTGCCTCTCCAACTTGTTGGCACAGTACTGCCTGCCACACTGGTCCTGACGCTCTCTGAAATAGTCCTTCTTGTACTACACAGCCTCCAGTGGATGAGTTCCCAGCACCAGGAGAGGGTGTTAGGGATAATTTGGAAATAAGAAAGTCTTTCCAGTAGCCTTAAACACTCCCTGTAGGTCATCATCTTCTTGACTCACACATTAGGCTTCTCTGAAAAATCAGACTAACACACACTGAAGCAGGATCTTTAGCCCAGGATATAAAAACTTACCTGTAAAACCAAGTCAGTCTGTCGTCGCTTTAAATATCTTGCTAAAATTTTGGATAAATGGTTTTGATTAAATTATCTACCCTTACATTGTTTACTACAGTCTAAGTTTGCAAAAGTCTTCCCATTCACCAACTTCTTTGTCTCTGAACACAATCACATGAGATAGTTGAGGAATTACGGACATCAGACTTATCACTCTTCCATGTAAAAAGTGTAGGTTTCAAGAACAGTACTTAAACTAAAACACCTGGGGTTCAATCATACCTCTACCACTATTACTGTGTGACCTCAAACACATTATTAATAATCTCTGTTTCTCAATCCATTTGTAAAAATAGGAGTAAAAATAATACCTACCTATTAGTGGTCCTTGGGGATCAAATGAATTAGTGCAAGAATAGTGCTTAGAACAATGCCTGATACCCAATAAGCATTTGATAAACGATAGTTGGTGTTGATATTATTACCAATATCACCATCACCACCACCACCACCATCACAATTATCATCATTATCTCATTATCTTCTGAGGTGGTATTTACTCTGAGAAAATTAATCATATGATCACCAGACTCTCACCTCACTTTCTGCCCCTGTAGATACAGTCATAATGTTGATTTTCATGGCTAGTATTTCCCTTTGTCAGCAATTATTTTCCTCTTTTTTTTTGCACAACTGATTTCAAGAAACGTTGAGCTGTTTCATGAAACTAAATGAATTCAGTCATCTTAATATTTGAAGTGGAAGCACGTTCAAAAGGTGTGTAAACGCCAGTCAGGATGGCTGCTATCCAAAAGTCTACAAGCAATAAATGCTGGAGAGGGTGTGGAGAAAAGGGAACCCTCTTACACTGTTGGTGGGAATGCAAACTAGTACAGCCGCTATGGAAAACAGTGTGGAGATTTCTTAAAAAACTGGAAATAGAACTGCCATATGACCCAGCAATCCCACTTCTGGGCATACACACTGAGGAAACCAGATCTGAAAGAGACACGTGCACCCCAATGTTCATCGCAGCACTGTTTATAATAGCCAGGACATGGAAGCAACCTAGATGCCCATCAGCAGATGAATGGATAAGGAAGCTGTGGTACATATACACCATGGAATATTACTCAGCCATTAAAAAGAATTCATTTGAATCAGTTCTAATGAGGTGGATGAAGCTGGAGCCCATTATACAGAGTGAAGTAAGCCAGAAAGATAAAGAACATTACAGCATACTAACACACATATATGGAATTTAGAAAGATGGTAACGATAACCCTATATGCAAAACAGAAAAAGAGACACAGAAATACAGAACAGACTTTTGAACTCTGTGGGAGAATGTGAGGGTGGGATATTTCAAAAGAACAGCATGTATACTATCTATGGTGAAACAGATCACCAGCCCAGGTGGGATGCATGAGACAAGTGCTCGGTGCACTGGGAAGACCCAGAGGAATCGGGTGGAGAGGGAGGTGGGAGGGGGGATCGGGATGGGGAATACGTGTAAATCCATGGCTGATTCATATCAATGTATGAAAAAACCCACTGAAATGTTGTGAAGTAATTAGCCTCCAACTAATAAAAAAAAAAAAAAGGTGTGTAAAAACTCTACCATGAATGAAATACAATATTAAAATACTTCAGGACTGTACATAACTGTTATAGAACATACAAAAGTTTCTAAGTGGCTTTGTATTTGGGCTTTTATTCTTAGCCATAATATTCTTGTTATATGCTCTTTCATATTAGAATGAGTAATATATTTTTTTAAGGTTTCAAGCAATTAGACCCTAAACAATAGAAAAATTCACTAAGTTTATGACTCTTGGACAGTAAACTAACACCAATAACTCACCATTAGCTCCACCGTAACAATGGTACCAATAAAAATTGTCTTTATTTAACAAAACTAGAATTTGAAAACTAAAACTACATCAACTGATGTTTCCCATTAGGGCTGAAAGATTTTATGGGAACTGTTTGTTTGATTTTTTCTGATTTTTTTATGTTTAACACAGTTAAAAAAGATAGTTACCAAAATATATTTTTCTTAGGAAGGACAGGTAATATGATATCATATGATAATATAATTGATAATATGACCTAGGAAAATCCATTCAATCAAACTACACTTTATGGCCCATAATCTAAATACTTCTATTTTCATCAAAGGCACATATCTGGTATTAGCCCCTTTGCCATTCTTAACCAACAACCATTATAAATTATCTAGGTAGTGATAATAATCTCAAGGTCAGATTATTTTGTCTGCATATAGTAAATTCTTTTGAAAACCACCTCCTTATTTTAGGTTGGAAAATGCACATCTTCTCAGTTGAAGAGAGGGGATATTTTTCTTGACCGCTTTTATTTTCATTTGACAATGTGAATACAAAACCAGTGCCTCTTTCTATTAATGTAAATGTCTCTGACACCTATTTTCTGGGTACTTTTCAGAAAACCTAATCTTGAACATGGTGTCTTACGATAACTATCAAAAACCAAGAAAAGCAATATTTGTTAATGTTTGAGAGATGCCAGGAGTCAATGCCACCAAATGCTCTAAAACCTGTCCTTGGATTAAGACTAACCAGCAAGTAGTACATTGCCCACTTAGACTGAACTACTAATTTGCACATATTTCCCTTTCTCCTTCCTAACTTATTGGCTTCTACTGAGACGTAGTTTAAGAAACAGCCTTATGAGAAGTACTTTTTACCATCAGAACATTGGAGAGGTTATTGTTTAATACATGACAATAAGCCTTCATGAGGAGAAAGGTAGAGAATTTGATGCAAGCTGCTCAAAAAAACTATAATCAGAGTAAATTCAAGACAGTACCACAGCCTGTATAGAGGGATTCATGTCCCCAAAGTCAGACCCTCTAGCTTTCCTGGGTGAGAAAAACATATCCATCCCAGAATTCTTCTCTGGTCTTAAGGTGCTAACCACACTGGAATCTCCCTCTGGATTCATTCTTTACTTATAGTCTCCAGTCTGCCCCGTGGGCCCTCAGCCATCCTAAAGAATTATCTGGAGAAAGTTTTCTAATTTTTGTAAATTTCACTCTCTTCCCAGGCTCAATGTCTCATCAATTAAAGTAGGTTCTATCTTTAAATGAAGTGGATTTCTTACTATAATACTATAAACGTATTTCTGACCCAAATGCCAGTGACTATGGCCCCAAGGCAAATACCACATTCCTAGAAGTTTTACTGCCCTGTATATTATACTTGTAACTTTTCTCAGTCCAATGCTTTTTTTCTGGTTCACTATAACTTTTTCCTGGATGTTCCATAGTAATCAGAATGTTTCGATGAAAATAAAAGTATGTGTGTGTGTTTGTGTGAGTGTGTACGTGTGTCTATCAAGAAAGAGTTAACACAGTATTTTTGAGGTTGTTATCTTTGGGAAAGACTGAAGGCAAAAGGAAAAGAAGGTGGCAGAGGATGAGATGTTTGGATAGCAACACGGATTCAATGGACATGAACTTGGGCAAACTCTGCGAGATGGTGAGGGACAGGGAGGCCTGGGGTGCTACAGTCCATGGAGGCGCAAAGAGTCAGTCATGAGTTAGCAACTGAATAACAACAACAAATCTTTGAAAGGGTCTGTTTGCAGCATTGGCCTGTGGTTAGTATCTGGGGACTTGACTTTTGGAATGTTCCCAACATTAATAACGGCATTTTGCTCACCTTGGGTACTGTGTGTACACTGTTGCACCAGGCTGCCATGACATACAAAAAATGTGATTGATGGTGACTACCTACTTTTCTTCTCAAATTTTGGTACTATGGCTGGTTATGTCAGCAAAGAGTAGCTATAAGACTGGCCCCATATGGAAACTGTGGACTCTGAGTCTCAAACAAGCTTCTCTGGACCAAAATGCTGCACATACACTGCTGCATCTCAGTACTGGTGAAAGGAATGTGTTGGGTGTAATCCCTCCTAAGAGGAAGCATTTTGGAACTCTGCATCAGGTTCCTCCAGACTACCTAGTACATCCTTTTCTATTGATGATCACTGTACTAAAACACACTCATGAGTACCTCTGACTCTGCACCCTGTGAGTATTCCCAGTGAATCACCAAACGTGTGGGCCTCTGAGTTATATACAGGAAAATTTTAAAAGAGTTTAACACATACTGCATGAAATACATATGGCAATACGAATATCAGGAAATACAGGAAAAGGCAGGCAATACATACACAGGAAAAGATGTTCAATGTTATCAGTCATTAAGGAAGTACAATTAACACCACAATGAGATACCACTATTCAGCTATCAGACAGGCTAAAATTTTAAAAGCTGACCATACAAAGTGTGGTCAACTACCAGCAGTGAGCAAGTGGAATTTGAAATTAAAAGCACAACTTCATTTGCACTGGTACCCAAAAAATGAAACCTAAGGATAAATCTAACAAAATAGGTACAAGATCTGTATGTGGAAAACTGCAAAACTCGGATAAAAGAAATGAAAGCACTGAATAAATAGAGAGACTCCATGTTCATGGATAGGAAGGGTCAATACTGTCAAAACATCAGTTCTTATCGATCTGATCTATAGATTCAGCACAATCCCTGGAAATGAAGAGAGAAGACAGCGGAAGGCAGGAAGGAGGTGCTGTCAAAAGACACAGGGCAGTCTCGAACATGATGAATATGCTCACTGTCTTCACTGTAGTGATGGTTTCCCAGGTGTACACATATTACAAAATGTTCAAATTTTACACTTTAAATGTGTGCAGCTAATTATACATCAACGATACAGAGGACCTTCCCCAGAGGCCCAGTGGTTAGGCCTTTGCCTTCCAGTACAGGGGATGCAGGTTCAATCCCTGGTCAGGGAGCTAAGATCCTATATGCCTTGTGGCCAAAAAAAACAAAACATAAAAAAAAGAAGCATTATTGTAACAAATTCAATAAAGACTTAAAAAAGAAAAAAGTGGCCCACATCAAAAGAAACAATCTTTAAAAAATACATAAATAAAACTTTTTAACTTACATAATTCATCCTTTCAGGCTCCAGTTAAAGGCTATTAGAAACATCATCCATCTTAGGTTTCCCATGATAATATATGCAATTTTATTAATAGTAATTTTAAACCAACAGGAAGTAATCTTTAGGAATTTTAGCAATAAGCATGATATAACTCCTATAAGAAAGTGGATCTGAAAATGGACTCCGAGAAAAAAGAGATTAAGGTTAGAAAGACAATGACTGGACACATTCCAAATTTCTAGTCAAAATCTTGCAAAATAATCCTTAGTTACTATGGGTTATATAAATTCAGAAGGTACCCTAAGTCACTGAAGTCTCAGAGCATAGATCTTGTCTAGACATAAATCTCCAGGATCTATGATATGTATTATAGTGCCCATTGCAATTCTGTGATTGGGGAAAGCCATCCAAGTCATAGACATATTCAGAACTTTGAGGTCTTCAAAGCCCTCTCGGAAATTATTAATTACCAGGTATGTGAAAAAATGCATCCTTAAATGAAATTCTTACTAAAATTTTTGAATTTAATTACACTGAAAAGTCACAAAAGTTAAAAAAAAAAAGATAGCAATTTAATTCAAAAGCATACTTTTTATTTCATTGGTCTTACACCTACGAAGAAAGTTAGGATATCAGAACCAACTCCAAACACTGTCCACAAAACAGAATCTGCTATCTTAAGTGGTCATTTCTAGAAACTGACAGGCAAAGTCCTGAAGATTTTGTGATGGATACAGGCTTCCCAAGTGGCACAATGGTAAAGAATCTGCCCTCCAGTGCAGGAGACACAACAGACTCAGGTTCAATCCCTGGGTCAGGAAGATACCCCGGAGGAGGAAATGCCAACCCACTGCAGTATTCTGGCCTGGAGACTCTCATGGACAGGGGAGCCTGGAGGGCTACAGTCCATGGGGTCACAAAGAGTCAGACATGACTGAGCACACGCATAGAGAGAAAGAGTTGGTTGATCTTGGTGATTTCTTACTCAAAACAGTAATTACTTTACATATTTCCAATTAATTGATAGGTTATATGAACATTTCTGAGCATATCAACATCTGGTAATTAACTTCTCTCCACTGAATCCATTAAGGGGACTTTTGTAAAATAGTTTACATTCCTAACTATGAAGCTGATTCTAGTGTCAAGCAAGTGCTCCATAATCATTTTCTGCATATACACAGGAATAAAGCACATTCCCTGAAGTCATGGCAATCTTTGGAAGTACACTATTTTTAATTAACAAAATTCAGATGTGTAACATAATGTATCTCTCTCTAATGGAGCTCAGTTGCTGGATGACTGAAACTTAGCTAAATCCATTCCAAGTTTGTTTTTTTCTCAGCCACTTTAGAGTTTTCTTACTCAAGTGAGACACCAACTTAGTCAATTTACGCCACATGGGGTGTCTAGTTATGGGAAGGGGGGTGGAGTAGTCTAGAATGAGGTTGGCGTTCAGCCTCTTGCTTGATCGCCCTCCGCTTCAGCATCCTCTGAGGTGTCTCGTTCTGCAGCCACCTCTCCTGCCCTACTTCCTCCCTGGCATCCCTTCATCCCCACTGAGAGAACTCTTCAGGGACCACTGGCTTCTAAGTAAACCTTGCCTCATTTTGAGGGCCAAATATTCAGGTATCTTGATTATATGACAAGGTTGCCAGGCAGGGCTCACAGTCATTTTCCCAGGCTCCAAGAAAGAGGCAAATAATGTCCTCCAACCTCTCATGTTCCCAAACATCTTTTTATCTGGTTGGAGTTTAAAGGGCTGAGGGATTTTATTGTCCCTCTGAGACGCCTAGCCTCTGAGAACTTCGGAGATTTACTCTCTTGCTTTTGAAACTTTCCCTTCCTGCTCCCTTCCCCTGTCACTGAGAGTTCCCATCCAAGCCCTTAAACGTGATTGATAACAAAAGTCGTTTTTCTGACGTCACCTGTAAGAAAGACACTCAACAAACAATTCCTGAAAATGAAATAGCCACTGTTTGAATGATTAAAACCTTTATCAAAACACATTTTGAGCAAGTGCTTGATGCATTTTGCCATCAGGTTTGAAAACCACTACCAAAAATGGTTAACTGCCTTTATATTTTTCTGAAAGTAAAATTTATCACGTCTAGCAGAAACTAACACAACACTATAAATCAACTATACTTCAATAAAATAAAGCTTTTTAAAAAGTCAACACCTCTCAGTAAATTCCACCAAATTTAACTTTTCTTGATAAAAAATGTAAACGCTATTTTTCTTTTTTTCATAGTGCCTCATACATGGTAACTCCTCCATAAGAGATTCTTAGCTGAATAGCTTTTCCTTAAAGACATTCTTTCCAAATAATTTATCATAGTGTTCTATTTGGAACCTGAACAAATGATATATTAATTTCTGACAGTGTTACCATCACATCTAACAATTCTAGTTAGAGGTCATATTAGATCTAAAAAGCTTAGTCCTCTAAGTAAACAAAGTCTCTGGTGATTAGGTAGGCACTCCTTTTGTTTACACCTGGAATAAAAATGAAAGACTGGGCATTTTCAAATATTCCAGGTGTTTCCTAAAGAAGAAAAGATTCTGCTGTCATCCTAAAAATATAAATCCTTTAGGGAGCACTTTTTTTTATTTTACTGTAATACAAGCTATTTTGCCCTGTTGCTCGCATAGCCAGAAATTATAGGCACCATGAATTGGAATCAACTGGATGCCAAATGAGGTAGTTATGCCCACATTCCTATTCACGGTGGCCTTAGGAACTACAGTCCTTTCATTAGCTGTTTAATTGTCCTGGGAACATCCCAAGTCAATATTTTTATTTCCTGTTTTCACCTGCCAGTGGTGAACATTTTTCTCCATTTTCTGAACATATGACTAAATTTAACATAGTAGTTATAACAAGACATGCAGGAAGCTGCCCAGGCCAAACGAACTGGAAAACCTGAACAATCTAAAATATGCTTTTCTATTTTGAAGAAAGTCTTGAAGTTCTGAAGATCCTTCCTCTTCATGCCCTAATTTCATTGTGATGCCACCATTTCTTTGAAAATCTTTCCAAACATGTGCAAAGTTAAAAGCTGTCATTTCAGTTCTTTAACCTCATTAAATAAATAAAGCAAAACATTTTATGGATTGATTTGGATGAACTAATTAGAAAACATCTGTGTTTTTTTCTAGATATTTTCTAGAAAGACAATCCCTTTTTATTTTAACTTAATGAAAGCAATAACTAAACCTTTTTTTTCTCTTTTTTAAAAATTTTTACTAAAATACAGTTGACTTACAATGCTGTATTAGCTTCAAGTATACAGCAAGTGAATCAGTTGTACATATGTATCTGTTATACATATGTATAAATGCATTTTATATATTCTTTTTTATATTCTCCTCTATTACAGGTAATTATAAAATAGTAAGTCTACTTCCCTGTGCCTATACGGTAGTTGGTTATCTACTTCATATATAGTAGTGTATATATTTTTATTCCAAACTCTTAATTTACTCCCCTTCCCCTTTGGTAAGCATAACATATGGCAGATAAACTTTAAATGAAATCAAATTACACAATATTAAAATTTATTTTCAATAATCTTTGAAATGTTTACAGCTTGTTTTAGCATCTTTTTATGACCTAAAACCTAATTATATTCTGAAAGAGACATTAAGCCATCATACATGCATTATCTCTCAATAAACTATTTTTATCAGTCCAACAACATGTGTTTCTTTTCATCTGAAAATAAAACTTTGCTAACGTAAGACACAAAATACATTGATTTTCATAATCTGTTTTGCATTTCTTTGTTCTTTTCAAACAAATAGATTTCAAAAAATGTGCGAAGAAAAGTGACCAATGCTCTTCTTGTAAAACATCTCAAAATACCAACCAGCAAGTGTACCTGCAGTGGATTGAAGGCCCAAACTTGTCAGAACAGTGTAATAATAAATAGATCATCTTTTTAAGGCTTTTAAAAACATGCATGCTGTAAATGAGCTTGAGGTCTCAGTCGGAGTAATATAGAAGAAAACAATTAGAAATTAATAGCTAGTTTAAGAGGAGATGAACGAGTTCATAGAGTACCATGGGAACATACACATTACCATATGTAAAATAGATAGCCAATAGGAATTGCTGAAAAGAAGCAGGGAGCTCAAAGTGGGGCTCTGTGACAACCTAGAGGGGTGGGAGGGGGTGGGAAGGGGGAGGGAGGTTCAAGAGGGAGGCAACATATGTATACCTATGATTGATTCATGTTGATGTATGACAGAAATCAACACAACATTGTAAAGCAATTAGCCTCCAATTAAAAATACATACATTTTTACAAATAAATGTAAAAATTAGACTACATTAAAAAAAAAGAGAGAGAGATAGGGATTTGGGAGGGATGGTCCGTGGGGGTTTTTCTGGGGGTGGAGAAGGCCATGTGTAACTTGACGTAGCTCCAGCACCAGGAGGGCAGAGTAGAAAGAACCAGAACTCACCTCCTCCCACGGGCATACCAAAATTACAGCTACTTACAGAGCAGCTGTCTACAAAAACAATCTACAAAACAAAGACTGTAAAAACAAAGTCTATCTATAAAAGTTTATCTACAAAAACAAAGACAAGCAGAAAAGCTTTTCCGTAGTTAAAGACATTAAGAAGGAACCACAATGAGATCAGTAGGAGGGGCAGAGATGCTGTATAGGCAGGATCCACACCCCTGCATTGATGACCCACAAATGAGAGGAATATCCTAATCGTAATGTCCTCCCCAAGGAGCAAGGGGTAAAAGCTTCACACTGGGTTCTCCAGCCCAGGGATCCTATACCGAAAACCAGCAGGGCTCATGTTGAGGAGAGCTGGAAGTTCTTTGGGAAACAAGACTCCACTCTTTTCGGGTATACGCATTAGCTCACATGATCCAAGTCCCAGTGCAGAGGCAGTAGTTTGAAAGGGACCTGGGCCAGACCCACTTGCTGATCATGGAGTGCCTCACAGAGAGGCAGAAGGAAACTAGGATCCCCCCACCCTCATCCCGCTGAGGATAGAGACCCTGGCAGCAGCCATTTGGGGGAGCTCACATATGTTCAGACACTCAGTCATGTCCGACTCTTTGTAATCCGATGGGCTATATCCCACCAGGCTCCTCTGTCCATGGAATTTTCCCAGCAAGAATATTGGAGTAGTTTGCCATTTCCTCCTCCAGGGCATCTTCCTGTCCCAGGGATCGAACCTGCATTGCCTGCATCTCCTGCTTCACAGGCAGATTCTTCCACCCTTGAGCCCCTGGGGAAGCCCTTGAGGGAGCTTGTTCTACTACAATAACAACTTGCTGGCAAGTGTTATTTTGGAATCCCCTCTCCAGCCTATAGTGCCAGGGTCTTACCCTTCCACCAGCGGGTCAGCTCCACACTTGCTAGGTCATTCAAATGGCTTTGTGGGGGCCTGGACCTGGCAGCATCCTTCAGTGGGCCAGCACCAGCTCCACAGCCCCCAGGCTGCTCAGACAGCAGCTCCTCCAAACACTGTGCCATCATCAAACCTCAGGACCCCCAGGCTTTGCCGTTAGCAACTGGGACCTGGCTCCACCCTCCAGCAGGCCCAGAGACACCTCACACAGCAGGGGCTCACAGCCAACTGCTAGAGAGACCAGACCTGCCTGCCGGTTGGTTGCCAGAAGGGAGTGGTGTAGGGGTAAGGGCAAAGTAGTAAAGGGGATTAAAAGATTCAGACCTCGGATTACACAATAAATAAGCTATGAGGATATAATACACAGTATAAGGAATATGGTCAATAATATTGTAATAATTGGGAATAGATAGTTACTATTGTGGTGATTATTTCATAGTATAGGCAAATGTCAAATTACTTGTTCAGTTCAGTTCAGTCACTCAGTCATGTCCGACTCTTTGCAACCCCATGAATCACAGCACAACAGGCCTCCCTGTCCATCACAAACTCCCAGAGTTTGCTCAAACTCATGCCCATTGAGTCAGTGATTCTATCCAGCCATCTCATCCTCTGTCGTCCCCTTCTCCTCCTGCCCCTAGTCCTTCCCAGCATCAGGGTCTTTCCAATGAGTCAACTCTTTGCATGAAGTGGCCAAAGTATTGGAGTTTCAGCTTAAGCATCAGTCCTTCCAATGAACACCCAGGACTGATCTCCTTTAGGATGGACTGGTTGGATCTCCTTGCAGTCCAAGGGACTCTCAAGAGTCTTCTCCAACACCACAGTTCAAAAGCATCAATTCTTCAACACTCAGTTTTCTTTATAGTCCAACTCTCACATCCATACATGACCACTGGAAAAGTACATGACTATGTAACAGTACACCTGAAATTAACATGATATTGCACATGTACTGCATTTCAATTTAATTAATTCATTAATTCCAGTGTAACTTTCCAAATGTGCCTGCATGCTCAGTCTTTCAGTCATGCTGACTCTCTGTAACCTGTGGACTGTAGCCCATCAGGCTCCTCTGTCCATGGGATTCTCCAGGCAAGAATACTAGAGTGGACTGCCATGTCCTCCTCCAGGGGATCTTCCCAACCCAGGGACTAAACCTGCACTGCCGGTGGAATGTTTACAAACTGAGCCACCTGCTAATTGTAGAGCAGATCATTTAGAGTCATTGTAGAAAGGGAACTTCAGTTCCCAGGTATATATATAACCAAGAGTTTCTGACCTTCTTGAGCTGTGACAGTTTCTCTTCAATTACTTGATTTCATTAGACCCAATTCCTATCTACACCCATCATAAAGCATGTGGGCAAGTTTGTATACACTTTTCTTGAACTTTACTCAGCTCAAAAACTAAACCAAACACATTGGTCTACTTTAATAAGTGACTGTTTATATACCTGAAATAATTTCTCAACATATGGAAAACAGAAATTACCCAGATCATGCAATAATTTAGGGCTTTTAAGAGTTTCTATATAGTATTGATGCATTTATAAATGCTGCACATGTGTGGAATGAACACACAAAAAAATTTCTCTGCTTATAAAAGTATTTTCACCCTCAAAATTATCGTTTAGCTAAGTAATTAAGTAATTGAAGTTACTAAGTATCTAAGATACCCAACATTATTCTATGTGTTCTGCACATATAGTCTCTCTCTTTTTTTAATTTAATTTTACTGGAGTATAGTTGATGGACAATATTGTGCTAGTTTAGGCAAAGTTACTTTCACAAGAAAATGATTCAATCTCTTAATCCTGACAATAACTCTCTAAGTTGATTCTATTATTATCTCTGGTGGGCTACAGTCCACAGGGTCAGAAAGGGTTGGACACAACTGAAGCAACTTAGCATGCACTTAGCAGATCACAGAGGGAAAGCACTGTGTTCAAGACCAGCTAGACCAGCCAGTTAGAAAGTGGAAGAGCTAGAGAAGGAAATGGCAGCCCACTCCAGCATTCTTGCCTGCGAAATCCCATGGACAGAGGAGTCTGGCAGGCTACAGTCCATGAGGTCACAAAGATTCAGATAAGACAGAGCAACTAAACCACCACCAAGCAGAAGAGCCAGGGCTGAATCCCAAGCAGTCTGGCTCTAGAGAATCTACTCTTATACGCTTATACCTACACAATACAGTATCTAATCTCATCTAGTTAGGGAGGGACTATTCTATCCATTTTGAGATGAGAAAATTGAGACTCAATGGAGTTAGTAACTTTCAAGTTTATCCAGCTAACATGTGATAGACACTCTCTGATTCCAAAACCACTGACAAGCTCATAAAACCACTACATACTCCAAAACACAGGACCACTGTGTAAAATGTGGAAGTTACCGTGATCATGAACAACAGAAGCAAAAACAAGCAAATGATAGTAGTGGCCTGATTCACATCATCTCAGGAGGATGTTCACCCTTGATGGGATCAGTGCACCCACTAATCACAGGGCCACAGTCCCAGGCTAAACCTACCCCCTGGCCCAGAGCTATAACTGTCAGCACCAGAGATGGCCTTGGTATTCCTGATCTTTACAGATCCAGAGAGTAACTTCTCTGCCTCCGGGAGCAGCCACAGGGTTAGCCAGAAGGAAATTCAACCCAGAGACCCAAAACTGGATTCAAAATGGGAACTTCCCACAAGGCTGAGTCAGGAATTGGGAGCCCAGTGACACAAAGAAAGAGAAAAGCAGATCACAGATGAAAAACCTTTGCCACTGAAGGTGTTTTCCTCCTAGATGAGCATTTTGGATTTCCAAGTGGCTGCTTCCTGCTGAGCTTAGAAGGGCCTGGCCTCTGCTCTGTGCTAACAAGTAGGAGAATTTTGAACTCAAACATGAAAGCACAGCAGCAGGTCTCAGAGTCCAGAGCTCAGGCCTGCTGGGAGGCCCGCTCAGTTCACACAGCATATGTGCCCTGCTTATCATACTGTTTAATGACGAGGCCAAACCAAACAGCAAAAATAAATGACGGAGCAGAGTCTTCAGCCCTCGTCTCAAAGTGCATGCTGACCACACCTTGAAGTTTTTCTATAAGTCATTTGGGTTATACTAAAAGTATTAAAAAGCCCAAGTTATGCAAAACTTTAAAAGGGAAGGAAGTTTCAAAGTTATAGCTGATTAACAGACTCATCACCTTATTTCCATCTTCCCATTTTCCTCCAAGAAAATCCTGAAATTCAATGAAACCATGGAGACATGTAGCTTAACCACATGTGAACCCGAACAAAAATAACCAGAATTTACATGACCACCACAAAAGCCTGGGCATTATTAACATACATCTTAGGCTGAAGATTGGGTTCATTTATTTACACAAAACTCAAACCAGAACATTTAAGTATAATAAGAGCCTGCAGCTTCCAGTTCAAGATGGCAGAGTAGAGGACGTGTGCTCATCTCTTGCAAGAGCACCAAAATTACGACTAGCTATTGAAGCAGCCATTGACAGGAGGATGCTGGAACCCACCAAAAAAAAAGACCCCATGTCCAAAAACAAAGAAGAAGGTCCAATGAGGCTGTAGGAGGGGCACAATCATGATAAAATCAAATCCTATTCCCGCCAATGGGTGACCCACAGACTAAAGAAAAATAATACCAAAGACATTCTCACACTGTTGTGAAGGTTCTGAACCCCATGTCAATCTTCCCAGCCTGGGGATCTGACAAAGGGACTGGGAATCCCCAGGGAATCTGGCCTTGAGGGGCAGTGGGATTTAGTTATCGAACTTCTAGAGATCTGAAGGAAACAGAGACTCAGGTCTTGGAGGGCACAAAAAAATTTTGTGCACACCAAGACCCAGACAAGAGGAGCAGTGACCCCAAAGGAGACAGAACAAAAATGAACCATTAATTTTGGAGGACCTCCTGTGGAGGTGTGGGTCAGCACGTGCTCACCACAAGGACAGGAGCACTGGAAGGTCCCCCTTGCCATAAACTCTCTTGGAGTTCACCATTAACCTTACCATAGAGCTCACAGACCCCAGGGTTGGGTCGCCTCAGGCCAAACAACTACAAGGGAGGGAGTGCAACCCCACCCATCAGCAGATAATTAGATTAAAACTTTACTGAGCAAGGCCCTGCCCACCAGAGCATGACCCAGTTTTTCCCATTGCCAGTCCTCCTCATCAAGAAGCTTACATAAGCCTCTTAGCCTCATCCATCAGAGAGCAGACAGAAGCAAGAAGAAGCACAATCTTATAGTAGTTAACACAAAAACAATATTAAAGAAAGTTAATCACAATGAAAAAGCAGATAGTTAAGTCCCAGATGAAGGGACAAGATAAAACCCCAGAAAAACAACTAAATTAAGTGGAGATAGGAAACCTTCCAGAAAAAGAATTCAGAATAATGATAGTGAAGATGGTCCAGGATCTCAGGAAAAGAATGGAGGCAAAGATTGAGAAGATGCAGGAAATGATTACCAAAGACCTAGAAGTACTAAAGAACAAATAAACAGAGGTAAATAATACACTAGAAGAAATCAATAGCAGAATAACTGAGGCAGAAGAACAGATAAATGACCTGGAAGACAGAATGGTGGAAATCACTGCTGCAGAACAGAATATAGAAAAAAGAATGAAAAGAAATAGACAGCCTAATGGCAACCCACTCCAGTATTCTTGCCTGGAGAATTCCATGGACAGAGGAGCCTGGTGGGCTACAGTCCATGGGGTCACAGAGAGTCGGACATGACTATGGGACCTAAGAAAATATTTGAAGAGATAATAGTTGAAAACTTCTCAAACATGGGGAAAGGAAAGGCCCCACCAAGTCCAGGGCACAGAGAGTCCCAGGAAGGATGAACCTAAGGAGGAACATGCCAAACAGTAATCAAGCTGACAAAAATTAAAGACAGAGATAAAATATTAAAAAGCAACAAGGGAAAAATGACAAATAAGATACAAGGGAACACCCATTAGGCTATTATCAGCTGATTTCTCAATAGAAACTGCAAGTCAAAAGGGGATGGCATGATATATTCAAAGTGATGAAAGGGAAGAAACTACAACCAAGAAAACTCTTCCCAGCAAGACTTTTCATCAGATTTGATGGAGAAATCAAAAGCTTTCCAGACAAGCAAAAGTTAAGAGAATTCAGCACCAGCTAAAGCAAAGGCTAAAGGAACTTCTCTAAACAGGAAACACAAGGGAAGGGAAAGATCTACAGAAAATAAACCCCACAATATTAAGAAATGGTAATAGGATCATACATATTGATAATTACCTTAAATGTAAATGGACTAAATATACCAACCAAAAGACATAGACTGGCTGGCTGGATGAAAACATGTGCATGTATGCACTTCCACTTACTCTGTTTGATTCCCACCCTCCAAGTTGTATGTAATTATTTTATATTGTTAAGCTAATCATGTTCCCATTATGGCTTGAAATTATAATTATCTTTTATTTTTTGTCTGGTTATTGATTGTGAAAACTTATAAACATCTTTTACTATTGTGACTATGTAACTATTACTCACTTAATACCATTGTATCATGATTGGTCAACAGAAAAATAACAGAACTCTATATTACCAAAACCAGGATCTAATAGAAAAACCTACTGTCACTTTTTGAAATCCAGGTGTATATCAAAATTATCTTTAAATTTTTTGAAAAATACAAATGCTCAGGTATTGCTTTTTTTCTCCAGAGCCCCAAGTATGTTTCTAATGACCAGTCATGTTTAAAAACAACCGGATCTTTACTTTCATCTAGTTTGTTTCACTTCTTCTATTTCATATGCAATGCTCCGATTTCATTGTTTATGATCTCCAATTTCTCTATCTCTTCTCTCTTTTTTTTGCTGTTCTTTCTCAAGTCTTTATCAAGTGTAGGAAAAGCTTTTGTATAAATATATATAAATATATAATATATATATATTAGAAAACTTATGAATTTTTGCCTAACTAAAAAATTTATGACATTTTGATTCCACTTTTTTGACTTAGTATGAATAGAATGGTAGATTTCTAATTAAAAAATAGATATGCAACAAGCAACTAAGGTTTACTGTATAGCTTAGAGAGCTATAGTCAGTATCTTGTAATAACCTATGATGGAAAATAATTTCACAAATAATATATGTGTATTGTATAACTGAACCACCTTGCTGTACACCTTAAACATTGTAAGTCAACCATACTTCAATAAAATATATATTAAAAAAAATTTGCAGTCTCTGAAAGGTCATTATTCTACATCTTAATTACACTTTATGTAATATGTACTTGGGTTAACTTTAGTTTACTTTCTGAAACTAATAAATCTCTGTGGCTGATAATTTCATTTAAAAATATATATTATATACATCATATTGTATATATGTTATGTGCAATGTATGGATATTATATCATATTTATTGTATATATTTTATATTATATTTTTAAGTATTATATATATAAAGCATATATATAAAGTATTATGTATATATATAAAGTTAATTTCAATAGACCAAACATGAGTCTTGGTCTATATCCAGTTTCTCAGCCTCAGCACCTTTGACATTATGGACCAGATTAAGTCTTTGCTGTGGGGAACTGGCCTGTGCATTGCAGAACATTTAGCAGTACCTCTGGTCTCTACCGACTAGATGCCAGTAACATTGCCCACATTTTTGAAAGCCTAAAATTTTTCCAGACATTGTCAGATATACCTTAAAGGTAAGTCAAAATCATTCCTGGTTAAGAGCCACCGATCTCTATGAAACTAAGAATAAGTTCTGAATATTGATCAATCCCTTCTCATTCATAGGCAATCATCTGGTAGTTGCTATCACTCTAAACTAATGGTTGACAGTAATGAGTACACCTATTGTTGAACATTTTAATCCAAGTTAATTGTTTGCCTTTTAAGTTCACAATAAATGATTTTATCATGGTTTTGCCTCTTCTAAATATCAGGAAAATCCAATCATACACAAAAGTCTTTGTATTACATAGCAGGATAAATATTCAGTTGACTCCAGAACAACATGAAGTTGAGCACCCACCCTCTGTACAGTTGAAAATTCACATACAACTTACAGTCAGCCCTCCATCTATGCAGTTCCTTTGTATCTGTAGTACCATATGCAGTGGTTCAACCAACCAAGCATCATGTAGTGCTTGGTTGTAATCTGTAGTAAATTCTACAGAATTTACTATTTTAAAACGTCCACATGTACATGGACCTGCACTATTCAAACCTGTGTTGTTCAAGGGTCAGCTTTACAATATACATACAAATGATATGCAACTAAATATTAAAATTCTGAAAAATCTGAATTTTTCAAACTATTCTTGTCTACTGATAAGACATCAGAGTTCATTCAAAAAGTATATGGTGTTTTCTTCAAGTCCAATAAAGTTTACAAAAACTCAAAATGTGTAAATGAATGTGACTTTGTAAAATAAACATAATGTCAAAGAATAAAGTCAATAAATTTGGTCTCTAAAAACCTGTGTTTTTGCCTTTCCCACTATGTTGGGCTTCACGAGCAGCATTAAGATGAATCATACCAACATGAGGCTTTGCTTGAAAAGGCATGTCAGTGGTACAGTGGTTGAAAAAAGAGAAAAAGTAAATTACCGTTAACACTTGGTATTTAGGAATGGTTTCTACATAATGGGATGACAAGAAGGAGAAATTTTTAAGAAAAGCATCAAGCCGGTAAAGTATAGGGTGTGTTCAGACAAAGAAGAATATTTAACTAGTCTGGATTATGGAATTGTAGGCTATCAGCAAAGCAAGTTGGGGGAAGAAGATGTGATAAGGAAAAGTCAAAAATGAAATAATTGAAACCAGATTATAGAAGGCCTGAATTTCAAATTAATGAGACTGGTTTGTTCTATAACTGATAGGAAAAAAATTGAAGAAAATGGATCAGAAAGACCAGAGGTAGGTGTTAAGATGATGTGCTTTATCTGTATATCAGACATTGCATCCATCTTCTACCTACACCTAAAACGATTGACCATCATCACCTATAAGTAAAACATGGCCCCTTAAGGAACTCTGGTCTGTTTCTGAGACCTAGGAAAAAGTCATTTTTGTGACTGACCTGCCTCTCAGTTTGTGCCCATTGGCTAATAATTATTTGTCTTATTTTAAGACTACCTTCACCTTATTCTCAATTCTAGTAATTAGGCCTTGGCTTTTCCCTTTGTTTATAGCCCTACAGACACCTCAGGACATGTGGGATAGAAGCTAACTCCTGAAACAACCCTCATCTACCCCCAGAAGTAAAATCCAACTGCTATGGCCATAGCCTGTCTGGGGTGCATCTTCCAATCTTGCTGGATCTGGTTGCCACGTGGTCATGCTCTTCCAGCTTCCAGTGGCTGCCATCAGATGGTTCCCTGTTGCCTTGCTCTGTAGACACTGGATTCACTGGATTTTGTGAGACTCTTCCTACTCCCTTTGCCACCCAAGTGGGCACATTCATTCCAGGTCCAGGGCCATGTGTGTCTTGTCTCACTGAGGTTAACCCTCCCTGCACAACCGGGGTAAGTGATGACAGACAACTGGTAGGCAGAAAGGATGGATGGGAGGAAAGAAAAAAACACCAAAAAGGTTAGCAAGGAATCTATGAGCAGTATTGAGGGTGGCCCAAACCATACTAATCATGTTCCTTAAAAAAGTTAGAAAAATATGTTTTAAAGCAAAAGCAAACTATTTTTATAATGTGTCTTGTATGAAAAAAAAAGTTTTTATAATTAAATATGGTACATAAAATTCCCCCTTTTACTGCTCTACACTTACTATTTTAACCTAGAGCCATTTTCAGTCCAATCTCTTATAACATCCCTTTACTTTCCTCATTATAGTCTCTTTTTTTCCAGATGTTACACTTCTTTTAAATAACTGCAAAGATGTCAAATCAGATTAGCCCTTCCATTTCAAAAGTGAAAAGCTCCAGCAAGTAAAGACAAACTTTTATTGCAAATTGGTTAATAAAGTGCTGTCTCATGAGAATTGGACCTTCAGCTAGAAAAGTGATTCTTAATGCTTAACATCTCCTTCTGCAATCTGAATTCTTCCTGCAGTCACTGAAAATTCTTTCTGGTCTAACCACAACTCATCACAAGTGTACACATTTGGATTGGATTGCTTTTTTACTCCCCTACTTAATTAAAAGCTAAAACAAACAAAAAAATATAGACTCTGCTAACGTAACCCAGCTTAGTTCTATCATTCTGTGTCATTATTCTACTTCAACCTCAGTGATTATATTTTCTAGCCTTTTAGCCAGACTGTAGTGGTTCTCAACATTGGCTTTCAAAGAAAAAAATGCTTATAAATTAATGCAAATGAAGTGCTTAAAACGGTGCCTGAAATACTGCCTTATATAGTAAAAACTATGTAAGTGATTGCTATTATTATTAACAGTCTCTGGACTCCACTTAAAACCAACTAAATCCAAATCCATGAAGATTAGGTGTGGTCAATGTCCCTGGGCTCACACACCAGAAATTTTTCCAAAGCTCTCTGTGTTCCAGTGAGCAACCAGTGTTGAGAAACTCTGAGGTTTAACCAAGTGCCAATGAAACAAATCCTATGGCTTAAATCTCAAAAAAGCTGACCAGGTCCATTCTATTCCCCATTGATAAGAAAAAAATCAACATGTGCCAGGCACTGTGCATGTCAAAGAAGATGTAAAAAAATGAATAAGACAATCTCTACCCTTAAGCAACTAGCAAACTGTTAGGTCAAGTAGACCATAGCCAAATAAATCCAGAGTGATTCTTTAAAGTAAGAATAGTGATATTAACTAAAAATGTGAGTTGGACAAAGAAAGGATCAGCCAGTTCTACTTGGATAAAGCAAGGAAGGCTCCCAGAAAAAAAGAATCTTGAACTGACCCTTCAGGGATGAATGGGATTGTGTTGAACAGAAAGAAGGGATAGACATAGGTCTAAAATGTACAGCAGAGGTGAAGGCCACAAAGTGTCCAGGGACCTATGAAGAAGTAAAAGAGTTAAAGCAGAAGATGTATGGAAGGAAAAGCTGGACAGAGTGGAAGAGCCTGTAAAATTTGGACAAACAATTGTGACTTTTCTCTTGTTTATCAAAGGGATCCAAGAAGGCATCTTAAGACTTACTCAGCCACAAAAAGGAATGAAATTGGGTCATTTATAATGATGTGGATGGACCTAGAATCTGTCATACAGACTGAAGTAAATCAGAAAGAGAAAGAGTATTGAATATTAACATCAAATATTGAATATTAACACATATAAGTGGAATCTAGAAAAATAAGAATAAGAACCTATTTGCAGGGCAGGAATAGAGACACAGATGTAGAGAATGGACAGGTGAACATGGTGGGGGGTGGTGAGGGGGAAAAACAGGGAGATTAGGACTGATGTATATACATCACCGTGTATAAAATAGATAGCTAGTGGGAAGCTGCAGCATAGCACAGGGAACTCAGCTTGGTGCTCTGTGATGAACTAGAGGGGTGAGACGGTGTGGATGGGTGGGAGGGAGGTCTAAGAAGGAGGAAATATGTATACATACAGCTAACTCACTTCTTTGTACAACAGAAATTAACACAACATTGGAAAACAATTATACTAAAAAAGAAAAATAAGACAATTATATCTACAATGTATGTCTCTCTCTTCTTCAAATATTGAAGGCAGCAACAAAGCTACATATTACATGTAGGCTCTCAGTGATCATGTTGATATGTTCAGATGAAACCACATTATCCATTGTGCCTTTACCCAGTTCTCTTGAGGAATAAAGACAAGATGTTTTAGAAGTTAAAATTTTAACCATAAGTCAAACTAAGCTAAGAAAATTATTCTACAAATCTCCTTTTACTCATTTCTTTCCATGGATACAAATAAAGGAAGTGTTTTTGGTTTTGGTTTTGAATGTAAGTTTCTACATTAGATCCATCCAAGATTTTACACAAAATTGTGCTGTGAAAACCTGAGAAAAGAAAGTGTGAATCTCACAGATGAAAGAAATTGATTTCAAAAGTAACTATACTTGAGGAGGAATATCTTGAAGTTATACATTTCTTAACAGAATTTTGAACAGAAGTTTTCTTTCAAAATAAGACTACAAAAAAAAAAAAAAAAGACTACACATAAGAATTGATACATTTGAGGTAGAGGGTGAATGTATCACTTTAATAACAATGATAGTGAATATTTCTTGGGGGCTTCTTAGTATAAGATTGTGTGTGTGTGTGTGTGTGTGTGTGTGTGTGTGTGCGTGTGCGCGCGCGGGCGCGCACAGTCACTCAGTCCTGTCTGACTTTTTGCGACTCTATGGACTCTAGCCTGCCAGGCTCCTCTGTCCATGTGATTTTCCAGACAAGAATACTGGAATGATCTGCCATTTCCTACTCCAGGGTATCTTCCCAACCCAAGGATCGAACCCACATCTCAACATTTCCTGCGTTGGCTTATTTTCCTCACTACAAATATATCAGTACTGTTTAAATCTGTTTTACAGATGAGGAAACTAAGGGTTAATGTTTTAAAAAGGTGTCCAAAACTGTCCAGGGTCTGATATGTTACTAAGTGTGAAAGCTAACAACTTAGACTAGTTTCATGGAAGCTTGCAGCAGGCAGGAGACTTCTGGGTCAAAGAACGTTATTATGCACAGTAGACAGAATACCAGCATTTTCTTTTGCCAATTTTCTGAATCCCAGTCCCATAGAGCAACACAGAGTTGGGTGAAACCTTCACAGTGTAGACTGAGTTATAAGAATTGCATAACACGTTACAGAAATTTTTGTAAAATATGCCAGCCCTTTGTTCCAGAAGGAGCCATTGTCTCTTTCTTCAAAGGTTATTTACTAACAAACATACTTGAAACAAAGTCTAAAACAAAAACAGTAACTCCCTCTGCCTGAAAGATGTGAAGACACAGAGAACCAGGGAGAACTGTCTCCCAACAATAAGTTGCCCAGGTTCACACAATCAGGAATGGTAGAACCAAGATTTGAACTTACACCCAAGTAATGTGAGCAGCAGAGCTCTATGCCAAAGCTATCAGGAAACCAAGTATACTGGACACCCTGAGTTTTATGGAACTTGAGAATCTAGATCTTCTAATCATTTCAGAAGAGAATGAACCCAAAAGACTTCCAAGGAGCCTCAACTGTCAACATTGGTTAAGAATTTCTCCCTTTAAAGGTAGGGAAATGAAAGAAAAACAAAACAAAACATACCCTCTGGAGGATCTTAGATCTTTTTATGCACTGAGACAAATTTTAAAGACAATCTTGCCAGGGGTAAAAAAAAAAACCTAGGATGTTCTTGGATGTTGTCTGCAGATGCTATCTTTTGTTCTAGCCTGACATAAAGAGTAGATGAACCATGTTTCAATACTAGGTTAATAGTGGAGCTAAATATGCTTTTTTCCCCCACCATAAACTATTTTAGACCTTTAGGTTCTCTGTTCAGGAGATCTCACAGAATGATTATGATTTTTGTCTTCCTTCAGTATAAGGACTCAGAGAACTTCTTATTTTGCTTTTCAGGGGAGAAAAAACCACTGGCTTAAATACAACAAAAGCCCATGTCTACTCCTCCCGGCTGCACCAGGCTTGTGGATGTGTATGTAAAGCCACACCCTACCCTGAGTCAAACCCAACTGGCATGCCTGTCTGTCTCATGCTGGCCCTCGCTGGCCACTCAGGAGCTCACTGTGGAGGAGACTGTGCTGCTGTAATCTGGGATCAAACTCAATGAAAACACTACTCCCACATCCAGGTCTACTTGTGTGGATACTCAGCCTCCCAGAGGCTGCTAAATGAGTCTCCATCTGATCAGCACCCATACCCAATTTTTCGAGGGCTGCAACGTCCACTGCTAACAGTAAACACTGTTTACTGACTTCTTAGCACAGCAGTGCTGACTTGGAAAAGGGAAATAGTTTCATCTGGTCTTAACATGCAAACACTCAGAGTAAGTCTCAGTGGGAATGCCGGCTTTGAGAGATTTGAACAAGACCATATACCCAAGCCAAAGATTTGTTTCTGCACATTGCAAAGGCCAGTTTCCTGTTTTGTGCTCTGTACACAGCCATGCTCAACAAGTGAGACCTGCTGGAGATCCCTTTCTGTGTCAGAGAAACAAAGAGTTAAGTCGGCCATGGGTCAGTGAAATCACTGTTTGCTCTAGAGCATGCCCAAGAAGAGAGGGAGATTGAGTCTCTCTTCCAGGATTTGAAAGCTGTCCTGAATCCACGGCCCATGCAGATACTGGTATGCTGCTTGGTATTTGGGGATTTCTTGCTGATGAATATAATATGGCCAAAGCCTTGCTTGGCTGCAAAGAGAAACCAGAGAAAAATAAAGATGTGCTTTTGTTGGTAACATACTGTGGGGTCAGGATGTTGTTCTAGTGACTCACTTGAAAAAAAGATGTGGTAGGAAAACTAAACTCAACCCCATGACAAAGTGCTATGGCTTTTGTTTAATAAGAATTCCAGCCAACTCACTGGCCAGGATTTTTTTTTTTTTTTTTTTGTATAGGCTGGGTCTACATAATTCGAAAATATCCAGTACACTTAATTCTAAAATTTGTTTCAGTGACCTGGCTAATTTTGCTTGTGAAATGTTAAATCTGAATTTAACTGCTTTGAACAAATAATACAAACAGCATACACACTGAGTGTCTATTGGATTGACAGTGTCCTGAGATTTTTGGATGCTTTGGTGTTTTATTGACAGATTGATAGAGCTCAGAGTTCCTGGAACCCATGCCCCAATGACCATCTCTGCCTTTTGGCTTCTAGACTAGACAATGTATTTCTCAAGTAGAACAGTGCCATTGTCATTGGGGTAGAGGAGATGGTTGAGAAGGTGTAACTAACCATCTCAAATCCATGCTGTCCATCTTTGAGGTTTTCTGCCAAACACTTAGCTTTTTATTGTCTTTTTTTTAACCCCATTATTAAAGTCTTTGTTATAGTCTGAGTTTTTATCTTTAATGATTCGTCCACAACCATAAATCATGACATATACATTTCTGTCTAAGCCATGTTATCCATCTTTCCTACCTTCATGTGGAACAGGGTGTCTTTCCATCATCACCTTTCAAATATGGTCTCTAATTTAAGGTCCAGTTCTAAACCATCTCTTCTATAAAACAAACATGCATTCCCTCCATACCATGGAATGAGACCACGAAACTATGTCTGTAGTTTTATTATAACACGCTCTGCCCTGGGTTATAACTCTATGCATCTATGTCTGCATCAGCACTGACTTGTTAGCTCCTTGAGTTCTGCACTCTGTTTACCCTCAGGATCCCACTTTTCTTCCACTTCATGGCTTCCTACCCAGCTCAGTTATTCACTTATAGCAGGTAATTTTTGAATTGAATGATGCCCACATCCTCCAAGTAAATAGGCCAGATGACAAAGTGATGTAAGGGATAGGTGATGGGGAGGTGGGTGGTGGGAGAAAGGAGGAGGGAACAATGTCAAATTGGAAATCCAACCTGACTTAGCATCTAACACATAATTAGTCATGTTGGCAAATACTATAAGGAAAAGACTCAAACACAATTGCTCTGCATTTTAAAATGCCTTATTTTTCCTTTAGTGTATTTATTCATACACAAACAATATTTACTTTTCTCCTGATTGAAACATCAATGTTTCTACTTGGCTTCCTTTTGGATGAATTGCTTCAGAACAATCCAATTCTGGTAATAAAGAAAATCTTCTCACTGCCCCTGATCAACAACCCCATCCTTTGTTTTAAAACAATAATTTGATGCCTAAATACCACCTTTCCCTCAAGGCAGTGAAAAGAGAAGACAAAAGCTAGCAAAAGCTAATATAAAACAGCAACACCAGCTAAAATTCAATTCACATCAGGATGCGAGTGACTCTGAGTGGCTGGTTACAGCTACAAAAGAAAAGACATATTCAAAACAGAACTACCTAGAACATAGGAGTGAACGTTTTTCATATATTGAAAGTTGCAGCCCTCATCCCAAATGCACTTTTAATAAGAATCAGTATTCTTGGGGGATTCAGGAACCAGATTTCTTTAGTCAGTCATTGACCCACTGGGAATTTTATTTTCAATTTTGAGAATGTTCATGATTCATGCTTTGTCATCTATATTGACAGTTGACATCCTTTCAAATGTATCACCCTGGATGTCTGATGGTCCTGTTTTGTGTGTTTTTTTTAATAGTGATTTAAATGGCCCCACCATCTTGATTCAGTTTGATTATTAAAAACAGAGTCTAGGGATTTTACACTATGCGTCACAAATTGTGAACCTCTGCACTCTGCCAGTACTGTACTTGGGATTTCTAACACTTAGCAATTTTCTAACATTGTGGTTGAGGTCATCTTAGGAAGACCTGCATTTATATTTTCCCTTTGTGATGCAAAATCAATACTTTGCTGTCTGAGAAAAAGTGAAGCACACCATTCATGTTAGCCTGCTGGGTGACAATATAAACATGTAAACAGCAATCTCTGCGTGTTATATGAACATGAAAACTAAATAAGTCCTGCTGATTGCTGACTCTCTTGTTGAAAATATTAGATTTGTTCAGGTTTCAGTTTTTTAAAATCCCACCTTTCTGCACTCTTTTTTTTTTTTTTTTTTGAGGAGTTTCATGAAGAACATGCAGAATGATCAAAATACACTATAACGTTCTTAGAACACTCCACATAAAAATTTCCATTTATCTTTCCACATGCTTTCTGCAAAGTCAAATCTCTTTCTTTCTTTCTTTCTTTTGCTCTCTTTCTTTCTTTCTTTTTCTTCCTTCCTTCTCTCTCCCTTCCTTCATTCCCTCTTTCCTCTCTTTCTTTCTTTTTTACCAGTGCTAAGACAATCAAATAACACTCAGCATAGATCAATGAAAATACTCATGATACATTAGAAAATCCATTCACTGAGAAAATGTGGCAAGAGAGACTAAAAATACAGTGAAATTTCTAGACTTTAGGATTCTCCTGAAAAGTTGCTCAGGAGGTCAAAACATTTAACTGTGGTTGATGTATAGAGGAAATTAGCTGCAGTTTTTCTAAGAGAGTTGGAAGATTTACTCCTGTGTTAGAGTGTGTATGTTTTTCATAAAGAACAGCTGTCCTCTGACCCCAGGGGACGCGTCCTTTTGCTCTCTGCCATGGGACACTTCATTCTTTGAGGGCTTCCTTTGCCAACAGAGGTTCTCAGACTCCAGCAAGCATGTGAGTTCCTTGGAGGGCTTGTAAAAATGCAGACAGTGAGGTTCCACCCACAGTCATCTGACTCACTGAGTCTAGGGTCTGGCCTGAGAGTTTGCATTTCTAACAAGTCCCCAGGGGCTGCTGACCCTGCCGGCTTGATGAGCACACTTTGGACACCAGCCTTCCGAGGGAGTGTTTTAGAGCAGCTAAGGGGCCAGAGTTGTGGGCAGTGAGTAGAGGGACAAGAAGAGAGCGGCAGAAAGAAGGTGAGTCTGTGAGACAGAATCACGGGGCCTCACTGACAGCCCAACTATGAAGGAGAATTATGGTCTTAGAAATGCTCCCTGTGACCACACTGAACCAAGGCATCTGAGAATGAGGAAGACATCAGCAAAGGGAAAGGACTGCCAGAAAAATTTACAAAAGAACAGAGAAGTCACAGGCCAAGTCCTTCAGCAAATGGCAGCAACTGAGACAGATTACAAGGGAAAATAGGATCATCTTCCGGTTTTCCATTCTTCTACTCTCATGGAACATGGTGGAAGCTTCCTTCTGCAAGAAAGTCAAACAAGTGGCAATCTCTGTCCACTGACTGAAGTGGACCTGAAACACCATTTTCCCGATTAGTCAGGACTCAGGGCGTGTGTGCATAAGTCACTACAGTCGTGTCCGACTCTGCAACTCCATGGGCTGTAGCCCACCAGGCACCTCTGTCCATGGAGATCCTCCAGGCAAGAATACTGGAGTGGGTTACCATGCCCTCCTCCAAGGGATCTTCCCTACCCAGGGATCGAACCCGCGTCTCTAACATCTCCTGCATTGGCAGGCGGGTTCTTTCCCTAGTGCCACTTGAGAAGCCCCCAAGTACGCAGTGGAACTGCCAAATCCAAGTGCTATGCCAGCTGGCAAAACACACCCTCCCTGATATGCAGCGTATCCCCCTGACCTCAGGGTTATTGTACAGAAAAGTCTAGGATCGCAGGCCAGGTCCAGGCATGGCCCACAGTGTAGTACTCTATGATCTTCAAATATCAATCATCAGTCCTCCTGATAGTCATGCCACGGCCCCATCTGCTGTACTGCGCAGGGCTACATGGGGAGGATCTTCCATGACCTCCCTCCAGACCAGGCTGACTGATGGCCCCACGGGGCCATCTTCCTCCACATTCCTATGACTCCCTCCCCAGAAGCAGAGCTGCCCAAGCCTGTTCACTCCTCCCTCTCCCTCGGGCTGGAGGGGAACCTCTTTCCAGTCTATGCTTGGGAAACACATTCCTGACTTCCCCTATCCTTCTCTGGGATCCAAGAACCCTTCTCTCACTTGTCCTTCCTTCACAGCTTTGTAAATGCTCAGGATTTAAGTCCAAGCATCTGAGAGTCCAAAACCCCCAGGAGCCACAAGTGCCAAACAAGAGAAGCAGGTCAGGCATATATGATGAAGCAAGATGCAGAGGACCATGCTGGAAAGGGAGCGAAACTTGAAAAACAAGAATATTAATCTTTTCAACCATCGAGGCCAAACAATACATACTGAGGCCAACGGAGCAGCAGGCTTCTTGTTTGTGAACATGGCTCCATTTCATTGTTGTTTAGTCGCCAAGTCGTATCTGACTTTTTGTGACCCCATGGATTGTAGCAAGCCAGGCTTCCCTGTCCCTCACCATCTCCCGGGGTTTGCCCAAGTTCACATCCATTGCATCGGTGATGCCATCCAACCATCTCATCCTCTGTCGTATATGGCTCCATTTTACGGAAAACAAAAATATAATGCTTATTTTTTTCTTCATTCCTCTTGGTTATTCCTGAGGCACTGAATATAGCGCAGACACTATTTTCTTGAAAGCAGGGATACTGGTCTGTCTTAATCAAGGCTGCATCCCCAGAAGATGGCACACCATAGAAGCACTCAGTAAATATCTGAATGACTGATTAAATAAAGAAATACTTGCATGCATAACTGAAAGAAGTAAAGTGTTATCTTAAAAGGTTACCCAGCTCTCTTGTCTTTAGCCTGCACAAGTTACACTGCTGAATAAATGCCACATTGCACTGAAAATCACATGGCAGAAGATCAAGAAAAAGGGACATTTACAAGTTCATATATTTCCATAAAGTGGGCTTCCAAGGTAGCATTAGTGGTAAAGAACCCACCTGCCAATGTAGGAGACATAAGAGATGTGAGTTCAATCCCTAGGTCAAGAAGATCCCCTGGAAGAGGGCATGGCAACCCACTCCAGTATTCTTGCCTGGAGAATCCAATGGACAGAGGAGCCTGGCGGCCTATGGTCCACAGGGTCACAAAGGGTCATAAGCACTAAGACCTTTTCTTTGCACTGTTCACCATACAACTGCCTGGACATGGTAAGAAATTAGAAACACCTGATGAAATGCTGAATGTATTGATCTGAAGCTGCTGTTGCTGTTTAATCGCTAAATTATGTCCCACTCTGTGACTCCATGGACTGTAGCCTGCAAGGTTCCTGTCCATGGGATTCTCCAGATAAGAATACTGGAGTGGGTTGCCATTTCCTTCTCCAGGGGATCTTCCTGACTGAGGGATCAAACCCAGATCTCCTATTTTGCAGGTAGACTCTTCACTGCTGAGCCACTAGGGAAGCCTGAATTCCAGGCAAGGATACTGGAGTGGGTTGCCATTTCCTTCTCCAGGGGATCTTCCCTACCCAGGGATCGAACCCAGGTCTCCTACACTGCAGGCAGATTCTTTACTGACTGAACCACCAAAGAAGCCTGAATGGAAGCTAAATGAGGTAAAAAAAAAAAAAAAAAAAATTCTATCTGACTGTGGCCTGTGTAGTGGCTAAAATAAAAAGAAATCTGAATAATATGAAGTGTTATTATAGATGCTTGTGATTTCAAAGGAAGTCAAGAAATAATCTGAGAAACCCAAGTTTAGAAGCTGAAAACTTGACCTGAACTACTCTGCGTGGTGCTTCTCACATTCTTTGAAAAGCTTTCAAACTTGACTCTCCCTTGGGGAGAAAAATAAAAAGATAGTTGTATTGCTACCACCTATTTACCTTTCTGCTTTGGCCAACCTCCGGAGTTCATGGTTTTCTCCTTGCTACTTCGTTCTTTATCTAAGGCCATTCTACAAGCCATTGACCCACTGGAAAGAAGGCTGATCATCTCTGATCTGCGAGGTTGCTTCCACCCACGGCTTGCTTCCCTTGGTGAAGCATTTAGCACATGAGCTCTGACAGAATACTCCAGAGGAAGAAAAGGTTTGCTATGACAGCTGTGCATTATTCATGAACCCCTGAAATGTTTGTCCTTTTAATATTGTTCAGTTTGAAGAATAGTTTAGAAGAGAAAAGATTATTTTGGAGTCCATGTGTTTATAAGCATGAATATCTGGGGACCCTGGTTCATTCCTACACTGTAGCAAGGATCCTCTTTACCGGTTTGGACCCCATGGTCTCTGTTTCAATTAGGTGCATATGATACACTCTCTTCCCATGGACCCACTAATCCAAGACTTTTTATCTCTTGACTGCTACTGCTGAGAGGCAATGCATAAGAAGAGCTGCCACTTACAAGATGGGTAGAAAGATCATGAGAAGTGGGGTTAGGAGAACTGGGTTGAAGTGAAAGGTCCACCCCTTGCCTACATGCATTTAGTCACTAACCTCTAAAACATATGCCTTAGCAAAGATTTAAGAGAAAAAAACTGCAGCATTGTGATGAGGTACCAATAAAGGAAAAGTTTGAGGAAGCACTTTCTGAGGGGTAAATAACAATAAAAATGCTAGTCATTGCTGTAGATGGTATGAAAGCTATTAATAGGGATGGAGTGGGAAGCCAGAAGGAAGATGTGATGGAGATTACCTATGACAGTAGCAGGAAAGAAGAAAGCAGGCATGTCAGGACCCTGTGATCAGAGGCAGTAGGGGAAGGGGAGGATGTGAGATGAGGGAACTGGGGCTGACTAATCATGGTATGAATAATCTGCTAGTCACTGCCCCATAAGGAAGAGAATAAGCAACCTGGCCTTCAAAAGTGAGGAGGTGGAAAAATGAGTTCCACCTTAACTGTTCGTGTCATCTTTCTAATATAGCCGGCTCCAAGAAATCATCAGAAATGGAGGAGAAAACAAGTTTGAACATCATGTAAGAAGATAAATAAGCCTGAGAAGAAACAGTGAATTCCAGCTTTGGTTTATGGTGGCTAACAGAGAACATTTTTTAATCCCTTCTGCAGTTAGCTCCAACTCAAAGAGATTGAGGCTGTGACAAGGACTGCCAGGAGCCCACACAAACTTCTGTCCCCCCCATCCAGGCCCCTACCTGGCCTTCTCGGGATCCTGATGTTCCTGCTGAGTATATGGCAACTGAGAACAAAACTGTATTTCCAGTAACCTTGACACCTGGGTGTGAGTATGAGACTGACTTCTGTCAGCGACGTTCCTTAAATGGTGCTGACCCAGCAGAGACGTTTCCCTTGGCGCCTTGTGTCACTTCCTTTCTCTGGCCAGCTCCCTGGGCATGATGCTGGACACCCAATCCTCCACCACGTGTGTTCCCTTTCTTACGTCAGCCATAGTTGAGTTCCTATCAATCCAGTTACCTTTGCTCAAACAGCGCCCTCCAGAAGTTCAGTTCAGCTCAGCTCAGTTCAGCTCAGTCGCTCAGTTGTGTCCGACTCCTTGTGACCCCATAAATCGCAGCACACCAGGCCTCCCTGTCCATCACCAACTCCCGGAGTCCACCCAAACCCAAGTCCATCGAGTGATGGTGATGCCATCCAACCATCTCATCCTCTGTCATCTCCTTCTCCTCCTGCCCCCAATCCTTCCCAGCATTAGGATCTTTTCCAATGAGTCAGTTCTTCGCATGAGGTGGACTCCAGAAGATAAGAGGGCAATTATGATCATCTTCAGCGTGCTCAAATCAAACAAAAGATGGGCAGTGGGGGCTCTGATGGAAATATGTATTCCGTAAAATACAGCTCCTACAAGAATCGGGCTGTAAAGATAGAGAAGATGGAATCTACAGAACACAGATTATTCTAGGGGAGAGGAAGTTGATAGAGCAAAGAGAACAGATATGGAAAATAGAGACTGTGGTGCCAACATTCAAATACGAATTGTTACTCAGAAGGAAAGCAAATAAACTGAACCAAAATAATAATCAAAGATATTACAGGAGAAAACTTTTCTGAACCAAAATAATAATCAAAGGTATTATAGGAGAAAACTTTTCTGAACTGAAAAAAAAAAGACCATTAAAAAAAGAGCCAGTGATGACATAGTATTGGAAGTCCTAGCCACAGCAATCAGGCAAGAAAAATAAACTGGAAGGGAAGAAGTAAAACTGTCACTATTTGCAGACAACATGATACCATACAAAGAAAACTAAAGAATCCATCAAAAAGCTATTAGAACTAATGAGTTAATTCAATAAAGCTGTGGGATACAAGATTCATATACAGAATTCAGTTGCTTTTCTATACACTAATAATAAACTATCATAAAGAGAAAAGAGAAAGATGTCCTTTACCATCTCTGGGAGAAGGTAAAGGACAGGCAAGCTTGGTGTGCTGCAGTCCACGGGGTGGCAAAGAGTCGGACTGAGTGAACAACAAAAAAGAAAGCAAGAAAATAATCCCATTTAAAATTGCACCAAAAGAATAAAATATCTAGGAATACACTTTAAAAAGAGGTAAAATACCTATACTCTGAAAATTACAAAACACTGATGAAGGAAATTAAAGAATTAAAAAACAAAGATATGGAAAGATATTCTGTTTCCTTGGGCTGGAAAAATCATTAATGTCAAATTGTCCATACTACCCCAAACAATTGAATACAATCCCTATCAAAACATCCATGACATTTTCCTCAGAACTAGAACAAGTAATCCTAAAATTTATATGGAACCACAAAAGATCCCAAGTTGCCAAAGCAATCTTGACAAAAAAAGAACAAAGTTGGGGGTATCATACTCCCTGACTTCAGACTATCCTGAAAAGCTACAGCAATCAAAACAGCATGGTACTGGCACAAAAACAGACACATAGGTCAATTCAACAGAATAGAGAGCTCAGAAATAAATCCATGCACTTATGATCAATTAACCTACCACAAAGGAGGCAAGAATATATAATGAAGAAAATATACTTTTCTCTCTTCAATGAGTGATACCGGGAAAACTGGAAAGACACATACTAAAGAATAAAATTAGAACATTTCCTCACACCATATACAAAAATAAACACAAAATGGATTAAAGACCTAAATGTAAGACTGGAAACCATAAAACTCCTAGACGAAAACATAGGCAGAAATTTCTTTGACATAAAACATTTAATATTTTTTAGATCTGTCTCTTAAGGTAAAAGAAACAAATGGGACCTAATTAAATTTAAAAGCTTTTGCACAGCAATGGAAATCATTAATAAAACAAAAAGACAATCTACTGAATCAGAAAAAAAAATTTGCTAATGATATGACCAGTAAGGGGTTAATATCCAAAGTACATGAACAGATCATACAATTCAATTTGCAAAAAATAATCTGATTTTAGACATGAGCAGAAGACTTGAATAATTTTTCCAAAGAAGATATACAGATGGCCAACAGGCACATGAAAAGATGCTCAACATCGCAAACCATCAGAGAAATGCAAATCAAAACCACAACGAGATTTCACCTCAGATCTGTCAAAATGGTTTTCATCAAAAAGTCTACAAATAACAAATGTTGTCAAGAATGTGGAGGAAAGGGAACCTAGTACTTTGTTTGGTGGGATTGTAAATTGGTCCAACCATGATGGTAACAGTATGGAGTTTCCTCAAAAAGTTAAAAATAAGAACTACCATATGATCCAATAACCCTACCACTGGATATATATCTGAAGAAAATGAAAAGACACATGCACTCCATGTTCACAGCAGCATTATTCACTGTAGCCAAGATATGGAAGCAACCTAAACATCCAGCAATAGATAAATGGATAACAAAGATGTGGTACATACACACACACAATTGAGTATTACTCAGCTATAAAAAGAATGTAATTATCCCATTTCCAACCATGTGGATAGACCTAGAGGGTATTATTCTTAGTGAGATGTTAGATAAAGACAAATACTGTATGTTATCACTTAAAAATGGACTATAAAAAGCAAAACCAAATGCATATAACAATACAGAAACAGACTCACAGATACAGAAAATAAACTAGTGGTTACCAGTAGGGAGAGGTAAGGGGGAGGGGCATGATAGGGGTATGAGAATAAGTGATACAAACTACTGTGTATAAAATTGATTAGCAACAAGTATATATCATAGAGCACAGTGAAATAACTATTATAAAACATTATTTTGTAACAATTTTAAATGGAGTACTATCTATAAAAATATTGAATAACTAAGTTGTACACCTGAAATATATATAATATATAAAATAATATGATATTGCAAATCAACTATAATTTTAAAAAAGACGAGTAATGATACATCATACTGCTTTTCTTTTTTCCATTTTAGAAAAACAAGGGGATGTAAAAAAAAAATCTATTTATTTTACACATGATAATGTATACATGTCAATGCTACTTTCTGAATTTATCCTATGCTTTTCCTCCCCCACTGTATCCATGAGACTGTTCTCTATGTCTGCGTCTCCATTTCTTCTCTGTAAATAGGTTCATCAGAATGATATTTCTAGTTTTCCTATATATGTGTTAATAAATGATATTTGTTCTTCTCTTTCTGACTTACTTCACTCTGTATAACAGATACAGGGACCCCAGCTTGACACTCTGTGATGATCTAGAGGGGTGAGGGGGTAGGGTTCGGGAAGGGGGTATACAAATAATTATGAGTGACTCCCATTGATGTATGGCAGAGACCACCACAACATTGTAAAGCAACCATCCTCCAATAAAAGTAAATATTAAAAGATAAAAGACTAATAAAATAAATCTAGGTAGAAAATTTTCTTGTCATATACAAAAGCACAAAAATGAGACTAGTTTCATATTTCCCTCTAAAATATCAAAAGCCAAAAGATGATAGTGAAAATCTATACGTTTGAGGAGGATAAAAAATATCCATAAAATGCTTACCCAGCTAAAATGTGAGAAAGCTATTCTAATTTATACAAATTCAGTTCAGTCGCTCAGTCATGTCCAACTTATTGCGACCCCATGAACCGCAGCACCCCAGGCCTCCCTGTCCATCACCAACTCCCGGAATCCACCCAAACCCAGGTCCACTGAGTGGGTGATGCCATCCAACCATCTCATCCTCTGTCATCCCCTTCTCCTCCTGCCCTCAATCTTTCCCAGCATCAGGGTCTTTTCAAATGAGTCAGCCCTTCTCAACAGGTGGCCAAAGTATTGGAGTTTCAGCTTCAGCATCAGTCCTTCCAATGAACACTCAGGACTGATCTCCTTTAGGATGGACTGGTTGAATCTTCTTGCAGTTCAAGGGACTCTCAAGAGTCTTCTCCAACACCACAGTTCAAAAGCATCAATTCTTTGGTACTCAGCTTTCTTTACAGTCCAACTCTCATATCCATAAAAATTTAAACCAGTACATAAAGAAGAAAATTAATATATTAGGAAACAGGGAGATTAAACTTAATATCAAAATCTAAACTTTTGTCTTTTGGAAAGGTCAGAAAAAAATAACAAAATTCTAAAAAATGTAATGATTTAAAAGATGCAATACAAATATGCATATGAGAAATGCCTATAAACACAGAAAGACCATAAAAATTTGAGATGCCAAATATGGAAAACCTGAATGAAATATGCCATTTTCCAGGAAGTTACCAAAATTAATCCTAGAATCAAAACTATACTGATAACCATGGAAAATGATGAAACAGTTATCAAAATATACTCCTGAAGTGGCTACTGGGACCAGACAGATAATTGAGTGAATTGAACAAAACCTGTAAGAATAAATAATTTCTCTGTTGTTTAAACTTTTTCAGAATGCATAAAAATATTTCAACTTCCATGTCTTTATATAAAACCAGCATAATTCTGATAGCAAAACTGACATCAGTATCTCAAAAAGAAACTGTGGTCTAATGTGTTAGAAAGATAATCATACAATCCTAAATAAATGATATAAAATCTATTTCAACATACTACTCAATTTTTAAAATAAATAACCAAATAGATATATGTCCATGGTAGAATAAATTTAAATGAATAAACATACATTGGCCTACATTTTTTTTTAAAAGGGAGAAGAAAAAGAAAGAAAAAATGGCAAAATAGTTCAGACTTCCAGTTAAAATAGACAATGAGGGAATCTGCCTGCTTCAACATTTAATGAACGGAACAAAAATACATGACATAGATTTTGAAAAGACATGGCCAAGCAAATAAATAAAAGATGCTTATTTGGTTCAGGAAGTCCTTTCATCTTATCTGCATCTCTCAGAAGAGATGGTAGGGAAAGCAGATGATTTCGGCCAAGTCCTCAAAAGTGTTACTAATATTCCTAAAAATAGATAGAAGCTGGGAAAACAGGCTGCTCATGGGAAAGTCAAGAGAACATCTTTGCAAGCATCTCCACCAAAGGAACTCATAAAGAAAAAACTTGTCAGGAAAGGCCATCTGCCTTCTTCCAGCCAAAGTAGAAAAAGAGGGCATGAAAGAGCTCCAGCAATAAGCTGCAGAATTGAATACAAATAAGAAAAAATAAAAACTGTCCACAAGAGCCAAATGTTTAAGAGATTAAGCAGAAGGTGAAACCCCTCTGGGCCCCCAGTTACCATAAGATGAGGCTAAATCCCACAGGAAATATTATTTTTTCCTATTCTGACTGGGGAGGAGGAGGAGGAGTGAATACACAGAAGATTATTGGGAGAAACATGTACAAGCAACAAGGAAAATCTAAAGGAATTCTCTCTACTGGAAGCATCCCACATTGAAGGGCTCAGGAAGAGAACACATCCCATTAAATGGAATGGGTTGTAAAACAGGAAATTGACCCAAATCCAAGAAGAAAAAGCAGAGTCTGAACTTTCTACCTTCTCCACTCTCATGACTTGAGGCTAGAGAAAAATTGAATGATAATATCCAAACCCCAGACAATAGCTCAAAGAGAGAAAGACAAAGTGGCCAGATCTTGAAAATTCACATAGACAAGCTTCCAGAGCAAATCGAAGTTCTGGGTACTGCCCTTGTTAGGCATGAACAACATTTTTTTTAAATGGCATTACCATTATGTATGGGCTTCCCTGAGACTCAGTGATAAAGAATCCGCCTGCCGATGAAGGAGATGGGAGTTCCATCCCTGGATCAGGAAGATCCCCTGGAGAAGGAAATGGCAACCTGTTCCATATTCTTGCCTGAGAAATCCCATGGAGAGAGGATCCTGTCAGGCTACAGTCCATGGAATCGCAAAACAGTTGGACACAACTGAGTGACTTAACAGCAACAATCATGCATAAACACAGCAAATATATAGGAAGAAAAAGTGGCATGGCCTACATGACTGATAGAAAAATCTCATTTAGAAGGCATACTGGACTTCCCTAGTAGTAAGTGAAAGTTGCTCAGTTGTGTCTGATTCTTTGCGACCCCATGGACTGTAGCCTGCCAGGTTCCTCTGTCCATGGTGACTCACCAGGCAAGAAAACTGGAGCGGGTTGCCATTTCCTTCTCCAGGGGGTCGTCCCAACCCAGGGGTCAAACCCAGGTCTCCCGCATTGCAGGCGGATTCATGACTGTCTGAGCCACCAGGGAAGCCCTCCCTGGTGCCAGTGCAGGGGACACGAGTTCGATCCCTGGTCTAGAAGCTGCTACTTGCCATGGGGCAACCAAGCCCGTGCACCAGAACTCCTGAGCCCATGTGCTGCAATGACTGAAGCCCACGCATCTAGAGCCTACAATCCACAACAAGAAGAGCCACCACAATGAGAAACCCGTGCACCACAGCCAAAAAGAAAATAAAAATGAATAAGTGAAAAAAAATTTAAAAGAAAGCATGTTCTAAAAGCATAAGAGTTTCTCTGAATATGATTCATAACGTGCAAGAACTTCAAGAGATATGATGAAACAAAAGACACAAAACAACAGAAGTCGATAAAAAAAAAAAAAGAAAGCCTGCAGAGATCAACTAGCAAGAGCACCATTAGAACCACTACACGTCTCCTGATAAATTAGAAAGAGCAAGAAAATAAGAGTTAAAAGATGTATTAATTGAATGGAGGAAAGCCTTGAGATAAGAGGGGATTAGTTCAGCTCAGTCACTCAGTCGTGTCTTTGTGACCCAATGGACAGCAGCATGCCAGGGTTCCCTGTCCATCACCAACTCCTGGGGCTTGCTCAAATTCATGAACACAGAGTCAGCGATGCCATCCAACCATCTCATCCTCTGTCGTCCCCTTCTCCTCCTGCCTTCAATCTTTCACAGCATCAGGGTCTTTTCCAATGAGCCAGTTCTTTGCATCGGGTGGCAAATGAATATTCAGGACTGATCTCCTTTAGGATTGACTGGTTTGCTCTCCTTGCAGTTCAAGGGACTCTCAAGAGTCTTCTCCAATGCCACAGTTCAAAAGCATCAATTCTTCAGTGCTCAGCTTTCTTTATAGTCCAACTCTCACATCCATACATGACCACTGGGAAAACAATAGCCCTCACTAGATGGACCTTTGTTGGCAAAGTAATGCCTCTGCTATTTAATATGCTGTCTAGGTCAGTCATAGCTTTTCTTCCAAGGAGCAAGCATCTTTTAATTTGATGGCTGCAGTCACCATACCCAGTGATTTTGGAGCCCGAGAAAATAAAGCCTGTCACTGCTTCCATTGTTTCCCCATCTCTTTGCCATACAGTGATGGGACTGGATGCCAAGATCTTCATATTTTTAATGTTGAGTTTTAAGCCAGTTTTTTCACTCTTCTCTTTCACTTTCATCAAGAGGTTCTTTAGTTCTTACTTTATGCCATAACTGTGGTGTCATCTGCATATGTGAGGTTATTGATATTTCTACCGGCAATCTTGATTCCAGCTTGTGCTTTATCCAGCCCGGCATTTTGCATGATGTACTCTGCAAATAATTTAAATAAGCAGGGTGACAATATACAGCCTTGACGCACTCCTTTCCCAATTTGGAACCAGTCATTCCATGTCCAGTTCTAATTGTTGCTTCTTGACTATGAACAAAGCTAGAGGAGTTGATGCAATTCCAGCTAAGCTATTTCAAATCCTAAAAGATGATGCTGTGAAAGTGTTACATTCAATATGCCAGCAAATTTGGAAAACTCAGCAGTGGCCACAGACTGGAAAAGGTCAGTTTTCATTCCAATCCCAAAGAAAGGCAATGCAAAAGAATGTTCAAACTACCACACAATTGCACTCATCTCACACACTAGCAAAGTAATGCTCAAAATACTCCAAGGAAGACTTCAACAGTATATGAACCCACAACTTCCAGATGTTCGAGCTGGATTTAGAAAAGGCAGAGGAACCAGAGATCAAATTGCCAACATCTGTTGGATCATTGAAAAAGCAAGCAAGTTCCAGAAAAACATCTACTTATACTTTATTGACTAAGAGAGGATATATGTATACATATAGCTGATTCATTTCATTGTACAGCAGAAATGAACACAATTTTGTAAAGCAAAGCAATTACACTCCAATTCAAAAAACAGCAGCTTATAGAGAAAGTTTTTAAAAGAATAAAAATGTAAATAAACCTGCCTCATCCACTCTCCCCCCAAAAAAGTTAGAAAACAGTTGACAGAGACCGAAGCCAGTGTAACAGAAGGCTATTTTATACCCTTTTAATTGTGATCCAAAAAAGGAAACAGAGAAAATATTCAGAAATATTTAAAGTCCCTGAAAGGAAAAAGAAGCACAGATGAAAGGACAGGCCTTCTCTACGAGGAAAAAGATAAAGATCAACATTGTAACATATCCTGGTGTTATTAAGATTCAAGAACATAGAAATATTTTTTTCAGCCATCCAGATAGAAAAAGCGAGTCAATTTAAAAGGAAGTGAATCAGGTTGGTTGCAGACTTAACATACTAAGCCTATGATACCCTGAAGGAAAAACAATTATAATATACAAAATATATTACAGCCAGACACATTGGTTTCAGAATATGGGCAACAGGCAGATGTCCTCAACATGAAAGAATTTTGGAAATATAACACATGAGACCTTCTGAAGGACAATAAAAGCAAATAAATAAAACCCCCCAAGAAATGAAGGAGGAAGTCGTAGTAAAATTAACTAGTTCAATACTTGGTGCCATGAAATAAGAGAGTAACGTCAAAAAAATTCTAGGACTGAATTTACAAACTCTGATGCCGTCAAGAATGGGGCAGGACATGTAAGTGATCGGACCCAGTGACTGGGGAGCACACAAAGCTATCAAAACAAGACAGCTCCAGCCAGTTTTGCCTTAAGAGGACAAGAACACTGTAAGCAATTATCCTCCAATTAAAATAAAAGAATAAAGGCTGACAAAGGGCAAACAGAAAATAGACACACACAAAAATAAGGCAATTTGACATGAATGGGCATTTCTCAAATTTCCCTGTAAGATATACTACAAAAAAGTCTTCTCAAGAAACGAATTCTATGGTAAAAAATGTTTGGGAAACATTGCTTATCCTGACATTGCTTATTCTGTTTCTTGGCTACCTACAATACATTTTGAAAACCTAAGAAATTCTTCACTAGTCCATTAAGTTTTTAAACCCAGATTTTGCTAAATATATTTGATCAATAGACACAATTCCAAACCCCCCCAAAAAAGAAAAACAATAAGAAACAGTTAAAAGGATGTGATATTATCAGTTCTTTTGTATGTTCAAGAAAACCCAGAAATCCAAACTTTTGTCTTAATTCTCCTAACATTAAAATTTCAGCAACAAAATCAATTTTATTAAATATCACTGAGGGAGACAGAACATGTCTGTCAGTGTAGGTTTGTAAACTGGAGCTTGTACATGGAGGGCAAGGAAAGGCTGAATATAGAGACAGATGGCTCCAGATGAGTAGGTGGCAGGTGTAATAAGCAAGGAAACTTACCTACAAGGCTTACCTTTGGCAGCTGCAAGATGAGTAGATTTCCACATCTGTCCCCCAGAATCTTGAAAGTTTACATGGAGGCCTTAACTGGGGTCACTCACATATTCACTCCAGATGATCTGGCCATGTAGCATATGACTCAGTTCCTCGACTAGGGATCAAGCCCATGCCCTTTGCAGTGGAAGTGAGGATTCTTAACCTTTGAATTGCTAAGGAAGTCCTGGAGGATCTCAACCACACCTTACTCACAAGGCTGCTTCCTCCAAAGGACTGCTAGCACCGGGATAGTAGGTGGAACACACATTCTGGGACTGGGAGGGAGTTAGGAGTCTCAATTGCCTGGGTCTAACTTGACTCAGTGGTCACATCCTCTCAATAACCACCTTCAACAACTGGCCAGAATGGCCAGCAAGTAACCATCCTATCACCTATGGACAAGAAATAAAATAAGCTCTAACAAGGCGTGCCCAGTCATTTTGATCTTGAGAAAGGCCAACAGTCTTCCCTGTGAAAGATTCACAAAATAGTAGTACTTGTCAACCCTCCTTGAAAATTCTACCTGGGCAATAGATAAAATAGCGAAACGAGGAGAAGACTAGTTTCTTACCCTATCTTACCTTATTTACGTCACTGACTCGAATGACATGAGTTTGAGCAAGCTCCAGCAGTTGGTGATGGACAGGGAAGCCTAGCGTGCTGCAGTCCACAGGGTTGCAGAGAGTCGGACACGACTGAGCGACTGAACTGTCTGACAGTAAGACTGGTAATGGGCTTTGAACTAATTTAAATAAAAAGCAAGAGAGTTCCAGAAAAACATCTATTTCTGCTTTATTGACTATGCCAACGACTTTGACTGTATGGATCACAATAAATCGTGGGAAATTCTGAAAGAGATGGGGATACCAGACCACCTGACCTGCCTCTTGAGAAACTTGTTACAGGTCAGGAAGCAACAGTTAGAACTGGACATGGAACAACAGACTGGTTCCAAATAGTAAAAGAAGTACATCAAGGCTGTATATTGTCACCCTGCTTATTTAATTTATATGCAGAGTATATCATGAGAAACGCTGCTGGAAGAAGCACAAGCTGGAATCAAGATTGCCGAGAGAAATATCAATGACCTCAGATATGCAGATGACATCACCCTTATGGCAGAAAATGAAGAAGAACTAAAAAGCCTCTTGATGAAAGGGAAGGAGGAGGGTGAAAAGGTTGGCTTAAAGCTCAACATTCAGAAAGCTAAGATCATGACATCTGGTCCCATCACTTCATGGGAAATAGATGGGGAAACAGTGGAAACAGTGTCAGACTTTATTTTTTTGGGCTCCAAAATCACTGCAGATGGTGACTGCAGCCATGAAATTAAAAGATGCTTACTCCTTGGAAGGAAAGTTATGACCAACCTAGATAGCATATTAAAAAGCAGGGACATTACTTTGCCAACAAAGGTCCGTCTAGTCAAGGCTATGGTTTTTCCAGTGGTCATGTATGGATGTGAGAGTTGGACTGTGAAGAAAGCTGAGCACCAAAAAATTGATGCTTTTGAATTGTGGTGTTGGAGAAGACTCTTGAGAGTCCCTTGGACTGCAAGGAGATCCAACCAGTCCATCCTAAAGGAGATCAGTCCTGGGTGTTCATTGGAAGGACTGATGCTGAAGCTGAAATTCCAGTACTTTGGCCACCTCATGCAAAGAGTTGACTCATTGGAAAAGACCCTGATGCTGGGAGGGATTGGGGGCAGGAGGAGAAGGGGATGACAGAGGATGACATGGCTGGATGGCATCACCGATTTGATGGACATGAGTTTGAGTAAACTCTGCGAGTTGGTGATGGACAGGGAGGCCTGGCGTGATGCGATTCATGGGGTCACAAAGAGTCGGACATGACTGAGCGACTGAACTGAACTGAACTGAACTGATCATTGACTATAGGAATTATACTTGTGGAGTAACAATGCAAAAAATATAAATCTTGACAACGTAAAAGTGATACATATATATACAAAACAGGTGAAGGAAAGGAAGGTGGGAAGAAGTATAAGAAATGTAATGTATGATTTCGAGAAAGCCCAGCTATCTTCTAGTGTATCCCCAATCATTTTTCTTATCTTTTGAGTGGCTGTTTAGGAATTAAAGTGTGTGTGTGTTCAGTCATTTTATCATGTCTGACTCTTTGTGACCCCATGGACTGTAGCCCCCAGACTCCCCTGTTCATGGAATTTTCCAGGCAAGAATACTGAAGCAGGTTGGCCATTTCCTATTCTAGGGGATCTTCCTGAACCAGAGATCGAACCCATGTCTCTTGCATCTTCTGCAGTGCCAAGAGGATTCTCTACCGCTGAGCCACCTGGGAAGCCCCAGGTATTAAAGCATCTTTCAGTAAAGAATCTGTTATGGGCTGAATTGTGTTCCTTTGTCCAAATATTCACATACTGAAGTTAAGTCCTAACCCTCAGTACCTCAGAATGACAGCAGTTGGAGACAGGGACTTTGAAGAGGTAATTAAGTTTAAACGATATTGTTAGGATAGGCACTAGTCCAATGTAACCAGTGTCCTTAAGAGATTAGTCCACATAAAGGCAGATAGAAGACAACCACGTGAGGACACAGCAAGAAGGTGGCCATCTGCAACCCAGAAGAGAGATCTTAGAAGAAACCAAAGCTACTGACCCCTTGACCTTGGACTTCTTGCCTTCAGAATTCTGCAAAAATATATTCCTGTTCTGTAAGCCACCCAGTCTGTGGTATTTTGTTATGATAGCCATAGCAAGCTAATATTGACCATATGCTGATGTTAAACAATCTATTTAGTTTCAATTTATTCTCTTTTTACAAATGCAAACAATAAAAAATATTTAAAATAGAATACCAAATATGAGTACAGTTTTGAAAGTATTTTTGTCCACATATTCATCTATGTATATGTATTTATATGTATGTAAGAGATATCTTGAGAGTCGCTTGGACTGCAAGCAGATCCAACCAGTCCATCCTAAAGGAGATCAGTCCTGGGTGTTCATTGGAAGGACTGATGTTGAAGCTGAAACTCCAATACTTTGGCCACCTGATGTGAAGAGCTGACTCACTGGAAAAGACCCTGATGTTGGGAAAGATTGAGGGCAGGAGGAGAAGGGGACAACAGAGGATGAGATGGTTGGATGGCATCACCAACTCGATGGACGTGAGTTTGGGTGGACTCCAGGAGTTGGTGATGGACAGGGAGGCCTGGCGTGCTGTGGTTCATGGGGTCGCAAAGAGTCAGACATGACTGAGCGACTGAACTGAACTGAACTGAGGAGATATCTGGAATGATGTTCATTTACTGCTAGCAATGATTGTTTCTGTGTTGGGATATTAATTGTACCTTTTGTTCAATTGGATAAATCTATAATGTCATTTTTTCTAATAATAATAAAATGAAAAATATAATCTCCATTCACCTGGAAAAATCTCATTGCTAAAATCCAGTATAGGTCATTCTCAGTATATATACACACAGATGGATACATACACGCAGACACATTTTTGGACACATTCATATACTCCCACACAAACACACTCACAGACTCAAACACTTACACACACATAACTTTAAAATGGTCTCATTCCATGCTTGCAGCTTTTGTACCAAATAATATAGACGTACTAAGACATAAAGTTTTATAATATCTTTATGAAGTCTACTCAGTCTCAGTTGGAAATATATGCTTTAACTTATTTAACTAACATCCTAGTTTTGAACATTTACTTTGTTTATAGTTCTTTGCTTTCTTTTATACTGCTGCAATAAGCATTCTGTAGCTACACCTCTGTCTACATTATTTTTTGGGGGGGGGAAAGTTCAGCAGAATATTAAAAGAATAAAAACACCAGGACCAAAAAGGATTTATTCAGAAATATAATTATGATTTAATTTAAAGAAACACTTTAATTAAATTTATCATGTAAGTAGATTTAAAGAATATGATTAAATATGATTATTTTTATGCAAGCCAAAAAACATGGACTTAATTTTCATATCTGAACCTCTAATAAACAAAATAAAATACTTCCTCAAAGAGTATCTATCCTAACTGAAGAACTATTATAGTTAGCAAGTCAAAATAACTAAAAAATAAGTATACAAAAATCAATAGTTTTTCTATACACCAACAATGAAAGTTCAAACAAATTAAGAGAAAAAAGATATTCTTCACAATAGCAATAAAGTATGAAATATTTTAATAAGAATGCATGAACCATATAGAGAGAAAATGGTAAAATTTTGCTTAGACATACAGAGATTAACTGAATAATGGAAAAAACATAGACTATGATCCCAAATGGCAAAACTCAACATAGTAAAAATAAAAATTACTCCAAATGAATTTGCACAATGGTATTATTTTGGAACTCGAAGCGTGACATTTCTTTTAACTTTTCTTTTGTACTGGGGTATAGCAGATTAACAAACAATGTTGAGATGATACAGGTGAACAGCTAAGGGACTCAGCCATATATATACATGTATCCATTTCCCCCAAAGTCCCCTGCCATCCAGATTGTCACATAATATTGCCACTTATAGAATTCCATATGCTATACAGTAGGTCCTTGTTGGTTGTCTGTTTTAAATATAGCAGTGTGTACATGCCCATCCCAGACTCCCTAACTATCCCTTCCTTCCATTCCTCCCCTCCGCTGGCAGCCATAAGTCTGTGAGTCTGTTTCTGTTTTGTGAGTCAGTTCTTTTGTATTATTTCTTTTTAGATTCCACATATAGTGGATATCATAAGATATTTTTCCTCTGACTTACTTCATTCAGTATGACAATCTCTAGGTCCATCCATGTTGCTGCAAATGGCATTATTTTATTATTTTTAATGGCTGAGTAATATTCCAGTGTATATATGTACCATATCTTTTTTATCCATTCTTTCATATCCATTGCTTCCATGTCTTGGCTGTATAAACAGTGCTGTGTGAACACCGGTATGTGCAGGTATCCTTTCGGATCATGTTTTTCTCTGGAGATATGCCCACGAGTAGGACTGCAGTGTCATATGGTAGCTCTATTTTTAGTTTTTTAAGGAACCTCCATGCTGTTTTCCATCATAGTTATATCAATTTACATTCCTACCAACAGTGTAAGAGGGTTCCCTTTTCTCTACAACCTCTCCAGCATTCATTGTTTGTGGATTTTCTGATGATAGACATTCTGGCTGGTGTGAGGTGATATCTTATTATAGTTTTAATTTGCATTTTTCTAATAATTAGTGATAGTGAACATCTTTTCATGTGCCTATTGGCCATCTGCATGTCTTCGTTGGAGAAATGCATGACAGTCATTTTTGGAGAATGTAATAAAACAACGTATCTCTGGTAGGAAAGTTCACAAGGATAAACTTTTCTGAAGATAATTGTGAAAATTGTATCAAAAGCCTTTTAAAATGTCCACAGCTTTGCCCATCAATGACAGATAAGTTTATATATATGTAGAATGATTTAGCCACAAAGATTAATATTATATAGGAAGCAACTCTGAGATCAGTCTTGAAGAAGGAAGTAAATACATGTAGTTAATAAATATATATGAATGTGTATGTGTGTATTTTTTTTTCACACTTAAATATTATAGACAAGACAGTGTAAGATAAGATGAATGCAACTGGAAGACAGGTGTTACCAAATGCAAGTTAATGTGCCTGAGGCACAGTGAGGTCAAACAAACTGAAATGTCAGAACATGGACCAGAGGAAGGTTTATTGCAGGGTCATAAAAGACTCTGAGAGATGGCAGATGGGTGGCTCATAGCTCCCAAAACCCCTCAACTCCGCGAAGGGTTTCAACAAGGCATTTTTTTGTTTGTTTGTTTTTATTTATTTTTTCAGTGGGTTTTGTCATACATTGACATGAATCAGCAATAGATTTACACATATTCCCCATCCCGATCACCCCTCCCACCTCCCTCTCCACCCGATTCCTCTGGGTCTTCCCAGTGCACCAGGCCCGAGCACTTGTCTCATGCATCCCACCTGGGCTGGTGATCTGTTTCACCATAGATAATATACATGCTGTTCTTTCGCAACATCCCACCCTCACCTTCTCCCACAGAGTTCAAAAGTCTGATCTGTACTTCTGTGTCTCTTTTTCTGTTTTGCATATAGGGTTATCATTACCATCTTTATAAATTCCATATATATGTGTTAGTATGCTGTAATGTTCTTTATCTTTCTGGCTTACTTCACTCTGTATAATGGGCTCCAGTTTCATCCATCTCATTAGAACTGGTTCAAATGAATTCTTTTTAACAAGGCATTTTTAAAAGCAAGGTGAGGAAGGGGCATGGTTAGCTTTTGCACACTTGTTGGTGCAGGAATCCTTTGTTCTTGTAGCTGTCCACCTAGGTCAGCTCACTATGCTCCTGTAAATCTCCAACAAGACAAATATTATTCTCTCTTCTGCAATGTTTTATCTCCATATGAATGAAAAGGTGTTACACCTTCAAAGGTTAAGAGCCTTGAGAATAGGCTATTCTGTATATTTCAGGCTATAGGCAACATTCTTTTACTAAAGGTACAAAGCCAGCATGGCTAAGCCCAGGCAATGGAGCACAAGGGTTAAAATAGAAGGAACAGATCTAATGCGAAGTCAGATTTGGTCTTCCCGATGACACAGGTACAAGCAACATACTATGAAGGTCTATAAGACCACATCGGTAGGAGAAAAGGGTAAAATCCAATGGTAGAAAAGTGATCCCCTTCACCGATCACTGCCTTGTCATGGCAAAGGGGCTTGTGTAACTCAGAGAAGCTATGAGCCATGACATTCAGGGCTACCCAAGATGGACTGGTCATAGCAGAGAGTTCTAACAAAACACGATCCACTGGAGGAGGGAATGGTAAACCACCCCAGTATACTTTCCAAGAGAACCTCACAAGCTGTATAAAAGAAAAGTGAATTTACCATGAAGCTAATGAAACTTAAGCCTCAGGGTTCTTCACTTCTACAAGACACTTCCAAGGCTCTGGGAGGAGGCTTAGGAGTGTGTTCATAGTCATACAATTTTTATAAATTGGAGTGGCCATGGGTCTTTGTGCTTCAGATAAGAAGAAATTAAGTTGGGGGCACATTTGTTGGGCTTAGTGATATACATTTCTGTGGTCTGCAGTCACCTCTGTATACTATTGTCACTACTCTCCTTCATAGCATAGGAACCACTTCCAAAAATACTCCTCCCACCATTGTACTGACACTCTAACCCATCTCTAAGGACAGGCTTATAGAACATAAGCATGCTTACAATTCACAACCTAGGAAACCTACGGATCCTATAAGGAGAAACAAGTCTTGATATGTATAGATCCAGAAACGAATCTGCAGAAAAATCTTCCAGTCATAAGACTTCTAACATTGTACACAGAGGAAATGGGACTTCAGTATGCCTCAGATGAAGTTCTTTCCTGACAGAAATATACTTGATGACACAGAGAAAACAGTTATAAGTACACTGAACTATTTTTTTCCTTTTTTGGATGGCAATCATGAGACAGAATTTATCAGACCTTCTGTAGGACACAAACCTATAACACAGCTACTAGCAAGAAGTACATCTGCATATGAAATTACCTGTTTTATGCATCCTAACTCTCTCTGATAAGAAAAAAATTTTTCATTCGGTCATATAAGAGGAAAGACTTACTCTCTCCAAAGAAAATGACATTATAAAATTGTTATCATATAAAGAAGCAAATGATGTTAGAAAATTGTTGTAATGTAAAGAAGCAATCAGATCTTAAAAAGCCAAATATACTCTTATCACATGATCCATCAATAACTGCTCATTAATATTTTCCCCCAAAGTTGAAAATGTATATCCATAAAAATCCTGCATACAAATACTGATAGCAGTTTTATTCATAATTGCCAAATATTGGAAGCAACCAAGATGTCCTTCAGGAAATGAATGTAAAAATAAACTGTGATACATCCAGACAGGGAATACTATTAGTAGTTGAAAAGAAATGAGCTACTGAGATATGGAGGAACCTAAAACACATACTACCAAGTGAAAGAAGCCAATCTGAGAAAGCTAGGTTCTATATTATTCCAATTACATATGACTTTCTGGAAAAGGCAAAACTATAGAGACAGTGAAATGATCAGTGGTTGCCAGGGGATGAGGGAAAGAGGTGAATAGGCAGAGAACAGAGGATTTTTAGGACAGTGAAAAGAAACAGTATATTCTGATATTAGAATTATGGATATATGTTCTTATATTTTTGTCCAAACAAACAAAATATACAACACCAAGATTGAACCCTAAGCTAAATTATGGACTTTGGGTGATTATAATGTGTCAGTGAGCTTCACTCTTGGTAAAAAAAAATTTAAAAAGTGCCACTGATGAGTGATGTTGATAACGAAGGATATAAGAGAAACCTCTGTACCTTTCTCTAAATTTTGTTATAAATCGAAAACTGCTCTAAAACCTTGTCTTCAGGAAAAAAAAAAAAAAAGGAAACCAGAGATCATAGAGCCAATAATAATAAAAAGAGGGAAAAAGCATAGTGGAAATGTGTCCAGCAGTTTATCAATACAAATATTGTGCTATTTTTTCTGAATTTATTATGCTTTCAGTGATTGTCAGCTTTTTAAATTTTCTGATGCACTGTACTGTCTTTCTACCTTCTAAAGATTTAGTCACTATTACACTTTAGTCTGTATTTGTAATTTTGTGCTATTTTCTTAAAGAGGGCTCCAAAAATTATAAGCAGTGAGCACAGAAAACCTGCATCTATCTCTGTTCAGGAGAGGTCATTTTTGGCAAAAAAAAAAAAAAAAAAATTATTTTATTAAAACAATGAATAATACTATTGAGAACCATCATCAAACCATAAGGAGTGCTAAATAGCCTCAAATGTGCTTAACTTCAGTAACTTAGGATTACTCAAGACCCAAGTGTCAGCAGAAGCTTGCATCTGCATATCCTAGAGAGGGACTGAATTCCAGGTTTGGTCTTTTCCCCAAAATAGTTCATTAAATCCTCTTCTAGCCACCTACCCAACAGAGACAATCACCATCCTATGAAAGGCCTTCCTGAATAGTGTTTGTGCAGGTCTTTCTCAAGCTCTGAACAGGATCTGACATATCTTGTTTGCTGAATATCATGCATAATATATGGAGATATGTTCTTAAACATCCTATCCTCGTATCCTTGTCCTCTTTCCCCCCAAAATACAGCAGAGCAACAGAGCACATGTTTTCCACATGCTACACCTGTGACTGACTCTTTATCTTTGCTCCCCCTTACACACCCCGCCCAGTTTTACAAATCTTTAAGAAAAGCCTAGAATGTCTGAGTAGGGAGACATTCTCTGTCGTTGGAGATGTACTTAGATGAAGTTACAGGCAGAGCAAGCAGACTAAGCCATACACATTTGCCAGTACCCCGCAGTCCGAAGCAACTATCAATGGACACCTGGGTTTCAAGCTTTTTCCAGACCTTTAGAGTCACTCACAATATAACTTAGGCAGATCTAGCTCTAATTCCTGGTTTAGAACCCAATAAGCTCAACTTATGATACCCATTTCTGCCCTCTACCTCCTGAAATGACCATTTAAGTGAGACAGGCTTGGGACCTGAGATCCTTTGCTGCAGTGCTGCAATGCTTGCAGCTAGACACACCTCTTCTTAAGCAACAAAATACAAAGAAATTATATGGGACTAAAAATAGCTGCATGCATGTGCAGTAAGAGCAAATTCTGGACGAAAGATACAAAGAGACCAAAAGATCCAACTGCCACTTCTGAAGAGTCCCGAGCAAAAGCAGTGTACGGCCCATGCCCCTGTATACACCACCACCTAAGAGGTGGACAAAGCATCTAAGCCACCCCTCCAGTGGGACTCCTGGGCACACCCCTATCCTCGCCCCACATAAGGGAAAAGTTCATCTCCTCCTCAGGGAGCAAGCAAGCAAGGGTTGTTTGTTCTCACTCTCCCCTGCTGCAGCAGGGACCCCAATAAAACCTTGTCTGAATTTCCTGTCTGGCCTCTGATCAATTCCTATTGATTAAGGAGACAAGAACCCCTTGTCAGTAACACAAGGGGTCAATGATATGGAGACTACCACTGTGAATCTTAAATAAAGATTAAAAACTCAATTGGCATTTTGTTCTCCATTGTATTTCTTACTGTTTTTCCTTTCAACATCCAGGCAAGGATTTTGCCAAATTCATTTACTAAGGAACAGGAATTTAAAGAAAGAAACACAATTCAACAGCAAAAGAATTATGAAAAGTCTCTCACTTACAGTTTTTATTTCTGTTTTTGATCTTTTAATCCAGGCAGACAACCAACAACCAGGGTGAGAACGTGATCAAGGATTCAGTATGTTCAAGAATCCCAAGCCTGGAAACTTCCTTAGTGTAAGCTGCTATTTACATAAACACTGAAACATTTAAGAGACTTGATATGAACTAATAATAGAAATGAGCAATGATAAATAATCAAATTTTAAAAATAATTATAGCATTGTTGAAAGTTTTTTGGCTTCAAAACATAACAGGAAGCCATTCTAAAACTTTCTAATATAGATAGTATTATAAAATCAAGCTAGATATCAGATATAAGAATGTTACTTTGAATAGTCACTGATACATGAAAGCTGACTATAATTACTTGAATGTTTTCCAGGATTAAAAAATCACCATTAGTGGGAAAGAAGTATTAGTGTATTTCTAAAATGTCAACACATAATATTTCCTAAATTCTTCAAGATATTCTAGCAAAATATTCTTAGGATTGTATTAAACCAACATATATAAATGGCTCAGTTACTCTTTGGTATATTTTTAAAACTGTCTTCTGTTTCTTATAACTAAAAACAGAACTACCATATGACCTAGCAATCTCACTCTTGGACATATACCCAGAGAAAACTGTAATTCCAAAAGATTATATGCACCCCAATGTTAATTGCAACACTATTTACAGTAGAGAGGACATGGAAGCACGCTAAATGTCCATCAACAGAGTAATGGATTAAAAAAGATGTGGTACATACATACAATGGAATATTACTCAGCCATGAAAAGGAGTGAAATTGTGCCATTTACAGAGATGTAGATGGACCTGGAGATTGTCATATAGACTGAAATAAGTTGGAAAGAGAAAGACAGATATCTTATGTTAACGCACTTATGTGGAACCTAGAAAAATGGTACAGATGAAACTAGTTGAAAGCAGAAATAAAGGCACAGATGTAGAAAACAAATGTATGGATACCAAGGGGGAAAAAGAGAGAATTGGGAGACCGGGATCGACATATATACACTACTATATATAAAAGAGACAACTAATGAGAACCTACTGTATAGTACAGAGAATTCTACTCAATGCTCTGTGGTGACCTAAATGGGAAGGAAATCCAAAACATAGGGAATATGTATATACACATAGCTGATTCACTTTGCTATACAGAAGAAACTAATACAGCAATGTAAAACAACTATACTCCAGATTTTTTTTAAAAAAAAACTATCTTCTATTATTTGACTAAAAGACAGGTGTATTTCTTAAATCACTGCACCCACAACTTCAAAGAATGTTTATTAGTGAGGAAGTTATTCAATTTTATAGGTTTCAGGACATGAATTTCTAGCTGGAGTTGTCTAGTCCACCACTCTGCTTCCAAGAGCATGGAAACTGACTATCCAGTCCAGAGTGTAATAGAGAAGAACAAAACTGATTCCATATTAGACTTGTTACTTTTCCTTTAACCTTTTTATTCAATTGCTTATGTTACAGGTTAAGAATGTTGCCTATAGCCTAAAATATACAGGACCGTCCATTCTTAAGGCTCTCACTTTTTAAGGTGCAACAATTTTCGTTCATATAGATATAAAAAGTTTCAGGATACAGAATAATATTTATCTTCTTGGAGGCTTACAGGAACACTGTGGCTTGACCTAGGTGGACAGATGCAAGAACAAAGGGCTCCTGCACCAAGAAGTTTGCAACAACCAATGACACCCCATACACCCCCTTATTTTGGCTGCACCATGTAACATGCATGATCATAGTTCCTCAATCAGGAAATGAACCCATTCCCCTGCAATGGAAGCCCAGAGTCTTAACCACTGGACAGCCAGGGAAGTCACCACCTCCCCCTTTTAATATAAAAGAAGCCTGAATTCAGACTAGATTAAGATAGTTCCATCTTCTGGGCCTGCAGCTTTTTGAATAAAGTCGCTATTCCATGCCTCAACAACTTGTCTCTTGATTTATTGGCCTGTCGTGAGGCAGATGGTACAAACTTGAACTCAGTAACAAGAGCAAAGGATGATGAATGGCAGGATGCTTGGCTAGATATCACATCAGGAAACTAATGCAATTTTGAAGGTAACTCTATCCTTCAAACAATATTCCCTAAATATTAATTGGGCATCTGGTATACCCCAGCTTGGAGTTGAAGCTAAAGATATTTAAAGGGAATGTAGATGTGCAGTTAATTGGACCTGGCTCTGTCCTTACAACCTTAGTGGCTGGGGACAATTTGCTCAGCCCTTTAGGGTCCTGACTTACATTTCATAAAACACTATTAATAACATCTACCAGAGAATGTCACTGTAACAGGGAAATAAATGGGATACGCATTATCAAGAGAAACCCTCACAAATGGTTTCACTTATTTAAAGATTTTGCTCAGCAGCTCTGATCCTAATAAGAATCAGACTCAGCATTACTTTTAGGGTGCCCCAAGCATCCTCCAGCACCACACACTGAGTGAGACCCAGACTAAATTGTCTTCAGAAGTTGAGAAGAGAACGTGACCACAAGGAAACAGGAGAAAATAAAACATGGTTGGGGAAGAAAGAGGGAAGACAGAACAAATACTTTATTTTGCTCTCTTCCATGTCATTCACAGCAAAATACACCTCCAAATATAGATTACTATGATGTGAAAAATCTGGAAGAGGAATTTTAGCCCCTCTCTGAAGTCTATTCACACACTGTGGTAAAATGTATTTATCTGTGTGGAAATTACTGCAACTTTTTTTGAATGTGCTCAAATTTCTCCTTGGAGTAAATGGCTTATTAATACATAAAAACCTGTTGAAAGCTCATAATTATCCACATATTCTGCATACACTTTGTAGGCCATCCACAGCCTATTTTAAATTCAAGCTGGCTTTGCCCCAGCAACTCACCACAAATATGGCTAACCAACAACTCGTGTGTTCTCAAGAAGGCCAGATTTTAACAAAGGAAAAGAAGCCTTTACAAGACCAAAGAGAAACAATTTGAGAATCATCTATCATTTTGTTTTATCTGGGCCACTATGCTCTTCTCATACTTGGATACTCAGAGTTGTCACTATTTGCCCTAGTTCCCTCTAACACCACCGTACAGACAACAAAGATAACTGCAAAGACCAAACAGAGAGACCACCTACTGGGACACAGAAAGGCCTGAAGTAGTTCTTTTGCTTTTGACTCCTTCGAGGCTGTGTCTCAGTGTGTGTGTATGCTAATGCTTATTGTAGTAAGAGGGTTTCCAAGGCTCTTCTCAGACTTTCTAAGTCTATAATTCAAAAAAGGTTAAAACTTCAACTTTTTATGAATCCTGTGGTTTTATCTCTTTTTTTTTTATTCTTAATTACCATGATCAACTTCATGAAGCTTTTTAATTTTTACTACTTGTTGTGTAAGCCTATGGTATCCTCAAAACTAGATTTTTAGAAATGTAAAACAAGAACAAAAATATCATGTAATTTGAAATCATGCAGAAAGTGTTTCTTGTCTACAAAAGAAATTAATGTAATTTATCCTGGAAAACCTTGAGAAGTTATTTAAGTTTGAGCAGTTCAAGTATCTTATTCATAGTGCCGGCAGCCCTCAAACTTTTATTAAAGTAAAAGTTTACTTGTGTGATAACACAATATTGTAATAACTAAATAGCATCCAGAAATGTGGTATTATTTCTAACCAAGTCTGATTGGAAAGCAGAGGACAGAACTGAAGTGATACCTCTGCTTTGGGGTGTTCTTAGATCTGGAAAGTTAGCAAGTATCTAAGCAGATATTAAAATTTTCATCTTTGGTAAACCAAGGCCCCTACAATTTAAATAAATTTTCTTCCAATACATTATTTGTTAGTGACAAAATCATAACTGTAATTCACTTTCCTTTCTTCTAGCTCAGTATTTGTAATTTAAAATATTAAAACAAAATATCACCAAATACAGTGCCTCATTTATTAATGCAAAGATTAATAATGTTAAATTCACTTCTAATCCAGTTTGCCAAAATCTGTGTTCTGAAATTATACTTGTAAGTACATACTCTACTCCAAACCACCCAACTTAGAAAACGTCATATCTGAACACCCATCTTAAGTTTTTCTAAACCAGGAAATTTAAGCCTACCAGCTACTGATTCTATTCTTGTGACCTACTGCATGGATTTTCTTTGGCAGCCCAGTGAAAACCTCACATGTTGAAATAATTTATTTCTGAACCTAATATCCCTCCACAAATTCTTCCATTTAATTAACTTTTTTCTCTTTATCATTTCATAGACATTCTAACAGAATAGGAAAATGGCTCACTTACCAATTATGAGAATAAATCAGATGAGGGAATTTGAGAAGGAAGGGTGGTGGGAGAGAGAGATGGTGAATGAACTTTCATAAATTTCTTGGACATTATACACAAAGTAAGTTTAAGACAGCTTCTTGGGGATTTTCCTGATAATCCAGTTACAATCTATTTAAGAATCTATTAAGTTTCATAAAGCTGTTTCTCAATCTATTTGCTTGAACCTTCAAAGTAACCCTCAACAAACAGCCCGTGACACCATTGGGGGTGGGGTGCTTACAGAGGTCAGGTTCCTTTTGCTGGGCTCTGTAGGACTTTTAATACCTGTGAAGTTTGCAGGTTAAACATTTGTAAGAGGGCAGCTTTTATTCTGAGTACAAACAAGGGACAGAGTATAAAGGCTGTTGGCACTGAAATTAAGGGAAATTTAACCAGGAACAGATACAGGCCTTGGCTCTCCCTCTCTCCTTGACTTTCAGAAGCACTTTTCCATCACTGGAGAAGCTGGCAATGCTTTGCACAGGGGTTACTGGTTTGTCTTATCTTCACTGTAGCCACTCCAGAAAGAGAAGAGAAAGGAAATTGTCTGCAAACTCCGCCCCCATTTCGCATCTCTCAACACCACCCATATGCGGGTAACGACAGACTAGCAATGGAGGTGTCGCTGAGACACAGATCAGAGCATCCTATCTCTCTCGGAGCACCACCAGAAGAACCGGTAGTTAGCACAAAATGCCTGAGTATTGAATGGAACTAACTGACAGTTCTGAAAAGGGAGGAGGAGGATTATAAATATCTGATGACGTTAATGGGAAACTCCCAGAAAGAGAAGCAAACAGTGTCACCCTGGTAGACACACGTACCTCCTGGGACATTTTCCACTTAGTTTTGCCTTTTAGAACCTTGGGTGCTAGGCATCCATTCTTTTATTTTCTGATCACCATGGGTAGGAGGTCTGTTTCACTGTTCACATTCCTATCACCCATGGGCTTGCCAGTACCTTTTTGGGAGAAACCAAGACTACAAATTTTTGACCTCTGACCCAGGGTGTATCTACAGAAATGTCAAAATCCATGTTTACACACAAAGGTATGTTGTCTGTGTAGGATATCACCTAAGCGACTATCATGTCATTTGATCCTGGAAGGGAACAGAGGATGACTATTTACTCTGCTCCATCCCACTTGCATTTTTGAAAGTCCACGCAGGAAGCGCTTTCAAAGACAGCACTGAACCAGAGTAGGTGGCCTGCTGGTGATGATGACGTACTCAAGTGTTGTGCAAATTTAAGGAGACTTCAAAGTGTTTTAACACATTTCCTCTACACAAGAGAACTTTAAACTTTATAAAGTCAGCAACATTATTTTACATAATTCATCTGTCCAACTGCACCCATAAGAAACATTAAGCCGATGCAAGGCTCAGCATCCCTGTCGAACCTAAAACCCAGGATCTACTCCACAGAACGCATTCAGAGGGCAAAGCCAGGAGAAAGTACTGCATGGGAGGCCTGTTCAGACATCCAAGTGCTGGGTGATATTGACAAGGCTCATAAATTTGGAGGGCAAACCCAGAATATTTCCTGAAAGAACTCTTTGGAAATCATTGAAAATGATTTTAGTACAAACTGCGATCTAAAATCAAGAATTAATCACCCAAAGAAAGAAGAAATTCAGCCAAAGTAATCAAACGAGCATGGTTTGAAACTCAGACCAGCCCATTTGCGAAGAAAATAAAGAAAACAGACCTAAGTTCAGGCCCAATCTCTCTGTCCAACTTCCATTTGTTATTTACACATTGAGAGCTCTTCAATCATAAAAGAATAAGGACCTGGCAAAAAAAAAAAAAAAAAGAAATTGGCCCAAGAATGCTGGGAGGACGGATCAGCAGGGGGTCTTTTGTACCCGTCATGGACAATTTGGAGTCCGAGAAAACCTACAGGTTCTGACCAAAGCTCAGTCTGTGAATCCTTTCGGCGCCTTGCTGACACTTCTTGAGGAACAAATCCAATTGTTTTACAGGGGGTCTTGCCAGAAGAACAACAGTCCCACATTAAGATCACATATGCTGCACTTAAGGGGCCAAGTTTCCTGGAGTTTTTATTAAGCATTTCAAATAGCCCAGAAATTGCTTTCAGTTGCCGCTGTCTCTAGCCGCACTGTGCTCTTTCTAAGCTACAACAAATGAAAAGGCCCAAGGGCCTATCCAGATTCTGGAGAACATGCTGAAGGGTAAAAAGAAAGTCCATCAGTCCATCATTGATGCCTTCACCTAAGGAGTTTCAAGGTGAGAATGAAAGTGTCTGGTGGAAAATATTGGTAACTCCAGTGTTGATTTTATTTAGTGATTTCAGAGCAAACAACTCATTGCTAAAATAATGACAAACATCATTATCTTCTTTTCCCAGGAAGAGATACTGAAGCCATGAAAACATGGACAAATGCCCTTTTCTTTAAGACCTGATCAACAACTGTCTGTTTTCTTTGTTTTCTTCACAAATGGGCATGGTCATCCATGCTTCTTAACTGGGGGGTGAGCCGCTATCCTCCAAAAACCCCCTACTCTGGCCCCATCACATCACAAATTATGCCATGGGATCTTCCAAAATAATATAGTTGGGGAAGAACCTCAAGTGTCTGGTGGACAGTAGAGATTTCCTCACCTCTTAGTTCCAGTCCAAAAATTTATAGTGTTATATATGACTATAAATTCACAAACATGCAAATGTCCACTATCAGAAAAACTATCCGCTGCCCCGTGTTCCATATCACTTTCAAGCCCCTTATTCTCACATTGACAAGGCTCATAAACTTGGAGAAACCCAGAATGTTCTCTGTAAGCTAAGAAGATTCCCTGAACCATCTCTTTAGAAATCATTAAAAATGATATTAGTACAAACTACCATCTAACATTAAGAATTAGTCAATGAAAGAAAGAAATTCAGCCAAATTAAGCAAACGAGCATGGTTTGAAATTCAGACAAGCCCATTGGAGAAAAAAATAAAGAAAAAGACCTAAGTTCAGGTCCAATATAGGCTTTATATTCCTATAGCAGTTTTTCTTTCTTAATATTATAGATGTCTTTTATATCTGCTTATTATCATGGTAAAGACATTCACTGTTCAATGTGTATAAAAATACATCTAGAACCTAGTTATGCAAGGTGTATATTAGTTACTCAAAATAGTGCCTTGGAATAAATGAATACAAGAAATTTATATCCTCATTCTTACTTCACAAGAAAACAAAGGAAAAATTAAAACCTGAGGCTCAGAGAGATAAAGTAATTTACTCAAGGATACCCAGCATTATGGCAGAACCATATGCTTTTCCTCAGCTGTGAAAACTTCAGCTACTGGTAGAAAAACCTGTTCGTGCTCTCTTCTGGGAGAATACATAGCTTAGATATCTACTTTTCACTACATATTTTAAAACCATTGAGCATTTATTTCCTAGTTCATATAATCCATGCTGTAAAAAGAGGGAGGCCTCAACAGGAATGATCGGCAGGAACATTCTAGAACTGATTTTTAAACCTTTGTTTTGTGAGTTCCTTGAAATGAACAGTGATCTTGGGTGGCCACGCAGGTTCAATACCAACATTATGACAGGCTCACCAATTGTTTAGTGAGGATGACGACGTGGATGACAGCAAACGCTTGGATAGCAGTGACTACAGACTCATTGCTCATTTCTAGGAATACACACTTGTTGCTAGCACATCTCATTCACACAGAAACCCGAGGAGGAATACACTACCATCTGCACTTTACTGATGAGCAAACTAAGGCACAGAGAAATTAAGTAACTTGCCCAAGGACACACAGCTAAAGTAGGTAGCTGAGGCAGATTCAAACCCAGGTGGGTTGCTTGAAAGTCTGCGCTTCAGGAGCTCAGCTCTGTTCTCTGTGATGACTTAAAGGGCTGGGTCAGGGAAGTGGGGTGGGAAGGAGGCTCCGGAGGGAGGGGAAATATGTATAAATATGTATACTTAGAATTGATTCACCTTGCTGTACAGCAGAAATACCAAAACAACATTATAAGGCAATTATCCTCCAAATAAAAAATAAATACCAAAAAAATTAAGAAAATAAAGTGGAAATCAATCATGTGTGTGTGTGTATGTGTATAAAGAAAGTCTGTGCTTTCATACTCTATTGCACTGCCTTGGGGAAAATGGCAAAATGTACCATTATTCAGCAAGTCACTTGGCAAGTCTTGATCCCATAGATAACACACAAGACATGCAAGTTGAATTAAAGCAATTAGCCAGACTTGTATTTTAACAACTATGTCAAAGAATACAGACTAATGACACAATGTCCCCTCAGAGGAAGATTCCTTGATACATACCCATAGCTCCCTTTCTGTTCAATATTTACATCACTTGAATGAATATACAGAAGGTGCACTCATCCAATTTACTGACAACAAGATGAGGGATCTTGCAAAGGTGCAGGATGAAATAACTTGAAAGGCATCTGTGGAGCACAAGTATTCAAAGGAGAGCAACTCGATAAAACATTCAGAAGGCAACACAGCCCTTCCTGCATTCTCCACCAGCATCACTGCTTTTCTCCTCCTCTCCCTCCATAAGCCCTGCTTCCTTTTCTTTATTTCAGGCTACTGCCTGAATCATGGCATATTGACAACTTGCCATTTGCAATGTGTTTGCTATAATTCAGGAATACTGATGACAGTGACCTTTGTGGTCCCTGCCACCTTCTGAATACTAAACAGTTCCCCTATTGCCCAGGGGGATAAAAATGAAACAGCTAGGACGAAATTATCTTTCTAATTCCCCACCGTCTCATGAGACTTTTGAAATCACTCTATTACAGTTATATAATATAGTGAATAATATACTTAATGCCAGTAAGCTGCCTTCTGCTCATCCTCTGAACACATTCAAATGTAACTGCTCGGTCATTTTAAATGCATGGAGTGGCAATCTGCACGTATGAATTCTCGGTAGTTCCTATTTAAAAACAGAAGATGACGCACCAGGCTTTCCTGTTTCTGTAAACACCGCTGAGTGCAAAACACTCGAGCCCTGTGTGTTTTCACTGTCACTTCCAAATGGTCCAACCTGATGGGGCGGTTTATCGGTTTAAGCCAAAGAGCACCTCATTGAGACGAAGGACAGCGTCTGGAAGAAGCTGTTTGTGCATTTCCGGTGGATCGATGCCCGCCTCGTTGCCTTCAGATTCAGGGAGGTGCCCGGTGCTGGTACTAGGCCTGCTCCGGCTCCTTTCACGGCATCCACAACTGAAGTTGGAGGGCACATATGTAGCAAATGAACGAGAGACAACAGTTAACAAATCCCCCAAGTTCTACCCTTTCCCTAACAGAGGTCAGCCTATATCATAGTGCTTTCTTCCCCTCTACGTCAGCCCTGCTCGCCTGCCTGACCCCCGAGTCTCGCACCGTTAGGAAACCACACCCGCAAATCCCCACGTGGACACTGCAGACAAATTTGCTAGACTTGGTTTATCAATGGGTTTGAATTGACTTGGGGGTGGGGGTGGGGGTGGAGGAGGCGGAGCAGGTAAGGTACCTTGAACAGACAGCATCACTTATTCATGCTCCTCCATGCCTAAAGCAGTTAGTTGGTTACAACGCCTGCGAACACTGCAGTTGAGCTCATTTCGAAAGAAAAAAAAAAAAAGGGAGGAGGCCACTGGAAAATGTTTCCTCCCGGACAGACACACTGATGAAAAGTTGTTCGGTGCACGTCCAGATTTCTGTCTCTGGTTGAATTTTTCGTCTTGTTTCTCTTGGATGAGCCCCACTCTCTGGGTTTGACCATTGATCCATGCGCGCGGCTCACTCTATTCCGAAGCTGTAGATTTTGTTTTGAGAGGGGCAGACGTTGCACCTGGAAAAACTGCCTAGGGAAACTGCGGGATTGTTTTATTAACTCCCTAAGCACAGTTTCTATCCTTTACAACTTGCTTGAGAGATTGTGCTAATCATCAAACATTTTTGCAGTGAGCGATTATAGTTCACAGACTTTTCCTTGCTTTGCTGCAAAGGCATTACAGCTCAAATTGATGCCAAAACGCAAGGCTAGGCATTCAAATGGGGAAGGGGAGTTAGGGATTTTAGAACTACCTCAATCACTCCTGTAATTTGCAATGCCAAGGAGGGAGCAAATGTCCTCATGTAAAATTCAAAAGAAGTACTGGAACAATATCTCCCATGGCAACAGCTGTTTTAGAAGTTCCAACATGATTAACAAGCATCTGTTTCATCTTTTCCTTTGTTTCAAAAGCATACCACAGCCTGCTCAATCTGCAGGTTGAAAGAGCACAAAGACTAGTCACTAAAGCAAAATGTGATTACTATAGATTTGTTTTACTTTTCTGATGAGTTCAATTACTTGCCATATTATTTGTCAGCTATCCATGATGAGATGAAGAAGCTGATTGTTATAGAGAGTCCAAAAATATGAGCAAAATCAAGATGCTCTATCTTCATGAATATTGATATTGATTCAGTGACCAGAATAAGCGTCAGTGTAGTAATGGCTGCTAGAACTTGCTGTCAGCGTACAATTGCCATCAAGACCTTTGACTTCTGGGCAGATTCCACAGCTTGAGCTCCCAGGAAGCAACCTCTGAAAAGGAGGGTTTCTTTCGGCATGCTTTTGGCACCAACACCTGTGGAAATGAGTAGATAGCAGAGAAATTTATCTGCACTGCAATTCCAACCCCACAACAGCCTCAGCTGACCCCACAGGAGTTCTGGAGCTAGAAGATACTGGAGAGACCAGCTGGGTCTTTATACCCCATGGTGCTTAGCCAATGGCTGTGAGCTGCTCAGGGCAGGGAGTTTGATATAGTCGCCAAAGAAGGATGCTAACTGGTGCCTTCTTCCAACATCACTTGCAGCAGCTAAGAGAGTATTTCCTGTAATCCAGAAAAGGGATCTGAGTGGTACCTCACACAGTCCACCAAGCATGTAGGCAGAAAATGTAACACTCATGATCTTTTCACAGAGGGACACAGAATTGAAAGAATGTAACACCCAAACCAAGCTCAGTCCATCCATATAACACCAAAAATTATCAAATATATCTCAGCTGGGAGTAAATACAGCTCAGAGTTATAGTATCTACTAGTTACTTAATATATCTGGAAAAAGAACAGATTTAAATGTACTGAATTCTTATAAAAAAGTAAATGAAATAACTACTTCAGAGAAGAAAAAGATATTAAAATACAATTACTCAAAGCATATGGAAATGAAAATATTTCCCTGTGTCGTGTCTAACATAAACTCTCATGCAAACGTTATTTTAATTAACCAGCAGCCACATGTGCTATAATTGTGCTTAACTTGATAAATGTACCTTCTATAAATGTCCTTTGTTAATGCAAATGCCAACTATATTAATTATCATTTTAGAGTGAGTCCTTGATTAAAGTGTGTGTGTTTAAAGCACAGTTTGGATATACAAGCATTCTGTCTCATTATGAATATTTATAGACAGTATTATTTAGCAATTATTTGTATCTTTACTTGACGGAAATAAAATGTAAACCTTCAAAGACACTGGGAATTAATGTACAGATTTCTTTTCAATAAAGAAACATTTCATAAAAGCTAAGCATAATATTTTGAATCACTGTACGCTTGAATAGGTCATCATTTATGTGATATAATTAATAACATACATATATACATACTATGTTGAAAGTACATTATATGCAATTATTCTGTAAATTGCATTGCAAGATTTAAAAAAGAGACATGAAGAAAATGAATGACTATCTTTTGTAAGCTACAGGAGGCCAGAGTAGGACCTGAATCTCTTCTCACCACTGAGTCTCTGGGTCTTAACAAAACATCGCACACCTTCAATATAGATTTGGTGAATGTTGAAAGGATTATAAATCTGCTTTTTAAAATGGCAAGTTGGCTTTCCCTGGAAAACACGAAGGAACCTGGTTATTGCCTGTTTTCCAATTTAGATTAAAAGGTGAAATAAACATTTTTAAGTGGCATATTTAAACTTACATATTCTGGTTGGTGTAGTCTTTCTTTCTGTCTTATTTTATAGACTGGGACGGATTCTTCTCTCCCTTAAATACAAAAGATTTGTTTCCATTGTAAGAATATCAAAATAAAGCCTAGTTCCAACTTTAATACCATGTTACCTAGTGGACATGTAGACAGCAAGAGCTAAATGTTTTGAAGAAAGAAATATGAAAATGTTGTTAGCAAGGTTAACAAAAACAACACCTAGACATTTAACATGCATGCTCTACACCTGTTCATTCTCAAATTTCCCAGAATGTTTTTAGAAAACAAATGAATCTTTCCCCAAAAAAAGTAGGAAATATTTAAAGGAAAAAAAATACAAAATGTATATGTACACAGAATTGCCAAAGTCCAGCCATGTTCTGACAAGGCACCAAGATAAACACAGAATGAACATGATCTTAAAAAGTTGCAAATGAGTATGTTTTGCCAATTTGGAAGTACCAAAATCCAACCACCCCCAGGACCTCAGCACTATAGTTACTCTACTCTTCTCTAGAAATAGAAACATAGCCACTCTGTATTTATGTCCTATTAGTGGCTAAGTTTTGGAAGTCTTGCCAAGAGGATTCCAGAAATGAAAAGAAAAAGAAAAGAAAGAAAGATTTTGTATGAATCATCTGTTATAATCCTCTATAAATCTACATCATTACCAAAATATGACCAAAATTGCTATAGAAATACCCAAGAATTGGAACTGAAGAAAAGAATGGGGTATTATGTCAGAATTCAATTAGTTCTAATATGGTAGGAAAACCACATTCATCTGAGAGTCCACCAAAAAATGAAAAGGGTTTCTGTTTTTATTTGTTTGTTTGTCTGATGGTACACTAGCTTCAGCATAAGACTGATTTAGGAAAAGATCCATTGCCCAGGTTTACACCTCTTATTGTGACCACACCAGTGTGTGGGGATCTGCTTCCACTGTTCCTCAACCTGCATCTCAAGGTTCATTTTAAATGGTCAGGGGACTTCCCCGGTGGTCCAGCGGTTAAGACTCCATGTGGTTAAGACTTCCAATGCAGGGGATGAGGGTTTGATTCCTGGTTGGTGAGCTAAGATCCTGTAGTGCCTGTGACCAAAAAAATTTTTTAAATAAATACATCAATAAAATTAGAACATATATAGGCAAGACTATCATTCATCTCCATCATAATCCTCAAGAGAAAAATTGCATTTATTTGTAATATTTATGTTGGTCTAATTTTCCTCTGGGAAATTTTTCAGCCGAATTATATACTCTTTAATACAGTTTTGGATACAAATACACTTTTTATTTCTTTGAGTTTGAAAGTAACTAAAAGTCACTCAGGAAAAAACATAACTTGATATTTTTTCTAAGATTTTACTTCTAATCTTATTAGTTTCAAAGATTTTACTTAAAAAAAAAAAAAACTACTCTAGATATTTGGATAGTGACACTTTCTATCATACCCAGTAAGTTACCCAGGACCCAGGTGATCGAGTAAAATGTTAATATGGCACAAACACATCTATCACAGCACTAGCAACTATAAAGAGCCCAGTCAATGCTACATCAGAATTGTACATAAGCAATTCCTGCTAGTAGCATGGGTTAAAACCAATACGTCAGGCCCTGAGTAGGAAAGAAAGTTTTTTTAACTGATCATCTAAAAGATGTGACTCTGAAACAATTTTCTGAGGTATAAGTATATAAACACAATTCACTCACTCCATCCTAAAACCAGAACAATTAGTGAAAGTGTGATAGAATCACATATAAAAGATGGTTTTTCGAAAGATAGGACTGAACAAGATTGAAAATCTTAGTCAAGACAAAAGTGCTGTATATACATGTGCATATATATATATTCACATATATATAAAAGTATATGCATGTGCAAATTCTGCCATGAACTCCGTTTTACAGATGGTAAAATCAAGTCTTAAAAGTAATGGCTCAAAAACCCATTCTCAGGCTGTCTGACCCCAGAGCCCACGTTCTAAAACAGTGATTATGTAATAGCAAGAAAAACATACATGCATGGTGTCACTCATTTCTATTCAATGGTATTTATATTATTCCAGGTTTTAAAAAATAACAGATCAATCTGTCTTTTCATTGTCACATGTAATTTTTTAGAAAGAAGACACTACAAATATGTGGAACAGCCAAATACTTAGAAGTACTGTATGATTAATGTCCTTGCTAAGTATTATAGACTAAGAGCTACGTGGAGGTCGGAAAACAAGGCAATAATATGAACTGGAATAGTTATGAAAAGGCTTCACAGAGACAGTGAACTTGAACTGGCTCCTCATATTGAGTGAAAATTGGACAGAAGAGAGGATATTCTCACTTGGAAGAAAGTTACCCAAGTAGCTTTCAGCACAATAAATAAAATTACAGGAACCACCTTAGTTGTATAAAACACAAAGAGCACAAAATGTTGCATAACACTACACTACCATTTGGAATAATACTAATAACTAAGTTAAACAATACCATTTTTAATACTGTATGGTTCCATGTTGATGAGGTTCAAAAATAGGCAAATCAAATCTACTGAAATAGATGTCAGATTAGAAGACGATCTTTAGGTAGGGGGGCATTGATTGGGAAGGGGCATAAAGAAACCTTCTGGGGTGCTAGAAATGTTCTTTGTCTTGATTTGGTAATTACAGATGTACACAAAAATTCACAGAACTTAACATAAGATTTGGGCATGTAAAAACTTACTATTTGTGAGTCACACTTCATTCAATACCTGAGTAAGGGTAGTATCTACGGTAGACCTCAGGGTTCTTAGTACAATGTCTATTTAACACTAGAAAAATCTTTCAAGGGACTTCCCTGGTAATCCAGTGGTTAAGACTCTGAGCTTCCAGTGCAGGGGAGGCAGATTTTGGATGTCTGGTTGGGGAGCTAAGATCCTACATGTCGTATGGTATAGCCAAAAAAAAAGGGGGGGAGGAGAAAGAAAGAAAATGCAAAAAGAAAAAAAAAAAGAAGAGGAAAGAAAGAAAAATCCTGTCTCAACTCTGTTCCTCACAGACGAAGCAACTGGTATACCAAACAGATACAAGGACTTGCCCCAAATCACCAGGACATTCAGGGACTATGATGGTTCCTATTGTTAAAATTTTTTCCATTCTTTGGTAATGCATCCAAAATATATTTAATGTGTCATGTATTCCTAAAAAAGAAGATCCAGATGTACCATTGAATTCTCAGTAATATTTGTTTACCATTTTCCATATTGTTTATCACATTGGTCACATTTATTTTTCCCCATTATTCTTGACATCTCTATACTGGATTATTCAAAATTTTCCTTTATTATTCTTCTTAACTTTCATACCTATAATCAATCTAACATATTTTCCCAGAAGATGCTTTTTAACATGTACAAATCTAATCATATCCATTTCATAGAAATACCTAGTAACTATACCTGTCTTCAGATTTCAAAGAAATTTCCTCTATTCCTGAGGAAGGCAATTTGTCTGGAGTCATTCTATATTTCTTATATTATTAGTTAATAGATATAGCCTTTGCTCTTTCACTCTATAGATAGAGAAGGAAATGATGTAAGTAGCAAATACAAATACCTAGCTTTGTTTAGTTAAGAATCTTCTCTCTCATCCTTTCATCTAATTGACTTGCCACTGATCTTTTCCAGAAAAACTGTTCAGATAGCATTCCTCATTCTACCCCCCAACAAACACCCTCCCCCTATTGTCAAGGACTTCTGACACCGTGGCAACGAAATCTACCAATGAGAAAATTGCTAGGTGTTTTTCCTTTGCCTGTTTTTCCATTCGAGTAGCTCTCACTTCAAAGCTACATTCTCTAAGTTCTATACATGATACACAAGTGTATCTTTTTGCAGGGGTCTTGATTTTACCTAGCTATGTTAAGGTTTACTGAAAATCTTTAGATCAATCCACATGCCATAACACAAGTGCATAACCTCAGAACAATCCTTTGGGATGTTCACAAACAACTGTAAAATGACCCAAGTACAAATGTTCCGAAGATAACTAGACAGAAGGTATGGGCATACTTGCGGTCATATTCACAGATGATTGCAATCTCAGTTTCTGTTAACACAGACTATTATTTTACCTGTAATTGGAAACATCATATTCTGGCAAAAAGCCACTTCAGTTATCTTCGGAAGGATAGTTTATGGTCAAAAGCAGCAGATGCCAGAACATTGCTAACCATGGCAGATTTTTCTCTGGTTGAACTTGGGTCATGTTCCTCTGTGTTGATGTAAGTATGACAATTCAGAGAAGGTAAATTCAGAGACCTCTTATGGGCTGTGTCAGATTTCTGCCATCACCCCTTCAGGCCTACTTCCTTCCAGATCTTCCCTGTTCTTTGTCTCACAAGGCTGACTAAAACAGACCTTATCAAAGAGCTCCCTTGCCCTCTACCTTCCTGAAGGGTTGACCAATGGGAACAGCAGTAAAATACTGGAGGACTAAAGGAGAATGAAGTCTGGACACCTTTTTTCTGGCCCCGTCAGAGGAAGATCACCCCAGCTTGCTCAGCACCTTGAATGAAGATCACTTCCACAGGTTGCCCTTCCCACATTGTCTCTAGATTCTACCAACATGCCACCACCTGACTCCTTCAGGCCTAAGAATCATTACAAAGTCTCCACCAGCCCCAGGTCCTCGACAACCTAAATATTTACTTGTATGCTACCCACTTCTGGGGAGGGAGACACGCCATGTGGCTTGCATGATCTCAGCTCCTCAACCAGGGATTGAACTCGCACCCTCAGCAGTGAAAGTGAGGAGTCCTAACCACTGGACCACCAGGAAATTCCCTCCACATCTTTTAAAATGACCTCTTTAAATGAAACAATGCCATTTGCTGCAACATGGATATACTTGGTTACCATACTAAGTGAAGTAAGTCAGAGAAAGACAAATATCATATGATATCACTTATATGTGGAATCTAAAAAATTTATATAAATGAACTTATGTATACAACAGGAACAGATTCACAGACTTGGAAAACAAACCTATTGTTACCAAAGGGGAAAGGTACAGGGGCTTTGGGGGGATAAATTAGGTGTTTGGGGATGGCATATACACACTACTATATTTAAAATAGGTAACAAACAAGTACAAGGAACTCTACTCAATAGTCCATAAAACTTATATGGGAAAAGAATCTGAAAAAGAATAGATATATGTATATGTATAACTGAGTAACTTTTCCATACACCTGAAACTAACAAAACATTGTAAATGAACTACATTCCAATATAAAATGAAAAAATTTAGAACAGACAATGAAGTGAGCGACTCCAAAAAATAAGCTCCCTATTACCCTTCCTTGAAACTACCCAATTTGGGTGTGTTATATGCTTTGTACAGGAACCTTTACTGATCATTGAGTTCCATTGAGTAAGTAAAGGTCATTGTTGGAAATCTGGTCCCTTGGAAGAAAAAACATTTGGTTGCTCTCTCTCCCTTCTTCCCACACTCCAAGCAAGCAAAGTAGTACCATGCTAAGTGAGACCAGGCTATTGCATCAACCAGATTGCCATTCCAACCCTATGCCCTAAATCTCTTGTTTCTACCCACTGAATAAAAAATCGGGGTGCTTTATCCACACCCAATAAAGTGACTGACATATTATAAGTTTATCTGTAACTCTATTTTAGGGGAAATTACTTTAAACCATAAATCCTTGAAATTAAGTACCAATATACTAGTTATTCAAGTTTCCTTATGTAACAGGATTTATGGACTAACTCATGACGGTGATGATTAGTGAGAAAGTGAACACTGGCCCTGCTGATCATTAAACGGTGATGCTTCTAACAGAATATCAACAATGCTTCCATTCAGACACAGACAAAGTCAACAGAGATTCATTTGCTTCCTTTCATGGCTGGAGAATCAGGTGTGGAGAGTGAGGGTTCACCCTGTGCCAGACCAAGAAAGGCTTTTCGTACAACCTTAAGGGTTTGGACTTTATGCCATGACTGAGAGCAAAGTGATCAGATTTACATTTCAGACTCACCACTCTGGTAGTTATGCAGAGGATATATCTAGTTATACGTCTACTGCAAAAATTGCACACACACAAATAATAATAATATAATGCAGTGAAGGATGGAAGAGACATATTTAAGAAATAAATATTAAGTAAACTGTCAGATCTCAATGAAGGTGGATACTGAGGGAAGGAAGGAGCCACAGATAACTCCTGTTTGTCAGCCAGGTGATAGGTGGACAGAAATCATACTGAGAATCAACCAGAAGCAGGGGAAGGAGCTGAGTTAGTCCCATGAAGGTTTTACTTTGACACGGACTAAAAGTAAGAAGCCCATGAAACTCACAAGAAAATATAAACAGACAGTGGGAACTGTATGATCCAGTGATTCCAACCTAACTATATATCCAGAAAAAATCAGGAACACTAATTTGAAAAGAAATATGCTCCCCAATGTTCATAGCAACAATTTACAATGTCCAAGGTATGGAAGCAACCTACATATTCATCAACAGATGAACAGATAAAGAAAATTTGAGACTTATGTAGATATACAGGTGGAGCTAGTAGTAAAAAACCCACCAGCCAATGCAGGAGACATAAGTGACATGAGTTCAATCCCTGGGTCAGGAAGATCCCCTGGAGAAGGGCATGGCAACCCCCCCACCCCCCAGTATTCTTGCCTGGAGAATCTCATGGACAGTGGAGCCTGGTGGGCTACTGTCCATAGGGTCACAAAGAGCTAGACACGACTAAAGCAACTGAACACAGCACATGCACACACACACACACACACACACGTGCGCGTGTGTGTGTGTGTATATATATATATATATATAGCCTGGAGTACCACAGTCCATGAGATAGCAAAGAGTCAGACACAACTTAGTGACTGAACAATAATGGAATATTATGTATTTATTGTCTGTAATGGAATATTAACTTATATTTATCTATAATGGAACATCAAACATTTATATAATGAATATACTTATATATAATAGAATATCCTATATTATATATTGAATATTACTCAGTCATAAGAGAATGAAATTTTGCCATTTGTGGCAATGTGGGTGGACTTGGAGGGCATTAGGCTAAGTGAAATAAGTCAGACAGAGAAAGACAAATACTGTATGATGTCACTTATATGCAAAATCTCAAAAATACAATGAACTAGAAAATATAACAAAAAAAGCAGATACAGAGAACAAACTAGGGGTTCCAGTGGAGGGGGAGAAATATAGGGGTGAGGGAGTGGGAGGTACAAACTATTGAGTATAAGATTGCCTCAAGGATGTACTGTACAATACAGGTAATATAGCCAATGTTTTGTAATAACTATAAATGAAAAGTAACCTTTAAAATTGTATAAAAATAAAAATAAATTTTAAAATTAAATAAGTAAACAAAAAGATCCCAGACAGAGATGAAGTTGTTCCAGTGTGTGCAGTAAGAACAGCACTTGTGTGATCAAAGAGATCTGGAAACCCCAGTGTTTGAGATACAAGGGCCAAAACAGGACTGTAAGAGAGTTGGGGCCCTAACACCCAGAGAGGTCTGAGGAGAACCAGGAAAGACCTTCTCTCTACTTTTCCAGTCACCAGTCTGCCCTTTATCACCCCTCACTCATTGTCCAGAAATTAATGGGACATTGGCTTGGGATAATGGCAAAGTTTCTTTAATATAATTGTGCACTGAAATTTTCTCACGACCTGCAAACTGCTTCCCCTCAATTGGACAAAGTACTGTCCTCTGATCAAAGAATAGCTGGGTCCACCAACTGGGAGGACTTCCCAACAATTTCTGTACAGATGAATCCTAAGTGTGAGAGTAAGCAGTGTCATTTATGTTCCAGTATGCGGACACTACGGGCTTCCCTGGTGGTTCACTTGTAAAGAATCCACCTGTCAATGCAGGAGACATGGTGGGTTTGATTATCCCTGGGTCAGGAAGAGCCTCTGGAGGAGGAAATGGCAACCCACTCCAGTATTCTTGTCTGGGAAATCCCATGGGCAGAAGGGCCTGGTGGGCTACCATCCATGGGGTCGCAAAAGAGTCCAACATGACTTAGCAACTAAACAACAAGCAGGCACACAACTAATTCATCTTCTAAAATCCTCATACTAGTTTGTCAAAGCCCAGTTTTCCCTTTAATATCCCTTTAAAACTAAGTGGGGACCAATTCTGCAGAAGACCCATATATTCTGGAAGGACTTAGAACCTGCCTTTGTCCCCAGCCATCATCAAATTAGTTCCCTGTCATACTGAGTTATGGAAGAAATACATCAGAAGCCTGAAGAAGTAAACTGAGAAAGGGAGAAGTTGAGCAGGGCTAGAGTGATTCTGACCACAACAGATGTCAATAATATAAATTAAAACAACATTGCCACTGAACCAGGTGGCAGTGAGCTATTCTATACTGAATAGAATAGTACTTGCTCTAGGCCAGTCATTATTCCTGGTGTTTTACTCATATTTCCTCGTTTCACATTCAAGAGAATACTTGAGTAGGAAATTGTCTAATCCTATTTTTAAAAATAAGACTGCGGGTCAATAAGAATCAAAGAGTCACATAGCTAAGGAGCAAAAGAGCATGGATTTGAATTCATACTTTGTCCAGCACTACAACTTACCCCTTAACCACCAAGCTACACAGCTCTCTCCCCTTCTCCACCTTGCAGGTCTCAATGCCAGGGGAAGGTTGGAGACTGAGAAAACGAAAAGAGATCCCGACTCTAGAGCACTAAAGATGGACCTTTGCTGTTGTCTTGCACAAGCCCAAGAAATAACCATAAAGCACAAGAAGGTTATATGGGGAAGCTTCCTGTCTAGTTTTATTTTTCACCTTGCTGGACACAAATACTCACCTCTGTGCCTTTACCGTGGGGCTTCCCTGATGGCTCAGATGGTAAAGCATCTGCCTGCAATGTGGGAAACCCGGGTTGGACGCCTGGGTCAGGAAGATCCCCTGGAGAAGGAAATGGCAACCCACTCCAGTACTCTTGCCTGGAAAATCCCATGAACGGAGGAGCCTGACAGGCTACAGTCCATCAGGTCACAGAGAGTCGGACACGACTGAGCAACTTCACTTTATGCCTCTACCGTCGTTCTGTGATAGAACTTAACGCAATCCAGATATTTTAAAAATGAATGTATAAATTTTAAACATATGATGAAGTGTCAAGTTAAAACAACAAACAGCTATTACATCAGGAAGGAAATCCGGATTCGTGTTAAAGTTAACAGAGACAAGGAAATTTAAGCTTCATCATGATGATGAAAAAAAAAATTAATAATGTGAATTATATATAAAGGAGGTGTTTAATAAAGGATTACAAGAAAAAGGAAAGAGGAAAAATAATTCAGGGCATGGAAAAGACGATTTTTTTAAAGCAATTGGTCATGAGCTTTGGGCAAACCAATGATGAAAGAAAAATAAACCAACACTCTTAGTACCCCATCAGACCAAGTGGAGTATAAGTTAATCCATTTGGAGACTAAAGTTCCAGCTTTCATGGTGAGCCCTATGCTTTCTTCCAGTGTTTTTGTCCAAACTACAAGCCTTTGCAAGACATATAAAGAACAATCACACTTTTATGGTCCAGGAAGATCCTTCATGTGAGAACACATGCTACACCCTCATTACCCTGGAAAGACTTCTGTTCTCATAAAACTGGAGGAAGCCTTTTGACAGCCTAAAATCCAAGCCCTCATGGGAGGAGAGGTGTTTTTTAAGGAACACATCAGCAGTCTGTTGTTAGCCTCTTGCACGCTGACCCTTCTTGGGTTTAAGATGACCATTTTCCGAGAATAGAAAATCTGGTCTAAATGAGAAATACTCTTTAAAATTGCTTTATTGCCGTGTGGGTTTTTCTTTGTAATTATGGTTAAGTTATTCCATAAAATTTCCTGCTATGATAGTCCTGTAATGGCAATACAGTCCAACCAGTTTTTTTATTTCACAGGAGAAAATGGTAAATGGGCCACAGAATCTTAAACTTCTTCTGCTGGAGACACTGGTTAGGTTTTCCAGAAGCTTTTGGTTGGGTTTTCCATAGGAATTGGCCTAAAGGCAAAGCTGAATTTGAGGTGTCCTAGAAATAGCATGAGAAAATGCCTTTCTAGCCTTATTTCCATCTTAAATAATGAGCAGAATCGTGTGTTGAAAGGGAACCGTTTGTGTTGGACTTGAGCAGTGAAGGAGTGAAAAAGGGAAAAAAATGGAAGGACCAGAACAAAAGTAGGCAGAGTGCCTGGAAATAAATATGAATATATATAAAATATTTTAAAAACTTTAAAGATTTGAAAACTACTGAGCTCCCAAACTCTGAAAACAGGCATAATTTTGCCTCTCAAGATGGTATTTTAGAAAACACAGTCCATTACTACTTAATTTGAATCTGAATTATAACATATTATCATATGAAGCATTCTAAAATTCTCCTTAGCTCATTAAAGAAAATTAATTCGTTCTCCGTCTTCATGATCTTCTTAGTTCTTCATCTTCATGAATAACACTTTAATTGTGCCCATGTATCCATGCCCTACCATAGTCTCCTGATTTCTCTTTGTTCTCTTTACTGAAATCAGGTGAAATAGTGGGTTTAATATAGTGTCCAGCTTAAGTTATTTAATTAACATTAAATGAATGTTAATTCACTCTCACCCTTTAAATTTCAACTTTAAACGTTCAAATGCAACTTCAGGTTCAAGTCCAAGTCCATAGCTGGTAATAAAGAGAGTGTGGTAAAAAGTGAACAGGTGACAGCAGGCAGGCCAAATACCACTGGATGTAAAGTAAGTAATAAAAATATCATCCACACCCTCTCTGAAACTCGGTTTCTGTCTGTTATTATACGTTTAAGACTTTTCCATCTCATGGCACAGTGTTTCATTCATGAATGAAGAATGAAAATGCCTGGGTCAGACATAAATATAGCACCTGCTATATACAATGAAGGAAGTGCTGTGTAGACCAGAGATCCTCCTATTTCTAGACAAAATGTAACCTTTACTTTTAATCCAGCTCTCTCATGCTCAACCATGCCAGTTTTCTGATTTTGTCTCAAATCTACCTCTTCTTCAACATTTTTCAACCTACTGTGTGTGTACAACATGCCAATCAGAATGGACATCATCAAAAAAACCTATAAATAATAGATATAATAGAATAGAAATAAATGCTGGAGAGGATATGGAGAAAAGAGAACCCTCTCGCATTGTTGATGGGAATGTAAATTGATATACCCTCTATGGAGAACGGTATGGAGGTTCCTTAAAAAATTAACGATAGAGCTGCCATATGATTCAACAATCTCTCTCCTGGGCATATATCAGGAGAAAACTATAATTCAAAAAGACACATGCACCCCAGTATTCACTGCAGCAACTATTTACAATATCCAAGATATGGAAGCAACCTAAATCTCCATCAACAGAGGAATGGACAAAGGTGTGGTACATATATACAATAGAATATTACTCGTCCATAAAAAGGAATGAAATTGGGTTATTTGAGAGAAATGGATGGACTAGAGTCTGTCATCGGAGAAGGCAATGGCACCCCACTCCAGTACTCTTGTCTGGAAAATCCCATGGATGGAAGAGCCTGGCTCTAGTTCATGGGGTCACTAAGTGTCAGACACGACTGATCGACTTCACTTTCACTTTTCACTTTCATGCATTGGAGAAGGAAATGGCAACCCACTCCAGTGTTCTTGCCTGGAGAATCCCAGGGATGGGGGAGCCTGGTGGGCTGCCATCTATGGGGTTGCACAGAGTCGGACACGACTGAAACGACTTAGCGGCAGAGTCTGTCATACAGAGTGAAGTCAGAAAGAGAAAAATAAACACTGTATATTAAAGTATATATGTGGAATCTACAAAAATGGTATAGATGACCTTACTTGCAAAGCAGAAATGGAGACACAGAGGTGGAGAACAAATGTATGAATACTTACAGGGAAAGGAGTGGGGAGGGAGGTATTGGGAGATTGGGATTGAAACATATACACTATTGATACCATATATAAAATAGACAACAAATGTAAACATACTGTATAAGACAGGGAACTCCACTTAATGCACTGTGGTGTCTTAAATGAGAAGGTAATCCAAAGGAGAGGGGCTTAAATGTATATGACTAATTCAGGGCTTCCCAAGTGGCTCAATGGTAGAGAATCTACCTGCCAATGCAGGAGCCACGGGTTCAATCCCTGGGTCTGGAATATTCCTTCCCTGGAGAAGGAAACAGCAACCCACTCCAGTATTCTTGCCTGGGAAATCCCAAGGACTGAGGAGCCTGGTGGGCTACAGTCCCTGGGATTGCAAGCAGTCAGACACAACATAGCAACTAACAGCAGCAGCAGCGTGACTGATTCATTTGTTGTGCAATAGATGCTGACATTGCAAATCAACTATACTGCGATAAAAATAAACAAATTAATAATAATAATAAAAGAAAATGCCTGGGTCAGACATCAATATAGCACCTGCTGTAGGTAATGAAGGACTAAGAGGGGATTCCCAGAAACTGGTACCAGGACAGACAGAATTCCCTCTTGCTCTTTCTTGTTACATCATGTAGGCGAGCTTAGGTAACTACTCAATTCTCTGAGCTTCAGTGTGTACTAGTATCAAATGAGAATAATAATATCCATTGCTCAGGGTTGTGGTGAGGATTAAATAACATCATGGATGGGGAACCCTACACTTACAGATCCAAGTGTGGTCCTGCATCAGCAGTTTCTACAACGTCTTATTAGAAATGCAAGTTCTCAGGCCCCGCTCCAGAATTTTTGAATCAGAAACTCTGGCAAGGGGCAGTGCTGAGCAATCTGTGTTTGAAAAAGTCCTCCATGTGTAAAAAACACTTCCTTTTTTTTTTCTTGTTTTTAAATTTAACGTGATCCTGTTATTTCCAACACAATGAATTCATATGTGGAACATGTCGACATGGATATCCGGATAATTCAGTCATAAAGTGAAAATGAAAGTGAAGTCGCTCAGTCGTGTCCGACTCTTTGCGACCCCATGGACTGTAGCCCATGAGGCTCCTCCGTCCATGGGATTCTCCAGGCAAGAATACTGGAGTGGGTTGCCATTTCCTTCTCCAGGGGATCTTCCCCACCCAGGGGTCGAACCCAGGTCTCCCGCATTGCAGGCAGATGCTTTAACCTCTGAGCCACCAGGGAAGTAATAAAACTTTTCAAATATGTGAAGGTTTGCATCATTTTATAAATGTGAGAACTAAAATGTTCACGTGGGTTGCCCAAGTTTACACAACTTTTTAAGATAGATAATATCATAAAATTATACACACATAAATAACTTTCTTATTCCTTGGCTTTGTAAACTTAGAGCTATAAGCCCAAAAGAAGTAAATAATACCTGAATCTACTAGGTTGAAAAGCTGTGGGCCACTGTCATAGTCTTCTGGGCACTAGGATCCATAAGGTGTAGATCTTTCTAGTTGACAATTTGCTTTGCTGGGGTTTACAAACTCTAGGTTCCCTTCTCTCTCAACTACCCCATTTTCCTCTCCATTGATTTTTTGGGGGGAGCCACACCTCAAGTCATGTGGGATCTTCATTCCTGACTGGGGATCCAAACCGAACACCTGCAGTGGAAGTGCATATTCTTAACCACTGGGCAAGTCCCTGATGTGATTTTTCCTGATTCTCAATGACCTCAGTATTTTACTTTTTGACCTCTATTTGCATGTCATTTTAGAAAGAAATGGGCTTCCCTGGCTCAGACAGTAAAAAATCTGCCTGCAGTGCTGGAGACCTGGGTTCGATCCCTGGGTCGGGAAGATCCCCTGGAGAAGAGATTGGCTACCCACTCCAGTACTCTTGCCTGGAGATTTCCATGGACAGAGGAGCCTAGTGGGCTACAGTCCATAGGGTCGCAAAGAGTTGGACAGAACTGAATGACTAACACTTTCACTTTCTTTTTTAGAAAGAAACTAGAGAACCACAGAAAAGGTGTCACTTTTTAATTTAGGCTGAAAAGAAAGCTTAATCTATTAAGCTTTAATATTAAAAGAAAGCTTTAATCCATTACTGAAAAGAAAGCTTTGGGCAAAATAAATAACATCCATACTGCTCCATGCTATAGGTTTATAAAACAAATTTATCATTCAGCAAAAATTTTTTCACTGAATGTTGAATAAGTCAGTTATTTCCATATAATGACCCTTGCCATCAATTTTTCTCATTTCTTTTCAAAAAAAGTATATACAGAAAGTTAAAGGTTGTTTTTAATGTAATTTAGCAATTATAACACAGACTTGAAGAGTCATTTGAGTTTTAAATATAAGTATTGAAATGACATAACATAGAATTGAATTCTACCTCCAAAATCAGGCAAAGAGCAGGAAGAAGGTGAAGAGCAATGGGAAAAATCAGAATCTGGATTCATTGTCAAGTTTATGCTTTATTTTCTAATGTCAGAACAGAAAGAGTTAGCAAATGCCTGTGGATACAAGTTCAAGGACTGTAGCCCACCAGGCTCCTCTGTCCATGGGATTCTCCAGGCAAGAATACTGGAGTGGGTTGTCATGCCCTTCTCCCAGGGATCTTCCCAACCCAGGGATGGAACCTGAGTCTCTTACCCCTCCTGCATTGGCAGATGGGTTCTTTACCACTAACACCACCTGGAAAATCCCAGAAGAAGGTTAAAAAAAAATAGGTAAACTAAGAATCACTCTATATCATCAGGGTTTCTTAACCTCAGCACTATTGACATTTTGAACTAGATAATTATTTGTTGCAGGCATTATTCTGTGTGTTCATTGTAAAATGTCTAGTAGCAGCTTTGATGGTGGTATCCTCCTCAGTTGTGAAAATCAGGAGTGTCTCCACACATTGCCAAATGCCCCTTCAGGGAACAAGTGAGTAAAAGTCGCTCAGTCATGTCTGACTCTTTGCGACCCGATGGACTGTCCATGGAATTCTCCAGGCAAGAATACTGGAGTGACTAGCCTTTCCCTTTCCAGGGGATCTTCCCAACCCAGGGATCAAACCAGGGTCTCCAGAATTGCAAGTGGACTCTTTTCCAACTGAGCCACAAGAGAAACAAAACTGCCCTTAATTCAGGACCACTCTATTATATTAAATAATTTTTTCTTCTCCTGGAAAATAAAGGTCAAGTTAGAGAGGACTTCCTGGTGGCCCAGGGGTTAAGACTCCATGCTTCCACTGCAGGTGGTATGGGTTCTATGTCTGGTCCAGGAAGTTCTACATGCTCTGTGGTGCAGCCAAAATAAATAAAGAAATAAAAATAAGCTTTAAATAAGAGAAGTTAGAGAAAGCTTGCAAAAAGGTAACACAGAAAACATACCACACATTTTTACCTTGGTTCTATAAAACACAAATTTTGTGAACTGCGTAAAAAACAAACAGTTGCATATAAATCTGCTGTTTCAATGGACTACTTGTAACCCAAGTGGATAAAAAATGTGGTTTCAGTGCTTGTTCTGTAATCAGTGTCTCAGAAGCACAGCTGAGGAATGTCTTTACCATATCTTTTTATTTCCTGTATTCTGATGCTTTGACATTTGGAGTCTTGCTGTCCCCAGAGGGGCTGTCCCATCCAGGGTTAGCCAATTCCTAGAGATAGTAAACAACTCACCCACAAGTGTGCTTTTCAAATACAAACCAATTCAGAGTTCACACTTACACCATCTCCTTTACACTTTAGTCTTTGCACTCTAGGCCACTGTCCATCATTCCTAATCCCTAATCATCAGGGCCAGGTACCAGACACCTAAGGACATTCCCCAGACAGCAGAGCCTGCTGAACTTGTTCAGACTCGCCAACCGTAAGCTGGTTCACCATGCCTTGCCCATTCTTCCCACAGAAACCACAATACAGGTCCTTGACGACAGTTCTGCCCCCTCCTGCTGCCTCGTAACCCGTCTGCTACTTCCCTGCGTGGCCCCCACTGGAATGGTAGTCCCCTTTCTCCTGAAAACTGAGTAAACAACCATCTTCTTCATAGGAATTGTCTACTGATCTGTTGGTCTTACTCTTCTTCAATTTGTTATGAATATACTCTATTTTGAATCAAGGAGCATAAGTCACATGATGGGGTCAAACTCCAATTCTGACAGTTCCAAAGAAACAAGACTGATCTGATACCCAAACAAAAATGATACCTTAAAAAAAAAATCTTGTTCTTTTCTGCTCTGTCCATGTTTGTTTGTTTGTTTTTTAAATTGAGGTTAGTTGCTTTATAATCTCGTGTTAGTTTCTGTTGTACAACAAACTTAATCAGTATATGTATATTATATATACATATATACATATGCATACATATATTCCCTCCCTCTGGGAACTTCCTCCCTCTCCTCCATCCATATTTTAATTGATTCTTTTTTATCCTCTTTATTTGCTACTGTTATAGTTTATCAGCTTTGTTTCAAGGGTGTTTCTGAGCAGACACTTAGTGTGCATATAGGAAAATGTATGAACTTTGGGTAAAAATTAATCTAGTTTTGAATCCAAAGTGTGTTTAAATCCATAGTGTGCTTTGGGGTCTTCTGATTTCACCCACCAGTTTCTATTTTCCTATTTGTAAAAAGAAAACAACACAAAAATAATAATTATGATGTGTGGTTTTTTTTGTTTTTTTGTTTTTTTTTTTTGTTGGAGGCTAATTACTTCACAACATTTCAGTGGGTTTTGTCATACATTGATATGAATCAGCCATAGACTTACACATATTCCCCATCCCAATCCCCCCTCCCACCTCCCTCTCCACCCGATTCCTCTGGGTCTTCCCAGTGCACCGAGCACTTGTCTCATGCATCCCACCTGGGCTGGTGATCTGTTTCACCATAGATAATATACATGCTGTTCTTTCAAAACATCCCACCCTCACCTTCTCCCACAGAGTTCAAAAGTCTGTTCTGTATTTCTGTGTCTCTTTTTCTGTTTTGCATATAGGGTTATCGTTACCATCTTTCTAAATTCCATATATATGTGTTAGTATGCTGTAATGTTCTTTATCTTTCTGGCTTACTTCACTCTGTATAAGGGGCTCCAGTTTCATCCATCTCATTAGGACTGGTTCAAATGAATTCTTTTTAATGGCTGAGTAATATTCCATGGTGTATATATACCACAGCTTCCTTATCCATTCATCTGCTGATGGGCATCTGGGTTGCTTCCATGTCCTGGCTATTATAAACAGTGCTGCGATGAACATTGGGGTGCACGTGTCTCTTTCAGATCTGGTTTCCTCAGTGTGTATGCCCAGAAGTGGGATTGCTGGGTCATATGGCAGTTCTATTTCCAGTTTTTTAAGGAATCTCCACACTGTTTTCCATAGCGGCTGTACTAGTTTGCATTCCCACCAACAGTGTAAGAGGGTTCCCTTTTCTCCACACCATCTCCAGCATTTATTGCTTGTAGACTTTTGGATAGCAGCCATCCTGACTGGCATGTAATGGTACCTCATTGTGGTTTTGATTTGCATTTCTCTAATAATGAGTGATGTTGAGCATTTTTTCATGTGCTTGTTAGCCATCTGTATGTCTTCTTTGGAGAAATGTCTGTTTAGTTCTTTGGCCCATTTTTTGATTGGGACATTTATTTTTCTGGAACTGAGCTGCAGGAGTTGCTTGTATATGTTTGAGATTAATCCTTTGTCTGTTTCTTCATTTGCTATTATTTTCTCCCAATCTGAGGGCTGTCTTTTCACCTTACATATAGTTTCCTCTGTAGTACAAAAGCTTTTAAGTTTCATTAGGTCCCATTTGTTTAGTTTTGCTTTTATTTCCAATATTCTGGGGGGTGGGTCATAGAGGATCTTGCTGTGATTTATGTCGGAGAGTGTTTTGCCTATGTTCTCCTCTAGGAGTTTTATAGTTTCTGGTCTTACATTTAGATCTTTAATCCATTTTGAGTTTATTTTTGTGTATGGTGTTAGAAAGTGTTCTAGTTTCATTCTTTTACAAGTGGTTGACCAGTTTTCCCAGCACCACTTGTTAAAGAGGTTGTCTTTTTTCCATTGTATATCCTTGCCTCCTTTGTCCATAGGTTCGTGGGTTTATCTCTGGGCTTTCTATTCTGTTCCATTGATCTATATTTCTGTCTTTGTGCCAGTACCATACTGTCTTGATGACTGTGGCTTTGTAGTAGAGTCTGAAGTCAGGCAGGTTGATTCCTCCAGTTCCATTCTTCTTTCTCAAGATTACTTTGGCTATTCGAGGTTTTTTGTATTTCCATACAAATTGTGAAATACTTTGGTCTAGTTCTGTGAAAAATACCGTTGGTAGCTTGATAGGGATTGCATTGAATCTGTAGATTGCTTTGAGTAGAATAGCCATTTTGACAATATTGATTCTTCCAATCCATGAACACGGTATGTTTCTCCATCTGTTTGTGTCCTCTTTGATTTCTTTCATCAGTGTTTTATAGTTTTCTATGTATAGGTCTTTTGTTTCTTTAGGTAGATATACTCCTAAGTATTTTATTCTTTTTGTTGCAATGGTGAATGGTATTGTTTCCTTAATTTCTCTTTCTGTTTTTTCATTGTTAGTATATAGGAATGCAAGGGATTTCTGTGTGTTAATTTTATATCCTGCAACTTTACTATATTCATTGATTAGCTCTAGTAATTTTATGGTAGAGTCTTTAGGGTTTTCTATGTAGAGGATCATGTCATCTGCAAACAGTGAGAGTTTCACTTCTTTTCCTATCTGGATTCCTTTTACTTCTTTTTCTGCTCTGATTGCTGTGGCCAAAACTTTCAACACTATGTGAATAGTAGTGGTGAGAGTGGGCACCCTTGTCTTGTTCCTGATTTCAGGGGAAATGCTTTCAATTTTTCACCATTGAGGGTGATGCTTGCTGTGGGTTTGTCATATATAGCTTTTATTATGTTGAGGTATGTTCCTTCTATTCCTGCTTTTTGGAGAGTTTTAATCATAAATGAGTGTTGAATTTTGTTAAAGGCTTTCTCTGCATCTACTGAGATAATCATATGGTTTTTATCTTTCAATTTGTTAATGCGGTGTATTACATTGATTGATTTGCGGATATTAAAGAATCCTTGCATTCCTGGGATAAAGCCCACTTGGTCATGGTGTATGATTTTTTTTAATATGTTGTTGGATTCTGTTTGCTAGAATTTTGTTAAGGATTTTTGCATCTATGTTCATCAGTGATATTGGCCTGTAGTTTTCTTTTTTTGTGGCATCTTTGTCTGGTTTTGGAATTAGGGTGATGGTGGCCTCATAGAATGAGTTTGGAAGCTTACCTTCATCTGCAATTTTCTGGAAGAGTTTGAGTAAGATAGGTGTTAGCTCTTCTCTAAATTTTTGGTAGAATTCAGCTGTGAAGCCATCTGGTCCTGGGCTTTTGTTTGCTGGAAGATTTCTGATTGCAGTTTCGATTTCCTTGCTTGTGATGGCTCTGTTAAGATCTTCTATTTCTTCCTGGTTCAGTTTTGGAAAGTTATACTTTTCTAAGAATTTGTCCATTTCATCCAAGTTGTCCATTTTACTGGCATAGAGCTGCTGGTAGTAATCTCTTATGATCCTTTGTATTTCAGTGTTGTCTGTTGTGATCTCTCCATTTTCATTTCTAATTTTGTTAATTTGGTTCTTTTCTCTTTGTTTCTTAATGAGTCTTGCTAATGGTTTGTCAATTTTGTTTATTTTTTCAAAAAACCAGCTTTTAGCTTTGTTGATTTTTGCTATGGTCTCTTTAGTTTCTTTTGCATTTATTTCTGCCCTGATTTTTAAGATTTCTTTCCTTCTGCTAACCCTGGGGTTCTTCATTTCTTCCTTCTCTAATTGCTGTAGGTGTAGAGTTAGGTTATTTCTTTGGCTTTTTTCTTGTTTCTTGATGTAAGCATGTAATGCTATGAACCTTCCCCTTAGCACTGCTTTTACAGTGTCCCATAGGTTTTGGGTTGTTGTGTTTTCATTTTCATTCATTTCTATACATATTTTGATTTCTTTTTTTATTTCTTCTATGGTTTGTTGGTTATTCAGAAGCGTGTTATTTAGCCTCCATATGTTTGAATTTTTAACAATTTTTTTCCTGTAATTGAGATCTAATCTTACTGCACTGTGGTCAGAAAAGATGACTGGAAGGATTTCAATTTTTTTGAATTTTCCAAGACCAGATTTATGGCCCAGGATGTGATCTATTCTGGAGAAGGTTCCGTGTGCACTTGAGAAAAAGGTGAAGTTGATTGTTTTGGGGTGAAATGTCCTATAGATATCAATTAGGTCTAGCTGGTCCATTGTGTTATTTAAGGTTTGTGTTTCCTTGTTAATTTTCTGTTTAGTTGATCTATCCATAGGTGTGAGTGGGGTATTAAAGTCTCCCATTATTATTGTGTTACGATTAATTTCCTCTTTCATACTCGTTAGTGTTTGCCATACATATTGCAGTGCTCCTATGTTCGGTGCATATATATTTATAATTGCTATATCTTCTTTTTTGATTGATCCTTTGATCATTATGTAGTGTCCTTCTTTGTCTCTTTTCACATCCTTTATTTGAAAGTCTATTTTATCTGATATGAGTATTGCGACTCCTGCTTTCTTTTGGTCTCCATTTGCATGAAATATTTTTTTCCAGCCCTTCACTTTTAGTCTGTATGTGTCTCTTGTTTTGAGGTGGGTCTCTTGTAGACAGCATATATAGGGGTCTTGTTTTTGTATCCATTCAGCCAATCTTTGTCTTTTGGTTGGGGCATTCAACCCATTTACATTTAGGGTAATTATTGATAGGTGTGGTCCCACTGCCATTTACTTTGTTGTTTTGGGTTCACGTTTATACAACCTTTCTGCATTTCCTGTCTAGAGAAGATCCTTTAGCATTTGTTGAAGAGCTCGTTTGGTGGTGCTGAATTCTCTCAGCTTTTGCTTATCTGTAAAGCTTTTGAATTCTCCTTCATATCTGAATGAGATCCTTGCTGGAAACAGTAATCTAGGTTGTAGGTTCATTACTTTCAGTACGTCCTGCCATTCCCTTCTGACCTGGAGGGTTTCTATTGATAGATCAGCTGTTATCCTTATGGGAATCCCTTTGTGTGTTATTTGTTGTTTCTCCCTTGCTGCTTTTAATATTTGTTCTTTGTATTTGATCTTTGTTAATTTGATTAATATGTGTCTTGGGGTGTTTTGCCTTGGGTTTATCCTGTTTGGGACTCTCTGGGTTTCTTGGACTTGGGTGGCTATTTCCTTCCCCATTTTAGGGAAGTTTTCAGCTATTATCTCCTCGAGTATTTTCTCATGGCCTTTCTTTTTGTCTTCTTCTTCTGGGACTCCTATGATTCGAATGTTGGGGCGTTTCACATTGTCCCAGAGGTCCCTGAGGTTGTCCTCATTTCTTTTGATCCTTTTTTCTTTTTTCCTCTCTGCTTCATTTATTTCCACTATTTTATCTTCTACCTCACTTATCCTATCTTCTGCCTCCATTATTCTACTCTTGGTTCCCTCCAAAGTGTTTTTGATCTCATTCATTGCATTATTCATTTTTAATTGACTCTTTTTTTATTTCTTCTAGGTCTTTATAAACAGTTCTTGTATCTTTTCAATCTTTGTTTCCAGGCTATTTATCTGTAACTCCATTTTGTTTTCAAGATTTTGGATCATTTTTATTATCATTATTCTAAATTCTTTTTCAGGTAGATTCCCTATCTCCTCCTCTTTTGTTTGACTTGGTGGGCATTTTTCATGTTCCTTTACCTGTTGGGTATTTCTTTGCCTTTTCATCTTGTTTAGATTGCTGTGTCTGGAGTGGGCTTTCTGTATTCTGGAGGTCTGTGGTTCCTTTTTATTGTGGAGGATTTACCCAGTGGGTGGGGTTAGACGACTGGCTTGTCAAGGTTTCCTGGTTAGGGAAGCTTGCGTCAGTGTTCTGGTGCGTGGAACTTGATTTCTTCTCTTTGGAGAGCAATGGAGTGCCCAGTAATGAGTTTTGAGATGGGTTTATGTGTTAGGTGTGACCTTGGGCAGCCTGTATGTTGACGTTCAGGGCTATGTTCCTGCATTGCTGGAGAATTTGCATGGTATGTCTTGCTCTAAAACTTATTGGCTCTTGGGTGGTGGTTGGTTTCAGTGTAGGTATAGAGGCTTTTGGACAGTCACTTATTACTTAAAGTTCCATGTAGTCAGGAGTTTTCTGGTGTTCTCAGGTTTTGGGCTTAAGCCTCCTGCCTCTGGATTTCAGTTTTATTCTTCCTGTAGTCTCAGGACTTCTCCAACTATACAGCCCTGATAAGAAAACTTCTAGGTTAATGGCAAAAAGATTCTCCCCCGTTAGGGACACCCAGAGAGGTTCACAGAGTTACATGAAGAAGAGGAGAGGGAGGAGGGAGATAGATATGAGCAGGAGGAGAAAAAGGGGTACTCAAGAGGAGAGAGACAGATCTACGCTGCTGTCTGTTCCAAGGGTGTTCTCCGTAGCCCAGACACCCACAAAGATTCACAGAATTGGATTGGGAAGAGAAGGGGAAAGGAGGAAATAGAGGTGTTCTCAGGTAGAAAACAGAGAGTCAAGATTGGGAGAGAATAATCTTCTGTTTAAAAATAGGGCTTCTCTTCTTTTTTTTTTTTGTAAGGTTATAGTGTATTGAAAATGAAAATTAAGGAGTAGTAGAGGAGTACTAGAGGACTTTAAAAGAAATAAGAGAAAAAGAAAAATAGAAAATAGAAGAGAAAAAGGAAAGGAGAAAAAAGAAAAAGAAAGAAAAAAAAAGAAAGAAAAAAAATTTTTTTTCCCTAATTAAAAAAATCATAAAAATCTATGGAAATGAAAGTTAAGGAGTAATGGGGGAGTAGTAGGGAATTTTAAAGGAAAATAAAAGAGAAAAAATAAAAAAGAAAAAAAAAAGAAAAAGAAATTAAAAATCTATCTAGGAGTTTCTCTGGAACTGTTGTGGTCAGTGTGGGTTCGGCTCAGTTTCAGATAGCTCCTCGTTCCAGCTTACACTTCTCGATATCTACAGGCCCCTTCTGGTGTAGTCGGTGTTTTCTACAGGGATTATAATCTGTTGCACCAGTCCCTTCTGAAGCGGTTCCCTTTGTTTATTTGGCTTCTGTATGCCGGTCTCTTCAGAGCCTCATTTCCGCCCTGACACAGGCGGGCGGAGGTGGATTCTTATTCAGGTAGCTAGTTCCGTCGCTCTGCAGGGAGGGGCTGGCGCTGCGGGGACCGGCTGGCGCTGCTGGGAGGGGCTGGCGCTGCTTTCTCCGTCTGCGCTGCTCAGGCTCCCGGCTGTTCTATATGGAGCGCGCCCTGCGCTGCGCGAGGTTCCTGCCCTCGGGTGTTCCACAAAAGCGCGGAGCAAAACGCTGGGCCTGCTCTCTGTGCCTTCCCCGTCAGAGCGGTCCAGGCAGCCAGGGGCTTGGTGGGCGCACTCTCCCCAGGTGTGGCGCGCCCACTCCCTTCCACGGACCCAGTTTCAGTTTCCGCTGGCACCAGTCGGGTCCGTGCGCCTTCTGCCCTCCGCGTCCCCAGCCTGAGTCCCTGCCCGCGCCGGTCGGGTGCCTGCGCCCTGTGTCTCGCCGCGACCTTCCCCTTCCCCCTGCCTCCTGCCTCCGGCGGGGCTGGGCCGGTCCGCAGCCTGCGAGCTCTTCTCTGGACTTTTTCGGTCTCTTTGTTCTGCGAACGGCCAGCGGTGTGTTCAGGCCGGTTAATTTTCTCTCTCTTTTGGTCTCCCACAGTTCAAGTTGGCAACTCACAGAAGCTCCCTCCGATTGTCCTCAGGGCACTCAGGCCGGGACCCTACCCCAAGCAATGCCGCCTAAGACTCCCTTCCCGGGACGGATCTCCGTCCTTAGCTCTTTTGTCCCACTTTTTATCTTTTATATTTTGTCCTACCTCCTTTCGAAGACAATGGGCTGCTTTTCTGGGCACCTGATGACCTCAGCTAGTGATCAGAGGTTGTTTTGCGAAGTTTGCTCTGCATTCAGTTATTCTTTTGATGAATTTGTAGGAGAGAAAGTGGTCTCCCCGTCCTACTCCTCCGCCATCTTGGCTCCTCGCCCGATGTGTGGTTATTTTAAGAATTTTATGAAGTACTGTTAAACCCTTATTCATTTAATAAAATGCCACTTATTGGGAACCAGTCACTGCCCTGCTCTTGTGTGATACACTGGATTATGTCAGGGAGACAAAAGTAAATAAGTAAATAAATAAATAAAAGAGAATTTCAAATGAAGGACACAGAACAGGTTAAAGTGTCATAGAGGGACAGGCCTGCTTGGGATGTGCTTTAGATATGATGTCAGGTAGACCTCTCTGAGACCACTGACAGGCCACCTGACCCCAAACAAACTTCTTCTCCTTTCTAAGTTTTCAATTTGGTACCTGTACAGTGATTAGTAATTATGTACAGTTGTGAGAGTTCAACCATAAAGAAAGCTGTGCACCGAAGAATTGATGCCTTCAAATTTTGATGCTGGTAAAGACTCTTGAGGCTCTACTGGACTATAAGGAGATTAAACCAGTCCATCGTAAAGGAAATCAACCCTGAATATTCATTGGAAGGACTGATGTGAAGCCAAAGCTCCGATACTTTGGCTACCTGATATGAAGAGCTGACTCATTGGAAAGGACCCTGATCTTGGGAAAGACTGAAGGCAAAAGAAGGGATGGCAGAAGATGAGATGGTTAGATAGCATCACCGACTCAACAGACATGAATTTGAGCAAACTCCTGAAGATAATGAAAGACAAGGGAGCCTGGTATACTGCAATCCAAGGAGTCACAAAGAGTCAGACATGACTTAGCGACTGAACAACAACAAAAAAAAAAGTGTAATAAATGTATAGAATTGTTTTTAGCACATAATAATTATAAATACTTAGCACACAATAAAGTATTAGCTATTACGATGGCAATATTAAAGCTTATATAATTCTCAATGCAGAATGTGGGGTTTCTCTCTCTTAACAACTTCTTTTGCAGATTTTAGCAAGTTCTAATCTGAAGAATCCTTCTCTGGAATGAACCAATAAGTCTACCTTTAATTCTATCCTTAAGCAAGACATTTTTAAAATTTTTCTCTTATTTTGGAGTATAGTTGATTTTAAATGTTGGGTTATTTCCAGGTGTATAGCAAAGCGATTCAGTTATACATATACATGTATCTATTCTTTTTCAAAATTTTTCCCATTTAGGTTATTACAAAATAGTGAGTAGAGTTTCCTGTGTTTTATAGTAGTTCCTGTTGGTTATCTGTTTTAAATATAGCAGTGTGTACATGTTAATCCCAAACTCTTGATCTGTCCATCCCCCTCTACCCTTCCTTCCTGGTAACCATAAACTCATCCTCTAAATCTGTGAGTCTGTCTCTATTTTGTAAATAAGTTCATAGCCTTTCCCTTCTCCAGGGGATCTTCCCAATCTAGGGACTGAACCCAGATCTCCCGCATTGCAGGCAGATTCTTTACTAGCTGAGCCATAAGGGAAGCAGAAAAATGGTATAGATGATCTTATTTCCAAAGCAGAAATAGAGACACAAAAGTAGAGAACAAATGTATGAATACCAAGGGGTAAAGGTGGTGGGAGGAATCTGGAAATTGGTATTGACACATATATACTGTTATTATGAAGTATAGAATAAATAACTTGTTTTAGCATACTGTATAGCTCACAGAGCCCTACTTAATGTACTATGGTGACCTGAATAGTAAGGAAGTCCGAAAGGGAAGCAGTATATGTATATGCTTCTCTTGTGGCTCAGCTGGTAAAGAATCTGCCTGCAATGCGGGAGACCTGGGTTCGATCCCTGGGTTGGGAAGATCCACTGGAGAAGGGAAAGGCTGCCCAATCCAATACTCTGGCCTGGAGAATTCCATGGACTGTATAGTCCATGGGGTCACAAAGAGTCAGACACGACTGATTTTCACATTCACTTTCATACGTGTATGCATGGCTGATTCATTTTTCTATACAGTAGAAACTAACACAACATGGTAAGGCAACTGTACTCCAACAAAAAGTAATTTGAAAAAACAGACACCTTGAAGACAGGAAGTAGTGTTTGCCACTCATTGCCTAAACAGTGTTTTAAAAACCACTGGTTGAACGAAGAAAAGATAGAACTACTGATGAAGAGATTTTTTAGCTATGGTTTTTTAAGACTCACCTCCATCTCTCTCCAAATTTTTCTTCCTCTCTTGTTTTTTTCACTTAGCCAGTTCTTTTTTTTTTTTTTTTTTTTTTCATTTATTTTTATTAGTTGGAGGCTAATTACTTTACAATACTGTAGTGGTTTTTGCCATACATTGACATGAATCAGCCATGCCAGTTCTTGCAGGTGAAAACAGTCTCTATCCTTAGGTAGATTAAATAACTCTCTTAAATTTAAAAAAACACACTTTAGTAACAAAATATTTATTTGCTAAGAGTTTCCAGATACTTCCAGCTAAGGTGCTATGTAATCAAAATAGGAAAAAGAAATTTAAACAGTGTAGAAATTGTTAAGTAGCTATATGCTTGAAGTAAACAATTTAATGTTTAATACCATTCTTATGAAAGAAGAGTAATCCTTTAGATAATCCATCCTATTCACCTGTATATGGAATGACAGGCACTTTAGGAAAATCCTAATCTTAAAAATAATAACTTGGAAAGTAGTAATATTAAACACATACAACTTAGCAAGTACCAGGAACTTTTCTAAATATTTATATTAATTGAGCATGTGTGTGTGCATGTGTGCTCAGTAGCTCAGTCGTGTCCAGCTCTTTGCAACTCCATGAATCATAGCCCAGACTATAAAAACCAGATTCCTCTATCCATGGGATTCTCCAGGCAAGAATACTGGAGTGGGTTGCCATGTCCTCCTCCAGGGGATCATTCCAACCCAGAGATCGAACCCATGTCTCCTCCTTTGCAGAGGAAATCTCTTACCATTGAACCACTGGAGAAGTCCAATTAACCCATGAAATAGATACTATTATTATCTTCACTTTATTAACTGAGGAAACAAACAGAATACTAAATAATTAGTTCAAGTTCCGATAGCTAGAAAGTGGCAGAGAAGAAATTGATTCAAACCTAGGCAGTTTGGTTCCTGAGTCCATTATTTAGCTCCTGTACTCTTTTACCTTCTAAAAGCAAATAGCCTCAAAATTCATTTCAGGTCTCAGGGTTATACAAATCTCAGGACTTCTACAACCAGTAATAATATTTAGGATTTGGATCTGAAAAAACTCCAAAAACAACAGGTATCAACTTTCATGCACAATAAAACAATCACTTAAAACTGAATGTTTCTAAACTCTCAAAAAGACCTCTGTATGCTATTTCAATTTTGCTTTTTGTTTTGTCTTAACATGTCATATGTGTAAACAAATTGCACAGGACCATAAGTAAATTGCTTTGGGATTATTTGAAGGGAGGCTTTACTGAAAGCATCAAGTAACTGCTGTACTTGGAAGTACTTGCTTGGGGAGGGAAGAAAAGATAATGAATGTGAGGGCAAGAGAAATACAAAAGAGGTGAAGTTTAACATTTACTCATGAAAAACAAAACCAGACACTTCCTTCAAGACACATAAAAAGGAGAAAAAGCCATTGATGGCAAAGATAGGATGAGGGAAGAAATATAAAGAAGGAGTTCTACAGAAAAAAAAAAAAAAAAGAAACTGAACTATTATTGAAAAAAAAGTTCAGAAAATACATTTTGCTTTTTATTCCAGAATTTTCTATGTTTAATCATCTATAGCTTCAATGCACTATAATATGCATAAAGGACTAAGCAATGCTGCAGACCTCCACACAGTCATTTTGTTTTACAAACGTTTGGGATATGAGGTAGGATTGGAATGACAGTACATCGTTTTAACAGATCCTTTTCAGCCTTTCTGGGAAAAGCAGATAGACTGGCATACTGTGTTCAAATGATAATTTCTTTATATAAGTATTTTAGGAAAAGGAATAAAAACTGGTCCACTGGACAAAATATTTCTGCATAAAACAGCAAATTTTTATATTATGTAAATATCACTGAAAGGAAAGATTTCTGCTGCAAGGAGAGCAATTCTGATGACTTTGGGGAAATTACCTTTGAGAAAGTTACTCTGAAGTTAACTATTGGGAATCTCACTGTTATTGGAGATGTTAGCATCCAAATGGTTTGAAGAAATTGCAAGGTTGAAGGAAACTAAAGTAGAAGTTCCAATTCAATTAGAGAAAAAAAAAAAAAAGAAGAAATGAAGCATGGAAGGGGAGAATAGCAAATATTCCAAAAAGAGAACATTTTCTTCCAAAATTCATGGCCGAAGGGAACTTGGCTCCAAGGTTGTTCGGGCATGTGACCTGTGGCCTGTGGCCTGTAGCATCCCTATACTACTTGCACTTTTAATAGTTCAGTTTCAATGGTATGACCAGCTTAGACAATCTATAGAACTCTTGTTGCCTAAAATTAACCCCAAATTAAGTTTGAAGATTTCAATCCCTACTATTCTCTACTTGTGCATTGCTGCCAAATTCTTAGGTTTATTGCAAAATATTTGTAAAGAAAGGAAAATAAGTGACAAAACAGATAAATATCCATCATCCTGTCTACTCAGACATAACTAAAATGAACTATTTCCCTCCAAGAAATGTTCAGTGTATTTGTCTCACATAAATGAGATCACACAAAATGAAAACTGTGAAATGACTTTTCTATATTATTTAATTCCTTTTTATATTAATCATTTTCATGACTGAATAACATCTCATGTTCTTCTAATAGAACCTTTGGTAATTTTCAATTTTTGCCTATAACATATAACACTGTCCAGTTCAGTTCAGTCGCCCAGTTGTGTCTGACTCTTTGCGACCCCATGAATCTCAGCATGCCAGGCCTCCCTGTCCATCACCAACTCCCGGAGTTTACTCAAATTCATGCCCATCAAGTCAGTGATACCATCCAGCCATCTCATCCTCTGTCGTCCCCTTCTCATCCTGCCCCCAATCCCTCCCAGAATCAGGGTCTTTTCCAATGAGTCAACTCTTTGCATGAGGTGGCCAAAGTATTGGAGTTTCAGCTTCAGCCATTAGTCCTTCCAATGAACACCCAGGACTGATCTCCTTTAGGAGGGCCTGGTTGGATCTCCTTGCAGCCCAAGGGACTCACAAGAGTCTTCTCCAACACCACAGTTCAAAGCATCAACTTTTCGGTGCTTAGCTTTCTTCACAGTCCAACTCTCACAACCATACATGACCACTGGAAAAACCATAGCCTTGACTAGATGGACCTTTGTTGGCAAAGTAACGTCTCTGCTTTTTAATATGCTGTCTGGGTTGGTCATGACCTTCCTTCCAAGGAGTAAGCGTCTTTTAATTTCATGGCTGCAGTCACCATCTGCAGTGATTTTGGAGTCCAAAAAAATAAAGTCTGACATTGTTTCCACTTTCTCCCCATCTATTTCCCATGAGGTGATGGGACCAGAGACCGTAATTTTCACATATATTACTTTGCGCATTGTCATTTATTTCCTTTGTGTAGAATTCTAAAAGGGAGGGGAAAATGCCTATGTATTCACTTAGTGACAGGACCCTTTTAAAATCTTACACTGATGAGTTAATGTTTGTCTTCAAGTAAATTTCAAGAGGGTGCAGTTAGTATATTTCTGGAGCCTCTGAGTATCTGACAGTGTTTTTCTGTTGCCTTCACACATGAATGACTCTGTGGATTGTTACATGGTTCTCTGATATTTACTGTTGGATGGGGTAAATTTTAATGTCAACCTGAGATGTTTTTTAAAATCTCTGTCAACTCAAAATTTTGCAAGGCTGGAATAGGTCTACCCTCGGGGTCGCAAAGAGTCAGAAACAACAGTGACTTCACTTTCACTTTTCACTTTCATGCATTGGAGAAGGAAATGGCAACCCACTCCAGTGTTCTTGTCTGGAGAATCCCAGGGACGGGGGAGCCTGGTGGGCTGCTGTCTGTGGGGTCGCACTGAGTCGGACAGGATTACAGCGACTTAGAAGCAGCAGCATTGTATACCCACACACACACCCCACCTCTAACCTGGAATTCAGTAAGCCCTTCTGATTTGCATCTCTAGGGCTTTTCCACTTTGGGGGAAAAAAAAAGGAAGAATCTGCTCCAAGTAAATCTTTCATAAAAAGCTCTCCTCTCTCGTGGCTACTTCCTCATAAGTTCATATAATTCTCAGGCTGTATCTCCATTCTCTGCCCACTGCAGCTGTCATCATGTCCCTTAATAGTTTTCTCTTTTTGTTTGCGGTAATAGTTTCAAGGAGTCTCCACACCACTGATTCAGATTTTTAATACTTTCAATTGTGCCTTTATTGCCTCCTTTGCAAGTGTTCATTCATATAAATTATTTCCGCTTTCGCTTTTCAAAAAAAATTTTTATTGGAGTATAGCTGTTTTACTCTTGCTTTTTTATTAGTTTTTAGTTTTCTTGGACTCCTCCTTATATCACAAATTTCACTGGAATGTAGTAGATAAGCATGCAGGTTCTGTAACTCACTATATGTATTCTCATCTAAGTGCTACCACTTGCTGTAAGACCATGGAAAAAGCTTTCTTAGGTTTCTAAAATTCTAAAATTGCTACCTCCCTAGCAAATTTGTTGTAAAGATTACATGAAATAATAATCTATGGAAAGTGTTTAATCCAGTACATAATAAATAGTTAGCAAATACTAAGTCTTACCAGTCATTATCATTATCATCATCCCAAGGTGACTTTTCATCTCAGAAGATTCTCTCTGTAAGGATTTCTTCTATTTCTGCTCAAGAGTACACATCACAACACAGTGATTCCATATACGAAGTTTTTATTCCTCTTGTTTCAAGCCTATTCTGGTTACTAAATCTAAACAAAGAGATTAGTTTCAGTTCAGTCACTCAGTCGTGTCTGACTCTTTGCGGACGGCAGCACAACAGGCTTCCCTGTCCATCACCAACTCGCGGAACTTGCTCAAACTCCTGTCCATCGAGTCAGTGATACCATCCAACCACTTCATCCTCTGTCATCCCCTTCTCCTCCTGCCTTCAATCTTTTCCAGCATCAGGGTCTTTTCTAATGAGTCAGTTCTTTGCATCAGGTGGCCAAAATATTGGAGCTTCAACTTCAGCATCAGTCCTTCCAATGAATATTTAGGACTGATTTCCTTTAGGATTGACTGGCTTGACCTCCTTGCAGTCCAAGGGACTCTCAAGAGTCTTCTCCAACACCACAGTTCAAAAGCATCAACTCTTCTATAACTTTTTAAAGTTCATTTTGACACTTTCTTATCAGAGAATGGATTTTTTGAATGTACATAATGTGTGATTTCATTCAACTAGTACTTACTGAGTATTCACTATGTGCCAACCTGTTAAATGAGCTTCCTGCTTGCACCAATCTTTTTTGTTCTCAGTCCTTCCTAGAATATAAACTTCCTGAGAGGCTTTAAATCATGTGACTGGCCATCAGGATACAAAGTGAGTCAATTATGTTTTTCTAAACTTTGCTTCACATGGTTCAATCAGTGATATGTACCTTTTCTTAGACAAGGAAGAATCTCACCATTCAGATGATTTATCAACAATAACACTTCAAAGGGGAGTAATAACCAGAGACTAATAAACTATGCTTCTGAAGCTAAGCAAGCATACATACCCTTACTTTTGAATGACAGAGAAACAGACTTGAATAGTGATGGGGTAAGGGAGAAATAGACAAAAAAGAAAGAATCCAGTCTTATAATGAGATTTAAGGACTTGACAAAGTAATGACTGTTCCAACAATGATAAAAACTAAAATAAATTAGAAGATGATAGTTAGTTCCAAGACTTTGAAAGCCTAAAGTTGCTCTAAATTGAATGAACATCTAGGATCCAAAAATATGTGAAGTTTACGATAATTTTGCTTTAAACATCATCAGGACCAAGGCAGAAAAATGTCATGATTGCCTTATGAAACATTCTAAGGTCGTCTCAGATAGCATCTGTTTCCCTCAGTCCAGAGTCAAACTTGTAAATAAGTTTTCTCAGTGAGAGAAGTCCTCTGAGAAGAGTACATGAAGAACCATTTTTATCAGGAGTAAAGAAAATTCTTCTGAAAAAAATTCTGCTAGAAATATGCTCACAGTTTAAAATGTTCCACCTAAGAATCAAGGCAAATGTCATGTAAAAATGAAATTTGTGAACCAAACGTTCCCTTTTTAAAACCTAATCTTTTATTTTGCATGTGGAGAGCCTGAAGTAGCCAGGTATAATCATGTCCCTTACTTAAGTTTTCTCACATTTTGAATGGACCAGAGCACTACACAGCGTTTTCAAGACTGCAAAATATAGACTACAGCTCAAGCCACAACGTAAGCATACACAGCACCAGCGTGTACATCTAAATGGCCGGTGGTCAATGCCCTCAGTTAGATTATTAGAATCAGTTCTAGAAGAGGGGCTGGTAGAGAATGGGCTTCAGGATAAGCTGAATATTTTACATTGTTCCAGAATATTCTGTAAATAAATGATTCATAAAAACAGAGAATACTCTAAATAAATTTATCTAAACATGTTTATGTCAGTTATCTCCAGCTCAGGCTTCTCCCCAGTAATTCAGACTTCCAAACCCCAATCACTTCTCCTCAACAACTGTTCTTACTATGCCCCTTCCTTCAGGTGTTTGCTCACCTGGCACTTTCTCAGGCCTTCCCTGACCATCCTACAAAAGTTGCAACACACTACTTGACTCTCCAACTTCCTCCTCAAATTAACTTTCCTCCAAATTTCTCATCATCATCTTACATATTGTATATTTTATTTACTTAATTTGTATATTATCTCTTCCCCAGCCTATATTCCTGCACCTAGTATTGGTTTCGCTATCAGTGTGAAATAAATGTTTTAAAAACATATGAATATTTTTAATAAACTCGTGAATGAACAAATTTCCAAGACTCTTGTATATTTACAAGTAAAGAGTCTTTTCTGCCACTAACTTTTAAAAGATTCTTCATAGATATTAGTCAATCTGATTCTTTAAAGTATGACTGAGGCATTTTTTTTCTTGATTAACCTCATTGCATAGAGTGATATCACTGTGTAAATTGAACTATAGTACAAGCTCTTAAAGGAAAGGAAAAAAATCTTCTCTTGACATAGAATACATCATTTAAAAAATGGGTCTAGTTCTCTCCCTATTTTATGTCAGTCTAGAGTTAAACAATCTACCTTCAAATTAAGACATTATTACCCAACCCAGGACTTAACTCGTTATTCATACACTATACCTAGGATTATCCTCAAGGCATCAATATGCATTTGAAGAGGTGAGACTTGTAATAATGTTGCCTCCCATAACAGCATACAACATTGTTGTCATTGCTTTACCCATTAAAAGCCACAAGGAAACAACAGGGGAAAAAAGTGACTTTCTAAAACAAGTATCTCTTGGTTCAACCCTTCATTCCTTCTCTTCATTCATGTTAGAATTTATTTCAAAGCACACTTTAATTCCAGTACACAGAAACATTAATATCTTGGGGCTTAGAAGATTAAATATAACTTTTCTCATAGTATTCTACCCCTCCCTTCAAGGTTTTGGCTGAACTGGCCCAGTTAAGCTACTGGTTAAATTCCTAACATGAAGTGAGATTGTTGCTTTCAGGCTGGTCCAAAGTGAGCAGTAACACAATGCAGACCACTGTACTTTTCTTTTTTTATTTTGAAAAAAAAAAAAAGTTTGTGCAAGATTTTTCCAACAGTGAGAAATCACCAAAGAGGCACTAACTATGGAAGAATGTTTTTCCTTCTTAGCACAACTCACTATTTCTGGACCTTTAGTACGAGAAGAGCACTCTTTCTCTTATTTGAAGGAAAACATTTGATGCTCTATTATATGAAATCTGGTTTGAAATTGAGAAACTCTCAGATGTGTGCAGTTTCAAAAATATGAGAAACTCTTGAGAGGTTCATAGCTGAGAGCATATGGGAAGACCGGAATGAGGTCTGAGTGAAGCAAGTTGCAATCAGTTGTATGTGGATATGTATGATCTGTATTATGCTTCCCAGGTGGCGCTAGTGGTAAAGAATCTGTCTGCCAATGCAGGAGACATAAGAGATGTGGGTCTGATCCCTGGGTCAGGAAGATCCCATGGAGAAGGTCATGTCAACCCACTTCAGTAATCTTGTCTGGAGAAACCCATGGACCGAGGAGCCTGGTGGGCTACAGTTCATGGGGTCACAGAACTGAAGGCGACAGCCTGTGCTTGTGTCTGCTAAAGAAAAAGATCCAAAACTGGCATAGAGACGTGGGCTGGAAAATTCGATCCAGAAAGATAAGACTTAGTGATCAATTATTCCCCGGTGGCTCAAACGATAAAGAATCTTCCTACAATGTAGGAGACCCAGGTTTTGAGCCCTAGGTTGGGAAGATCCCCTGGAAAAGGGAACTGGCTACCCAGTCCAGTATTCTTGCCTGGAGAATTCCATGCACAGAGGAGCCTGTACACGGTGCATGAAGAGTGGGACAGGCCTGCACAACTAACACTATTCTGGACCAGATAAGGCAAAGTTCTTTATATTCATGCTCTCTTTATATTCAACGCTCTCACTGTATCTTTGATGGGTTGGTATTATTCATTTTGCAGATGACGTTTCTGTTAGTTTCTGGCTACTGTAACAAAGCATCACAAACTTGATGGATTAAAATAATAGATTTGTTCTTTCACAATTTCAGTGGCTACAAAACTGAATCAAGGAGTCTGCTGGTATGACTTGATATCCTAGTTGATTAAAGGATCTCAATAGTAAATTAGGAAATCACTGAAATTAACAGAACTGAAGACAAATGTAAAATATCAACAAAAAACATCATTGTCGGCTGCTGAGTTAGGTGTCCCATTTCAGATTCTCCCTCAGAACTTTCTGATAATGGAGGCTAGCCTGCTTCCTACATAATGTGTGCAGTAAAAAGCAGCTTTCATTTTATCCAGTTCTCTGTAAAAGGATTCCAGACTTTTGTCAAGCCTCTGAACTCAGAATACAAGTTCGTTAAGTATTCAGCTGGTACATATACGCTCAGTCTCTCAGTTGTGTTAGATATTTGTGATGCCATGGACTGTAGCCCACCAGACTCCTCTGTCCATGGAATTTTCCAGGCAAAACTACTGGAGTGGGTTGCTATTTCCTACTCCAGGGATTTTCCCTACCTAGGGATCAAACCTCCATCTCCTGCACTGGCAAGCAGATTCTTTACCACTGAGGTAGGCCCATTTAGGTAGTGAATGGGTAGAAATTTTGTTGAGAAAACATGGCCAAACAGGAATTGGTTCCTTATGACTTAGACTCTCATGGGAGTTGATCTTCTGGGTGGTTCCTCTGACTGGTGAGGTTCTTTTGAGTGCAGAATCTGCACCACTGACCTCAGTCCTCCACAGTTCTGAGGAGCCCTGATTCCACTTGCACTTGGAATGATCCGGTTAGAGAACATTAGAGATTGAGGCATCCTCAGTTGAGCTGCTTCACATTTCCTCCATTATGGATCATCTTTCCTATCTTCCCTATATGTCCAATCATGCCCATCCTTCAAGGCCTAGAGCAAATACTCCCTCCTTCATGAAGACTAAGTCCCAGGCACATGCATGAAGCTACTATATCTCTTGAATATCTACTATTCATTTTCTGCTCCTCACTCACAGCCTATTACTTTACATCAGGGCTTACACTCAGCATTTGTAAGGAAGTGCACCATGTACCATTGCATCTTCAGAGACAACCTCAATAAGCAAAACATGCTCAGAAATTGTTTGCTGAATGAATAGCTAAACCATGGGTGTGTCTTAGCATCCTTGAGAGCAGAATCCATGGCACAGTTACCTTTGTAACTATAGAGTTCATGAACTTGACTCAAGTATTATATAAACAGACTCCAGTTGCTCTCATTTTGATTCTAAAAGAACAACTTGGTTTACCCCAAAATCTCAGCATCCGATGTTGCAAGAATGGTTGCACTCAGGTCTAAAGTCAATAATTGCCATATTATTTTTTAATTCCTTTTACTCCCCCACCCCCAATTTTACTAGCAAGCCCTGCATAAGTAATGAGTCAGGCATCTTGCTACAAAAGGAAAAAATGAAGGCTTCAAGTCCACTTGATGACAGGTTCACTGGGAATATACATTTGGATGAGGTAATGCTCTTGCAAAGTGCAATTTCCATGAGAGATCAGAAGCCTAACACCTTCTTGTTAGGAAAAAAAAATAGATTTTAATAGGAAGTGAATATGTTGCATAGAAAAATTATGGAGCAAACCTGACCCCAAAATGCCCTAACCTTTAAAGTTTGAGCAAGATGTATTTAAACACAGCCAAAAAAAAAAAAAAAATTATTTCTTGGTTCATTAGTGGATAAGTCCATTTGAAGCACGTAAGTAAGCACATTTCTGAAGCTGACCCAAGATAGGAAATTAGAATTTCCATAGCTACAGTGAATTCATCAGAGAGATGAAAAGGCCATTAGAGAGGTTGCTGGCAAAATATCCTTCTGGATTCTAATTTTTCACTTTTACTCAAAGGGAGTTTTCTATAGAGGAGAGATTCAGTAACAACATGAAGGAATGATGACTCCCTCAGACTGGGTCTCTGATAAGTAGGTGTTGACAGTAGGAATGGAGAGTCTTTTTTTTTTCTTTTTTACTGTTTTCAAGAAGACAGCTTTCATTCACCATTTTTGTCAACGTGTCCAAAATTTTCAAACTCCCAAATCTGACAAGCTCTTTCTCTTAAAATCCCAGGTGCCTATGTATCTTTTCCCTCCATTCTTCCAAAATTCCTTCATTAATAATATATGTAAAGAGGAGAACCAGATGAGTTTTGTTAGAAATATACTTGACTTTCTCCTAGAATTCATCTCCTGCTTTATTGGAGAAGGCAGACATTACCCAGTAAGAACTTAAGAAATTTTACAAGACCTCAGCACTGGAATGAAGGTCTGAGGATGAAGTTCTTAACTTGAGATTCATCCATTAAAGCTTCCATTCATCCGTCTTAACTCTGAGATTCATCCATCAAAGTAGGTGATTATGACAAGTAATATTTCTAGTATCCTTTCAATGTCCTCCTGGTTTATTTCCAAATACACCTGCAGTTCTAATCACAGTGCCTGGTGATGGTGTAATGATATCAGGAAGCAACCAGGGACCTGAAGTACCTAACCTATCTCTTAGCAAAAGTTTCTAACTGTGTGAGATGTGACTGTTTTGTGGCAAAAATCATACTTGGTTTTCTGATTTCTCTATTTCTCCTCCTCTTTCTTCAACAGTAAAAAATCTTTCCTGCACAAAGAGAGCAGTAAACTGGAAAGCAAAGACATTCATTTATTTTACTCAAACTCTTCCTGAATGTGTGATTTGTGTCTTAGAGTGTTCTTGTTATACTGCTGGGGATTTGCAGATATGTTTACATAATGGAGCTTGCCTGGTGGCTCAGACGGTAAAGCATCTGCCTGCAATATGGGAGACCTGGGTTCGATCCCTGCGTTGGGAAGATCCCCTGAAGAAGGCAATGGCAACCCACTCCAGTACTCTTGCCTGGAAAATTCCATGGATGGAGGAGCCTGGTAGGCTATAGTCAATAGGGTCACAAAGAGTAGGACACAACTGAGAGATTTCATTTCTTTCACTTTATATAATGAGTAGTCTTCCCTGGAGGCTCAGAGAGTAAAGGATCTGCCTGCAATGCAGGAGACCCGGGTTTGAACTCTGGGTCAAGAAGATCCCCTGGAGAAGGGAATGGCTACCCACTCCAGTATTCTTGCCTGGAGAAGTCCATGGAAAGAAGAGCCTGGTGGACTACAGTCCAAGGGGTCACAAAGAGTCAGATATGACTGAAGCAACTTTCATCATCATCATCATCATCATCATTACATAATGGACCTTGCCTAGATGAGGAAAGAGGGATGGAATCAGAGATGACTCTGAAGTTTTGACCTGCATGACTGTAAGTGTTAATGTTTCCATGAAGAGAAATGGAGAAAACCAGGAGAGGGAAATGTTTGGATAGAAAAGTATGACATGAATTGGGGTTTAGACTTGTTGTGCTGTGTTTGACTTACCAGCATATCCTACAGGTCCAAGACATTTGGACCAGCTAAACCACAGTTTGGGAAAGTAATGGGATTCACGACAGAAAACAGTGCAAAGAGAGAAAAGAATTGGATGGACAAGGTGGAAATGACTGGATATGGCTACGTGCCTCTTCAGGGTCTGTCATCCTTACTGGTTCTGAGTTCTCAGCTGTTTATCCATCTTTCATCACTAATGCCACATATGTATCCACACAGGCCCCCTGAGTCAGTCTTTTAAAGAGTATCACTCCACGCTTAGAGTCTCCACTCCTTCCATCTCTTTTAGATTTGCAGAAGAGCCACCATATGGATTCCCAAGTTTCTGCCAAAGGAGCTCAATGACCCAACTTGTGAAAGTAAAAGTATTAGTTGCTCAGTGGTGTCCAGCTCTTTGCAACAGCATGGGCTGTAGCCTGTCAGGCTCCTCTGTCCCTGGGATTCTCTAGGCAAGAATACTGGAGTGGGTTGCCATTCCCTTCTCCAGGGGATCTTTCCAACCCAGGGATCAAACCCAGGTCTCCCACATTGCAGGTGGATTCTTTACAATTTGAGACACCAGAAAAGCCCAAGAATGCTGGAGTGGGTAGCCTATCCCTTCTCCAGAAGGTCTTCCCAACCCAAGAATTGAACTGGGGTCTCCTGCATTGCAGGCAGATTCTTTACCAGCTGAGCTACCAGGGAAGCCCAATATCATATAATAGGTACTTATGGATAGTTGTTAGGTTTCCCTGGTGGCTCAGCAGTAAAGAATCTGCCTGCAATGCAGGAGCCACAGGAGACACAGGTTTGAACCCTGGGTCAGGAAGGTCCCCTGGAGGAGGGCATGGTAACCTTCTCCAGTATTTTTGCCTGGAGAATCCCATGGACAGAGGAGCCTGGGGGCTACAGTCCATGGGGTGGTGGAGAGTCAGACACGACTGAGCACACACACACAGGTAGTACTTATTTTTCTTCTAAGCCTTAAAGTATCCAAACCACTTTTATTCTACTATTTATGAAGAGGAATTTGACAACAAACTGCAAGGGATGAGAAAATCCAGTAAATTTTGCAATTCAAAAAATATTGAAAATCAAACTATAAAAAGCTTCACATCTCAAAGCCTTTGATTGGAAACAATTCCTCTCCTTGAAAATCATCATTGGTTTGCTTCATTTTAAGATAAATCTTGCCCTCATCTATAGATTCCCTTCAAAGCTCTGTATATCATAAGGACTACAAGCTTGCATGGGAACCTGCTTGAGATCTACCAAGTCATAAGAATTTAACATGCTTTTCCTTTCCAAAGGAAAAATATATATATATGTTGCCAAACCCTAATACAGCTTGAATTCAGATGGAGTGTTCTTTAAATTCTGAGCAGTTTTTCAATTTGGCTAAAAAGCCTCATATCCCCTCAAAATCCAATACTTACTAAAGACAAATATCCAACAAAGTAAGTCTCTTTTTACCTCACACATAAGGACAAAGTAAAATGAGCTATCTAATCCCAAAACTGTAGTTCATATCAGATCATTCAAAATATGTTTGCACATATTTAAGCTTACCAGATAAATCTAATTTAGAAAAATATGTGATTCGCAATTCCTCACTTACTCATCCTTCTTTTCTGCTTTAATTGTGGGTGTGTGTTGTTCCAAGCTTTCTGAACAGTCTTGTAGAATTCAGAAAATTCAGCTCTGCTGCATGTTTGATAAGTTCCATTTCTCACACAACAGCAGCATGATGGAGACCTGAGAGTATGTTCACGGTGGCTTGTTCCCAACGAATCACCGCCCCTGGCAGAACTATAGACAAATAACCCCAAGGTTCATTTGGAAGAAGAAAACTTGATGGAAATATCAAGCCCTCTTGGCAGTCTGAGCCACTGACAACCTTTATTTGATTCCCACAAACTCATGGAGTATCAGATCCAACATTCTGGATTTCACATGAGTTCCCAAAAGCCATGAATGTGGAGTTAAATATTTCTCTGGTTTCAGAAACCATGCGGCACATAATGGCTTCAAGAATAGTGAAACATTTTTCTTTTGTTTCCTTCGAAGGACATGGAGATGACTCCTAGAATTCAGGCTTTTGAAGCCATCACAGCCTCATCAGTTCAGTTCAGTTCAGTTCAGTTCAGTCGCTCAGTCATGTCTGACTCTTTGCAACCCCATGAATCGCAGCACACCAGGCCTCCCTGTCCATCACAGCCTCATGTCGGTTGTCAATTATCTCTTTAATGCCCTCATGTCTAGAATGTGAGTGGAGGGTACAGAGTTATAGAAAGTTGCCCAGAGAGCCTTATCTAATGCTTGGTGTTTCCAAAATAAAGCAAGATCTTTGAATCACATCCTTCTCCATGAGTTGTAATTCAGCAATTAAGTAGTTATTCTAAAACATATGTATTGGGGACTTCCTTAGCAGTCCAGTGGTTAAGACTTCTCCTTCCAATTCAAGAGTTGCCTGTTCGATCCCTGGTTGGGGAGCTAAGATCTTATGTGCCTTGAGGCCAAAAAAAAAAAAACAAAACATAAAACAGAAGCAATACTGCAACAAAGTTTTAAAGTCATTAAGACTTTAAAAAAAATCAAAACCCTCTCTTTAAATAAATAAATAAAACATATGTATTGAGTGCCTTCTATGTACCTAGGACTGAGGAGAACATTAGGGATACAATGTAGCAAGATATGTTTCCTGACCTCAAATAGATCTTGGAGAAGAAAGATAAGTAAATAAGCATTGACAATAATTTTTGATAAGGAGATCAAACCTGGTAAGGAGATCAAATCAACCCTGAATAGTCGTTGGAAGGACTGATGCTGAAGCTGAAGCTCCCATTCTCTGGCCACCTGATGCAAAGAGTCAACTCATTGTAAAAGACTCTGATGCTGGGAAAGATTGAAGGCAAGAGGAAAAGAGGGAAACAGAGGGTGAGACAGTTAGATAGCCTCACTGACTCAATGGATATGAATTTGAGCAAACTCCGGGAGACAGTGAAGGACAGAGAAGCCCAAAGTGCTGCAGTCCTTGCGGTCGCAAAAAGTCAGACACGACTTAGTGACTGAAGAAAAACAAACCTCAGAATATAAATGCGTCGGGTGCTGTAAGAGGTGACAAGGAGGAACATCTAACTCAGATCTGGGATTGGAAAGAGGATCAGAGGTTTCCCAGATGAAATGCCCTCTCAGCTGAAAGGATGGGTGGGTGTGAGCTGCACAAACAAGAGGAGCTTGTTCCAGGAAGAGAGGAAAACATAGTGAAGGCCCAGAGGAAAGGCAGAAATGGTCCATTCAGTAACTTCAAGTACTTCAGCATGGCTGGAGGGTAAAGTTCAAGAGGAGAAATGTCAAGAGTTGAAGTTAAAGAAGTTTAAAAAAAAAAAAGGGAATCAGAGCATAGATGATATTTTATGCTAATACTTACCCATTTGAACTTTATCATAAGGATGATGGCAAATTTTATAAGGGTTTTAATTGGACAAGAGAAATGATCCAGTGTCTACTTTGTAATGCTTTATTACACTCTAGAGCATGAAGAAAGGAGTCAGGGAAAAACCAGGAAGGCCTCTGAGGTAGTGATCAAAGAGCCAATGATAAGAACCTGGACTCAGACACTGAGTTTGGACAGAAATGGATAATCGTGAGAGAGGAGTAGCGTGTGGATACATCAGGTCTTGCAGATCACTCTTTATGGAGAACTAGGGAAATAGAGGAGTCAGAGATGACACCTAGGCTTTTTTAATTAGGCAGTTAAGTAATAGTATTCATTGAGAAAGGAAGACCAGGAGAAGTAGGACAGAAAATTATGAGTTCAGTTGGGACACGTTAAATTTGGGGTCCTAGAAGGACAGTCAAGAAAAAAAAAATCTAATAAGAAGGTGGAAATACACATTTTTGATCCTTCCCATCTGTGTGTAGTAGATGATGCCTTAAATGAATGATATCACCAGATGTGGAGTGTGAGATGTAACAAGATCATAAAAAATATTGCAGAAAGGCTAACAATTAAGGGATGAACCGAAAAAGAAGAGGCATCACCAGGCAGAGTGGAGAATCACAGAAGCCAAAGAAGAGAGATTCACAGAGGACAATCCAAATCAACGATGTCAAATGTTATAGAGCGGTCAAGTGAGATAAAGCCCGAAAAGTGTCCATCTGACTCAGAGCAAGTTTAAGCCAAGAAGACATGTCTTGGGCCAAAAGTAGTATCTCAGCAGAGTTTTGATTCACTCTGGACCAGAGCTAGCCAGCTTTTTACAACAGCAACCCATTTTTCATATTTCTTATTATTCACAGCTGAAATATACCACTCAGCCACAGAGCTCCAAGTCCCTTCAGCTTCAAAGTATTGAGGATAAACCTGAAAACTGAAATTTTCCTAAACAAAAGGGGCTTGGAGTATTTTTATTTTTCTTCCTCTATCAAGTAGTGAGCCAATACTTGTGTAGGCCATCCTTGGGATGTAATACATTCATTCTCTGTTTAGGGTGGGGTATTCTAGCTTTTCTGCTGTGTGTCCTTGAAGTAAAGTTCAAATAGAGTTCATGGGAAATATAAATTAAGAAGCAAGTGCTCCTACATTAGCATTTATTCTGTTCCAGAAATACCCATTTCTTATGAAAAAGCTTCTCTCCAAGCTGGCTTTTAAAGGATATTGTGAGCAATTTTAGTATTCATTAAAGTATGTGATCTTTGACTTAGCGTTATATAGGACACAGTCAGTATTATTTCTAAAAGCTCAACTGGAAAAATAAAATGTGATTTTCCCAGAAAGTTCAAAGCCTCTTGCTATAAATATCTCCCCATCATTTAGCTAATTTTGAAGACTTTAAATGTATAAGCAGTGAACATATTTCTCGTAGCTATTTTCATTTGGAAGCCATTGGGGTAAAATCAATACCCAGATAGCTCAGTATGGACAGCCCTCAAAAACCAAGGGACCACATGAAAAACTTATTTTCTCCCAATTTTTAAAACTTAAATCCCAGTTGTATTGACAGTAGATGATCTTTATCTATTTGGAATGGCTAGGGAAATGGCTTATAGATCCAAGTTGTCACAATGAATTGCAATCTCTCAAATCATCGAGTTATTCCATGTGGTTACATAAGCTTGAAATTCAACCTTTGAAAGAGTCTGTAAGAACACCAGTTACATATTTGGGAATAAAAGTGGTGTAACAATTCTGTCTTCCACCAAGTCCTTATGTAGCCCGCTTTCCAAAAGGTAAAGCATTAACAGTAAGCCAAGGAGAGTGCAGTAGACACTTCTGTTTAGTTTACTGTAGCTTTGTTTTCCATGAGGGTTTGGTCATTTTTCCCTTTTCTCTCGGTGGGAAGTGCTCAGAAATTCAGGTTAACATTAGAAACAAACTAAAACCTGGATTATCAATCTTACTGTCTCATCCTTCAAATCCTGCATTTTTAGTCAAACATCATTAATAATATTAGCTACTGCTGATTGGGTATTTGTTGATTATATCAGCTACATGGCTAGGCACTTGGTGTTAATAATATCATTGATTTCTAATCAACTCTATGAGGGGATTGCTATGACACACACTTGATAAATGAAGCACCCAAGAACTAAAAAATAAAAGTGATGTCACACATATTCACTCAGCTAGAATGTGGCCTCACTAAGGTTCAGTCTCTGAATCCAGAGCCCAAGATCTTTTCTTTTTTCTGAGGTTCTTTCTTTTTTTTCTTTTTAATTTATTTTTTTACTGAAGGATAATTGCTTTACAGAATTTTGCTGCTTTCTGTCAAACCTCAATATTATCTTATCCACTGTGTACACTGCCTGTATTTAGAGACACAGCTGCCTCTTCCGTCTACTGAAGAATAACTGGAAAGTCTAAGTATTCATACCCAAGTACAAATTCACAGAAAATACCCAGCCTCTGCCATGTGCCCAGATGCCTACAAACACTTTTTCTTCAAAATTTCACTCTGGCTGTTGGCTTAACCCATGAGGTGAAATTAGGTTACTGCAGACTGACTTATTATGCATTTTCTCTCATCCAAGAATAAGAAATGCTTTCCTTTGATGGTGTAGAAAGTGTGTGGAAAAAATTAATATGACTGGCAAGCCAGCCCTTCCTTCAACACGCTTGGCTTTTCCATGGCAGTTTGTCCCATTCATTCTTTTGGGAAGCCTAGTTTCGAAGGCTTCATTAAACCCAACCCTAAACTAGGCTCTAGGGAAGGTACAAAAGACCCTGGAGACTGGAACCCTGCTCTTGATGAAGAAGGGAGTCTAGTTGGAAAGATCGGTAACTTACAAGAGATGTAGGCCCACCTACAACTTTCAGTTAATGATCTCCAAACTACACAAAAGTGCCAAGGACAGCAGAGCGGGGAAGAAAATTGCCCCTATTTCCAGACTCACAAGCCCTTCATTTCTAGGACACAGATGAAAGGGGACAATTTGCCTTTGATTTTCCAACCACTGGCACTGTCATGTCTTTGCCATTTGTGAGGTTTCTGAACACTGGGAAACCGGAAGAGGGCCACAAGGAGGATTAGTAAGTAGCAACAGGTAGAGAGCAGGAAAGATCCAGGTCTGAAGTTCCCACAGATGTGACGGCTCCCAGGCCGCATCCTCGTGATAAAGAGAGTCTTGTGCTTTTCGGCAGGCCTCTGCACAATCGCTCATCAGTTCAAGCCGCTGCATTAGCACGGGAGTGCCAAGCTGTTCCAAAGAGAGAGGGAGCCAGCCAATAGCTACAGCTGGCAGCCAGGGAAGGGAAAATGTGCTCTGAACCCTCAGCGAGTCACCCGGACAGACAGGAGGGAGTATGTACAAGCTTAGCCTGGACGCCGAGCCAGAGTTCACACATTCCACCGTGTTAGGACTTGCCTTGGAGGTGAGTTTTCAGGAGTCAGACAGTAGCTGTAGGTGACTGGGTGGGTGGGATAGTCCTCAGGGGCACCAACATTAATTTCCCCTGGTTCTATAGGTCCAGGGACCTGCTTCCAAACAAGGCACAAAGCTGAAATCTAGCAGAGGTGCCTGGCCATTGGAGGCCCCAGCTGCAGGTCCCATGCTGATATCAGGGGGACCATAGTCAGTACTTCCGGTGGCAAGCCACATTCCAGGTGAGGTTCCATCCCCTGGCTCAATTTCCTCCTGTGGTTTTGAATACCACCAAATGCATCCATGCACTTCATATTTGCTATCAAGCTACATATTTGAAAGCAGAGTATGTTAGATACATTTGTCAGCCTCAGAGGAGGTTGTGCACGGTAATCTGTTGATGATGAATAGGTCTAATTGGATTATTCTCAAAGAAAAATAAAACCGTTGGTTGTAGCCAACACAGAAATAAAACAGGAAAGTGTATGACTGTCAGCACAGCATAATAAAGCCAACCTTTCCTCCATAAGAAAACAGGTGGTTCAAATTAACAAAATTAGAAATGAAAATGGAGAGATCACAACAGACAACACTGAAATACAAAGGATCATAAGAGACTACTACCAGCAGCTCTATGCCAATAATATGGACAACTTGGAAGAAATGGACAAATTCTTAGAAAAGTATAACTTTCTAAAACTGAACCAGGAAGAAATAGAAGATCTTAACAGACCCATCACAAGCAAGAAAATCGAAACTGCAATCAGAAATCTTCCAGCAAACAAAAGCCCAGGACCAGATGGCTTCACAGCTGAATTCTACCAAAAATTTAGAGAAGAGCTAACACCTATCTTACTCAAACTCTTCCAGAAAATTGAAGAAGGTAAACTTCCAAACTCATTCTATGAGGCCACCATCACCCTAATTCCAAAACCAGACAAAGATGCCACAAAAAAAGAAAATGACAGGCCAATATCACTGATGAACATAGATGCAAAAATCCTTAACAAAATTCTAGCAATCAGAATCCAACAACATATTTAAAAAAATCATACACCATGACCAAGTGGGCTTTATCCCAGGAATGCAAGGATTCTTTAATATCCACAAATCAATGTAATACACCACATTAATGAATTGAAAGATAAAAACCATATGATTATCTCAATAGATGCAGAAAAAAGCCTTTGACAAAATTCAATATCCATTTATGATTAAAACTCTCCAAAAAGCAGGAATAGAAGGAACATACCTCAACATAATAAAAGCTATATATGACAAACCCACAGCAAACATTATCCTCAATGGTGAAAAATTGAAAGCATTTCCCCTAAAATCAGGAACAAGACAAGGGTGCCCACTTTCACCACTACTATTCAACATAGTTTTGGAAGTTTTAGCCACAGCAATCAAAGCAGAAAAAGAAATAAAAGGAATCCAGATAGGAAAAGAAGAAGTGAAACTCTCACTGTTTGCAGATGACATGATCCTCTACATAGAAAACCCTAAGGACTCTACCAGAAAATTACTAGAGCTAATCAGTGAATATAGTAAAGTTGCAGGATATAAAATTAACACACAGAAATCCCTTGCATTCCTATACACTAACAATGAGAAAACAGAAAGAGAAATTAAGGAAACAATACCACTCACCATTGCAACAAAAAGAATAAAATACTTAGGAGTATATCAACCTAAAGAAACAAAAGACCTATATATAGAAAACTGTAAAACACTGAGGAAAGAAATCAAAGAGGACACAAATAGATGGAGAAATATACTGTGTTCATGGATTGGAAGAATCAATATTGTGAAAATGAGTATACGTCCCAAAGCAATCTATAGATTCAATGCAATCCCTATCAAGCTACCAAAGGTATTCTTCACAGAACTAGAACAAATAATTTCACAATTTGTATGGAAATACAAAAAAACCTCAGATAGCCAAAGCAACCTTGAGAAAGAAGAATGGAACTGGAGGAATCAACCTGCCTGACTTCAGGCTCTACTACAAAGCCACAGTCATCAAGACAGTATGGTACTGGCACAGAGACAGAAATATAGATCAATGGAACAGAATAGAAAGCCCAGAGATAAATCCATGTACCTACAGACACCTTATCTTCAACAAAGGAGGCAAGAATATACAATGGAAGAAAGACAACCTCTTTAACAAGTGGTGCTGGGAAAACTGGTCAACCACTTGTAAAAGAATGAAACTAGAACACTTTCTAACACCATACACAAAAATAAACGCAAAATGGATTAAAGATCTAAATGTAAGACCAGAAACTATAAAACTCCTAGAGGAGAACATAGGCAAAGCACTCTCCAACATAAATCACAGCAAGGTCCTCTATGACCCACCTCCCAGAATATTGGAAATAAAAGCAAAAATAAACAAATGGGACCTAATGAACCTTAAAAGCTCTTGCACAACAAAGGAAACTATAAGCAAGGTGAAAAGACAGCCCTCAGAATGGGAGAAAATAATAGCAAAGGAAGCAACAGACAAAGGATTAATCTCAAAAATAGACAAGCAACTCCTACAGCTCAATTCCAGAAAAATAAATGACCCAATCAAAAAATGGGCCAAAGATCTAAACAGACATTTCTCCAAAGAAGACATACAGATGACTAACAAACACATGAAAAGATGCTCAACATCACTCATTATCAGAGACCTGCAAATCAAAACCACAATGAGGTACCATTACATGCCAGTCAGGATGGCTGCTATCCAAAAGTCTACAAGCAATAAATGCTGGAGAGGGTGTGGAGAAAAGGGAACCCTCTTACACTGTTGGTGGGAATGCAAACTAGTACAGCCTCTATGGAGAACAGTGTGGAGATTCCTTAAAAAACTGGAAATAGAACTGCCATATGACCCAGCAATCCCACTCCTGGGCATACACACCGAGGAAACCAGATCTGAAAGAGACACGTGCACCCCAATGTTCATTGCAGCACTGTTTATAATAGCCAGGACATGGAAGCAACCTAGATGCCCATCCGCAGATGAATGGATAAGGAAGCTGTGGTACATATACACCATGGAATATTACTCAGCCATTAAAAAGAATTCATTTGAATCAGTTCTAATGAGATAGATGAAACTGGAGCCCATTATACAGAGTGAAGTAAGCCAGAAAGATAAACAGCAATACAGTATACTAACACATATATATATGGAATTTAGAAAGATGGTAACGATAACCCTATATGCAAAACAGAAAAAGAGACACAGATGTACAGAACAGACTTTTGGACTCTGTGGGAGAAGGCAAGGGTGGGATGTTTCAAGAGAACAGCATCTAAACATGTGTATTATCTATGGTGAAACAGATCACCAGCCCAGGTGGGATGCATGAGACAAGTGCTCGGGCCTGATGCACTGGGAAGACCCAGAGGGATCAGGTAGAGAGGGAGGTGGGAGGGGGAATCGGGATGGGGAATACATGTAAATCCATGGCTGATTCATGTCAATGTATGACAAAACCCACTACAATACTGTAAAGTAATTAGCCTCCAACTAATAAAAATAAATGAAATGAAAAAGAAAGAAAGAAAACAGGTGGTTCATGATAGAAAATGTCCTTGTCCTAAGAAGGGAAGAATTTGCTTCTCTTCAACACAGAGATGAAAAAAATGCATGCTTTTAACCATAAGAATCCCCCCACGGAATTTATTAAGAAAACAATAAGAATCTTCATAGATTCTGATGCAGTAAGAGTCTATTTTCAACAAATATGTAAAGTGATTTTGATACAGGCCTAAGAACCCACTTGGAAAAATACTGTTTTATGGTATTTGGGCCGCTAAAGAAGTGGCATTTAAGGGACATTTGGCAGGAGCTCCTGCCCAACTATCATCTTCATAGTGAAGCACTTAACTGCTTTGCTTTGGATCTTGAAGAACTTGCTGATTTCTGTTGAATGACTGAAGAAGAAGAGAGTGGTAGACGTGCCATCAGCATTATACGGCAGACTTTTATGTTTTAATATAAAAGATGAGGAACTTTCCAGGTGGTCCAGTGGTTAAGAATCCACCTTCCAATGCAGGGGATGAGACTTCAATCCCTGGTTGGGGAACTAAGATCCCACATGCTACAAGGAAAGAAAGCCCATGCACCACAACTAGAGAAAGCCCACGCACCTCAACAAGAAGCCTGAGCACAAGAGAGGCGCCAGCTCTGTGCAACTGGAGAAAGCCAAAACTGTTCAATTTCTTTGATTTCCCTCATAATATTGCTCACGCAGAGCATTTGTAGTAGTAGAATACATTGAAGTAGCCCTTAGACTCCTTCTGGCAGCACACAGTAAAACTAGGATACTTGATACAGCCTTTCTTCAGGGTCATTTCAGCACCTTTGACAGGAATTTCTCACGAACTAAACTTTCTCCACAAGACCTGCCCCGTGCCATGAGACGGGCCCTACACACCTACACCCCTTTCCAGTCCACATCTCCAAAAGCACATACATCCCCATTCCCCACATTCATCTTAGTTTCTTTTCAAACTACTTCAGCTGTGTCTTTTCTGACTAGTGCACCTCCAACCACAGGCTGGGCACCTCACTTGTCACACCCAAAGCAAAGTAGCAGGTCAAGGTAGCATGCTAAAGAGAAGCTCGTCAGCTACTCATGCAGCTCAAGTTAGTCCTTTAAGTAGCAAGCTTTCTATTCATTTCTATTCCATTCATTTCTATATTCATATCTATCTTTTTTTTCTTTCTCATATCACCAAGCATAATGCTTTCACAAAGCAGATAATCCTCATCAACATCTACATGTTGAAAGAAAGAAGGACTGAGAAACAGCAAGGTCCTACTGGATAGCATGGGGGACTATATTCAATATCTTATAATAACCTATAATGGAAAAGAATCTGAAAAAGAATTTTATAGATATCCATGGGATTTTCCAGGAAAGAATACTGGAGTGGATTGCCATTTCCTTCTCCAAGAGATCTTTCTGATCCAGGGATTGATCCTATGTCTTCCATGTCTTCTGCATTCTGCATTGCAGGTGGATTCTTTACCCTCTGAGCCATCAGGGAAGCCTCTGTGTGTGTGTGTGTGTGTGTGTGTGTGTGTGTGTGTGTGCTAAATTGCTTCAGTCGTGTCTGACTCTTTGTGACCCTATGAACCATAGCCCACCAGACTCTTTTGTCTGTCAGATTCTCCAGGCAAGAATACTGAAGTAGGTTGCAAGCCCTCCTCTAGGGGATCCTCCTGACCCAGGGATCTAATCACCATCTCTTACGTCTCCTGCATTGGCAGGTGGGTTCTTTACCACTAGGGCCACCTGGGAAGCCCATATATGTGTGGTTGGTGCAGAGTTGAGACAAAGTAAACTCTCTAGGAGATGGGTGAGATTCTGGCAAATAGGAAATGGAAATGAGGGTGAATAATTACAGGAATGAGACCTTAAAGAAAGGAAAGTGAACGTGTTGGTCATTCAGTCATATCTGACTCTGTGACCCCATGGACTGTAGCCTGCCAGGTTCCTCTTTCCATGGAATTCTCCAGGCAAGAATACTGGAGTGGGTTGCCATTTCCTTCTCCAGTATATGTATATATATGCCTTCTAGCAGGAGTGATTGAGGAGGATTCATGGGTGAAGTGAAATCTGAGCTCAATCCTAAAGAACAGGATCAGAATGAAACTGAAGGGATAATGCGTGAGGAAAGCTCAAACAACAGTGGTGGGTCATTAAGGACAAATTGGGCACAAATGAGGAAGGACAAACCAGAGCCAGACGACAGAATAGCTCGCAAACACCTCTGAAAGGCATGGAACTTTGGAGGATCTGGCTGGGTAGGGCTAGAGATGTGTAGAGGGTGACCGCTGACATTGTGTGTGGTCTTGCAGACAGATCCGTGCTCACACTCCAGAGGTCTTCTGGGCCCTCATCTCCTGAGGACACATCTGGAAAGAGAGTTAGGCATCCGCGACCTTGCAGACAATGCTCGGCTCCATCCAGGTCTCTGTGGAAGAGCGGAGGCCGTGAGGTCAGCGGTCCTGGCTTCTATTATTTAAGAGACTTAACATACACACAGCACATTCTCCCACAAGTGTTTCACACTGGAGATTCCCGCAGCCTCGTTGCCTTATTAAACAGAAAGCGAAGCTCCCCAGGAGTGGAGTGGGCCAAATGTGTGAGAGCAGAGGTATCTTCCAGCTCTGCGAGTTCACTTACGGCAATGGTGTGCACCCAGCACCTCCATCAGGCCACCAAGGAAACGAGTGTGACTAATTGCAATCGGAAAGAATGATGATCCGGAAACACCCTTTGCGGGAGGACCAGAGCAGATGGTGAGGTTCTGTTCTCAAGAGACAGAGCACATTTTCAGTTTCCTCACTGTACGATCCTCCCAGGGAGCCGTGGCCTTTTTACCACGGGCTCTGCTTTACGAATTCTCCTCTGCGCTTGAAGTCCTACCTCTTCTGTGTTTCACAGTCTCGGCCTCTTGGACACCCCCTGAGCTCAATCCTGATCTCAAAGTCACATTTGCCAAAGTTAAATGGAAATTGGGCGGGTGGAGTGAAGGAAGCAGATTTGTTCAGGAGTTAAGGCTATATAAATTCATGATCCTCTAATAGGAGCCCAGATCCTCTCATCATTAAAAGTGAAAGTGAAGTCGCTCAGTCATGTCCGACTCTTTGCGATCCCATGGACAGTAGCCTATCAGGCTCTGCGGTCCATGGGATTTTCCAGGCAAGAATACTGGAGTGGGCTGCCATTTCCTTCTCCATCTCATCATTAAGCTCCCTGGAAAGAGAAGGTGAAATACTGAAGTGGAACATCACTCAGACTTGTGCTTGTGGAAAAACAAGGCAGTGGGGTGCAGCAGAGGGTGAGGAGCCAACTGACCCAGACACTGTTGGAGGAGAATGGAAATCGGGGGACAGGGGACTACTATGAGGAGCTCAGTGAGTATCTAGGTAAAGCAGGAAGAGATTTGGAAAATGTTAAAATACACAAAAACGTTTGAAGCTTTGGGGACCTGCTCCCTCCCCGAGGGTGAGAATGTCTTTGTGTCATATATATAGAACCCATGTCTGTTACATCTGCTTCATTGGCAGGTGAGTTCTTTACCACTAGTGCCATCTGGGAATTATGAAAGTACTGTTAATCGCTCAGTTGTGTCTGACTCTTTGTGACCCCATGGACTGTAGCCCAGGCCTTCCCTGATGGCTCAGACAGGAAAGAATCCACTTGCACTGCAGAAAATACAGATTTTATTCCTGGGTTGAAAAGACCCCCTGGAGAAGGGGATGGCAACCCACTCCAGTATTCTTGCCTGGAGAATTCCATGGACAAAGGGGCCTGGTGGGCTACAGTTGATAGGGTCACAAAGAGTCAGACACGACTGAGTGACTAACACTTTCACTTTCTGGATTGTAGCCCAGCATGCTGCTCTGTCCATGGAATTCTCCAGGCAAGAATATTGGAGTAAATACTAGAGAAGGTTGTCAATCCCTTCTCCAGAGAATCTTCCCGACCCAGGGACTGAACCCAGGTCTCCTGCATTATAGGCAGATTCTTTACCATCTGAGTCACCAGGGAAGCCTCTTTGTGTCATAGGGAAGAACAAATCTGACTCCATATTGGATCTGTTTCTTTTACTTTAACCTTTGTAGTCTATTGCTTTTGCTTCCAGTTGAGAATGTTGCCAGTAGCCTGAAACATACAGGATAGCCCATTCTCAAGGCTCTGACCATTAAAGGAATAACACTTTTTCATTCATATAAAGATGATAAGTAGCAGAACAGAGAATAACCTCTTGTCAGCAGTTTACAGAAAGATCCTGACCTGACCCACATGGACAGCTGCAAGGACAAAGAATTTTGACACTAAGAAGTTTGTAACAACCAGTCACATACCCTCCCCTTTTAGCATCATGACCAAGTGGGCTTTATCCCAGGAATGCAAGGATTCTTTAATATCCACAAATCAATGTAATATACCACATTAATGAATTGAAAGATAAAAACCATATGATTATCTCAATAGATGCAGAAAAAAGCCTTTGACAAAATTCAATATCCATTTATGATTAAAACTCTCCAAAAAGCAGGAATAGAAGGAACATACCTCAACATAATAAAAGCTATATATGACAAACCCACAGCAAGCATTATCCTCAATGGTGAAAAATTGAAAGCATTTCCCCTAAAATCAGGAACAAGACAAGGGTGCCCACTTTCACCACTACTATTCAACATAGTTTTGGAAGTTTTAGCCACAGCAATCAAAGCAGAAAAAGAAATAAAAGGAATCCAGATAGGAAAAGAAGAAGTGAAACTCTCACTGTTTGCAGATGACATGATCCTCTACATAGAAAACCCTAAAGACTCTACCAGAAAATTACTAGAGCTAATCAGTGAATATAGTAAAGTTGCAGGATATAAAATTAACACACAGAAATCCCTTGCATTCCTATACACTAACAATGAGAAAACAGAAAGAGAAATTAAGGAAACAATACCACTCACCATTGCAACAAAAAGAATAAAATACTTAGGAGTATATCAACCTAAAGAAACAAAAGACCTATATATAGAAAACTGTAAAACACTGAGGAAAGAAATCAAAGAGGACACAAATAGATGGAGAAATATACTGTGTTCATGGATTGGAAGAATCAATATTGTGAAAATGAGTATACGTCCCAAAGCAATCTATAGATTCAATACAATCCCTATCAAGCTACCAAAGGTATTCTTCACAGAACTAGAACAAATAATTTCACAATTTGTATGGAAATACAAAAAAACCTCAGATAGCCAAAGCAACCTTGAGAAAGAAGAATGGAACTGGAGGAATCAACCTGCCTGACTTCAGGCTCTACTACAAAGCCACAGTCATCAAGACAGTATGGTACTGGCACAGAGATAGAAATATAGATCAATGGAACAGAATAGAAAGCCCAGAGATAAATCCATGTACCTACAGACACCTTATCTTCAACAAAGGAGGCAAGAATATACAATGGAAGAAAGACAACCTCTTTAACAAGTGGTGCTGGGAAAACTGGTCAACCACTTGTAAAAGAATGAAACTAGAACACTTTCTAACACCATACACAAAAATAAACGCAAAATGGATTAAAGATCTAAATGTAAGACCAGAAACTATAAAACTCCTAGAGGAGAACATAGGCAAAGCACTCTCCAACATAAATCACAGCAAGGTCCTCTATGACCCACCTCCCAGAATATTGGAAATAAAAGCAAAAATAAACAAATGGGACCTAATGAACCTTAAAAGCTCTTGCACAACAAAGGAAACTATAAGCAAGGTGAAAAGACAGCCCTCAGAATGGGAGAAAATAATAGCAAAGGAAGCAACAGACAAAGGATTAATCTCAAAAATAGACAAGCAACTCCTGAAGCTCAATTCCAGAAAAATAAATGACCCAATCAAAAAATGGGCCAAAGAACTAAACAGACATTTCTCCAAAGAAGACATACAGATGGCTAACAAACACATGAAAAGATGCTCAACGTCATTCATTATCAGAGACCTGCAAATCAAAACCACAATGAGGTACCATTACACGCCAGTCAGGATGGCTGCTATCCAAAAGTCTACAAGCAATAAATGCTGGAGAGGGTGTGGAGAAAAAGGAACCCTCTTACACTGTTGGTGGGAATGCAAACTAGTACAGCCACTATGGAGAACAGTGTGGAGATTCCTTAAAAAACTGGAAATAGAACTGCCATATGACCCAGCAATACCACTCCTGGGCATACACACTGAGGAAACCAGATCTGAAAGAGACACGTGCACCCCAATGTTCATCACAGCACTGTTTATAATAGCCAGGACATGGAAGCAACCTAGATGCCCATCAGCAGATGAATGGATAAGGAAGCTGTGGTACATATACACCATGGAATATTACTCAGCCATTAAAAAGAATTCATTTGAATCAGTTCTAATGAGATGGATGAAACTGGAGCCCATTATACAGAGTGAAGTAAGCCAGAAAGATAAACAGCAAAACAGTATACTAACACATATATATGGAATTTTAAAAGATGGTAACGATAACCCTATATGCAAAACAGAAAAAGAGACTCACATGCAGACTTCTAGACTCTGTGGGAGAAGGTGAGGGTGGGATGTTCTGAGAGAACAGCATTGAAACAAGTATACTATCAAGGGTGAAACAGATCACCAGCCCAAGTTGGATGCATGAGACAAGTGCTCAGGGCTGGTGCACTGGGAAGACCCAGAGGGATGGGATGGGGAGGAGGTGGGAGTGGGGATTGGGATGGGGAACACATGTAAATCCATGGCAGATTCATGTCAATGTATGGCAAAAACCACTACAATATTGTAAAGTAATTAGTCTCCAACTAATAAAAATAAATGGAAAAAAAAAATTCCTGAATTCTAACTAAGGTGAGATGGTTCTTTGGGACACTAGTTCACCATCTTCTCGCTTTGCAGGCTTTCCCAATAAAGGCGCTATTCTTTGCCCCTTGTCTCTCAATTTATTGGCCTCCCATGCAGCAAGCAGAATGAGCTTGGACTCAGTAATATTTGGGCTTCCTCTTTGTACCACTTGATACCACTCTTTTTATTTTGCCATGTCCCATCAAACCTCACCAACCAAGCAACCCAGGTTCTCAGGGCCTTGCATCTTTCTGACTGGCTATTTAGCTAAGTTGTTCTGTGTTTCCAGGAGGCCCAGACACATAGGTTTCATTGTGCTGGTCCTTAACACCTTTCACTAAATATTTCTAATTCTTCCCCTTGGACGTACAGCACAGTCACAGCTTTCTGCCCTTGAAGGGTCCTGTGTTTTCACATTGTTTCTTCCTTTGTTCTTGAAGTGGTCCCGTGAATTACTTTTGCCAAGAAATGTGAGGAAGTGGCATGTGGCCCTTCCACACAGAATCTTCCACACTTGTGCCTGACGCACCGTCTGCCACTTTGCTTCTCCAATCACGGTAAAGCCAAATCAGGTAAAGGTAAATCAGATGCGACCTTCACCAGCCAAAAGCCCTGGGTAACTATGATGAGCAGACCCTTCCCCCAAAACACACACTTAACCTTGTTGGAGATGAAGCAGGAAAAAGGAGTAAACCTCTGTTAGTTTTATTCACCAACGTTTTGGGAGTTGTTTGTGACCGCAGCACAACATCGTCTCTCCAAACTGATGTACACATGTACCCTAACAGAGACTTTTCTGAAAACAGGAGACAAATGCATGCGATTTTCATGTATGGGGGTCTATGGGTGCATGTTTGTGTGTATGTCTGTGTATGTGTCTTGTGGGGAAGGGAATGTACTTTGAAACACATGAAGAAGGGAGAGCCCGACAGTAAATGAGAGTTTCCTCATCTGCCATGGGGCATTTAGGTTATTTCCACATCCTGCCTCTTAATAATGATACAGTGAACCCTGGGGTACATGCATCCATTTGAATTATGATTTTCTCAGGGTAGAGCAGATGTAGAGAATGGATATGTGGATCCAGTGAGGGGAGGTGAGGGTGGGATGAATTGGGAGAGTGGGATTGGCATATATAACTACCATGTGTGAAACAGACAGCTGGTGGGGGGCTGCTACAAAGAATAGGCAGCTCAGCTCCCCGCTCTGTGACGACCTAGAGGGGTGGTGTGGGGGTGGGGTGGGAGGGAGGTCTGAAAGGGAGAGGATATATGTATGCATATAGCTGATGCACATTATACAGCAGAAGCTAACGCAACACTGTGAAGCAAGGAGTTTCCAATAAAAAATATATATATGTGGCAAAAAAAAATTTTTTAAGATAGTTTCTTGTATGCTAAGTGGTATTAAGTTGCACAAAATTGCTTGTTTCCAAGTCATCCCAAATAGCTCTGATTCCTGACAGTCTGTTTGTACTTGATTTAGTTACTCTTATGACTTCCTTTGCTATCAGCTGTCCTGCCTTCTTTTTGTCACTGTTTGCCTTCAGAGTGCTCCCTGTCCGAAGGACCGACAACTTTCTACTTCTAATGTGCGTCTTAGAATTGTGGGTAAATGAAGAGCAATTAGATTTTGAATGGGGGACTGAAGGTACCTCTGTGAGAAAGAAGTTAAGGAGTCACATGTGCTCATTCCAAACTAATAAAACTAACATTTCATAATCCTTTATGGTATATGAAGGATTGCATTGATTTTTACATTTGTGACCACTTTTCATTCTTACAGCTCTGCATCTATTTTGACCATTTGGAAAGCATGTTTGCATACTGCCATATTATATCTCTATTCCTCTTTTGAAAGATGTCACATAATGACAGTCTATGATAGACTGCAATCTTTTTCTCAAGTATTTGCACCAACCCCCTTCCCTGTAATAAAACTTTAATTTCCTGCCTTTGCCATATGATTTGCAGTGTCTCCTCTGTCAGAGAAATGTACATCATTACCCCCGCAAAATGGGGCTTGGATCTATGATACAGTTTCATCAATGGAATGTGAGCAAATGTGGTATAAACACCCCTGGAAGATTTAAGAGAAGTCCTCATTTCCTGCAGCTCTGCCGAGTTTTCAGCTTCACCACAAGACTGCACCAAATAGTGACCACTCCTACAGCCTGAATCCCAGAAGGGGAAGGCACTTGGAGTGGAGCTGAGCGGATGTCCACCAGCCATAGTCAACTCATAGCCAAAGACCATATTATGAGAAGGAACAGATTGTTGCTTCAGTCCACGGAGATTTGGGGATTGTTTGTTATCACAGCACAAACTGATTAGTATCCATGCTAAGCAGGATATTACTAAAGAGTAATGTGCTTTTACATTTCCCTTGTAGAAAAAACTGGGCGTAATGGAAGGAGAGTGGGCGTTGGTATCAAGTAGACCTGCCACTTTATCAACTACTTCATCTTGGGAACTATGAAACACTCCCCCAGGAAGGATTTTTTTTTTCTGCAACTCTTTCTATCAGAGGCAATTTTCCCCTTCCACTCCACCCAGTCAACAAACTTGAACACAAAAAGACTACTTGACTGCAACAGTTTGAAATATATTATTATATTAAAATCCATGAGTTCACTGTAATACTCAAAAAAAAAGGAAAGCCAAAAATAAACTTATTAGTCACCACTGAGATAGCCTGGGAACCAAATTTTATTGGAAACTAATGGGAAAAATTACACACTTAAGTATTTCAATATGGACTACATAAATTCTTTTCCAGTAAAACAAATAGTACTGTTTGATGAGGGAAGGTTCTTCTTGACAGGAGAATTCCAGGTAAAGAATATGCAATAGATAATTATTTATTAATATTATTCAAGTGTAATCTTACAACCCCTAATAAAATAATATTTTCAGAAAATGATTAGCAACAAATTCTAAAACCACTTGGTATTTGCAATGTGACAAACTATTATTGTATGGGCTGATGCCTTGTTATAAAAAGTGAAATACAACTTTACACTGAAGGAGTCAGATTGTCCATAGCATCATCTCTAAAAATGTGACATAGGAAACTATGAAGGATTTTTGAAAGGAAAGTTGAACCTGCATCTAATCAAGACTTCAGATGTTACTCTGAGCTTATAGGTAATATGAGGATAGAGAGCAGGTAGAATCCATTTGATATAATCTTGTTTTATTTTTCTGTATTAATAGTGTTTGATATTTTTTAACTATCCATCTGCCCTTCTGAAATATAAACTCCAATAGCACAGGGACCTTTTATAGCTGATCCACAACTCTATTCCCAGGGTCTACTACCATGTTTGGCACATATTGGGTGTTCAATGGGATTCCCAGGTGACTCAGCAGTAAAGAATCTGCCTGCTAATGCAGGAGACAAAAGAGACACGGGTTCATTCCCTGGGTCAGGAAGATCCCCTGGAGTAGGAAATGGCAACATACTCTAGTATTCTTGCCTGGGAAAGCCCATGGACAGAGGAACCTGGCAGGCTACAGTCCTTGGAGTTGCAAAGAGTCAGAAACTACTCAGCAACTGAGCATGCACACGTGGGTGTTCAATGCAAATGTGTTAAATACACACATGAACTGGTGACTTTAACTTTGTCAAACTTGTTTCCACATCTGTGGAAGGGAGAAGACAATACTCGCCTTAAAGAGTTTATACAAGGGTTAAACAAAGTAATAAACAGAGTCCCTGGTCCAGTTGGTGGTGCACTATAGGTGTTTGATAAATGGCCTCTATTTCTTTCCTGATCTTCACAATAACATCTGATATGCAATATGTTATCAGGCAGGAATTATTGTTCCCATTTAGCAGATGAGAAAACTGAGGCACAGAAGACAGATCAGAAACATGACTCTCATCTGGACTTATATCTGAACACAGCCAATCATGCCCAGAAAAACCTGACTTTTACTCTCCAACACCCGCTATGATCCTCACCCAAGTTTGCAAGCTTCACCACCGTCATCCGTCCCTCCCACTCTGGACCTGCTCGCTCTCCACATTCTGGGACCCAGCCAAGTGCTGCCTATCAGACCACCAAGCTCTCCTAGGCAGAGCAGGTCTGTTTTCCTGGCACCAACATGCTGTACACACACAGGAAACCATGTACAATGTGTTCTGAACCTTCTCAGGAAGGGCTGTGGTAGAGCAGCCCAATTATCCCACCACATCAGACAATGCCCAGGGGTCAGGCTGTGGAACTGGCAACCTTACACACACAAACACAGTGTCAAAGCTGAGCGACCAAGTCAACATCTCATACACAACTGTGCAGTCAATGATCCATCTAAGGTGCCTTCATCTATGGAGATCCTTTAACTTTAACTTATTTGGATTTGCGGGGAATGAGCCAATGTTTACTTGCTTTGACAGATTCACTTTTTATGCCACTGACTCCAGAGATTATTTTCACTCCTAGTGCTTTCTTAACTCTCTGGTGCAACCACAGCCAATAAACCCGGCAAATATATATATTTGAAATAATTTGAATTTATATTGAAATAATATATTTCAAATTCTCCATAACCCATCTTTCCAAACAAATCTCATTCTTCAGCTCTTTGTGCATCTTACATTCTACTCAGTTTCCTGGACATTCCTTGGAGCATTCCCTTCTCCAAACCCTTGCTCTCTTGAACAATACAGCACAGACATGGCCCATTGTATGCATTTTTTCACTTAAATGATTTACCTCAAACCTAAAAGTTTGATGAGGCTGGTTTGCAGAAAGAGGTAATAAAATAAATGTGTGCTGAATTTTAAAGAACATATATTGTCAAAGGGAACGGAAATGTTGGGATGTTCCCTTTTGTTGGCCTCATCTCCAAGTTGCAGAAAGTGGGATCCTCAGGGCCAATTCTATAGTCTGATATCAAGACATGTATGCCACAAACCCTTATGGGCTTTTGATATATCAGATGTGGTCTCCTTAAAATCAGTTGCATCAGGTCCTACACTCCATGGAGTGTTGAAATATCCTTTGTTGACCTGAAATGAATAGACTATCAGGTATTTCTCCAACAAAGATGAGTTTATTTGGGAGCAACTGAGAATTGTAATTTGGGATCTGCCTCCCTGGTGAGCCACATGCAAGTCTCCACACAGAAAGGGAATGTGAACACTTCCATAGAGGGAAACAGAAGTGGGAGGACAGGAGTAAACACGAGGTCATAGCTTTTCACGGGCTGAGTCCTTCTTCATTTGGGGCTCTGCTGTTATCTCAGGGCATGAGAGCTCCCCCTTCTGGTTTCCCAACTCTATTTGGTTGAGGTTTCTATTTACTGGGGATTTTCTTACACTATTTTTTTTTTTTTTTTAATATTTTACATCCTTGTTGGTTTTCTGTTTTAAATATAGCAGCATGTACATGTCAGTCCCAAACTCCCAATCCATCCCTCCATCTCACCCTTCTCCCCTGGTAACCAAAAGTTCATTCTCTAGGTCTCTGAGTCTATTCTGTTTTGTAAATAAATTGATTTGAATCATTATTTTTAGATTCCACATATAAGCGACATCATATAGTATTTGTTTTTCACTGTCCAAATTTACTTCACTTAGTATGATAATCTCTAGGTCCATCCAGGTTCCTACAAATGGTATTATTACATCCTTTTTAATGCCTGAGTAATATTCCATTGTATATGTGTTACCACATCTTCTTTATCCATTCATCTGCCAATGGATTTTAGATTTCTTCCATGTCTTGGCTGTTATAAACAGTACTACAATGAACATTGGGCTGCAAGTATTCTTTTGAACCATGCTTTTCTCTGGACACATGCCCAGGAGTGGAATTATTAAAGTCTATGGTGGCTTTATTCTACACTTTAACATATGTATAGATGCAGATATGTTTATAACATGATTGTTTCCTCTCCCCAGTGCTTTCTTTACATGCTGTCCCCTCCACTGGGGGAATCAGCACTCACCAACAGTCTTACTAGCTCTGTGAATGAATCGTCATAGGTCATGTCCTTTAGGAAAAAGGGGCAATCACAGCAACCAACACAGACTTACTTTAGGCAATAGTTTGATCAACTTTTTATGAACTACTTTAATCTTGGCAATTAGAGGAGATGTAAACAAGAGGCAAGGGGGCACATTTTGCACACTGAGGGTGATTACAGATTGAAAACAAAACCTTACTGGTTAGAAGGACTCAAATGATTGTTTTAGGATATTCATTTCTATATATATGTATACCTGTAACATAGAGAGTTGGAGGTAATTTTGTTTCATTTGTCTCTATGGCAAAAAGGCAAAGAAACTGTAAGCAATGTGATCATTTGGATAATTTCTTAAGTTTACTAAAATATAAGAATACAGACTAACATTTCTGAAACAAAAATTGAAACATAATTTGACAAGGATAAGTATGCTTCTGAGGATGATAGATCACAAAATTGAAAGCTTACATTTGCCTCAGAAAAGCTGGGTGTTATAATGGTCATATCTAGAGACAAGATGTTAGAAAAATTGTTTGCAAATACAATGAAGAGGTTGTTGAATTCAGTTCGGTCAGTCATTAAGCAGTTTTTGTGCACCTGCTGAGATGAAGACAATACCTACAAGTTCACATAAACTGTGATTTTAAAATTTAACAATCATGTGGTTTTATTTAGTCATGAAAAAGAAGTGCTAATAGCAAATATTTCTATTATATTAAAGTAATTTTAAACAAAGTCTTAAATTTTGAGTTTTTGTCATCTGTATCTGATATTTCATATGTTAGCAATGTTAAGCAAATTCAGAACTAAAGGTTAAATTCTTTCAAAAAGTATCAATGATCATATTTCAGGCATGAATTAACATGGAACTATGTTAACTTCTTTATAATTCTCACCATCCTTGTTCTGTTTCCCCTCCATTCTTCCTTCTGCAGCTTTACCAAAAAAATCCTCCTAAAACACAACTTTGGTATTAATCTCGTATTTTAAACTTTCCCATGGTTCTCAATGACTTATAAGTCAGATTTTATTTTTGATTTTAACTTCTAGTTATTTTTTTAATATTGTTATTGAATTAGTTATTTACAATGTGTTAGTTTCAGGTTTATAGCAAAGTTATTCAGATAAATGATAGATAGCTAGACAGATATTCTCTTCAAAGTTCATTTTTAAATCAAGTTGCTCTTGAAAATATGTGGATTACTTTCAAATGTCTTTTGATATTGATTTCTAATATAACTCCACAGTGATAAAAGAACAGACTCTGTGTGATTTCAATACCTGTAGACCATGAAGTTTTTGCACCTTTTTCTGTCCCTGGATATGTTCCAGTGTCTTCTGATTTATGATCTATGAGAACTTGAATAGAATTTGTATCCCACTATTGTGTGAAAATTGTATAAATCTTTATTATGTTGAATTGGTTTACAGTGCTTTTCAGGTCCACTATATCCTTCTACTTTTCTGTCTGTTCATTCTATTAATTTATGAGTTTGATATTAAAATGCCAACTAAAAATCTTTAAAAATAGCTATAATACATAGTGGAACTATATGTAACTTTGAACTTTCCAAGTCTTTTGTAAATATGTTATCATACTTTCATAATTTAAACAAATAAAAAAGAAAGAAGATTCCCTTTTTTTTAAAAAAAAAAAGTCCACTTTTAAATTGCATAAAAATTTCTTCACAATCTAGCTGGCACTTAACCTTACCTCCAATCCAACCCCTCACACCAAAAAAGAAAATATTTTTCCAGCTCACTGAAACTCGTAATTCCTAAACATTTTATGATAGGACCATCAACTTACCCATATTACAATCTATAGAGTAGTGGAAAATATTATTTCTTTATTTTGGCTTTTAATACTACATAGAGAGAAAGCTTGCTTCAATCACTCTTAGAAAACCAAGTCTGGGCTTAGATGACTCTAGCAGAGATGTCCGTGTTCTGCGTTATCTACATATATGAGATTAGGGGAGGATCTTGCATGCTGTTCATTAGACAGACTCTCAGTGTGCTTACATGGCTATCAGATAGTAAAGTTATTGGTAAAACTTTGATGAAAAGGCTGAAAATGATAGATCAGATGATGACCTGTGACCTAAATAAAGAGGAGGGGCTTAGCAGGTGGTGCAGTGGTAAAGAATCTGCTTGCCAATGCAGGGGACACAAGAGACATTGGTTCAATTCCCGGGTTAGAAAGATCCCCTGAAGGAGGAAATGGCAACCTGCTCCAATATTCCTGCCTGGGAAATCCCATGGACAGAGGAACCTGGTGGGCTACAGTCCATAGGGTTGCAAAGAGTCAGACAGGATTGAATGACTGAACACATATCCACAAATAAATAGCAACTTGCTGTTATTGTTGTTGTTGTTCAATGACCCAGTCATGTCTGACTCTTTGTGACCCCATAGACTGCAGCAGGCCAGGCCTCCCTGCCCCTCACCATCTCCCCAAATTTGCCCAAGTTCATGTCCATTGCATCGGTGATGCCATCCAGCCATCTCATCCTCTGACACCCTCATCTCCTTCTGCCCTCAGTCTTTACCAGCATCAGGGACTTTTCCAGTGAGTCGGCTGTTTGCATCAGGTGACCAAAATACTTGATCTTCAGCTTCAGCATCAGTCCTTCCAATGAGTATTCAGCATTGATTTCCCTTAAGATTGACTGGTTTGATCTCCTTGCTGACCAAGGAACTCTCAGGAGTCTTCTCCAGCACCACAGTCTGAAAACATGAATTCTTTGGAGCTCTGATTTCTTTATGGTCCAGCTCTCACAACCATACGTGACCACTGGGAAGACCATATAGCCTTGATTTCTGGACCTTTGTCACCAAGATAATGTCTCTGATTTTCAACACACTGTCTAAGTTTGTCATAGCTTTTCTGCCAAGGAGCAATCATCTTCTGACTTCATGGCTGCAGTCACCATCCACAGTGATTTTAGAGCCCAAGAAGAGGAAATCTGTCACTACTTCTACTTTTCCCTCTCTATTTGCCATGAAGTAATGGGGCCAGATGCCATGATCTTAGTTTCTTTAATATTAAGACTTAAGCTGACTCTTTCACTCTCCTCCTTTACCCTCACAGAGGCTCTTTAGTTCCTCTTCACTTTCAGCCATTAGAGTGGTACCATCTGCATATCTGAAGTTGTTGATGTTTCTCCCACCTATCTTAATTTCAGCTTGTTACTTATCCAACCCAGCATTTCTCAAGATGTGCTCACCATATAGGTTAAATAAACATTGTGACAGCAGACAGCCCTCTCATACTCCTTCCTCAATCAGTTGTTCCATACAGGGTTCTAACTGTTGCTTCTTGACCTGTGTACATGTTTCTCAGGAGACATGTATAATAGTCTGGTATTCCAATCTTTTTAAGAGCTTCCCACAGTTTGTTATGATCCACAGTCAAAGGCTTTAGCACAGTCGATGAAACAGAGGTAGATGTATTTCTGGAATTCCCTTGTTTTCTCTATGATCCAGAAAATCTTGGCAAATTGATCTCTGGTTCTTCTACCTTTTCTAAACCCAGCTTGGACCTATGTAAGTTCTTGGCTCACATAATGCTGAAGTCTAGCATGCAAGATATTAAGCATGACCTTACTGGCACGGGAGATGAGTGCAACTGTCCAACAGTTAGCACATTCTTTAGTACTACCCTTCTTGGGAATTGGGATGAGGATTGACCTTTTCCAGTCCTGGGGCCACTGCTGGGTCTTCCAGATTTGCTGAGATATTGAATGCAACACTTTGGTAGCATCATCTTTTAGGATTTTGAATAGGAGGAGTGGGGAATGGCAAACCACTCCAGTATACTTGCTGGAGAACCTCATGAACTGTATAAAAAAAAAAAAAAATTTGTTTTTCCACACAAGAAAGCCAAAGTTTAGCAAGTGTTATTCTTAGTTTATCTGTTCAGTAATAACATGAATGAGAGGTTCTTTCTGGTTTTCACTCCACACCCTTAACATATTGGCTTTTTCCTCATGTATCTAGCTTCATGGACAAAAATGGAGGCTTCAGGCACATGTTCACAGTCGAAAAAATAAAACGGGGTGCTCCTTGCCATAAGTCTATCTTATCTAGATAAAAAATCATTATACAAAAGCCACCCCTCCCACCCCAGAAAATTCTGCTTACATCTTATTGATAAATACTTGGCCAAATATTCACCCAAATCTATAAAAGAGGAACCAGAAGAGATAATCTAGCTTTCTGACCCCATTAATGGCAAGGAAGAATGGAGTTGGCATTAGAAGTTGGTGTCTTTCTCAGTGCTTTTTAGGAGCTAGGAAAAGTGACACCTAGTGTCCTTGCCAATGCTCTGCCTGCTCTCTGTTGACTTTATACATTTTCCAGGACAGTTGGGGTTCCTCTTAGCTCTGATTTCTCTTTGGACCCCAAACATACAGAGGTCTGACTGAGGCAGGAAAGAGGAAGGGCACAAACTTTAAAAGAATGACAGGGGCAGAGGACATGACATAAACTCAGAACCACATAGGTCCAAGATGGCAGATGAGCTGTCTTCCACTAGACCTTGATCCCCAGTACATGCTCATTGTAACACATCAGCGAGCTCCAGGACACACTTCCAGGTGCCACAAGAGTCCAAGGCTGACTATAAAGATCAAAAAGTGGGCAATGACCCAATTTCTGGAAACCCCTACTCTTCCTCCTAAATAGTTGGATTATTCCTCCCACTAATTAGCATATGAAATTGCCCACCCCCCTAAGAACTGAAAACTTCATACCCTCCTGCCTCTCGAGATGGCCCACACTCTCTCTGCAGTGTATTTCCTCCCTGAATAAACCTTCTTTCTCGTCAGTACGGCTCGCTCCTGAATTCTTTCCTGCACAAAGCCGAGAACCCGCACTTGGCTGCCGTCGGAGGGACTCGGACGCGATCTGGGAGGCGACCATCCTCTCGCACCCCACTGTTTCCTGCAACACGACTATGCTATCCCCCGGCCCCTTCCCAGATGGTACAGCACAGTCCATTTGCTGTAGAATTCCTCGTTTCCATTGCAGCAACTTCTACCCACATAACACAGGAATCCAGAATGTTCGATACAGAAGAATAATATAGCCCCCTTCTGCTTAATCACCCTCTGCTATCATGTTTATCTACAATATGGAAATGCCCCTCAACTGATCTGGAGGCAACCTACAAGTTATCTCCCTCTAGAACAGAGCTTCCCTCGTAGCCCAGTTGGTAAAGAATCTGCCTGCAAGGCAGGAGACCCTGGTTCAATTTCTGGGTCAGGAAGATCCTCTGGAGAAGGGGTAAGCTACCTACTACAGTATTCTTGAGCTTCCGTTGTGACTCAGCTGGTAAAGAATCTGCCTGCAATGCGGGAGACCTGGGTTTGATCCCTGGATTGGGAAGATTTCCTGGAGAAGGGAAAGGCTACCCATTCCAGTATTCTGGCCTGGAGAATTCCATGGACTGTATAGTCTTATGGGGTCACAAAGAGCTGGACACAGCTGAGTGACTTTCACTTTCAGAACAGAGCTAAGTCTCCCTGGTTCTTGAAGTTCCATATCTTTTCCAGTATTCAAAGGCATTCTTTCCCCACTAGCTCAATTCCATTCTCATGGCTAAGCTTAACACTGGTTAAAGTACTCTCTTCTATACACTCAGAAAAACAGCTATGGTAGCCATCAGACTCAGTCTTTGATGTTAAATAATAACTAAAATTTAAAAAAATAACTAAAATAATTTTTAAAGTCCTTATTATCTCGATCTATTGTCTCTTGGCAAAATTCTATTTTGAATGCAACAGTCTAATTTTTCAAAATGGTACCCTGTTATAATTTTACATTTTTACCTACAGATATTTAACACATGCTATATATACATGCCTATACTTCACATATCTCTTTCTATATTTGGAGATAATACTAGACAGATATTTAACACATGCTATGTATACATGCCTATACTTCACATGTCTCTTTCTATATTTGGAGATAATACTAGGCACCCTGAAAAACTCTTTTAAATTTCACCTCCTCTGTGAAACTATTAGCAACTCTGATGGGGGTTTCTACCCTTACTTAAGATCCCAAAGAATTTTAACAGTGTTATTTACATGGCTTTCACCTTATAAGTATTGGATTAATACTCTCTTTCTTTTTGAGGTAAACCTACAGCTTATTAAAACTTTGTTTCCCTAAATCCATGCCAGGATTCAAGAATATGTGTTGAATAAATGTCTGATAGCAGGCTTGCTTTTTCTGACAATATATTTTACTCTTATACTAAGACAATCCAAACTGCAGGTTGATTGTTACTACTCTACTGAATGCTTTGGCAGAACAGTCCAGAACCACTCATGCCAAGCACTGGTATTTTCCAGAGCAGTCTGTGGAAATAACCTTTGGATGTAAGCTTCCTTTTAACTTATTTAAATGATTTTAACATACCCACCCCTAATATTACTAGATGAGGAAAGGAAGATTTGGGTACTGTTTTATTTTCCTTAGTGGTTAAGAGCATTTGAAATAATATTTGATTTGATATGAGTCTGAATTTCTAAACTTCTGAAAAATCCTACTGTCTCAGAAGTTGAGATCCATCCAGTGTTCACATTATAGCTGGCCCCGAATAAAATACTTAAAACCATCACAAAGTTTAGTTTTAAAAATATATATGTATACATTTGCTATATCTATATATGTATCATCTATTTATATCTATATATCTACTTATGGCATGGCAAACATGCTCACTCATGTCCAACTCTTTCTGAACCTAAGGATTGTAGCCCACCAGGCTTCTCTGCCCATGAAATTTTCCAGGCAAGAATACCGGAGTGGGTAGCCATTCCCTTCTCCAAAGGAGCTTCCCGACCCAGGGATCAAACTTATGTCTCTCACATCTTCTACATTGGTAGGCAGATTCTTTACCACCGTGCCACCTGGGAAGACCATGTATATACTTATAGATGCATATATAAGTGTATCCCTAAGCAGTTAAAAATAATTGTCCAAGCTGTTGCTGCACTTCAATTTTTGTTTCTGAAAAGGAAGTTTCAAAGCAGTATTAATACTAAAGAATACTCATTTATGGATACTCATAATACTCATTTATGGAAGCCCATGGATTCTCTTGCCTGGAGAATCCCGTGGGCAGAGGAGCCTGGTGGGGTACGAGCCGTAGGGTCACAAAGAGTCAGACGTGACTGAAGCCACTTCCCACACAACAGCACATGCTCATTTATACACTTGGCTGTGCAACAAAAATTGACGCAACATTGTGAATAAACTCTATTTCAATAGAATTTCAAAAACAGTAATACTCATTAATCTCTTCTTTGAAAACCTAACAAGGGATGTGTGTCTTCCTCCATTTTTGCAAAGGGCCTGACTATTGAAAAGTCACATTTAGCAGCCTCCTCTGCTTGTTAACCTGCTGTTTTCTTCAGCTCTCTTTGCAATAACAATCTCCCAGCTGCAGTGAAGACTTTAGCTTAGAAACTCTCAGCCCGCAACACTTTCTCTATGATTCCCAAGTTTACCAACAGGAAAGCTGCAGTGTTCTCCCAGAAAAAAAGCCAAAAGTTGCTTGAAGAGTTACAGTATAAGTCATATTTTCCATTTTTATTTTCTTTCTGATCTGGATCCTTAGATCAAGACTAATTTCTTTGAAGCTGGTGGTTTTTAGAACCACCGCAGCATCTGACACTCTGGAAAAACTTCTACAGTGCATACATTTTCACCAAACACTTTAAATGTTTTGTGGTTCTAAACATTAAGCTATACTTGAGTTGAGGAGCCATGGGGCATAGTTTAAAAGTTAAAGGAGAGAGCAGTATATAGAATGGAAAAGTGATAGTCCCCCCTTTGTGTTCCAGTCTATGCCGCAAATCCCTTTCGCCTCGACGGAAGGAAACTTGCTACGTCGCCTTCCTGTACTTTTCCCTATTGACTCAAGCGGAAGCAGCTTTTCACACTTTGGCTGATGGGGGAGATGAAGCTCATTATATCTGGGTCAACATCTGGCTTCCATTATATGTGAGATACTACAGAAAACGAAGAAGCACAAAAGCATATTATCTCAGCCTTGATTTCTTCCTCTCATCATAAACACACTTGGAAACACACAAATGCACACATACATATGCATACACACAGAGGTGTTTGTACTGAAGTGGGGTCATTTTACACACACACTTCTGTGACACATTTATCTTATTATTTCCTAGTCCTCTCACCATGTCAGAACCTGTGACTGTGCCTCATCTTTCTTAATGACAATCTCAAAGCATAGGTTTTCCCATAACCTATTAATCATTTCTGTATTGATAGATGCTTGGGTTGTTTACAGCTTTCCTGTTACCAAAAAAAAAAAAAATCTTCTCAATTCTTGTCTTTTCACATGTGCAAACATTTCTTGAATGTGGGTTTCAAGAAGTAAAACCTAAAGGTATACACTCTTGTTTTCGATAGATAACCACAAAATAGCTTCTAAAAGACTGCGATAATTAATTACATCCCACACTGTATGAAAGTCCAAGATTCCTCATACTCTCATCAATACTGAATAATAAAGGAGAAAACTTTATATTATAGATATATGAAAAATAAATTATGAAACATGTATATTGTTGTTTCCATCTCCAATTCAAGAAGAAACATTTTTGAAGTCTATTCGTTTCTTAAGTTTTAAAACCACGAACTTTGATATAAACAGACCACATCATTTCCCAATTAAATGAAGTTATAACTGTGTTAGTTATATTAAAGAGTTAGCTCCTCTAAGAAAGAGAACCCAAAATATAATGAGTTACAGAATATAGAAATTCCTTTCTTTTCCATGTAACAGAACTGAAATGAACAGCTCAGATGGACAGGACAGATCAACTATGTGCAATCATTCAGAGACCTTGTTGTTTCTCCATCCTCTAGAACACAAAAGAAGCTGGATCTCAACCATATCTAGAAAGAGTCTGGAGGAGGTTTGCCCCATGTTTTCATTTCCACACCCTGACACATCACTTCTGCTCACGTTCTGTTGACAAGAACTTGGCCTTCTAACTACAGCAGGGCTGGGCAATGTGGTCCAGCTAAGAGGCCTGGAAAATGAAAATGCTTGTTGCTCAGTCATTTCCAACTCTTTGTGATCCCATGGACTGTAGCCCACCAGGCTCCTCTGTCCATGAAATTCTCCAGGCAAGAATACTGGAGTGGGTTGCTATGCCCTCCTCCGTAGGATCTTCCCAACCCAGGGATGGAACCTGGGTCTCCTGCACTGCAGGCAGATTCTATACCACCTGACCCACCAGTCCCAAAAGGCCTAGACTCAACCACAATTCCATTTTCATAACAGAAGGGGAGAATGGATTTGGTGGAGCTATCAGTCTTGCCTCACTTATTAAACCCACAGATATCATAGTAGTGATTCAAGTAACTAAACTAAATTAAGGAGAAAGCATTTCCTAAAGTCAAATCCAGGAAAAGATAGAACTGCTATATTCAAAAGGTAGTGTTTTTATATGTATGTGCTTTAAATACACACAGACTTTGATATAAACAGGAAAAGATAGAACTGCTATATTCAAAAGGTAGTGTTTTTATATGTATGTGCTTTAAATACACACAGACTTTGATATAAACAGAGCACATCATTTCAAATTACTCAGAAATTTTCTTCCAATGATTTTTGTGTTGAAATGTTTACTACTGTGTGGTTCATCTTATGCCATCTAAAGGTAAAGAATCCACCTGCCAATGCAAAAGATGCAAGTTCAATCCCTGGGTCAGGAAAATCCCCTGGAGAAGGAAATGGAAGCACACTCCAGTATTCTTGTCTGGCAAATCCCATGGACAGAGGAACCTAACAGGCTACAGTCTATGGGGTCCAAAAGAGTCAGACACAACTTAGTGACTAAACAACAACTATGTGGTCCATCCTATGCCATCTAAAGGTGATACCAACTAGAGTTCTCTTGCCCCAATCAGTAGAAATTGAAAAGAGGCCAGACAAGAAATTCAGGCAGGTCTTTACTGGGGCTTCTGCACTGGCTGCAGGAGGGAGTGAAAACATGTAACAGGTTCCCTTGCTCCTTCCCCAAGATGAGGCGCGTTCATTCCTTACACGGGGTGAGGGTAGGGGTGTGTCCAGGGCTCAAGACTGGAGAAGTGGGTTAGGTGGTTTGCCCTCACCTTTGTGGTGTTGAGTGGAGGGGGGCATGCACAGTACCCTATTTTATGCCCCTGACACCCATTTTGCTCCGGGCTCTTTAGAAATGGCAGTTTGGTTTTATATATATACATATTGGGTCCAGAATTTGCATGTGCAGTCAGTTATTTTTAGTTCTATACAGTTTCTTTGTATGTTGTAGCTTGAGAAGAGGTGTGTCCAAGTGCAAGCTTTGCAGCACTGCAGCAAAAGGTCCAGGTCCCAGCCTGTCTCAAAAAAAACTAGTCATTTATCCTTATCTGCAGAAAAGTTCCCTAAAAATTGCAATGACTTAGAAGGGAAGTCCCAGGACATCCTGCTCGTCACTCGTTTTTCTTCAATCTGTGACAGTTTCTTCTCATGACTGTTCAATTCTGGGCCACATTTCAAAAACGAATTTGCAATAACTTATCATTTTGAAAAACAGACACAAACAGGCCTGAAAAGAATTTAGAGTCTAGAAGAAAAGCCACCAAAAGTACGCTCTACTTATAGCAAGATGTCAGTCTTCAAGCAGGATCTGGGCTAGAGAAAGAATTGAGGAAACCGTAATCCTCTCTGGCTGGACTCAAGCCTGCCCTGGAAGACAGGCCTAACTCCAGTCTTGCTGGCGCACTGAACACATTTCACTAAAGGCATACAAAAGGTCCTTTATTGTTTTCTGGAAGATGATAAGACCAGCTGAATTGTTTAATGCCTTTTTTGGCAGTGAGAGATGGAGTCAGGGAACTTTGGCAACTCGAAGGGAGCAATAAAATGGCCATGTGAAAAGGGCACTTTGGAAATATAGTAATGACAGTAATATCAGATGCATAAATGTGATCAAGATTTACTGCTGGAGATGTTACCAGAGCTTCTGATGTGCTGTCACTCTCTACTGAGCCTGGCAGGCCTGTTTATTTTTAGAGGAAGAAGGACTCAGAAATAAGTACCAATCAAGGTAACTTCAGGACTTGAGCCTGCAGCCAGCTTCATTCTGACCTCATAAACAAGGGATTCTGTGGAATGCAGGTACGAGCCAAGGACCATATAAAAGGTGATACAATGACTAAGTTCTCAACATAGAACAGAGGAGTAGGTAGTTTACCATTAAATTTACCAGATGGCTTCTTTAAGCACGGCCATAAATAATAAGTGAATGTTATGTAAAAAGAATCAAAGGAAGAGAATGAATGGACAACTACTTCAGCATGTTTCTTTCTCCTATTTTTTTTTTTAATAGGACTTCTAATGTTTTAAAGAAACTTTGCTCATTTTTTTCTGGAGATGCTCACACCTCCATCCTCTGCCCCTTGTAGATTCCACTGATTAGTCTCTTTCAGGCTCATAACCCTCCCACATGCCCAGGTTTGTTACCTAAAGATATACTTTACTCATGTGTTTGGCTTGGTCCATTTTCCTTTCCAAAAATGTGTCTCTGGGACTTCCCTTCACTAGTAATCATTCTCTTTCCAGTTGAATGCCACTCACCTGTGACAAGGACTCATTAGCTGCTTAATGGGGAGCATGATACAAAGGGAAAAGTATGTCCAAGCCAACTGCCTGCTCAAGGATCTGGCTTTAATTTTCTCACTATCCCAACTCCAGTCTTTCTCTAGGAGACTGATGACAGGGTTCTGAGTGGACCATTGGTCTGACGGCTTTCTAATAGGGGGACAGTTCCAAGAGAGTGCGGATGGAGAGGACCAATCTTCTGCACACGTGTGACCCACGCCAAATTACAGTCCAGAGGGTCAGTGATGAAAGACAACACATTAGCCTGCACTGACACCTGTTCATCTGACACATCTTTTTCTGAACTCAAAAGGTCTGTTTCTTTTGAAATATTTATGGCACTGAAAGTAAAGGTCATGCCATTCTGGTCTTTCACTTCGCATGATGATTAAAACTGACGCTTTAAACAACGAAATCAGCTTCCAAGACCGAGAGTCAACACACAAAGACATGTCCTTTCTGCCAGAGGAGAAGTAAATAAAATGTACATATCGGGTCCTGAAAGGGACTTTTAAAGGGGATTCTTATTCAAATATCCAAATGATCATTTCTCTGGAGCCTCTTCAATTAGTCCATAGTAACCATATTGAACATATTGCCTTATTCTATTATGCCATGTCCTCTTCACTGTCAAATTCTGGAGCATTCAAAACAAATGTGCAAATAAAACTGAGAGAGATTAATATTACGACAGCACTTGCCACTTACTAAGAGCTTCTGTGTGCTGATTCTCAGAGACATGTTAATGATTAAATTAATAAAAATAATTTTGTGATTTTTTTTACCTGACACTTTAGATTTAATTTTTGTAATTTAAAAGAAAAAAATAATCAAGTGTAAAAGGAATCTGTCATTCTGAAATAAAGGTAGTAACGGATTTCTTTTCTGTTCTCAATGCTTTTTGCAATATGCACTCACCTGTGGTCCTATGTCTTTTCCCATCAATCTACTGAAATTGCTATAAACATGAGTGTTAATGACTTCTTTGTTATTAAATCCAAGTGACATTTCTCAGTCCTTAACCTATTTTACCTCTTACTCATACATCCAAACAATATTTACCAAATATCTAGTAAGTGTCAGGCACTGCATTAAATGCCAGGCATAAATGTTGAAGCAGAGTTTATTCTGGAATCGAGGAGCTGGCTACTAGTGAATTATAGAAAGTGTGTTAGCCACTCCATCGTGTTCACCTCTTTTGCAACCTCATGGACTGTAGCCCACCAGGCTCCTCTGTCCATGGAATTCTCCAGGTAAGGGTACTGGAGAAATCATTATTCTGTTGTTGGCTCAAAAAGAATATGTATGTTATGCACTAAAAGAATATCTCTTTGTGACCCAGTGGACTGTAGCCTGCCAGGCTCCTTTGTCCATGGAGTTCTCTTGACAAAAATAATGGAGTGGGTTGCCATTCCCTTCTCCAGGGACTCTTCCCAACCCAGGGATCAAACCGGGGTCTCCTGCATTGTGGGCAGATTCTTTACTGTCTGAGCCACCAGGGAAGCCCCCCAAAAAATATAGTTGAAAAATATAACTTGTTAAGAAATGTCAACAACATTTCCCTGAGGAAATGACTTCTAAGCTGAAATTTAAAATCTATTTGCTCAAAATAACTGTGCACAACTATGTAGCCTACTTATCCTCCTTTTAGAAATCATTAATTAACCAATACATTCACAGATAATACATAACACTGCTCAATACATCTTAACTGGGATAACTTAAATTGATAAACTGAGGCTAGAACATAGCACTGTGCCTGCTACATAACAGATTAGTGGGTAGGCTGGGGCTGACTGGTTTACAATAGCTTAGCTAGCATAGGTAGGACAACCAATGTGTCTTTCTCCATCATTCTTTGGCATGCCAGCTCAGATCTATTCACTTGGCAGGCACAAGGCTTTAGGAAAGAGAAGGGAAACCCGCACGGTCTCCTAAGGTCTAGGCTTAAGAACTCACACACGTCACTTCGCCCACAGGATACAGACCCAAACAAGTTACAGGTGAGCCCAGATGTAATGAGTAAAGGAAATTGGTAGAAGAAGCTGCAAGGTCACATTACAAGATCACAAAGAAAAGTTGGAATAACTTGTGGCCATTTCTGCAATCTATCACAATGAAAGTGAAAGTGAAAGTCGCTCAGTTGTGTCTGACTCTTCGCGACCCCCACAGACTGTAGACTGCCAGGCTCCTCTGTCTGTGGAATTCTCCAGGCAAAATACTGGAGTGGGTAGCTGTTCCCTTCTTCAGGGGATCTTCCCAACCCAGGGATCAAACCCAGGTCTCCTGCATTGCACATGGATTCTTTACTGACTGAGCCAGCAGGGAAGCCCCTACCACAATAAGGTAGGTGTTATTTTTCCCTGTGTTATAGATGACAATCTAAGGGTAGAACATAACCCAATGCCTGGCACAAAATAATACTCACTATTATAAAAATAAAAGAATACTGTCATGAATAAGTTGAATAATTAAATTAATGCATATTTAATGAGAGAGATGATTAAGGTCTGGATTGTCTGTTTCCATGGCCTGATTCTTTCTCATTACTCTATACTGGCTCCTGAATATAAGAAATCAAATGAGATATAATAGTTGAGAAATGACATGACGGTCTCCAGCTGCAGATTCCTGTTGTTAGCCATGAGACAGCTACATATGAAGCAGTGGTTTTAAAACATTGGACAATAAACAGCACAGAACTATGATCCCTAAGAGAAGGGAAACACATGAGGAAAACTATACAAGTGCTCCAACTGGCTGCCTAGAAGTTTCCAGGCTGAAGTACAGGGTGGGGAAATCCAAATAGAGCCTGGCAGTCTTTCTAAATTTGAGATTAGCATTCAAGAAAGTCAAAATAGATAGAAATTATAGAAAAGAGTACTGGAGAGGAGAAAACTATAAAGAGAAAAAGCTCCAAAGAGCTACAGAAAAATACAATTGAGTCTATGACTGAGCACAGTTCTGGGAATGCAAAAGACAAAACTATCCAAAGCTGGGGGGGAAATCACTGAAAAGCAGAAGGTAAACAAGTTGTGGAGTTCAAATAGGTCTGGAATTCATATTCCTGCCAGCCAGAGTATAAAAATTGTATAATATATAGGAAAATGAGTAGAGGCCCCTAAGGGTATTGCTTTCATAGTAGGGCTAAGTTAGCTTGAGACAAGAGGCTTCTCTGGAACTCAGAAAGCCTCAAAAGAATTAAGCTGTTTTCAAATAACTACATATTAGAAGAAAACCAACACTCTTTAAAGAAGTTTTTAAAAAATCTAACAATGAAAAGAATAACAATATTCAAATGAGTAAAAAATTATCATCCTGCAAGGATCAGGAGAAGGAAATGGCAAGTCACTCCAGTATTCTTACCTAGAAAACTCCATGGACAGAGAAGCCTGGTGGACTATAGTCCATGGGGTCACAAAGAGTCAGACACAACTGAGCACACATGCAAGGATCAAGAAAATATTTGTCCCATAATCAAGAGAAAAAGCAATCAACAGAATCAGATCCATATACAAAAGACGTGATGAAACTGCAAAGACTTTAGAATAGTTGTTATGAATGTTATAAATGTTTCATGTATTCACAAAGTAGAGAAACACATTAAAATGATAAAGAGAAAAAATGGAAGACGTAAAAAAAAATCACCCAATAGAATTTCATTAAAGAAAAGAAAAAAATAGAAGTTCATGAGATGAAAAAAGCAATATTTGAAATTGAAAAAATTATATTGGATGAGATTAACAACAGATTATAAAAAAGATCAGTGAATCCAAAACATAGGCATATTAACTATTCAAAAGGAAGCTAGAGAGGTAAAAAGACTGAAAATGATATTTCCCCCTCCCTGCAAATAGAACATTAGTAACCTGTGAAACAATATCAAGTGGTCTCTTGTATGTGCAATTGAAATCATAGATATGGGAATGCAGGGAGAAGAGAGAAAATATTTAAAGAAATAATGGCTGAAATTTTTCCAAATTTGATAAAACCAATTAACCCAAATATCCAAGAAGTTTAATGAATCCAAAGCAAAGAAAGAAAAAAGAATCTCATACAACTACACATCATACAAAATTACTGAAAATCAGTGATAAAGAAAAAAAAAAGAACTTAAAATTAGCCATGATGGAGAAAACACGTTTTTCCAAGCAAAGACATGAATTAGAGCAGAATTTTTGTCAAGAAATATACAAGCCAGAACACAATGGTATAAGATCTTTGAAGAACTTAAGAATTCTGTAATGAGCAAAAATACTTGGCAAAAATGAGACATAATGAAGATTTTTTCTCAGATGAAAAGGAAAGACAGACAGAAAGAAAAATAGCTGAAAAAATTCATTGTCACCAAACATGCACAAAAACAAGTATTAAAGGAAGAGCTTAGACAGAAGGAAGATGGTAACCAATGGAAACTAAAATCTACAGAAAAGAATAAAGAATGCTGAAAATGAACTATGGTGCTGGAGCAGACTCTTGAGAGTCCCTGGGACTGCATGGAGATCAAACCAGTCAATCCTAAAGGCAATCAACCTTGAATATACAATGCAACGACTGATGCTGAAGTTGAAGCTCCAATACTTTGGCCACCTGATGCCAAGAGTTGACTCACTGGAAAAACGCTGATGCTGGGAAAGATTGAAGGTAGGAGGAGAAGGGAGTGACAGAGGATGAGATGGTTGGATGGCATCACTGACTCAAAGGACATGAGTTTGAGCAAGCTCCAGGAGATAGTGAAAGACACGGAAGCATGGCATGCTGCAGTCCATGGGGTCACAAAAAGTAGGACATGACTGAGTGAACGGACAATTTGTGTGTGTGTGTGCAGGTTTCTCACGTGGCGCAGTGACAAAGAATCAGAAAATGATAAATACATGGCAAAAATATGGTAAATGTGAAATCCTTTTAAAAATTATTTTTCTTATTTATAAATACATTCAAAAGATAATTATTTTAAGCAAAAATAAAAATGTATTTTGAGATTTAGAGCATGTAAAAGCATAGATCACTGCAGTAGAATGTCAGGAGGAGGGAAATGAAAGCATACGATAGTAATAAGCATGCCATAGTAATCACTAGGTGATTCCTACACTCTATGTAATGGTGCAACATTATTATTTGAAAGTAGACTATGATAAGTTAAAGATGTATACTCTAAAACTTAAAGCAATCACTAAGAAAAATAAAAGCCAATAAAAAACAAAATGAATGATAAAAATACTTAATTTAAATGAAGGCAGAAAATAGTAATTAAAGTATCAAGGAGTAGATGGGACAAATAAAAAATAAGAAACAGCCCTATGCACCTCCATTTAAAAGTCAGAGATCACCAAACTGAACTTAAAAGAACCACCCAATTTTATTCTGCTTATAAGAAAGCCAGTCTAAATATGAAGACACAAGTAAGTTAAAAATAAGAAAATATAATAAAACATACTATGCAAATATTAAGCATAATAAAGTTGGAAGAGCTATGTTAATTTCAGATGAAGTTGATCTTAGAATAAGAGATGTCAAACAGGAATAATAGGAGATACTTCTAATTAATATGGGATCAATTCAACTAGAGGATGTAATAATTCTAAATGTGTATGTAATGTATATACAAATACATTTTGAACTTTAAAATACATGAACCAAATATTGAAGAAACTGAAAAGAGAAATAGACAATCCAAAATTAAAGCTGAAATATTGCCAAAATGTTCTTGCAATAGTATAGAGCAATTAGACAAAAAAATCAATAGACTATAGAAAACACAAACAACACTATCAACTAACTTGATCTAATTGATAGTTATAGAATATTCTCCCCAATAACCATAGAATAAACATTTTTTTTCAAATGAATACAAAACATTTACTAAATAGAGTATAGTCTGGGACATAAAAAAGGCTCAATAAATTTTTAAAAAATAAAATTTTTATAAAATATGTTTTGTGACCATGAAATATTAAACTAGAAGTTAAAAACAATAAGATGTTTGAAGAATCCCCCAAATATTTGGAAATTTTTAAAAACACACTTCTAAACAACCCAAGAGACAAAGAAGCCTTCTCATGGAATATTTTAAAGCATCATGAACTTAATAAAAATTAAAATATGACTTTCTGAATGATGGAGAGCAGCTAAAGCAATCCTTAGAGGAAAATGTATAGCATTACATGATTATATAAGAAAAGAGATTCTTAACTCAGTGATTTAACTTTTCATTTTAATAAACCAGATGGAGAAGAGAAGTTAAACCCAAATTAAAAAGAAGGACGCAATTAATAAAGGTGAAATAAAAGGGACACAGTAAAATAATGAAGAAAACAAATGAAGCTAGCTCTAGTTTCTAGAAATGATTGTGCCCAGCCAAGGAGGCAAAATGAGTTCAACAGATTATCTGGTACAGCATCAAGTCACCTCATACAAACGTTATCATTAACCACAAAGAATTCCTCAGTCCCAGGCAGACACAGTCTTACTGTTTATCCTTGTTACTAGAAAACATTTTTCTTTCTGTTTTCCAGAAAATCCAGCACAGATATAAATAGCCCATCTTTACTTTGCCTGGTTGCAAAGCAGGGTGATTATGCATGTGGGAGCTGAATTCATAATGCGACTCTGCTAAAGTATAACCCAGGAGGAAAACACCAGCCTGTTCCAGACCCGTGTCAGCAGTAAGTCTTTGCCAGGAAGGTCTGAAATGAAACAGAAAAATAGGTTCATTTTTCTTATATACAAAGTAGAAGAAAATGTTTCTGTCAGCATCTAAACTGAAAAAGAAATCCTCTTGCTTTCAAAACAGCAATATTATATTTGTCTCATTTGATTTTTCAAACCAAGAGAAAGAGGTTTCAACTCATAACAGTACCTAACCCTTTTCCACGTACAACACACAGGACTATTGAAACCAAGCAGGACCCTGTGGGACCCTCTTGGGGTACAAAAGCCTTGCTATGTCCTCCATTCATAGTTCACAGGAAAAAGTCTTCAGCCATCTATATCTTTTCTCCAAAGGACAGATTCAAACAGCAACTAATTAGGGGGAAAGGAAAAGTAGGCAAGAAACAACCACTTCAATTAAGTTCACTCACTTAATTGTGTCCAACTCTTTCCAATGCCATGGAATGCACCACGCCAGCCCTCCCTGTCCATCACCAACTCCCAGAGTTTACACAAACTCATGTCCATCGAATTGGTGATGCCATCCAACCATCTCATCCTCTGTCGTCCCCTTCTCCTCCTGCCTTCAATCTTTCTCAGCATCAGGGTCTTTTCAAACGAGTCAGCTCTTCGCATGAGGTGGCCAAAGTATTGGAGTTTCAGCTTCAGCATTAGTCCTTCCAATGAACACCCAGGACTGATCTCCTTTAGGATTGACAGTTGGATCTCCTTGCAGTCCCAGGGACTCTCAGGAGTCTTCTCCAACACCACAGTTCAAAAGCATCAATTATTTGGTACTCAGCTTTCTTTATAGTCCAACTCTCACATCCATACATGACTACTGGAAAAACCATAGCTTGGAGTAGATGGACCTTTATTGGCAAAGTAATATCTCTGCTTTTTAATATGCTGTCTAGGTTGGTCATAACTTTTCTTTCAAAGAGTAAGCATCTTTTAATTTCACAGCTGCAGTCACCATCTGTGGTGATTTTGGAGGCCAAGAAAATAAAGTCTGTCACTGTTTTCATTAAATACCATGAAAAAGAAACAAACAGTCAGTTCAGTCACTCAGTAGTGTCCAACTCTTTGCGACCCCATGAACTGCAACACCCAGGCCTCCCTGTCCATCACCAACTCCCAGAGTTTACTCAGACTCATGTCCATCCCATCGGTGATGCCATCCAACCATCTCATCCTCTGTCGTCCCCTTCTCCTCCTGCCTTCAATCTTTCCCAGCATCAGGGTCTTTTCAAACGAGTCAGCTCTTCACATCAGGTGGCCAAAGTATTGGAGTTTCAGCTTCAACATCAGTCCTTCTAATGAATATTCGGGACAAATCTCCCTTATGATGGACTGGTTGGCTCTCCTTGCAGTCCAAGGGACTCCTAAGAGTCATCTTCAACACCACAGTTCAAAAGCATCAATTCTTTAGCACTCAGCTTTCTTTATAGTCCAACTCTCACATCCATACTTGACTACTGGAAAAACCATAGCTTTGATTAGATGGACCTTTGTTGGCAAAGTAATGTCTCTGCATTTTAATATGCTCTTTAGGTTGGGCATAACTTTCCTTCCAAGGAGTAAACATCTTTTAATTTCATGACTGCAGTCACCATCTGCAGTGATTTTGGAGCCCAGAAAAATAAAGTCAGTCACTTTTTCCAGTGTTTCCCCATCTATTTGCCATGAAGTGATGGGACCAGATGCCATGATCTTAGTTTTCTGAATGTTGAGTTTAAGTCAACTTTTTCACTCTTCTCTTTCATGTTCATCAAGAGGCTCTTTAGTTCTTCGCTTTCTGCCATAAGGGTGGTGGTATCTGTGTATCTGAGGTTATTGATTTTTCTCCCAGAAATCTTGACTCCAGCTTGTACTTTATCCAGTCCAACATTTCTCATGATGTTCTCTGCATATAAATTAAATAGGCAGGGTGACAATATACAGCCTTGACGTATTCCTTTCCCAACTTGGAAACAGTCTGTCGTTCCATGTCCAGTTCTAACTGTTGCTTCCTGACCTGCATACAGATTTCTCAACAGGCAGGTCAGGTGGTCTGGTATTCCCATCTCTTTCAGAATTTTCACAGTTTGTTGTGATCCACACAGTCAAAGGTTTTGGCAGAGTCAATAAAGCAGAAATAAATGTTTTTCTGGAACTCTCTTGCTTTTTTGATGATCCAAAGGATGTTGGCAATTTGATCTCTGGTTCCTCTGCCTTTTCTAAATCCAACTTGAACAACTGGAAGTTCATGGTTTACGTACTGTTGAAGCCTGGCTTGGAGAATTTTGAGCATTACTTTACTAGTGTGTGAGATAAGTGCAATTGTGTGTTCATTTGAGCATTCTTTGGCATTGCCTTTCTTTGGGATTGGAATGAAAACTTACCTTTTCCAGTCCTATGGCCACTGCTAAGTTTTCCAAAATTGCTGACATATTGAGTGCAGCACTTTCACAGCATCGTCTTTTAGGATTTGAAATAGCTCAACTGGAATTCCATCACCTCCACTAGAATTGTTCATAGTGATGCTTCCTAAGGCCCACTTGACTTGGCATTCCAGGATGTCTGGCTCTAGGTGAGTGATCATACCATCGTGATTATCTGGGTCCTGAAGATCTCTTTTGTACAGTTCTGCTCCTCCTCTTGGGTTATATATAACAATCTGATTCATATCTCTGAGTTCTTCTATAAGAACTAAGGGCCCCACCCAGGTGGAGAATGGTAACTTCAGGCTGAGCATAAGCATATGGACTCCAGATGGTTGGTACCAGAGAAGTGAAAGTGTCAGTCTCTCAGTTGTGTCTGACTCTTTGCAAGCCCATGGACTGTAGCCCAGGCAATTTTCCAGGCAAGAATACTGAAGTGGATTACCATTTCCTCCTCCAGGGGATCTTCCTGACTTAGGGATCATAGTTGGGTCTCCTGCATTGCAGGCAGATTCTCTACCCTCTGAGCCACCAGGGAAGCCCCTGGTTCTAATCAGAAGGCCGATGATTGGAACTCCTGCAAGCCACATTTTTACTTCCATAATAATTAATCAGAAGAAAGTCATATGCCTTGCATTGCTCACCCCAAAATTTGCCTTTACAAAACTCTTCCCTGAAAACCACAGGGGTGTTCAAATCCTTTTGTTGCTGAGAAAAACCAATTCTGACTGTGTTGGAACTGATTTTTTGACTTGCTTTTTTGCTGTTGTTATTATACTCATACATAATGGCAAGTCTCAGAGGACCCTGCCCCTCTGCCTGACTGTTGGACTAAAGTGCCTTTGTTCAGCTCACAGGGAGATAATTGACCCCGCCCACCTGTGAATGGCTACAGGAAAGAAAAGATGAGCACATCCCTTCCCTGATGCTGGCCATTCCCAGAAATGTTTTGTAAGACTAAAGACCTTTTTCAATTTACTTCCTCATTGCTTCTCCCTCTCTAGTCTGCCTTTTGATTTTAGTTACTCATAGCTCTCTCTCTGGTTCTATAAAATAATCTGGCAACCAGACCCCAGGAAGATGGTTGAGACAGTAGTTTGCCATTTTCTCAGTCAACCGGCTTTCTGCATAAAGTTGTATTCCTTGCCTCCACACTTTGTCCTTTGGATTCATTGGGCTATCATGCAGAACATCTTGAGCAAGAGGTGCCCATTTTCCTTGCTTGATCCTTGCAATAAACATTTCTCCAAACTCCAACGCTTTGTTTTGTTGGGCACATGAACTTGGGTTCGATAATACTGTGAACAAGAAGAAAATGAAATTCACTGATATGTGAATTCATGAGATAGGACTTTTAAGACCCTTGCAGAAGACCATGCTAAAGTGATTGGGTTTCTTAGGTTTCATTGTCATCACCTGCTGTGCTAAATGTCCAAAACTATCATGCCTTCCTGAGAATAAAATAACCTAACCCTATACATGATATTTTAAAATCCTTCCATTTCATCCTGCTTTTGCAATGACTTTTATTTTCAGGCACTCCAGATGTAATCCCTTCACTGACCACAAAGTGGTTTATTCTGAAAAATGCTGTAAAGAGCAAATTCTTTGAATCCATATTTTCTCAGTTGACATGACCAAGCTGTTACGATTTCTCATGACATGTGGCAATTGCATCTGTAACAAGTCATAACCAGAGGAAACTCTGGCAACGCAGTGGTTGCACAATTTATACTCAACCATTGGAGGAGTTAAGTATTTGGTCTTGATTCCAGTGTGGCCTAAGGAATGTTAGCAGTCTCTTTTTCCAAAGTTGTGGTGTACATATAACCCACTTAATTCCCTTACACAAGCCTTAGTCATTATCCCCTGTATATTTTGAGAATGTTTTGTGTGTGGCAAATTAATGTAAACTCATCTTTGTTTGGCTTCTTCCAAGCTGTAATTCATTAAATTCTCTATCAGTGAGTTGTTCCATTTCTTTAGTCTGGGAAAGTCTTTACCAGATAGTCATCTATAATGTTAGTCCTTTCTCTGCTTTCATAAGTATAACTTAATTAGTCATAAAAGACCACAGGGGATCCATCGAAGCTCCCTTGGAAGCTTTGAAGCCAGAAAGACACAAGGACAGGCTTTTCCTGAATTCCTTTCCACTCTCCAGTGCAGATCACAGGGCTCTCCATGATAGGGACCCAACCATGACTTCACCTCCTGAGTCCTCCTGTCAGCCTGAGAAATGGCCCTAGTTTCTTACAGTCTTAATTGTTTGTAACAGTCTAAGACTTTTATGGGACTCACTAGAGATGAGGTCAACCATATCTCTTGCAACTGAAGATACTTTCCTCTTTCAACAAGGGGACTGATGAAAGTCTCATTGGTTTCCAGTACAAACCTTCCATACCAGGAAAAAAGAGACACTTGATGCTTAAAATACAGTTTTCTGGTAAATACAGCCAAGACTTATAGCTTGTTCTATGTCTGTTTCTGCTGGGAGGGACTGGGGGCAGGAGGAGAAGGGGACGACAGAGGATGAGGTGGCTGGATGGCATCACCGACTCAATGGGCATGAGTTCGAGTAAACTCTGGGAGTTGGTGATGGACTGGGAGGCCTGGCGTGCTGCGATTCATGGGATCGCAAAGAGTCAGACACGACTGAGTGACTGAACTGAACTGAACTGATGTCTGTTTCTCACTTACTTGCTGGTCTTATGTAAAGCTCCTCATCTCTCAGGGTCTCACATCTCTAAGAGCTTTTGAGATCTCAAAGTCCTTGATTTCAAATGACATAAAGTTCAAGGGTTAGAGTAAGGAGATCACTTAATTATTTCTACTTGTTTTATATTAAAAAATGGTAAAAGATAAAAGATACATAATAAGAAAGTGGCAAAAGTGGTAAAAGGTACATAATATAAAATTTGCCAACTGAGTCACTTCAAGTGCCTATTTCAGTGGTATGAAGTACATCTACATTGTGCAGTCATCATCATGAACCATCTCTAGAAATGTTTCATCTTCCAAAACTAAAATTTTTCAGTCTTTAGTAATAACCCCGTTTCTCCCTGCCCTCGGCCCCTTGCAACCACAAATCTACTTTCTGTTTCCATGATATATGCAAAGTAACACAATGTTGGTCCTTTTTGTGACTAGTTTATTTTACTAGCATAATATCCTCAAGTAACATAGAAATTTACAACACCATATGTAAAATAGATAGCCAATGGGAATTTTCTGTATGACTCAGGGAACTCAAACAGGGGCTCTGTGACAGGTTGATGGGTGGGATGGGGAGAGAGATGGGAGGGAGGGGACATGGGTGTACCTATGGCTGATTCTTGTTGATATATGACAAAAAAACCCCACAAAATTCAGTAAACCAATTAACCTTCAATTAAAAATTTTTAAACGATTCATCCATATTGTAGCATGTATCAGAAATCCCTTCCTTTTAAAATGTGAATAATATTTTTTATATAAATACTACTTATCTGTCAATGGAAACTTGTGTTTTGAGAAAATTGATTTTTTAAACAGATTATCTGCTATAGTGCTAAATTCCTTCCAAATCAGGTTGTTAGCTACATGTCAAAATCATGTAGTAGTTTTTAGTACAGATTACTGGGCTTAACCCTAGATTTGCTAAATCAAAATTTCCATAGCAGGGCTTAGGAATCTGTATTTTAAGAAAAACCAAAGGCCTAAGTTCATATCAAAAAGTAATTGTGTATCCGTCCCCTCTTAAAAAAAAATTGTGTGGTGATCTGAGTACCAGTCTCTATACCACATCCAATATAGTCCTGGCAAGTTTTGGATACAATAATACACATGTGTGGAGGGAATGGGTGGGTCACTAGTTCTGTCCTGAGGTAACGCCTTGGAGCTGCAGCAGAAACAAGAAAACCCTGGCAGCAGTGCATGCTGGGAGACTTTGCTTTTCAGTACACATTTTTGGCTCACAGATTTTAGGACCAAATCATGGGAGTAATATAGAATTGCACCTTGATGCGTTAAAGCAGCTCTATATGGATGCTAATGAGATACTGAAAACCTTTCAACAGATAAAGATCCTAGAAAGAGATGCCTCCATAAAAGTAAGTGTAAGGTTAGCATAGCCATGTAAAAACAACACTGTCTACTGACAATCTCCATTTTGCAAAAATTACTACCTTTTAAAGAATGAGTCAAGAGACAAAAATTAACACGGAACTTACAAATGAGACAATGCAAGGAAAAGAGAACAGAACAAGACTCAGATGATAGAAAATAAGAGAAATTTGGTCTTTCTCAAAATGATGTCAAAGATGTATGACTTTTACAAGAAAAGCAGGGGAGAAAAAAAGAAATGCATAATGAACAAACAGTCCTTGGATATTAGCTAAGATAATACTTACTGCTATGACAAATGAACCCCTACATTTCAGTGGGACAAGAAATAAAAGTTTATTGCTCTGGTATGTGAAATCCAAAACAGACGCTCCTGATTAGCACATGGCTCTCCCCCAACTGGCAATTCAGGGAACTAGGCTCTTTCTACCATGTGGCTCCACCATCTCCAACACATGGCTTTTAAGGTTGCCGTGGAATGAGAACTAGCATGGGAGATCGCACATGGGAGATTTTTATGGGCCAGGTGTGGAAGTGATTTTAAATCTGTTCTTCATTTTTTACTTCTTTGGTAAAATATGATCACATAACTTCAAGAGGGGCTGAGAAATGTTGTCTAGTGGGTGTGAGAAAGGAGAAGCAGGTTAGGCAAACAGCTAGTCTGTCTCTAGCACCGTGACTACAAAAAGCCTACAAAACAAAATGCACATACAACAACCTAGGGAGGATGAGGGGCTGAGGGAGATAAGGAAGGAAATGAAAGAGCAATAACAAACAAAAGCCAATGCAGGAAGCAAAGAGGAAAACTGAAATGGCAGGACGGGGAACAAACTTCTGAAGCCTGCCCAGAATACAGGATAAAAAGATCTGAAAATAGTAAAAGAAAATGACCGACATGGAAAGCAGAGATGTGAGAACAGAGATTTTAATTTCACTCTCTAAAAGAAGAAACCAGAACAAAGAATAGACAGGAAGTAGCAAAGATGCAACCGAAGAAAAAAATTTAAAACAAGAGGCCCAAATAGGCAGAAGTGAGTAGCCAACCACGGTCCAGGTAAATGTAGCGAAAGATACTCATGCAAAATACATGTGGAGGAACTTTGGAATTAGAAGGCTAAGAAAAAAGAAACCCTACAAGCATACATGAAGGAAACAAATCAATAACAGATTATAAACAAAGCAACAAAATTAGATTAGCAACTATTTCCCTCTGCTTCTTGAGATGCCAGGAAGCAATGTTGCAACATCTTTTGATTTGGGGGAAGGAAAAAAGGAAAAAGAGTGAAAAAAGAAAAAAATTTTATATGAAGAATCAATGTTTCAATGCTAACACAGCAGAATAAAATTCTCAAAAATGTGAAATTCAGAAATATTTGACTCAAGTAATAATTTACAAAGTAAAGAAAGGAAATATAAAACAAAAACAAAATGTTTTCACTGAATAGCATATTCTAAATGAGTGCAAATGAAATTAAATGCCTCAAGAATGAGATTCTTATGGGTAAAACCTAATATTGAAAGTAAATACTAAAACACATGAAACATAGCTTAGAATTTTTAAACTGTGTCTTTACAAAACTGAATGCAAATGTCCAAGATGATTATTAAAAGGAAATATATAATATAAAAGAATGTAGTTACATGAATCTGGCCTATATTACCAAAAACTAGGAAGTGGTGACAGGGATGAGAGAGAGGTGAATCGCAGAGTGAAAAATTTCAATATTCTTTAAAATGCACCTTTCAGTCTTGGTGTTAGAAAGAATAGTAGGGAACTTTAGGCTAAAAAGATGCTTTTAAAGTTTAAAGTTAATGACAAGTATATTTTCAAATATGGTAAGAATTCTGGCTCAAAGAGAATCTGGGTGGCAACCCCCATCATCCTCTTTCAACTTCTAAATTAATAGCTGTTGAAAATAAAATTTGATGAAAATTCTCAATAACAATGAAAACAAAGACTGAAAGACATTTAGAATCTGGGAGGAATTAGCACTTGTTAAAAGACAGTTGGTGGAGCTGTAGTTTCTGACACATTCTAACTTGGCTTCACGGAACAGAATTCCAAAGAATGAGCTTCCTGCCTCTGCCACCATCCATGTGTTCAGAGTCCCAGGACCTATAACCAGCAGGACACTGCAAATATCTCTCTACCCACTGAGAGATGGTCCCTAAACCAGAGTACCCTCTGCCTAACTCCAGATGCTGCAAACTCCTGCAAAAACTCAGACACAAAGTAAAAGCCAATCTCTGGGTGCATTTTATGAGACAGGTAGCCCCGATAGTAGACAAAGCACTTAGGGAGGAAAAACAAAAGTGCGGTGCATGCCTACAGTACAGTCCTTCAGACACTGTTATCAGTTCAAATGAACAATAAGTTAATTACTGGGGATGGAAGGAAGAAGGAGAGAGGGTGGGGAGGAAGAAAAAGGAAGCCCACTAGAACAGAGCAGAGATACACTCCATCAAGGCAAGCAATATTAAAAACTGGGACAAATTCATGAGGTGTGGAGATGAACCTGCTATAAATCTATAGATCTGTGTGATGATGAGCAGAGTGAGATGATCGTGTAAGCCAGCTGGTGCCTGCAAGTTATAAAATATGGAAGGAGAGAAACTAAAAGGAAACTGACAACAAAGAGCTGATTTAAAAAGCACTGCAGAAGAAAAAGAACAAAGTCACATTTGGGACTTCAAGGTAGATTGAAAACACAATTACCTCTGCTTTCACTTGATACACTAATCAAATTATTTAAAGGAATTTGAAACATATACACACGCACACATGACATTAACTTAAATTCAAGAGGACAAAGGGAAAAAGAGAAGATAAGAGTAGGCAAGAAATAAGAATAAAAATTTAAAAACTGAAAAGCAGAGAAAGTATCTGACCCTCCAAGAGTGCAGATCATAGGGAGCAAGTAAATAAATACAAGCCAGTTGGCACCACGGGAACCAGGAAAGCCTTTAGGCTTCTATAAGTTAGAATTAAGAGCAGATATATTGCTTAAAAGTATAAAGGGAAGCAGATAGACCCCGAACTGTGTGAAGCCTAAGCCTGGCCAACACTCACCCCTGTTTGGCCAAGTAAGCTCTTTGGACAAGCTGAACTAGAAATTCTGGAATTGGAAATTTTAAGAGCGGAGCTAGAGTTCTGTACTATAAGACTTAGAAGATCAAACCAAGAGGTCCAGCATACACAGCTGTGACACTCAGGCCCCCTCTTCCCACTTGGCTCTTGGCTCTAAACGTGGCAGCTGCATTTATGCCCTGTAGGCAGGGATTGGAGTCCTCACTGGGGAAACACACCTGCACCAGAGGCAAGGTGTGCAGGTACAGACAGTTCAGGATCCCTCCCAGAAAACTGTCTGAATCTCTGTCCACCCAAACTTCAATGAAGCTGTTACTTGAAAAGCCTCTCTCACACTGCACACAGCTACAATCAGCTTTAAGTGGCCTAGGATCACGGGAGGTTGTGGAGAATCTCAAATATCGAGACTGAAATACAGAGACAGAAACAAAGATCCTCAGGAGAGCTAGAGACAACAGAAGTAAGATTTTTGGGAAAAAATGATTAATTTATATTCTCAGGAAAGATGAAAGAACTATTGACTCCAAAAGAAAAAAAAAGTATAATTCTATTTTTAAGACATGTTCAGAGAAACACAAAGAAACTTCTGGATATTAAGGATTTGATATGATAAATGCAAAATTCAATTAAAATGTTAAAAAAAATTTGCCAGGAAAAAACAAAATGGTAGGGAAAACATAAGAATGTTAGAGATACTAACCAGGATGGTAAATAGCCAAGTAAAAGAAGGACATGAAAGATTAAAGGAGACAAAAAAGAGAAAAAATATCAAATTAAAATAGAAATTTCTAGAACCAGATAGCATGATCTTCCAAGTTAAGGGCCTGCTTCACATATCTCAGTGAACAGACACTTCCCAAGTTATTTGGTTGTGACATTCAAGAAACCTCAGAGATATAGATCCCCAAAGCCTCCTCAAAGTAACACTAGACTCCACAAATAAACAGAAATGTCAAGTTATAAAAGAGAAATATTTAGAAACTGCAATTCTATATCCTGCCAAAGGAGCAAAAAAGTGTAAGGGTAGAATAACAACAACAAAATTTTTTTAGACCTTCAAATTCTCCAAATTTTACTTCACTTATACACCCTTTCTTAGACGTTCCTAGAAAATCAGCTCTACTGAAGCAAGGAAAGAAGCCAAGAAAGAGAGACACAAGAGTCCAGGAAAGAAAGGGTTTGACACAGGAAAGAAGTGAATTCTGATGAAGGGGATGAGGATGGTGATGATGGTAAAGGGGATTTTAATATAGTGGGGAAGCAGATCCTTCACAACTGTGCTGCTGGTCCAAAAGAAGAGAGTCCCAATCAAAGCAGAAAGGACACCACCAAGAGACACATCAGACTGACAAATTAAGAGGAGATTGATTTTCAGTGAAAAAGTCGATGTATGAATTAATGGTAGATATATGAAAATGGGAGTAGGAAATGGCAACCCACTCCAGTATTCTTGCTTGGAAAATTTCATAGACAGAGGAGTCTCGTAGGCTACAGTTCATGGTGGTTGCAAAGAGTCAGACTTGACTGAGTGACTAAGTATACACACATATGAAAATTAATCAAACAACAAATAAGCATTAGGGAGAGCAAAACAGTTGTATTTATGCTATATTACATGGATAATAGGCTTCCTTGGTGGCTCAGTGGTAAAAGAATATGTCTAAAATGCAGGAGACATGGGTTTGATTCCTGGGTCAGAAAAATCCCCTGGAGAAGGAAATGGCAGCCCACTCCATTCTTGCCTGGAGAATCCCGTGGACAGAAGAGAATGGAGGGCTACAGTCCATAGGATCAACAAAAAGTCAGACACAACTTAGGAAATAAATAACATGGTAATGAGGAAAGTTTACCTAATCATAATAATGTAAACATTAAATACTGATTAATGGAATAACTATGAAAATACACTTGTGGGATACTAAGGGAGGAGTGTATTAAAGAGATAATACTAAGGAGGTAACCCTTATATTCTAGTATGAAGATACAGGCAAACAGTAAAGAGATAATATAAGCATGCTATTTAAACTAAGAAGGTAATTAGAAGATACTAAAAGATGATGTTCAGAAGTGTTATCCTTGGATGGGGGAATGAAATGGTCAGAGTTAAGTGAATGTGAGGCAGATAATTGCTTTTCTTTGTGGTAAACTTGTTATAGGCTATCTGTCATTTTAACTAGAATATTAAATATCATAGCTCAGTTGGTAAATCATCTGCCTGCAATTCAGGAAACCTGGGTTCGATTGCTGGGTCAGGAAGATCCCCTGGAGAAGGAAATGGCAACCCACTCCAGTATTCTTGCCTGGAGAATCCCATGGACAGAGGAGTCTGGCAGGCTACAGTCCACAGGATCACAAGAGTCAGAGACAACTTAGTGACTAAACAACCACCACCAATAAGAAAAAGGAAATAATTATATGATAAAAACATCTGAATTTTACAGAGGAAGATTCTAAGTCTGAAAACAATATACTGCAGGATTCAGAAGAATTTTTCAGGAAAATGCTCAGCATCATCAATTAAAAATAAGATAAAACCTCTATAAACAAGATTCCAAAAATCATACGTAACAAACATGATAGAAACGAAAACTTGCAATTAGAAAAGACTGAAGCAGAGCTAATAACATGAATATAAAAATCAATATTGGAAACTGTAAGGAAGATAAGAACTGCTGCAGAAAATGGAAGCAATATTATGAAGGCCAAACCTAAACAGCCATCCAAGAAGATGGAGGAAAGGGATGATAGGATGAAAATGATGGGAAGATCATGGAGATGTAAGTCAAAGAAGAGGACCTATATAAGACACAATTCATAAAGAAAAGCTCAAAACAAAAGTAATAATCAGAGCCTGCATCGGGCTGAATGTTTATTTCCCCCTCAAGTTTCATATGCTGAAAATAAATCCCCAATGTCATGATATTGGAGGTGAAGGGCCTTTGGGAAGTGACTAGTGATTAACTTTGGGAATGAGATTAGTGCAGTCCTTATAAAACAGGACTGCAAGGAGATCCAACCAGTCCATCCTAAAGGAGATCAGTCCTGGGTGTTCATTGGAAGGACTGATGCTGAAGCTGAAACTCCAATACTTTGGCCACCTAATGCAAAGAACTGACTCATTGGACAAGACTCTGATGCTGGGAAAGATTGAAGGCAGGAGGAGAAGGGGATGACAGAGGATGAGATGTTTGGATGGCATCACCAACTCGATGGACATGAGTCTGAGTAAGCTCCGGGAGCCGGTAATGGACAGGGAAGCCTGGCGTGTTGCAGTCCATGGGGTTGCAAAGAGTCGGACACGACTGAGAGACTAAACTGAACTGAAAAGAGGTCTGGGAACACTCTGGACCCTTTCATTATGCAAGGTTTCAGCAATGCCATGGCTCCCTATGAACAAGAAAGCATAGAACCAGAAAGACATCTTTCTTCACCAGACACCAAATCTACCAGCTCCTAGATCTTGGACTTCCCAGCTTCCAGAACTGTGAAAAATAAATTTCTGTTGTTTATAAGCCACTCAGTCTATGGTATTTTGTTACAGCAGCCTGGACAGACTAATACAAAACCCTCATAGAACAAAATATTCTGAGCTGAAGGAAACAACTTCTGTACATTGAGAAGCTCCATCTATTCTAGAAAGTTTATCAGTAAAAAGAAGTACAGCCTTGAAAAAGTTTTGACTCCCACCCCCCCCCCCCAAAAAAAAAGAAAGGCAGAAGAAAAAAGATCTTACAAATAATCAGGAAGAAAATGTACGTTCCCTTAAAAAGAACGATGGTCAAGAATAATAGTCACTAAAGCAATGTCCAGAGAATATTAGCAGAATAAGGGTGTAACCTCTGAGTTTTATGTGAGTGTGTGCTCAGTTGCTCAGTCTTGCCTGTCTCTTTGAGACCCCATGGATTGGAGCCCACCAGGCTCCTCTGTCCATGGAATTTTCCAGGCAAGAATACCGGGTTGAGTTGCCATTTCCTACTCCAGAGGATCTTCCTGACCCAGGGATTGAACTTCTGTCTCTTGCAGCCCCTGCATTGGCAAGCTAATTCTTTACCACTGAGCTACCTGGAAAGCCCTCTCTCAACTTTATAACTTGCCAGTTTGTAGTTCATACATTAAAGCAGAAAAAGACAGTCACTTCTTTTCTTTTTTTTTTAATTGAAGTATGGTTGATTTACAACCTTGTTTTAGTTTCCAATGTATAACAAAATGATTCAGACACTTTCCATATTCTTTTCCATTCTTTTTCATATTCTTTTCCATCACAGCATATTACAGGATATTGAATATAGTTCCCTGTGCTATACAGTAGGAACTTATGGCTTATCTGTTTTATATGTGTGTATCTATTAAGCTCAAACTCTGAATTTATTCTTCCCATACCCCTTTTCGCCTCTGGTAACCGTAAGTTTGTTTTCTAAAGACATTCTTATTTACTATACCCTTGCTTATATAACATTACCTTATTAGTTTCCTATTACTTCTGCAACAAATTACCACAACCTTGGTGGCTTAAAACACCAGGAATTTATTTTCTCAGCATTCTGGAAGCCAAAAGTTTAAAATCAAGGTGGCGGCTAGGCTATGCACCCTCTGGAGGCTCAGAGGAAGAATACGTTCCTTGCCTCGCCCAGCATCTGATGGCTTCCAGGCATCCCTGGTTTTCCTTGGCTCATAGTTTCGCCAGTCCAGTCTCTGCCTCTCTCTTCCTATTTTCTTCTATTCATGTCTGTTGAAACTCCCTCAGCCTCTCTCTAATAAGGACACATGTGATTGCACTAGTTCACCCAGATAATCCTAGATAACTTCTTCAAGCTCTTCAACTTCATCACATTTTTTGCCATTCAAGGCAATATATGATCTTTTGCCAAATAAGGTAATGATCACAGGTTCTGGGGATTAGAATATAGATATAATTTTGGAGCCACCATTCAGCTCACTGTATCACCTATATTAATTTCTTTAAAAAAAATTACTTGTAAATATCTTCCAGCTGATTAAGAGAATAAAATCAAGTGCTCATGAATGAGGGAATTGTGGTTTAAAGTACTGGCAGATAAAATATGATTTTCTAAATAATTATTCAAAGTCTTTCATCTTGTTCAACAAAATACAGAAAAATAATTCTCAAGATAGAATGTCTATAAAGAAAAGGCAACAACTGTCTGTACATTAAGTCCACATTATTTTACACATTTAAAATTTTGAACCCTATCAATGTACTCTTATCCAAAAATTAGTTTAAAAGAGATGAATATTTTGGAAAAAGAACTTAAATCCTCACCTCATATTATAAACACACATTTTAAGTTAATTGACTACTTAAACACAAAATGTGAAACTGTTAACACCCTTGAAAATTATTAGTGAACTTAATTTTATTATGCAAAAGGACATTTAAACTATATAGTCATCTGAAGAATGAAGTTTTTATATAATTAGTTGCATAAAAAAATTATTCTCTATGTGTTTAAAGCCAAATGGCAGACTGGAAAGCAAACAAAACAGGGAAATATTTATAAAAGTGATGGCATGTAATACAATTATTATAATTATATGTCAAAGAAAGAGAAGACTTCCAGGGTTGTGATGGAGAGAAGGGAGAATTGAGGAAGATGTAATACCCTGGAGAGCAGGATGGACATTTGAATAGATGGGAGGTGCAGGTCAGGGCAATAGTTTGGGTGCTGAACTAAAGCATCTACAGAGATTCTATGCAAACCCAAGGCAAGAACATATTTCACTGATGCCAAGTGAAAGTATTTTATATAGAGATTTTCAGTAAAATGTATCCATAGAGTAGATGTTAGTAACACAAAAAATATATATATATTTCAAATCTAATGGAGACAGCCCCTGCATGCATGCATGCATGCTGCATGCTAAGTTGCTTCAGTCATCTCTCTTTGAGACCTCATAAATTGTAGCCCACCAGGCTCCTCTGTCCATGGGATTCTCCAGGCAAGAATACTGGAGTGGGTTGCCATGCCTTCCTTCAGGGGATCTTCGCGACCCAGGGATCCAACCCACCTCTTTCATATCTCCTGCATTGGCAGGAAGGTTCCTTACCACTAGCGCCACCTAGGAAGTCAAGACAGCCCCAGGCTCCATATAATTAGAATCGTAGGCTCTCTAGATGAGAAGGGATTTCAAATACCAATTGTTATCTCAATGCTGTTTCAATAGCTTTCTTACAGTTTTCTTTCTTACACAATTTTATCAAAGTCAGAAGTGATAAACCACAGTTATGTCTTGATACCTCCAGAATCCTGAATATTATAAATTAATTTTGTATCTTTAAAATCTTATTAAATAGATTTGATGGTTGAAAGGAATACAAATGAGATTCTTTTTAGTCTGGAGTTCATGATTGTCAAAAATGCATCAAGGATGATGGTAAAGTTTTTCAATTTTTGCTTCCTCTTCCTGGAATACGCTATAATTATCAAAAGAAATATATTGACCATTAATAGGCTTTTTACTAGATGGGCTGTAATTTACCACAAGTTAGACTGAATTTGAATATGAGGGCTCCCTCAAAGCTCAGTTGGTAAAGAATCCAGCTGCAATGCAGGAGACTTAGGTTTGATTCCTGGTCAGGAAGATCCCCTGGAGAAGGAAATGGCAACTCACTCCAGCATTCTTGCCTGGAGAATCCCATGGACAGAGGAGCCTTGCAGGCTACAGTCCATGGGGTTGCAAGAGTCGGACACAACTTAGCGACTAAAGAGAGAGAGACTGAATTTAATAAAAACATAGCAAATAATACGTAGAAAACATATGACATGTTTACCTTTTTAATCAGGTGTTAGAAATTTCCTCAAGCCTCAGAGGATTACACTGAATATGCAAAATATGAAACACCTTTTCTAAGAATATAGCCATTGCTAATAAAATAGATGCTATGGGAATTACAGAACTCACCATTTTGCAACTCAGGAAAATGAAGAATAAACCTTATAAACCTTATAGCTGGTGGCTAGAAATGTTCTTTAACAGAGAAGTGATGCAGAATTTATTTTAAATATTTGGTTATCAAAAATAACCACAGAAGAATAATTTAGTGGGGTGTTTTTAGACATTAAAGCTGCTGAAAGCATGAAACACAAGATATATCTCAATGAAGATCAAGGAAAATGTTCTTGTTAGAAACCTGCTGACCTCATTAAGTGAGTTTAATATTTAAATATGATGGACTCGGGGGGAAATGAATAACAAACACTGTGTAACTGCTAAAAGTAACAGATGGTGAGAAAAAACATCATGCATAAAACTTTCCTCTGCTTGTGGCTGTACAGATCGTGAATGAAAGGCGAACTATATTTATCTGCAACACAAAGAGAAAGGGATCTAATATATTGAACACCTGGAATCATCCTAATTCTGGGTCCAGGGTTACGGATATACACTAGCATTTGGTAGTTCTATCCTCAGAGGTGTCATTGACCTTGATGAGATGGGGTCTATCCAGTGTAGGAGGTGATTCAAAAGAGATGTTAGAATAACAATGGATGTCACAAATGCAGGCATCTCTACAACAGGCCATATAAATACGGTGAAATGAGACTAGAAAACACCTAAGAGATACAGGACGGGAGAAAAAACAAAAATTTTGTATTCCTGGACTGTATACCTACCCTCCAGAACTAGGATATCAATCATATTTTCCTGATAGAGATTGAAAAGGAAAATGGAAAACTCTCTATTAGCAGATGACATTATCCTGTATGTTGAAAATCCTAAGGAATCCACTAAACAACTATCTGAACTAATCAATGTGTTCAGCAAGGTTGTAGGCTATATCAATAAGATCAATACACAAAAATCCGTTGTACTTATACAGAATAAACAGTCCAGAATCACTTTGCTATGCACCTGAAATTAATATAATGTTGTAAACCAGTTATATTCAAGTATAAAATCAGAATTTTTAAAAAACAGTCCAAAAATAAAAGAAAACAATATTATTCACAATAGCATCAAAAAGAATAAAATGGGAATCAAAGTTATCAAAAGAATTATAAACATATACTCTGAAAAGTACAAAACACTGTAAAAATACTAAAGATCTAAATAAATGGGAAAATACCCATGTTCAAGGATCTAAAGATTTAATGTTGTTAAGATGGCAACAAAGAAATAAAAAAGATGACAATAACCCTTCAAAAAACTAATCTACAATCTTTATCAAGAATCCCAGCAGATTTCTTTGTAGAAATGGACAGATTCCAAAATTCACGTGTATTGTAAGTGACTTGAAATATCCAAAACAATCTTGAAAAAAAAAAAAAAAGTAGGAGGAATCACACTTCTCCATTTCAAAACTTACTACATGACTAATCAAAACAATGTGGTGCTGGCATAAGGACAGACAGAGAGACCGATGGAATGGAACTGTGTCCAGAAATAAACCCATGCATCTACGGTCAACTGGTATTTTGACAGTGGTGTCAGGGCCATCCAATGATGAAAGAATTATTTTCTCAACAAATCGCACTGTAACAAATGAATAACCACATGGGAAAGAATGAAGTGAAACTCCACCTCGCACCATATACAAAAATCAACTCAAAAATTGATAAAAGGCTTAAAAGTAAGAAATAAAGCTACAGTTCTTAGGGAAAAAACAACATGGGAGTAAATCTTTAATGGCCTTGGGTTTCAAGTGACTTTTGGATCCAAAAGCATGAACAACACAAGAAAAAAAATAGATAAATTAGATTTGAAAATGTAAAATGTTCATGATTCAAAGAATACCACACACACACACACAAAGTGAAAAAATAATCCACAGAATGGGAGAAATTTGCTTTGTGAATCATATATCTGATAGACTTATATCTAGAATACATAAAGGACTCTTCCAACTTAATATTTAAAAAGGAATCCAAATAAAAATAGAGTCTGAATAGACCTTTCTATGTCCCTCTGCCACCTTACTCCCATTAAGAAGCAGTTTTTTACTATATCAAGACAAGCTACACTTTCAAAATCTTTAATTCCTCTATAATCGGTCACATTCCAGCTCTTCACTATTCCACACTGCTTAGTCTTTGAAAATGTCTTAGTCATTTACAGCTAAAGAAATGCAAAATATCATGCAGCATCTATCAATGTCCAAAACCCTTGAGGTATTTTGTTTTTCACAAGTCCTCTGAAGATGCCTTCTCTGGTCTTTACAAACTTTGCAAGGAGTAAGACTATTTAAGCTTTACTTTTTCCTCCCCATAGGGACAGTTTCTTCCTCTTCTGACCCCGTTTTAAATACTATGTTGTTCTGTGTTTTATACAATATAGAACTATACACTCTACTGTATTATCCTTTAATTATTCATCTACTGGGTTTCCCTGATAGCTCAGACAGTAAAGAATCCTCTTGCAATTCAGGAGACCCAGGTTTGATCCCTGAGTCAGGAAGATCCTCTGCAGAAGGGAATGACAACCCACTCCAGGACTCTTGCCTGGAGAATTCCACAGACAGAGGAGCCTGGCAGGTTACAGTACATGGTGTCACAGAGTTGGAAACTACAGAGCTACTAGCCCTTTCACTTTGTCATGTTTTTAAACCTCAAAAGGATTGACTTTTGTTTTTTTAAGGTAAGAGCTATTCATTTTACTGCTCTTTTATACCTGTGATAGATGCATCAAAAGTTCAATCAAGTTTACTGAACTGATTAATATCTTGCTTTATTGGCTTTGATGTTACATAATGAAATGTCACAGAATTGTTAAGACTGCCTAAAGGAGTAGTGTAAAATAGTTTGGGATATCCTCAAACTAGAAGATTATCATAAATTAAATCTATCTTAGAGCAGCCTAAAAGTAAGTCTTATTTGAAATCTGACTTTCAAATTTCACAAATAGCTAGCACTTTTATTTTCGCCAGAATGCATATTTGGATGGAGTGGTTGATACTGGATTCAAAGTTGGCTTCCTATTTCTTGTGCCTAACAGCTCTCTGGGTCACTTTTGGAAGCCACATGTTATTTTGGCATTTCTTTGGATTTATTATACAAGTAGCACGTTGTTTCCAGTGCCTGAGCCATCTGAAATAAGTAAAAATTCTACCTCTGTGTTGCAGGCAGTTAATAACTGGATGAGCCCCAGTCAAGCAAGAAGGCAGCTTAGCCATTCCACTTGCCAAACCTAGAGCAAAGATGGCTAGGAATTGGCTTGAAGGGTCCTATAAAAACAGAAACTGACTTGAACTTCACTTAAATAGAAACCAAATACCAGCATAAGGTTTGAAATCATCCAAACCCCCATCTTACTTTATTAGTTCTGTTTGTCTTTTTGTTGTTATTGTTCTTTTTAATACCATTGAACCTTTTCTGGGTTTTAGTCTGAACTGGAAGTGCCAAAAAAACAACACCAAATACTGCCATTGTATTTCTGTCCTAACCAGAAGTGGGAAGCACTGGAAATATCAAGACCCCATAATTAAAATCCACCCAATTACAATTCATGCAGCAAAGAATACAAATAACAAAACAGTAGCCAATGTGGCTTTGAAAGGATTAAGTCTGAGGCCCACTGGCATTTTTTTTAAACTGCAAATATATATAAATCTGGAAATAGAAAAGAAGAAATGAAACTGCTTATTTGCAAATGATTGAAAGGCAAAGTTGTAAGCATATGTAAGTGAAATCCACTCCAAGCCCCGGGATCCATTTTAACTATTAATATCAATGCTTTTTCTGTTAAAAGACTTCAGTGATGGTTAAGTACAAATGGATGGTTAAATTTTACATTAATTCATTGTTTCTGTACAATGTCTTGAAGATACAGTGTAAGAATAATTTTTAAAGTGGAAGAGAATAGAAATAGAGACATGGGTCATCTACCACCAGAACGATCAACTTCTGAGTGGTTGAGACTGAATGCTGAAACTTGGTAACCAGGAGCAGATTTTCAAAATAAACAATAAACTGGTGTGTATTGAGCAGCCACTGCATTATCAGCATTGTGTACACTGAGAACCAAGTGACTGACAGTTTTGGTTTCAGTAGCAGAAGCAGGAAGGAACAGCTTTAGGAGGAACATGGTGGCTTTTACTTGAGACATGTTGTATGTTGGGATGAATTGGCACTTGAATATTCAGAGCCTAGGGGAAAGCTGGGAGCTAGAGACAGTAGTGTAAATTGAATCTCTAAGTGTGAATAGAATCTACAAAGAAAAGATGATGATGATGATGACCTAAATGGGGAGGGAACCCAAGGAAGAGACAATATATGTATACCTTGATATAGGGATAAAGTGTGGCTGGTTCACTTTGCTGGACATCAGAAAATGACACATTGTAAAGCAACTATATTCCAAATAAACAAATACATGAGGAGGTGATGACAGATTACACATGACCCTTGTAGGTGGACAGGATGAAAGAGAGAAATCAGAGCGTCTAGGGCCAGCTTCATGGCTGTGACTTGAGGTGTCTCAAGGGCTCCAAGTCTAGTGAAAGGCTGTACTACACTACAGTCTCAAAATTCTTCATAATCTGATCTCTGAACTTGCTTTGTAAGGAAAGTTGGATGGGTCCATGGAGCACCTGAGTAAGCAGAGGAAAGACACACCCTGTACATGTTCACCCCTCCTCGCCTTCCCATGGCATGCAGTGCTGTCCCCCAACACAGAATACCAATACCCAAGATACACAGAAGGGAGTTCGGTAAGATGCAAAGTGAGGACCAGGTGGCCTTCAACTGGGGAAGGGGGCCATGGGGGAAGGCTGAAAGCCCCAAGAGGCCATGATTTCTGTTCAAACCAGAATTTGCTGGTTTGAAAGAAATTGATGCCTTTCTGAGAAACATGAATTACCATGAAACCTCCTTATATCTTTTCTTACTTGTGTTGCTTCCCTGAATTAGCCAGTTGCTTGCACTGACAATGACAGAGAAGGGAAGGGCTCAATCAGGTGACCCACAGTTCCTTGTCCTTTCAGTCCTTCCTTACTCACCATGGTAGAGTGTCAATAGAATGCGTGCATATCAATAAGTGGACTTTAAAAAAATAGCAGTTTGCGTCAATAGAATGCGTGCCTATCAATAAGTAGACTTTTAAAAAATAGCAGTTTGCTTTGCACAGTGATTCCACTCTTCTGGTAAAAATCAAATTAATATGTGTGTATCAGCTAAAAAAATCCTAACTGTGCAATTTCAATGATTCTACATATAAGCTAAATGCTCTAAAATTTACATTTCAAATTGGTATAGAAAAAAAAGATGAATGGTAAAATTCACACTAAAAATTTTTATTTTTAATTTTTCTTTATATAGAATGACATTAAGTAGCAAATTAAAAGACACCATCACAAGTGAAGAAACTCCATGAGAAAAGAAAAGCCTTTTTTAGTATTTTTCACAGTACTTTTCCCTCTTTTCTGAACAAGGGAACTCATATTTCCATTTTGCACTCAGCCCCACAGATTTTGGAGCCGACTCTGAGACAGTCATTAGGTTGAAGAGGAACCAGTATCATCAGTCATGGAAGGAAAAGGAAATGTGTTTGAGAGAAAGAGAGCTTTGGGTCATTTGCTCAAATAGAGCCCTGCAACAGCTCTCTTGGTGGCAGTGGGTAGGACAAGACTTGTCATGCCTGCCCTCCTGCCAGCAGAGGGCTAGAGATCAAGGAAAATGGCTCACCTCTGAAGTCCACCTCCCTTCCCTTCTGTCTCTGGGCTGGGGATTGAGAACAGACACAGGGTATGAGGTTAATCTGGTAATTTTTGAGAGAACAACACGGGGAGAGTAGTTGGATTGGAAGCCAGTTTCAAAACACTAAGGAGTCAGCAAAGAGAACATGAGTGCAGCAAGGATAAACTACACCCTCAAGAAGTGTATTGGAAATCTAGATAGATGGACAGGTAGAAGACTGAAATGGATGGCTGGATGAACAGATAGCTGGATGAACAGGTAGATGGGTGAAAAGGTGGATGGATAAACAGATGGATGGATAAATTGACTTAAATAATTTCCATTCTACTCTATAGATTTAGAACTAATATATTATGAAATGGGAAATGGGAGATTATTGTAATAAAATATTTGAAAGCCAAGAACATCACTGAAAATGAAGGAGGAAGCAGACAGAACAGGCTCCATCTTGAAAGCAGGACTCCATCTTGGGCCAGACTGTGGACTTTGAGCTATATGCCCAGTGTCTATGGAAATGACATACCAACTGGAAAACCAGACCCCCCGGATGGAAAGCCCCAGGGCTTGTCCCTAGACTCTCCATCACCTAAAAGATACCCTTATTACCTGTGTAACCAAACAGAATCATAAATTCTATTATGCTCATTGTGGTATGACCACAGGCCTATTGATAATTGTCCACTGTTAACTACCTAGGCTGAAGGCATATGAATCATGGGTTAAGTTTGATTGTATCTTCCTTTTCCTTTGCCCAGACTAGTTTCAGAGAATTTGGGGAGGTGGGTTTGGGCATGTACACTCTGGGTATATGTGGTTTTCACAAAAACTGGTCAGGTCCTTGGCTAAGAGGAGACTCTGCCTTGGGCCCCCTGGTGTAATAAATTGCACTCCACCATCTGCATTGTCATTCTGAGTGAGTTTGTTTCCCAGAACGCATGGCTATAATAAAAATATTGTGCAAAAACAATTCTATGTGGAACAAAATATCACTTTTAGGTCAACAGGACATTGGTTTATAAGTGAAAATTGGACTTTCATAAATAGGTAACTTAGTCAATTCCTTTCTGTTTGCTAGATTTTCCTCTCACCATGAAAGGGAAATTCTGCTGTCTATGCCTATGGACAAGCAGCAGAGCTGTTGTAAACAGCAGGCCATATTTGGTACTTTTGGTCCAGTGGTAGGTACGGGCTACAGTAAACTCAACATCCATAGTCTTCCTCAGGATCAAATTGCATCCCATGATAGGAATCTGCCTGATGTTTGCCTAGAGATGGGAATTCAATCTGTGCCTTTGAAAGATGCTTCCTTCAACATAAAGCCAAGCAGCTCACATGGGACTTGGCCCTACAACTTCTGCCTCATTAACAGCTAATGAGTAGAGCTCAAGGCCAAACAACAGGGAAATTCCTGCTTTGATTATTCCAGGTTCAAGTTTATGGCACTGGCCTCCAGACTGAAACTGGCTTGCAGAAAACTGAATCACACTCTGTACTAATAAAAACACAAACTGTGCATACCACAAGGCATCTCTGAATGATTACACCTGAAGGATTAATACGAGTTGTAGTGAGATCATTTGCTTTTCAAATATTTCCAAGGGCGTCGTATTATAGCTTCCCATTCAGAATGAATTCCTGGCCCTAACTCTGCTTTCAACAGGTTCACTGATTATACAGGGAAAGCCACAGTAGGAACCAATCTATCTTTCTCCGAATTGCCAACTCTTGGTCCTGTTATCACATCTGTTTTCACAGCATGAACAAGTTTGGGTTTTAATCTCAGTTGAGAGCCACCGAGTTTGAGGCTCCTGACAAATGATGGGTTTTACCTATTGTGGTGTCAGTGGCTGTAACAAAGAGGCTTGAGGCGGGGAAAAAGGGAAGGAAAAGAGGTTCTACTTACTTTTGAAACAGAGAGCTTCTACTTCTTGTAGAATAATACTCATCTGAAAATTATTTTGAACTATCAGAGAGCAGAAATGTCCTGTTTCCACCACTTCATGACTCAAGACCTCCCCACGCCACATCAAGATAGATAGGACTTGGAGCTCCTTTGTCCCCCTATCCATCAAATACCCATTTCAGACCCAACAATACTGCCCAGTTCAATTATCTGTGCATCTTTGCAAGCCAGTAGTCTATTTTAGACCCCTGGTTAGTTGAGGTGTGTCTTGAGGATGCTAGCTAGCTGTTCTTTCTTTCCTCAGTTGGTCCTGTTAGTTTCAGGTTTGAGTCATTGCATGTTTGAGTTCACAACAAAAAAAAGAATATGTCAGTGATAAATACTTTCTAAATCCAAGTGCACATGACTCATACGCATTCAGATTTTAAAAAGGTGCATAACATCACTGTTGTACAGCTTTTAGTCATTCCAAACATCATAAGGAAGGCTGGGTGTATTCATGAATTCTTTGTAACTCTCACCTCACTGCCTCCAATGTGTGTCAACGGTAGAACTAACAGCCATACTGGTGTTCCCAGAAGTAGCTCCAGTGGTCTCTGTGAAGTCATCTCTCTCTATCAAGCACAGGGTCCCCCAAATGTCAGCCACCTACAACATATTTGCCATACTAACATACTCTTTATACTCTTCATCTCAGTATTTTTATGTAGACCTTGAAGGAACGCTACATGGCTCGAAATAGCCTGGAGTTAAAACTCCCCTCCAGGTCCTCCCCACCATTCTATATAGAATAAAGAACTTTCTCCCCTGAAGAAAGGAACAGACATTAAGATTGATAATGTTCAGCTCCCAGCCGAGCCCAATCTCCTGCCGGTCTCAGGAATTCCTTACCTCAGTTGTTGAAAGCTAACTAATCAAAAATAATCATGAGGAAAAACAGATATCCTCAAAATGATGCATCTCTGCATATATAGGTTTTCTATACATACCTACTCTCTTCTTGACTTAGCACTGCAGCTCACTAATCTTCTTGATTAGCTGCCCCTTCTTGCCTCATTAAAGGTGATCTGTTCCTGTAAAGTGCCAGTCTCATTCTTTTTCTGAACCTCATCTTCTCTAACTCCCTTACCTTACAGATCTCCTCAGAGTTTTAGAAAGTCAAGTTTATTTATTTTAGAAGGAAACAATTTTTACTTAATTAAATTTTATCAGATTTTTTCTTTATTTTCAGATGGAGCTTTTAAAAAATTTCATTGAAGTATAGTTGATTTACAATATTGTGTTAGTTTTAGGTGTACATCAAAGTGGTTATATACATATACACACACACACACACACACACACACATATATAGTCTTCTTAAAAGAAAACTTTAATAAGAGAAGGCTGTACTCCTGCTACTCTGGATTATATGTTCTGGAAGGCATGGACTTGATACTACATTCCTTTTGCAATCTCCTCGGCCACAGCCCTATGCTAGGCTTGCAATAATACAGTTTGTATGACAACGCTCAGAGAATGAGGTCAGCTTTTCTAACTTCAAGGAGATTAGTCCATGAAGAACATTCTACACCCAAAGCATAGAAAATTCAAAATATTAATTTTCATGTGTGATGGAAAGAAAATGAGAAAAAAATTGCATCCAAGGCTCTGAGGACTTCAGAATTTCACATTCTGCATGATCTTTTATTTGAAGAGACAAGAAAATAAATGTTTCCCGAAGATAGGCTCTTGAAAACATAATTTCTGTAATCAAAACCATATTAGCCCTTGACATGGTATAGTAGTCTCAGCCTTTTGAGAAAGGCTCATGTCAATATGCTCAATCATGCCTTACCAGTGAAAAGCCAGAGAAGTGGGAAAGGCAGAATAGAGGCCGAAATAAAAGTAACCTTTTGAAACAACTCTTGCCTTCACGTTTGTGCTCAGATTTGAAGAGCAGTCATTATTTTCTTTGCTAAAAATTTTCCAAGTGTCATCAAACTGAAAACTTGGGGAATCTTGTCTGGTTTTGGGTAGAGAGTAATTACCATCTGCACCCTACAAATGTGGGTAAGCTTGCACTGAAATAAACCATCCAAATCCATGACGAACATCAAAATTGTAGACACAAGGAGCAAAGCGGAAAATTGTAGTATGACAAAATAGTTACAGTTAATTATGTAAAATTACATAGAATTGTAGTCTTCTTTAGAGGTGCTTTATTTAAACTTACATCTAAAGGCACGTCTCTGGTTAATGCAACTTTCATTTCAAGTGAGAAAGTTAACAACATTTATTGAGTTTAAAATTAAAGCAGACTGCAATTTTGGAAAGTTTCAGGCTCTTTCTTTTTTTTTTTTTTTTTGGAGAAAAGTGTCATTTAATACTATGAGGCCAACTTGATCTCCTTATTTTCACATCAAGTTTCACCCGTGATCCTATCTATCTGCTCTCTCCCACTGTACACTCATGCTAAGTCACTTTAGTCATGTCCAACTCTTTGCGACCCCATTGACTGCAGCCTGCCAGATTCCTCTGTCCATGGGATTCTCCAGGCAAGAATATTGGAATAGGTTGCCATGCCCCTCTTCAGGGGATCTTCCCCACTCAGGGATGGAACCTACTTCTTTTATGTTTCCTGCCTCTGCAGGCGGGTTCTTTACCACGAGCTCCACCTTTGGGTTGCAGAGTCTACTAAAGTTTTTGTCCTCTAGAAGAGTATCCCAAGAGATCATGTCCCTACCATACACGATTTGGCAGGTCCTATGACAGTCTTCCAGTGTCCTTATCCCCAGAGAATGTACAATAGCAACCCTGTGCTATTCTAACCCCGGGAGTGGGACTGTGGGAGGCTTACTGGCTGAAGGACTGAAAAATCAATGATATCAACCTTTGATTACATAGGGAACTCATTAAGCACTATCACACCTACCGCATACCCTGACTTCTTATGACTCCTTTTGGAGGAAAGCATTGATGTACCTTCTATAAAACCACTCCAATCCTGGCTACAGGAAACTGAAGAATCGGGGGGCTCAAGATTTCAGTTTGAGTCAAAATGAAATCAGATTCTCCTGATCTGCAGGACTGAAGGTAAGAGAGGAAGTAGGAGAGCATGAAAGGAAGAATTAAGCAGACCACCACAAAGAAGAAATAGGAAGTCAATTTCCTAGTGCTGCTTCAGAGCCCAGACAGGCTTCCTGTTTCAGTCATGCCTACCCTTGCAATTAATCATCATTTTTCAGAGACATCCTAGCACACAGAGTACAATCTAAGTAATGATACAGTAAATAAATAACCAAAGGCTTTGGTTTGACTATGTCAAAGCCTTTGACTGTGTGGATCACAATAAACTGTGGAAAATTCTGAAAGAGATGGGAATACCAGACCACCTGACCTGCCTCTTGAGAAACCTATATGTAGGTCAGGAAGCAACAGTTAGAACTGGACATGGAACAACAGACTGGTTCCAAATAGGAAAAGGAGTACGTCAAGGCTGTGTATTGTCACGCTGCTTATTTAACTTATATGCAGAGTACATCATGAGAAATGCTGGGCTAGAAGAAGCACAAGCTGGAATCAAGATTGCTGGGAGAAATATTAATAACCTCAGATATGCAGATAACACCACCCGTATGGCAGAAAGTGAGAAAGAACTAAAGCACCTCTTGATGAAAGTGAAAGAGGAGAGTGGAAAAGTTGGCGTAAAGCTCAACATTCAGAAAACTAAGACCATGGCATCTGGTCCCATCACTTCATGGCAAATAGATGGGGAAACAGTGGAAACAGTGGCTGACTTTATTTTTCTGGGCTCCAAAATCACTGCAGATGGTTACTGCAGCCATGAAATTAAAAGACACTTACTCCTTGGAAGGAAAGTTATGACCAACCTAGACAGCATATTAAAAAGCAGAGATATTACTTTGCCAACAAAGGTCCGTATAATCAAGGCTATGTCAAGGCTATGTATGTATGGTCATGTATGGATGTGAGAGTTGGACTATAAAGAAAGTTGAGCACAGAAGAATTGATGCTTTTGAACTGTGGTGTTGGAGAAGACTCTTGAGAGTCCCTTGAACTGCAAGGAGATCCAACCGGTCCATCCTAAAGGAGATCAGTCCTGGGTGTTCACTGGAAGGACTGAATTTGAAGCTGAAACTCCAATACAGTCGCCATTTGATGCGAAGGGCTGACTCATTGGAAAAGACCCTGATGCTGAGAAAGATTGAGGGCAGGAGAAGAAGGGGACGACAGAGGATGAGATGGTTGGATGGCATCACCGACTCAATGGACATGGGTTTGGGTGGACTCCGGGAGTTGGTGATGGACAGGGAGGCCTGGCGTGCTGTGGTTCATGGGGTCGCAAAGAGTCAAACGCAACTGAGTGACTGAATTGAACTGAATTGAAATAAACAACCACTTTTTTTATATGTCACCACATAAAGATATTACATAGCTACTGACTATATTCTTCACATTGTACATTGTCTTAATTATGCAATATTCAGGACCACTGTTTCTTTACAAAAGGTGACCTTGCCTCCTTGGACCAGCTCTCCAGCTCGCCAACATGCCAGGTGCCTGCTTCTCTCTCAGAATCTACCTCCTATTCTAGTCCCTTTTCCAATCTATAGTGCGTGCACCTCACACCAATCAGAAAGGCCATCATCAAAAAGTCCACAAACAATAAATTATGGAGAGGGTTGGATAAAACAGAACCCTCCTATTATATTGTCAGTGAAAATGTAAATGGGTGCGGCCACTATGGAGAACAATATGGAGTTTCTTTTAAAAACTAAAAATAAAATTGTCATATCATGCAGCAATCTCACTTTTGGGTATACACGCAGAGAAAACTAATTTTAAAAGATACACGCACACAATTGTCATTGCAGCACTGTTTACCATAATCAAGACATGAAAGCAACCTCAATGTCCATTGACAGATGAATGGATAAAGATGATGTGGCTTACTTTTATACACAAAAGACTATTACTCAGTCATAAAAAGAATGAAATAATGTCATTTACAGCAACATTGATGGACCTAGAGACTATCATAGTAAGTGAAGTAAGTCAAAGACAAATATCACTTACAAGTAAGATCTTGAAAAATGACATAAATGAACTTATTTACAAAACCGAAGTAGACTCACAGACACAGAAAACAAACTTGTGGTTAACCAAAGGGGACAGTAGGGGAGGGTTAAATTGGAAGTTTGGGATTAATTTGTACATATATAAAAAATAGATAAACAACAAGGACTGTAAAGCACAGGGAACTCTACTCAGTAGCTTTTAATAACCTCTAATGGAAAAGAATCTGAAAAAGAATATGCATAGATATTAGAAAATGGGATCACTTTGCTGAACACCTGAAAACTAACAACACTGTAAAAATTCATTTCAATTTTAAAATGGTTCAAATTTTCTAAAAATATCTACAACATGTGACCTCTGTGCGCCAAGATGGCATTTAGAGAGTCACAGAGTCGGAAACTTGCTAATCCCTCTGTCCATGTGAGACTCCCAAAGCTTGGTATAACAGAGGCTCCATTTTCCTAAGTTTTAGTTGCCAATTCCTTATTAGCTGCTAGAATCTGAATGACCCTTTCAGAAATCTAGCTGAAGCAGGGAACAAGTACTGCTTCTTGTGCGGTGTGAGCTCCTATTTGACCTCAGCATAAGCAGCACCAGGGGCTTCCCTAGTGACTCAGCTGGTAAAGAATCCGCCTGCAGTGCGGGAGGCCTGGGTTTGATTCCTGGGTTGGGAAGATCCCCTGGAGAAGGGAAAGGCTACCCACTCCAGTATTCTGGCCTGGAGAATTCCTTGGACTAAGTCCATGGGGTGGCAAAGAGTTGGACACGACTGAGCGACTTTCACTCACTAAGCAGCACCAGATAGGGCTTCAAAGAACCCCCACCCCCACCCCCATCCCCACCCCTCAGGCGCCCCTCTAAAGGAGAATTTGTCATTCACCTGTCACCTAACTTTTATTCACCAAGTTCTGGATAAAATACTTACAAAGAAACAGGAACAAGGACAACAGTAACAGTCATCTCCTTCAGAGAGAGAGGGACCGGTCAAGCACACTCTCCTGGAGACGCCATCTTTCCCCGGCCTCCATGTGCCGGGCGCGGCACACCCGTCCCCGCTGCGGACCAGAAGTCACCTGACCCCAGTTGGCCCACTTATTACTACTCCTGGGAACCTGGAATTAAAATGAACAAATATCAAGCGTATTAATTATGTGAAACCAAGCTAGAAAGCCAGGTAGAGGCTGCCATTTTAAGGCAGCCAAGCATAAGGTGCTGAGTGAATTGAGGTCAACAAAGAGAAGAAAAAAAAAAAAATGAAGCTGGCAAGTGGCAGAGAGGAAATACCCAAAGTCTCCAGGGAAAGATAGAGAGAAAGGAGGGGAATTATTTTAAAATGTGTGTAATTTTCTAATTCTTCTAAGTCCTAGAGTTCTTCCTGCAATTAGATTCCGTAGTACAAATTCCCCTTTGCATAAATTAATGTGAGTAGATCTCTGGTCCCTGCAATGAAACATGCATGTATCAGGGCCACTAGATAGTGACCTGTGAACATACAGCTTTTAGTGTTCGTCACAGCTGATAAGAAGTTCTAAGCCCATGTTACATTTACCAACTTATTTTCTTCCATTTAAATTGCTCCTATAGCAGGAGAGCCATGTGTATCGAACAATTATTCGTTGGGCTGCTTTGTGCATGGTGATAACTAAGGCAGGATTTCTTCCTGCTGGAGGCTGGGGGGTGGGGGCGGTTGAAGGCGTAAACAGATCAGTGACAATGGCATGTGAGAAGCCTGTCCTGGAGGCATGGGCTGAGGTTCTGGGCCTCAGCAGACATTTCCTTATTTAATTTTCACCTACATCAAAGAGAGTTATGAGAATTGATACTTTGCAGGAACAATCACCCAAGACAGGCAAACATTAGTTTAATCTCAGTAATTTTCACCTGAAGCCTGAGGAGGTACCATGCTGTCCTCTTGGCACAAAAGTGGCATTTAATAAACGTGGGCCTTTCCATATCCTGCCACTTCTTACCACCTTCCATGACCACTTTAACAGTAAAAACAATCGGCATAAGAAAAGATCAGCAAATCATTAACTTGGCTGAGAACCCAGTCTACTGCAGAGCTGACCATTCTTTTCATTCTAAGGTAAAATTTGCCCTGAAAAGTTTTGCCAAAAAAAAAGGTATGAGTTAAACCAGCTTATTTAACAACAAACAGGTTTTTCACCTCTCCTTCCTGAGACGGCATTAACATGATAATGAAGAAAATGTTTTTAAAAAGTATAAGCCCCAAGGACAAAGAAAACAGGAGAGGGGAGATGAGTGTTAGGTCAGAAGAATGAAATAAGAGGTGTTGCATCCAAGAAGGGCTTCCCTGGTAGCTCATCTGGTAAAGACTCTGCCTGCAATGCAGGAGATATCGGTTCGATTCCTGAATAAGGAAGATCCACTGGGGAAGGGATAGGCTACCCACTCCAGTATTCTTGGGCTTCCCTGTTGGTTCAGCTGGTAAAGAATCCACCTCAATGTGGGAGACCTGGGTTCGATGCCTGGGCTGGGAAGATCCCATGGAGAAGGGAACGGCTGCCCACTCCAGTATTCTGGCCTGGAGAATTCCATGGACTATATAGTCTATGGGGTTGCAAAGAGTTGGACATGACTGAGCAACTAAAGAAGCCTCAACCTGTAATGGGAAAGACAATGGAGAGCAGGACCAGTCACTGAAAGAGGCTGACCTTGGAGGGTCTTGGTGTGGTCCACAGCAGAGGGGAGGCCAAGGGAGAACCTGGAGGCATTCCCTTCCTTCACCCCTACAAAGAGAATCAGTGTCTGCCTGCCCTGTGGAAACCAGGGGTTATCCTCTGAACAGGTTGAGAGAGACAGCTTCTGGGATCAGGAAAATGTGGTCCAGAGTAAGAATGGAATGATGCCCAAGGTAGAAAACATGGAACTGAATGTGACATCCAGACTCCACGTCCAAGTGGTGCTTAGTGAACTAGGCTGTCACCCTTTAGGCAGGAGATTAGGACATGTTTTCTGGGAGAAAGCCCCAAGGACACCCTTTCCTATGCCAACAGTGTTAGGGTGCTCTCAAAGTGGGGGACTATCTGTCTTTGTTGTTGTTGTTCAGTCACTAAGTCATGTATGGCTCTATGCGACCCCATGGACTGCAGCACGCCAGGCCTCCCTATCCATCACCAACTCCCAGAGCTTACTCAAACTCATGTCCATTTAGTCAGTGATGCCATCCAACCATCTTGGCCTCTGTTGTCCCCTTCTCCTCCTGCCTTCAATCTTTCCCAGCATCAGGGTCTTTTCCAATGAGTCAGCTCTTTGCATTGGAGAAGGAAATGGCAACTCACTCCGGTGTTCTTGCCTGGAGAAACCCAGGGACGGCGGAGCCTGGTGGGCTGCCGTCTATGGGGTTGCACAGTGTCAGACAAGACTGAAGCGACAGCAGCAGCAGCTCTTTGCATCAGGTGGCCGAAGCATTGGACTAATCATCTGGAAATGAAGGCCCCTGCTCATCTTGCCACACACACATCCACAATTCTCCCAGTCCGCTTTAAAAAAGTAATTTATTGATGTGATAGTCACATAACAAAATAAACAATCTGGTGGCAGTTAGCATGAACCCTCTTCTTCCACTTAATCCCACAACATGTTCATCACTCCAAAGTAAGCCCCCTTACTTGTACTCATGAAGCACTTTCTTCCCATTCACTCCTTCCCCCAGCCCCTGGTAACCACTGATCTGCACTCTGTCTCCATGGGTTTACCTATTCTGGATCCTTCATATGAATGGAATCACATGTGACCCTTTGTGTCCACAGTCTCTTACTCAGCATGCTTTGAAAGTTCATCCCTGTTGTCATGTGTATCAGAATTTCATTCATTTTTATGGTCGAATAATATTCCATCACAGGTATATGTCACAATCCAAGTTGACTTCAAATGATCAGTCTTAAAAAATATCAACCGGCAATCACCATACAGGAGACAAAAGAAAGAAACCCCAAAAAAGTAGAAGAATGGAAACCAGAGGAAACAATACAATTCAGAGAACACAATAAAACTCATAAAAAGCAACAACTCATATATCCTGAGCCATTAAATATACACAAGAATGTTTAATACTTGCTAACAGTTTAGTAAAGTATCTATTCAGTACTTTTATTACTTTGCATAATCAACATGCTAAAAAAATACCTTTTTATTATGATATAATTCATGGCCCTCATTCTGATACTGCTGTTATAGTCTCTATTCCTACACGAGAAAAATCATGTTATAATGGTCATAATCATACAAGATAATAGTTGTAATTATAATAAACATATAATTCCACATCCTGATTTTTCCACTTAAAAGTATATATTGAGCATGCTTCCATGTTGCTACATAATTTTAATACTCATTGCTTGCAAATTCTATATTGTACCTAATCATATAGATATACCATAAATCACAAACCACTGTTATTCCATTTTCCAAGCAATTTTTCTCATAATCTCTATGAAAATTGTTACTATGCACATAATAAGATAAAATAAATCTTAACACACATGAGATCCTTCCTTGAAGAGTAAACCAAGTTAGGACTAAAGTACACTGCCCTGACTTTGATGGGTCTGCAGGATAGGAGGGCAAGTTGGCCAGTGGTTTCCCTGTAAGAGAAAAGAGGAGCCCTGCGGAGGAACCTGGTTTCAAAGGAGCTGGGGAACCCAGAATGGACTAATAATGCTTCAGCTCCTGAGAGGGACAGAGCTTCCAAGTACAATAGCTGGTGAATAGTGCATGGCCTGTTTCACCGAATATCCATGAGATGTTGGGGGCACGTGGCCACACTCTTTTGGGATCCATGTATCTCAATGGGAGATGAGATTTTCCTGCTCCCAGGAAGAATGCAGAGCACCATCTCTGTTCTAGGGGCGCAAAGATGAACAGCATCCTCAGCATCCACACCTACACCTCGTCCCTAGGGGAGGGGGGGTCTCTGAGGGTTTCAGGAGAGGGAGCGCCAACTGCAGGTGGCCCATTACAGCAGCAGCCTTGCGGTGCCTTTCGGAGCTGCTGGCAACAGACACCTCATCAGAGACCTGGAGCCAGAGACCTGTGGACACCACAGGGTGGCTCAAGCAATTCCAGCAATTCCCGCGAATAATTAGGGAAACCTTTAGGAGGCTGTCTCGCAGTTGGAATAGAATTAAAAAAAAAAAAAAAAAAAAGATAACCACTGCTGCTATTAATGTTAATTTTTCCTCTGGTTAGAGTAGCCTTAGGGAAGATGAATTGTACTTTGCAATCTTTACATTTGGTGAAAGGTACACAAACAGTCACTATACGTATATCCTCTGAACTCCTTGAAACATTTCACATAAAGGATGAAATAAGGTGAAAGTAAACACATGATTCAATAGGAGGAGAAAAATATGGGGAATTTAGATAAAGTATTCTCCGAGACACATTGGCTATTAGAATGACCACAGGCATATTAAACTTCTTTAAAAAAGAAAATTCTCAAGGGCTGTTTGGGGCTATCTGGATACGTTTAAAAACAGTTCTAAGGTCTCATGACTTCAGTAAAGAATTTTATATGAAAAAGCCTCCAAAAAGTAAGGCTTCCCAAAGACAGATGCTCTGTAACTGCTGGTTTTCTTGGCCTAAGGGAAGGTTACCAGTGTTCAACTTTCAGGCTAGAAGCCTGAATTCATTTATTTTATGGCTAAGACACTTTATATTAACACAACAATATCTGCATCTAATTTGCATGCCGTAGATAAGAAAAAAATCAAGCATGATACACAGACTAGTCCCAAGGGTGGAAGGTTTTCCCCAAGTATATTGTATTAAAAACATGTGGACTTTCTTCTTTCAAATGGAATATACTCCAAAGCATTAGAATGACTGAATTAGGATGTTTCTACTTGCAAGCAACAGAAAGAGAATGTAGAAAAAATTAAGTGGAAGGATCCTGGGGTGGTTCCTCACAGAATGAAAGGGATTTGAGGCTGTGCACGGCAACTGTGGAGCTGGCCGATCGGCTGTGGGCATGACTGACCCCATCTTGAATAGCATCTTTGCTTGGTACATTGGTTCCTTTCTTTCTCAGATAAAGATGGCCTTCCTCCACAAGGAAGGCAGCAGTAGGTCCTTCCAGAATAACATCATCCCAGATCTGTTTGCTTGTTTGAAGAACCCTGAAAAGGGCTTGGATTGGTTGGTTTGGGTCATCTTCCTCCACCAGTCATTGTGGCTGAGGAGATGGTGTCCTACCCTTGACCCAGTCCTGAGTCTGCAGACCAACAAGAAAGGTGAACAGCACAGATGGGACCATTGAGACAATAACTCTGAACCAGGCTGTTTCTCCATTTGTGCCCACAAGAACAGAGATGAATAAAATTTCATCCCCCTCAAAGGAACAGTTTTGAATGAGCATTCTATTCTTGTTTGTCCATTCATAGATACATTTTAATATACGATATTATCCTAGAACCCCTTAAAAATGCACGCTTTTGAAATTTAGCTGAAGAAATGGACCTAAAAATATAGGAACAATGCTCATCTCTTGGGGACTTTTGAAGTCTAGCCCTACACAAAAGAAAGCTTCTAATCCTGAAATGCCTTAAGAAATAAAACATAACCCTATGTCTCTGATGATCTAGAATATCAACTGGCATAAAACATCAAACACTATCAATATATTACTTTAAATGTCTATACTCCTCAAAGAGGGCTCCACCTAAGTGCTTTTCAGGTAGAAGCCTGATTCAGGTATAGGGCTGCATTTCCTTTCATTGGTTCGTTCAGCAGCACATTGAGAGCCTCTGTAGATCAGGACTACTCCAGGCATTGCAGAATTGTAATAAACAGGCCAGCGCTCCCTGCCTTGTGGAACCATTAAAACATGTGGAATCTAAAATATGACACAAATGAACCTATCTACAAAACAGAAACAGACTCATGGACGGAGAGAACAGGCTGTGGTTGCCACTGGGGAGGGTGTGGGAGGAGGGGTGAAGTGGGAGGTTGGGGTTAGCAGATGTAAGCTTTTATATCTAGAATGGATAAATAACAAAGTCCTACTGTATATAGCACAGGGAACTATATTCAATATCTTATGAGAAACCACAATGAAAAAAACATTAAAAAAGAATGTATATATTAAAATGTGTGTATATATATTGGAGGAAGAAATGGCAACCCACTCAGTATCTTTGCCTGGAGAATCCCATGAATAGAGGAGCATAGTGGACTAAAGTCCACGGGGTCGCAAAGAGTCAGACACGACTAAAGAGACTTAGCATGCATGTGCGCGTGTGTGCGCGCACACACACACACACACCTGAATCACTTTGCTCTACAGCAGAAATTAATACAACATTGTAAATTAACTATACTTCAATTTTAAAAAAATTGGGAAAGCAAGGGGAAAACCCCCAGGATAATAATTAGGTAGATAAAAAAAATAATTAGGTAGATGTTCCAAATGATCAAAAAAATTTTTTCAAGAATTATTCAAATTCTTTATAACATGAAATAAAATTCATATTGTATGGCAATATATGGCAAGAAAAATTTAAACATAAAAATGTTCTCTGCCTTTTGATGTTTCTCCCTCCACTGTGCATTATTAATTTGGGTTTTGAATCGATCAAACCTCTCCCATCAGGAGAAATGTTGCTCCTAGCATCAACAAGACAACTTCTTTTTTCAAAAACCATTACTAATGTGGCTGCATCAGGGCTTAACTGCAGCACTCAGGATCTTTATTGTGGTGCTCAGACTCTCTCCTTGTGGTGCACATGGGGCTCTGTAGCTCTGCAGCTTCTGAGACCTTATTTTCCCAACCAAGGATGGAACCCCCATCCCCTGCATTGCAAGGCAGGTTCTTAACCACCGGACCACTAGTGAAGTCGCTCAGACAATGTCTTAAAGACAGCATTACTTCTTGGTATTGTAAGGAGCAATAATGACACATAGATCTGAATTATGTATCTTTCAACAATACATCATTTAATGTACAGCCCTCTGCCTCAAAAAACTGATACAACTGTGCTTTGACTTCTAATGGGCAGAACAGTGAAGACTCTTCTTGACCCCATGGATTGTAGCCCGCCAGTCTCTTCTGTCCATGGGATTTTCCATGCAAGAATACTGGAGTGGGTTGCCATTCCCTTCTCCAGGGAATCTTCCCGACCCAGGGATCGAACCCAGGCCTCCTGCATTGCAGGCAGATTCTTTACCATCTGAGTCACCAGGGAATCATCTCCACAACAGTTCTCAGAGATTTCTGAGATGCTCTTCCCAGTTATAAAATCCTCAAATTTGACTTGAATAAAATTTTCCAGTTCTTTCTTAAATTGACTGATCAAAAGTTCTTCGACAACAGTCACTGTATCTTATGAAAATTCATAGTTAACATAATATTTATAGTAGCCAAGTAGGCCACAGCAAGAAACTGAAGGACTTAGGAAAACAAGCTCTTAATAATTATTTTATTAAAATGATGGAGTAAAATATTGTAATAAAAAAGATCTTTGCTTATCAATACTTTGGATAGCAATTAGGTTTGACCAAATTTTTTGCTATCCTCAAACAAAGGACCCTGGGAATTATTAACTGATATAGGAACAGCCATTATGTAGCCTTTATTTGCTTTCATTCATGCATGCATGCATGTTCAGTTGCTTCAGTAATATCCAACTCTTTGCAGTCCTATGGACTGTAGCCTACCTGGCTCCTTTGCCCATGGGATTCTCCAGGCAAGAATACTGGAGTGGGCTGCCATGCCCTCCTCTAGGGGATCTTCCCCACCCAGGGGTCAAACCCTTATTTCTTGTGGTTCCTGCATTGGCAGGCAGGTTCTTTACCACTAGTGCCACTGGAGAACACATAAAAACTTCCATCTTTGTAGGAAATAGACATTATAAAATGAAAGAAAAACTTTCATTTTTGCCAAAAACAAAAAAAAAACTTTTATGATTTTATTTTTCTCATTTGGAATGTGCTGCTTTTAACTTTATTATTCTTTTCATTCTTCTTGTGTGTCTTTATTCTGCATCCCTGTATTTTCAGTTATTTTTTTTTTTTTTTAAGATTTAAAGTCTATGAATTTACCACTGAGTAAAATTTTGGCTGAAGCACATCAGTGATCTTACGTTTTAATTATGCCGTGACTGTTTTCCTTCTTGGTTTCACAGTTACTTGGCTAGGTGCTTTTTTATTTCTCAGTGGGATGTGGTACCTTTGGATCTTTTTTTTTTGAGGAACTTACTTTTATTTTCCTTTGTGCCTTAATACAGTATACGGTCAATTTTTTAAAGTGCTATGCATAGGCTAAAAAGCAACATATTCTCTGTTTATGAAGATACAACATTTAAAATATATTTCTATTGACTTAACCCTATTATTTCTTCTTGTCTACCTCACCTATCAAATTGAAAGCGGAGTAAAAAGCCTTCTACAATTGTTCTGTTCACAGCTTTTGCATTTATAAGCTATTTTAATGGTATGCATTTAGAATGTAAAGAATTTTAATTGTTATATTTTCACTGTGATATAGTCCTTTTGTCAAATATAGGACGTTTGTTACCCATAAAAAGTGCATTTATGGGAATTCCCTGGAAGTCCAGTGGTTAAGCTCTGCAATCTCACTGCTAAGGGCCCGCATTCAGTCCCTGACTGGGAAACAAAAATCCCACAAGACATGTGGCTCAGCCAAGAAAAAAAAATGGTGTACTTACGACAATTATTGATGTGTATCTTTTCATCTAGCTTGTTTCCATTTTCACTTCTAGTCTTTTCTACCTATGACTTCCTCATTCTTGTCCTAATTTTATTTCTCATTATCCTGGCAAATATCTTTAATTACTATATTCAGGGAGGTATCAGGTGTCTTCCCTTGTGACTCAGCTGATAAAAGAATCTGTCTGATGCATCCAACCTGGGCTGGTGATCTGTTTCACCCTAGATAATATACATGTTAAATTTATGGGGGAAAAAAAAAGAAGACAAAGATTAAAAACAAAACAAAACAAAAGAATCTGTCTGTAATGTGGGAGACCTGGGTTTGATCCCTGGGTTGGGAAGATCTCCTGGAGAAGGGAATGGCTACTCACTCCTGTATTCTGGCCTGGAGAATTCCATGGACTGTATAGTCTATGGGGTTGCAAAGAGTTTGGACATGACTGAGCAACTTTCACTTTCACATCAGGTGTCAGGGTTTCCAAATTTTTGCCCCTATATGAATGTTTCCTATTTCTTTCCAAGTTCAATGGCCTAAGAAAACATATCAGAGTCTCCAAACCTCATGTTTCTCTAGAAGTTCCAATTTGATGCTTTGAGGTCGTGTTCCTCACCCCATCAGCCAAGCATCTCTGCTAAGGCAGGGGCTGTGTGCCTTACCTGGGTGTACACTCATCAGTTCTACCCCTAGTGTACAAGGAACAGGTTAAAGTGGGAGAACTTAGAATTTAGTGTCGTTGACAAGGCTAGGCTGAGACTCATCACGCTGTGCTTTTGCATGAGTAATCCAACTTTCTCATCTGTGGTACCCAGCAAGCCTGGGCCAGGGCCATCTCTGTGGCTGATCTGGATGCCCTGGGATTGGCAGGCCCCCAGAGCCACATGCATTGGGAGAGGGAGTTCTCTAAATAAACAGCAGTGCTGTAACTAGAAGTGGGGGCAGGGAGGCCAAGCAGCCAGAAGCCACACGAGCCCAACAGGGGCAGGCTGACGGGAAGGAGGCTTCACAAGACTGAGTGTGGATGCCCCGTGGGACATCTCAGGATCCCACAAGAGATTTCAGCTTCCGTGACTTAAATTTTAGGCACTGGAATGAGGTCACTGTCTTGCTCCTATGCCTCATTTTCTCCCCCTAATGTTTATTTAGCTTGGATGACACCTATTGATGGTATAGAACACGAATGTGTTTTTTTTTTTTTTTAACTCTAAAGTGTTAGTTGCTCAGACGTGTCCAACTCTGTGACCCCATGGACGGTAGCCTACCAGGCTCCTCTATCCATGGGGATTCGCTGGGCAAGAATACTGGCCTAGGTAGCCATTTCCTTCTCCAGGGGATCTTCTTGACCCAGGGATCAAACCCAGGTCTCTTTCACTGCAGGCAGATTCTTTCACCCCTGAGTCACCAGGGAAGCCCTGAAGGAACTGGATAATTGGAACGATAGAAGATTACATTGACTGTACATTCTTATTGTCACATGGAGCAGACTATCCTGAAGCTGACAGTAGTGTGGAGTCTGGAATTCCTTTAACATTTTTTTAGTGTCTTCTCATTTCTATTTTCTTATTTTTACAATATGGAACAATTTGTTTCATGTTAAAAAAAAGTGTATTTAAGACAATTATGTAGATGTATATGTACACCAAGTGCCATAGACTGAGTTTAAGGTGAACTGTGAGCTGTTTATTTTGGAGGGGAGGAGTCATTTACTGGTGGGCACTGCAGTGCTAGCTGGAGGAGGAAAGCAGAGTCAAAGAAAATAATTTTAAAATAGCTAAGGGAAAATTCTTACAATAACAAATGAATTTTAAAAATAGTATTTAAAAAGGATACCAATGGCAATAAAACAAGTAACTTCAACTGAAATCATAAATAATATCAACTAAAAGAATAAGTGCAACTAAAAGATGTTCTTAAAACATTATCGGCCAAGAGGTGGATGACCAGCTCACATTCTCTGTTCTGCTGGACTGGCCATGTGAGCGCAGAGCTCCCTGCAAAGAAGCTCGGAGACTCAGTGGAGCATGAAGGACAAAGCCAAAGTTCATACTGAGTTCTGGCGCCCTCAACTCAGAACGTCCTGAACCTAAGTCAAATGGATTCCCTAAATCTTCCAAACTTCTCACTGACAAGTACATCTTTTCCTGTCTTATCCTGTACAGGTGTTTCTATTTTTAAACCAAGGACAGGGCCTTATTTTCACCCCTAACAAATGCTTTGCTTCTTTATTTCAGCCCCTGCTTTCTAGAATCTGTTCCAACGTGCCTTTACTTTCCTCCAAGTTTATGGCAGTCTGCAAATGTCACTTTCCATATCCTCCTCCAAATATTTGATAAAAATAAACAAAAGACAACTTTTAAATTGCAGTTTTAAAGTAACATATACATTTGCAATCATAAAAAAACAGTCCATTTTCTTCCAGTGTTCTTAGAGTAGGGAAAACACTACACAACGTTATTTCTCTGCTTTTTGGAGAAGGAAGGCAGGGATCTTTCCACTGGAATTGGTGAGGAGCAGCTCTTCTGGGGTAAATGGGAGGGAAGGCAGGCCCTTTGGGGACAGGGCTGGGGGTGAGGACTCTGCAAAGGGGCCCCGAAAGATACAGACGGAAACAAGGGGCCCTGAGAAAGCCCTCAGCAAGGAGGCTTCCTCCTTTCGTAGCTGTTAATGTTGTTTTTCTTTTTAGCTGCATCACAATATAAAGGACATGGAAAAAATATTTGCTTTGCAACACCAGGGCCAAAACCAAAAGAAAACAAAAGCTTGGTGATTTTGTAACGAAAGACAGGCTGAGGATGTCCATCTCCCGAAAAAGGAAGCGAGGCAGCAAAGACGATCCTGCCTCGCTACGCGCAGGACAAAAAGTGAGTTCCCCTTACTACACCACCTAGTTGGAATGAGATGGAAGAAAAATAAAAACATTCCAGAAGTTTCGCCAACATACAACCATCTTAGCCATAAAGAACGAAACCAAAACCAGTAAAGTTGAAAAATCAACATTTCTGAACATTTCACTTTCATTCAGATTTAATTAACAAGTTACTAGGACTCTTTCACTCTTCCACGAAAGTTCTTTTAACTAAATGGAAAAAAAGAGACGCACGCTGAAGACAATCTGATTTTTGCTTTATTGAATAGTGTCCCACATCCAGTATTTACAGACATAATTGAATGAAATTTATAAGCCTACCATGGGGACTGTTTTTAAAAATGAATCTGAAACACTCAATGGAAATGATCAATTCATATGTGTGAATACAATAATTAATTCATGATTTTTCAGCCAATATCCAAGTTGGTTCATTTCATAAAAACTCTATTTTCAAGAAGAGGGAATATAAAAAATTCAGAAAAATATTTCCATATCTAGTCATAATCTTCCAGTTTTTCTGCAAAAGAAATCAATAACAATTATAGACATTCTGGCCACTGTGAATTAAACACAGATTTTCTCAATTACATGACTACTTTCTTTAAGGCCACTTTTAATTTTTAGCATTGAAGAGCAGTCTTATCATAATTTCATGAAAGGTCTAAACTTTTTTTTTTTAGGTTTAAAAAGAAACACATACTCAAATTTAAAATCAGCACCTAAATATTACTTTAGAAGAAGGAACAAGGCACAGAGGGGCACATTATTACCTGGACTGTCCATAATGGATGGTCCATAGAAGGAACAAGATGTACATAAAAGTGAGGAAGTCCTCCAACCAGACCCAAGCGAGACTGTTGACGCCAGGTGCATTCACAGACATTGAGAGGACATCAGAAATACAGCCTCTACCTCTGCATGTCTGAGAGACTTCCGCGGCATGGAAACTAATCGCCCTACTAACAGTCCTATGACAATATCCGCAGAATGTGTTAGTTGCTTAGTCATGTCCGACTCTTTGTGACCCCATGGACTGTAGCCCGCAGGGCTCCTCTGTCCATGGAATTCTCCAGGCAAGTATACTGGAGCGGGTAGCCATTCCCTTCTCCAAGATCCTCAGAACAGAACTACAAAAAAGGTGGGGATCCCAGTGGCAGAGAAGGTATTATTTTCTCTATACACCCAAATGTAAAGGTAACTCTCTGGTTTGAGGTGAGCTGATTTACTACCCACACACAGAATTTAAGAATCATAGTATTTTCTAATCTTTAAAACATATGGGCTTTTTTATATGAAGCCCATTCTCACTTTTCCTTTCAAGGATCGTGGCTCTTCAAAATGTATTAATAATATTATTATTTGGATAATCTAGATATTAAAATGTAAAGCATTTAATACCTAGCTACACATTTTGAACCATTTCAAAAATGCTAGAGATAAATAAATCAGTGTATTGTCAATAGCACCTTCTATATTAAAACCCTGAAAACTAACTTAATGGTTTTTCATTTTTTGCTAGAATAACACTGTTGGAGGGACAGAAAAGCATGACCTAGAAAATCACAATGAATAAATATCATGCATTATCCCCCATTTTAAAACATTCACTAGCCAAGAAAGGTTCTGGAAATGGTAGTGGTACTGGATTTTTCTCTCTTTTTTTTAAGTAACAATTTCACCTATACATAATAAATAGGTTTCCTGCTCAACAAACCTATCTTTCAAGATAATATAAAGGCAAATTTCAGAATGCTATGGATCACACCATATAGTTTAAACAGCTGGAGTCCAAATGAATGGTGCTTGAAGTTATCTTTATATAACAGAAATTATCTCTATTCACAAATGGTTTAAATTGCTGGTAAAAATATACAGAAATGATGGCAAAAGTCAGAAAAACAAGGTAAGGTGTATTTAGAGTCATGGCAGATGGCATGTTCATCCCATAATTATTCAATGGTAACATATGAATATATCTGTTTTCTAGAAATCAGATAATGCATATGCTTGATATGTTTCTATTAAACATAAACATACTATCATAAGTTAATTTTTTTTTTCTCTGAAATCCACACTTTGTTCTGGAAGTTGCCATTTATGAAAAGACAGCACTGATGACAGCTTCTTGGCCACCCGGACACTAGCGTCAGGGGCGCTCACTAGCTTTCTTAAAACACAGGGCTGGCTTACCCGTGGTCAATAGTTGATCATTTTTCGAAGGGCATCATAGCACTTCCACTTGTCTGGGATGTAGAACGGTTCAAAAATGTGAGGGAACGGTGTGTCGTACCCACACACCCTTGATATAGGAGCTTCCAGGTTCAGGAAACATTCTTCCTGCAGAGAAGAAGCCAGATGGTTGACTTCAAGAACTTTTTATTCACAGAAATGAAACATTTCACTTCCAAATACAATGGCATTAAAATAGTTACGTATATTATAATGCGAAAAAAAACAGGTGAAAAAAGGAGGTAACACACAGTATGTTTAGCCTTATCCAAGTTTTACTGAGGATATGTTTTCACATATGTACGTGCACTTTATGCCTACATACATATCTGTTGCTTAAGACAAAAGTGATCATACCTAACAGGTCAGTCTACAAATAAACGTAATGTATGACAGAAGCCTGACAAATGCTCACAGTAAACTCTGCAGCTTGACATGAGTGATGGCATGTGTCTTCTCTTGCTTCTTGCATTTTTCAAATTTTATATACCACGAACGTGTTACTTTCCTGAGTGGGCGTGTGTGCTAAGTTGCTTCAGTCACGTCCAACTCTTTGCAAGCCTATGGGCTGCAGTGCACATCAATAAAAAGTAAATTAATTAACTGGAAAAAAATGTCAGATCTCAACCACAGGAAACCTATAGAAAGTTATCTTCAAGGGAAAAAAAAGGCTATTAAAGTGACAAATTCAAACTTAAACATAAAATTTTTAGAGTGTTAAAAAAAATCTAAAGAGAGATACATGATTAGACTATTTTTAGGAAAATGAAATTACCATTCACAGCTATTACCTGAAATCAAACCTTTGGTTTTTTTTTTTTTTTTTCCCCATTTACTTTTATTCATTGGAGGCTAATTACTTTACAATACTGCAGTGGTTTTTGCCATACATTGACATGAGTCAGCCATACTATCAAGGGTGAAACCTTTGGTTTTTATGTATCCACTTTCTACATTGCTTTGTGTCACAAATGCTTTGAAAAGGTCCACATTTTCTTACATATTTCACTAACTGTATTTTTACATTTTCATTTGAGCAGAAAGTTTTAAATGAAGTAGTGCTGATGCACTGTCCCTATCTTCTGTATATATTTCTTCCCGTGACAAGGGCATCCAGGCAGAAACAGTCAGCTCCCTTACACCCTCCCTGCCCCCCAAAACCACTGCGACTTAAAGCATCAAACACCATCATATGACATTCCTTATATGTAGAATCTAAAAAGAAGTAATACAAATGAACTTACAAAACAGAAAGAGACTCACAGACAGAAAATGAACTCACGGTTGCTGGGGAGAAAGGATACTTAAGGACTTTGGGAAGGTTATGCACACACTGGTATGTTTAAAATGGAGAAGGAACCAAGCCCTACTGTATAGCACATGGAACTCTGCTCAATGTATGTGCCAGCCTAGATGGGAGGGGGTTTTGGGGGAGAATGGATACATGTATATGTATGGCTGAGTCCCTTCACTGTTCAGCTGAAACGGTCCCAACTTGTTAATCGGCTATACCCCAATACAAAATGTTTTTGGTGTTAAAAAAATAAAAATAAATTTTTTTAAAAAGCATCAAGCAACAAATAGTGTTGGCTTTTCCAACAGAAAATCCTCATCAATAACTTGAGAACGTTGCAGACACAGGGTTTGAAGAGTGACCTAAGAAGTTCAATAAGCTCAAAAGAGACGACAGACTGGGTAGACTGCTCCTTGATTGAAATAAGTAATTTTAAAGGGATTTAATTGTCAACTTGGGAGTAACCCAGTTTATTACTTTAGTTGACATAAGCTGTTTTTCTGCCTCCCCTGAATACTACCTTCTTCATAAACAAACTACCCATGGGTGCTGCAAAATGCAGAAAAGCAGAGGCAAAGCACTTCGCTTAAATACCCTTGATTCTACACCTGTTATAAAATATTCTTCTTTCAAACTAGTTCCCTGGAAAGCCGGTTTATGACAAAGTGATGTTCCAGTGTTTGTGAAAACCACTCCTTTTAGCAGAAAGACCAACATCACCAAACTAATTTTTTTTTTTTTTTTCAAATAAGAATGCTTCTAATTCTGCAGGAATGTGAGAATCACTCCATAGGAATACATCTACATGTTTTCAGGGGCATAGAAAAAGGTCTGTGAGGTCAGTCTTGAACTGTCAACAGTGGTCACCCTCCGAGTTTAGGAGTGACAAGGAGGGGACAACAGACTCCGTGTGTACATTATAGGTATTGTTGAAGCTTTTATGACACAGTATTCCTTTTGTGGGCTTTCCAGGGACCACAGTGGTAAAGAATCCACATGCCAAGCAGGAGACACAGGTTTGATCCCTGGGTCAGGAAGATCCCCTGGAGAAGGGAATGGAAATCCACTCCAGTATTCTTGACTGAGAAATCCCATGGACAGAGGTGCCTGGTGGGCTACAGTCCACAGGGTTGCAAAGAGTTGGACACAATTTAGCAACTGAGTGATTACTTTTGTAATTAACTGGCACTGATATAAAAGAGTAAGAAGAAGAATCATTTTATGAGACTAAAAGTTCCCATTTTATGTTACACAAATTTGTGATTTTACACATAGCATTTTCTTAATTTGGAAACAATTACTGTTAGGTATGCAGAATTAAGTGATTATAAAGTACTATATATAAATATATAAGATACAAAAATCACAGAAGATAAGTCAAGAATATATGATTCCGTTTTATAAAGGTGTGTGTGTGTGTGTGCTAACTCACTTCAGTCATGTCCAACTCTTTGTGACCCTATGGACTGTAGCCCACCAGGCTCCTCTGTCCATGGGAGTCTCCAGGCAAGAGCACTGGAGTGGGTTGCCATGTCCTCCTCCAGGGGATCTTCCCTAATCCAGGGATCAAATCCAAGTCTCTTATATCTCCTGTATTGGCAAGAGGATTCTTTACCACTAGTGCCACCTTAATAAAGATATATCTTAACTGATGAAAACAGTATGAAATTTTAATGCTTGGCTAACTAAAGTACATTAAAGAGGCAAATCTCTTCTACAGACTTGTGTTAAAACTTCCTTTTAAAGCGATTGGAAATAAGATGTTTGGGTCAAGCTGCTATACAGTTACTTCCCACTGAACTGGTTCACATACAAATGATTTATATGTGACTGTATGTTTTTCTGGTCAGCGATCAAAATGAGCATCCTTTTTCAAGCTCAGTTTATTTTCCGTATTGAAGCTGTACACACATACACAGAAAAAGAATATTTGAAACTCACTGGCAGATTTGTAGATCAATGGGCCAGATTAATCCCGCACAAAGTATATCTCTCTTCATTAAATACATTATGATACCATTACTATAGCAACCATACGCTCTGAATTTTCAAGATACTCTAAATTCATCATATTCTTCTTTTCCATAAGTACACTCATACTTTTCAAACTGGAATGATTTTTTGATTCCAAAATAGTAATCCGCATAATATTAGGAATAAATAATTACCTAACTCACAGGGCTGTCGAGAGGATTACAGGTAGTTTCCAACACTGGGGCTAAGATGAGCAGTACCAGTCTCTGGTCTCTCTTCCTGGAGAGCCTGTACGTGGACTGGCTCGATTGACGCAGAACAATGACAGATGGGATGGTGAGGTTCCAAAGCAGATCACGGTGGAACAGGTAACCAGGGGCAACAAAAGAGAACTCAGGCAGGTGCCAAGAGAAACTTTCCTCCAGCTATTCATGATCCAAAGTTTCACCTTGGATCCAGTGAAAAGAACTGAAAGTAAATCCTAATGCTAGCAGGTAGCTAACACTTACATATACTGTGCTTGTGGAATGTGCTTTCACATAAATACTCAGATGCTTTCAGAAAAACAGATATTCCTTCCAAAAGACCCTTGCATGAAACTGCAGTACGTGGTATTTGAATATGTCTTTCTGTAAGTATGAAAATTTTCTTTCCAAAATACGTTAACCATAACAATAGTAACAAGTACTTCTGATGTAAACGAGTTCTATTTTATCTCATTTAAACATTTCAACAAACCTATGAGGTAGGTATGATGCCCCATTTCACAGATGAGGAAACTAGCTGAAGGAACCTGCCCAAGGTGGAAGAGCTGCATACAGACCCAAGACAAGATGCCGACCTGACTACCTTCACTCTGCAAAATTTGAGGCACAGCTACTGCGAACTGCAACAACAGGAAAATAAAGCAAGAAATAAAACAGGAGGCAGGCTGGGATTAAAGTTTCACAACAGAGCCTCAAGAGGGTTAAATTCAGTCTGAGAAACTTTTCTCATACATAAGAGGAAGGCAGAGGTTAAGACACGTGAAAAAGCTAACAGCACACATCAGCGTAAGCGTGAAGGTAATACCCGGAGCAATAAACACATGGTCCTGGGTATCAGGAAACTCCGAGGCTATCCTAAATGATTTTAAAAAGCATAACTCAAATTATTTATATACTAGCCATCTGGGTTGCTATGCCTGTTATAACCAGAAAAGGAAGCAAACAATGTGAAATAACAGTTCCAAATCATAAAAGTCGTAGATGCAGGCAAGGGAATTTCTTTATCTGTCTATCTTTTGAACCAAAACGAAATAAAAATTTAAGTGTTTTGCAGAAATGGCAGAGGACAGAGATCCTGTAAATTTTTAAGGCAAATAAAAATGAATAAATTAGGATTCATGGTTGTCTTAAATTATTGATAGGTTTTAAAAATTAAATTACTTAATAGTAACTATATTAACACTGTATTGCATCTTTGCAAGTTGCTAAGAGAGTAGATCTTAATTAACAGTCCTTATCACACACAAAATTGAGTACTGCATTTATTCATATATTTTTCATAAATACAATACAGTTTATATATTATTATATGTGCATGTAAATACATATATGTTACGGCTTTCATGGGATCGCTCAAAATGTCTCAACATTAACCTCACTTCCCCATGAAAGTTTTATGGACATCCAGCCATAAATTTTCCTGTCACTGTGTCACAGGAGTTACATCACTGAAATCAGTCTCAGGCATTCCGCACTGTAGCTGTGGTCACTCCCAACAAATCTTTTTTGTTGTTTTCATGGCAAGGCTGTATAATATAATTGATACAGCATGTAATTTGGAACTCTATCTGAAGGGAATCTTTGTTCTACTAAGATTTAATCTTTCCAAGGCTCTGTTTACTCAACAGCAAAAGTATTAAAAATTCTGTCCCTATTGTTTTTATACTCCACTGTTACCTTGCCTCTTTGCCTTTGCTGTTTGGGCAGCAGCCTATGAGAATTACCTGCTTTTCATGCCTGACATAGCACAGTGTTCAATAATTGTAGGGTTTTTTTTTTCCCTTCTAGCTTTACTGAGCTATGATAGACATACAGCACTATATACGTTTAAGGTGTACTGCATGGTGATTTGACTTACATACATCATGAAATGATTATCCCAGTAAGTTTAGTGAATATCCATCATCTCATCTAGACACAAACTTGACAAAATAGGAAAAAAAAAAAATCTTTTCCTTGTGAGAGAACTCTTAGGATTAATTCTTAACAGCTTTCATGTATAGCAAACAACAATGTTATTTATAGTTATATTTATCATGTTGGTCATGGCATCCCTAGTACGTAATTATTTTAAAACTGGAAGCTTGTGTCTTTTGACCATCTTCATTCAATTCCCCCTCCCCCATCTCCTGCCCCTGGTAACCACAAATCTGATCTCTTTTTCTGTGAGTTTGTTTTTGAAGTACAATTGACCTAATAATTGCTAGGTTTTGTTCTCCTCTTAAAAATTTTCGAGTGATAATAAACACAAGGTATCAGAAACAGCCCAAATCATCATTGAAGATAAAGATTTGGGTACACAGAACCGTCAAATAGACTGAGATGTAATAGCCATCATAGCTCAGCGACTGACAGCTACCATTTATTGGACACTTACTAAGCCTTAAAAAATGTAAGAAAATACCAAAACAAGTTCCAGTGCTCTATGAGGAAGGAGGGTGGGGACCACTGAGGTTATTGAAGGAGCCAGGCTGCACCCAATGAAAGACAGGATCTGGTGCTGCCCCCTGGTGGGGAGCAAGGAGCCTACACCCTGTCAGTTCCTGGGCCTAGAAGCACAGATTAAGTGTGGCCAGATGACCGATTAAGTCAGAAACTCTGGAAATGGTTGAAAAATGCCCCCCACACCCGGCAAAAGAACATAATTTCCAAGCATGATTACTGTAGAAAAGTAGCCTGTCAGTTAGGTACTGGAAGGTTCCACGTGAAAAAGTGCCCGACAGGTAAGTGAATGTAATCAAGGCACACACACTCAAAAATACAGTCAAGGATAAAGACCATATAATATCATTTGATTTATTTTTAAAGCAATCGTTTGGCTTTTTGTTTTTTTTTAATTCAAGGCAATTTCAGACTCATATTGCTTTCTTTTTTTTTTTTTTTCATATTGCTTTCTAAGAGCAACTTTGCAATAGTTTTTATTCAGTTCTTCTAATGACAGAAAGCTGGATATGGCCCACTGTGTAAGACTACCAAGTATCGTGAGCTGGAATGTTGTGAAGTTTAAAGTGTGATAAGAAAAATTTAGGTCTTGCATACATGTTTCTACTTTCTTACAGTTGATTACAGGATGAAGAGTTCCTTTCACTTTCCTGAAAAACTATTCAATTAATTTTCCTAAACATTTAATGGAAAGGTAGACATGCAGGTCACTGCAAAGAGAAACATATCAAAGTCGAAGTACATTGCCTATAGGATTATCTTATAAATCTGGATATTATGTTCTTCCTTGGAACAATGAGAAGCGTTATCCCACAATTTAATTTCAAGTAACCATTGAGAAAATTGATTTTTAAATGACTTTAAGGTCCAGGTTACATCACATAAACATTATGTCATCATAACACATTTAAACTAAGAGAACACATTTTTGTTTCTAAGAGTGGGATGGGGTGAGGGTAAAATAAGCTATACATGTGATAAGTACTAAACAAGACATATAGATCATAGAGTTATCATTTCTTCTCTAGGAGAAAACATTAAGAAATAGCTTTAAGTGTTTTGTGAAGTTTTAAACCTAAATTCCAATACCATTTAGTCCTTGTTAGTTATTATTAGCAATAATGTTTATGTGATGTAACCTGGATCTTAAAGTCATTTAAAAATCAATTTTCTCAATGGTTACTTGAAATTAAATTAAGGATACTTTCTTCTAAATGCAATACATTGTCTAGGGATCATAATGAGCAGCACAAGAGTTAAACTAAAAAAATATGAGAAAAACTAAATTAACATATCAAAATGAGGCATATTTGATAGCTTGGAAGTCCATGAATTTAGAGACTTACATGTTGGTTTTAGGTTGATTAGTTCTAGTTATTTATGTAAAATGAGACATCACCTGGCTTCCAAATACTATCAGAGAATATTTGTTATTAATAAATGTAGATTTAATCTACCATGAAAATGTGCCCATAGCCGAAACAGTTTCAGCAGCAAAGAAAAAAATGATGCTGGTGTCTTGAATGACAAATGTCACAGAAACCTGTGAAGGTACTATGCCAGCAACTGCAAATTAATTTCACTACTGGATTAAATAAATACAACTTTACTAATGCAAAATGAAGTAGATTTCATTTAAGTTAATGGTTTAAACAGAAAGTATCACATTTTTAAAATGGAGCTTAAAATATACATTTTACGTCTATACCAATTTTCTGTACAGACCTATGAAATAGACCTGTGAAATTTATTCTTCACAGACAGCACAGTCCCTAATCCACCTCCAAACTAACAGGATGCTTCCCATTAATACAGCTTTTTATTTTACTTTTCTAATACTATGCACATGAGATGCATTCAACAAACACTGGTTGATATGATGTCTCTCACTTTTAAAACACAGTTGAACCAATATAACTAAATAAAACAGTATATGAATAATATAATTTCATCCAGATTTCTATAGCACCTAAAACATTACACTCAATCTCAATTATTTCAGCAAAGCTTTCATTTAAAATCACAACCTTGACTATATTAAAAGCTAAGATCTAAGATCTCTATTACTTAACTTTATTAAAACACCTTCAATGTCTGCTGACTTTAATAATAACAAAGAATGGAACTGAATTCTAAATAGGATATTCACTGAAATTCAAACTCCATTTTTCAAATGGAAGCTTCTTTTCTGAAGTTAGACAGAAATATTA